>NW_025814856.1:151996897-153196897 GCF_022079265.1 Lynx rufus
TTTGAGATAAGGGAATACCATCCCACTCATCCTGTTGGATGAGTGTGGTCTGGTAAAGATGAGCTTGGACTTAGGAGCTGGGATGATGCTCCAGAAGAGGAAAGGCATGGTGGGAGGGGAGAGTCTGGTTTTTCTGGGAAAGTAGAAGTAGGAATGAATGGAGACCTCTTGGCAGGGGGTATTAAGAAATTAACAGGGGCCAGATCTCGAAGCTGCTGGCAAGCCATGTAATGGAATGGGAACTTTATCTTGAGAGCAATGAAACCATTGTAGGTTTACAGGTAGGGGAGTGACATTACCTGATTGGTCTCCTTCAGCTAGCACATGGCAAACAGATTGGAGAGCATGGAAGCAAGATCAGAGGGAAGAAGACCAGCTAAGAGACCACTGTGATCTGGGCTTTCCTTAGGCTGCCCAGATGTGATTTTTCTTAGGCCTGCTTGGTCTCTGAAGAGTGGATACCTGACAAGTACCCTGTGTCTTTTTACCTTTTAGGCAAACCTGAATTTCTGTCTGGGTGTTCTCTTTGGTTCAGTAAGTTTTATTTCAGTTTAGGCCCAAGTTTTCTGGGGGAGGAAATTAGTCAGTCTATATTAATGTATTTATGGTTTAGTACCATAATATGTTCTCAGCTCCGAGTGAAAAGCCAGAAAACAGGTCAAGAAAATAGGGTCCCTGGAAGCATAGCTATCTGACCCTGAATTCAATGGCCGCTTGAGAAAGGCAGAGAGTTGATAATGGTTGGAGCTTGTATGGAAATGTACAAGTCTGCTGACATTTCTTGTGTTGGTTGTCATCATCTCAACCATTTCCCCACATGCACAGATGTCTGGGCTTTTTATCCCTCGATGGGTGACCGCCAAGTCTTGCTTAGCTCATACTGTCCTAACTTTTACTGCAGAGGCTGTAGTTCCTATAGTGACCACGGTATGGCGCCTGTGCGAAAATGCAGGCTGTCCGCCAGGCAGCCATCCCCTCAGGGGATCAGATAGGCATCCAGTCTGCTAGAGCCTGGGCCTGCTGTGGCGGGGGGAACTGTGGGGATGGGCAGCAGTGCAGGAGCCACAGCGGGGTGGTTGGGCTTCTGGTAGGCTGGTGAGCTGGCAGGTGCCAGGTGACCCCCCCTCCCCACAACCTGGTCCCCCGACCCCAGTGGACAACTAGTGTTCCAGGTAGCCAGAGCCACAGAGGTGGTGGTATGGGAAGCACTAGGGAGACTCAGAACAATTATTTGCAAAAGGATGTCCTTCATCCTTCCCTCATTTTTGGCCTTCCATTTCCAAGCTGTTTCTGAATAGATTCTTTAACTGGACTTCAAAATGCATGCACCAGAGGGGGGGCATCTCCCTTCCTGTTCCCATATCCTGGGAGATTTTCTATTTATGAAAAATACAAGGACAAGGAACTGAACAGTGCCTTCAACTGACACAATTGGTGAAGAAAATGTTACTAAACCAATTATTGTAATCGATTAGACCCCACATTCTCATAATCATGCCCCAAATTACTGGACCAGGCCACATAGGACTCCTATATGATCCAAGTCCCCAAAGCCCAACAACCTGCTCTTTCCTTTCCAAGCCTCCAATGCTGGGCACTAAAGCCTCTTCTCCATCCACCCCTCAATGAACCTGTCAGGGACCAGTGGTGTCTTTGTTGGGATCACCTGTAGGATTCATTCCAGCTGGGTACTCCCTGAGCTTAGAGCTCCATCCATTTCCAGTGCAGTTTGATGTGATTGAACCCCCATTCATCTTGTCTGATGGGGAGCAGCGATGATGGCGTCAGGCAAGAGGCTGATGTTTTCACTGGTGCCTTTGACTGGCACAGATATAGATGGCCAGATGGGCCACATTCATCATGTATGTCCTTGTTCCTATTTTCCCCAACACTGACCAAGCTGGACAGTGCTATTGTTAGAACACCAACCCAACAATGTCAAGGTCATGCAGTTTTTATTATGGCCAGTTGTAATTAGTTTCAATTAGAAGAAAACCCTCCAGGGACACTTGGATGGCTCAGTCTGTTAAGTGTCCCCTTTGGCTCAGGTCATGATCTTGTGGTTTGTGAGTTTAAGCCCCGTGTTGGACTCTGTGCTGACAGCTTGGAGCCTGGAGCCTGCTTTGGATTCTGTGTCTCTCTCCCTCTCTGCCCCTCCACCACTCGCGTTCTGTCTCTCCCTCTCTCTCCAAAATAAATAAACATTTAAAAAAATTTTTTTAATTAAAAAAAAAAGAAAACCCTCCATCCTGTGGACACAGATTTACTAATAACATTACCAATGTCCCCTGGTCTCAAAAGAGATGAGAATAGAGAGAAGGATGGCCTGGTTGGTGGAATCCATCATGAATTCCTAGAAAAACATCCTGGAAACTATGTTCTTTGGGGATCATTTTCCATAGTCTGGTTGGCACTCCACAGCAGAGAGAGAATGTGGGCTGCTAGAAAGGAGGGGAGCAAAATACTTTAACCATGTTTATTGTGATCTCCTACTTTTACTTTTTTTTTCTTCTTTCCTGGTCCAGGGATTGCAAACTGGAGCACTGGGTCCTACAGGTAGAACACAGAAACCTCCTTTCTGCTTGAGGAGGAGATGACAAAATGGCAGAGGCACAGGAAGGTGCCTGGAGGGCCAGGAGACCTTCACTTGTAAGCCCGGAGCCACTGAGCCAGAGGCCTGCCTTGGGCATTGTTGTCTGTTCGTTTTGTCTCTTTCTAAAATCTTCTCCTGTGCCAATAGGGAGGAGGAAGTCCTCTTAGCCTCAGTTTTCCTCCAGAAAGATGAGGTTGGGGGGGAGTTGGCCAGGGAAAGCAATGCATCTGAAAATTTCCAGGTGACCCATGTTTACCTTTGTAACCTCCCGTCTCTCGTAATCTTGTCAATGGTAATGATGTATATGAGGAACGATTCTGTGGTTCAACCGAAGCAGTTGAGTGATAATTGCAGAGAAAGATGCGGAAGGCTCTTCCCACATACTGTATTTCTTGCTGGCATTCCCTATGCTAATCTAGGCTCCAGATGACAAAGCAGGAAGCGGAGCACAGGAGAGGATGGAGGGAGGAGTTGGTGAACCCAAGGCCTGGGCCCCTCCCTCCACGATGGGCAATGGGATTGGACTGTCACAGGGTCGGCTGACTCCCAGGAGACGCCCGCCATCAGGGTGGTTACAGGATGAAGAGGGTGGTTATGCAAATAGCTCTCTGCTCACAAGATGGGGTGCCAGGTCTGCAGGCAGCCTTCTGAAACAAAGCCACGATGGAAAGTTCCTTCTGGTGTCAGATCAAAATGTATTCTGCTGCAGCGTAAGAAGGACGAAGATAGACCAAATGGAGCAAGTATAAAATTATTTAACCTTTTTTAGGTTAATCTCTCCATCTCTGTGTGACTGCAGTTCATTAAAAATTCATTATTCTTGAAATACCAACACACAGTTCTCTGTAATAATGTATATCCCTGAGATTAGCTTCTTGTCACTGCCAGATACAGAATTTATTAAATGTCCAAGTGAGGTAGGAGCCTGTACGTTGGGCTGGGAAGTCAGGGTGCCCTTTACAGTCTTGTTGGATGGAGGGGACCACATGTCCCATAATGGCAGGGTGCTTTACATGCAATATAACAAATGTTAAAAGGTTATAGATGGTGAGTGGACATGGCCACAAAGCAGGCTGGGATATGAAGAAGTGGGGTCAGCGGGGCACACAGCAGGGAGGCATCCAGAGGTATGTGGGTCTTGGGCTAGGGGTTCGCCCATAGCAGTCATATACAAGATGGTGCTCACAGAGCTTTTTCCGTTAGTATCGCCTAAGACAGGTGATGAGTGGATGGTCAAGCACCTGGATCAGAATCTCCATTGGTGGGCATAGAACTTTTAATTTTTAACCATCTCCCAGGTATTCTTGTGCCCCTGGAGTTTGAGAGCTTCTGAAGTATAGGGTGCTTGGTGTGGTACAGCAGGTGCGGCTCTCTGTCCACGGGCTGCATGGAGGATGAGCATGATTATCAGGCAGCCGTAGCAGCGGGTGGCGCTTGTGGACTCTAGAGGACGTGTCCAATTAAAAAGCCCCCAAGCCCTGACTGGGGATACAGGGTCTACTCCATTCCCCCTAATGAGCAGACCAGATATAAGAACCTCAGTGCTGTTAGGGGAACCCAGGTGTGTGGCAAGGATTGGTAGCAGGTTATGACCCGGTAGGTGTGAGGAGGTTCAGGCCTTCCTGGGGTAGGCAGGAAGTTCTAGATTCATCTCCTGTGGGCCTGTGGCTCAGCATCTCCTTCCTGCTTTAGTCTGGACTGGCTCCCAACTGGGTGAGGCCGAGCCTCCTAGCGAAGGCCACTGGTGGTAGGCCGTGAGGGTGGGGGGAGCCAGATATCAGCAAGACAGGGGAGACCTAGGAACCGAAGACTAGAGGTTTTGGAGGAAAAGCTTTGCAGTGGAGCACTTTTCAAGTTCCCGGACAAACCCACAGACAAAAAGCAGGAAGACTTGTCAATATTGTGACCAAAAATAACATGGTTACAGAACATGATACTCTTTCTTGGGCTTGCTTGAGTGGAAAAAGGAGTCTGTAAGCATAGAATCTCTGAGCAGACCTGAAGGGATCCAGGAAAACCTTGACTTGGCGAGACTTGTCAACAGGAACGGGGTCACATCAGACAAAGGGGAGGCCCAGTGGGCTGCCTCTTCTGATCCTGGCAGGGAAGGCATCTCTCAGCTCTTAGTTCATTCCTCACCTGCAGTCTGGGCTGGATTGAAAGTTTATTTATTTATTTTTAGTAATCTCTACAAACCAATGTGAAGCTCAAACTCAAGACCCCGAGATGAAGGGTCACATGCTCTTCCTAACTGAGCCAGCCAGGGGTTGGCTTTAAGGAAAGATGCTCCATTTCAGAGTGGCTCATCTCATTTTAGATCAAAACCCAAGGCTGTTTCTTGTGTAAACTTCTTTTGGCTAGGTTGTGCCTTTTTGGCTAATCCCCCAGTGAAATTCCTACAGCTAGCCTGTCTGGTTGTAGAGAGTATTTGACATTCAGGATTCTGGTGTAAGAGACCAAATCCTTTCTCCCCTAAAAGCCAGGACTCTGTTACCCACAGCCTCTTGTTTGTTTTGTCTTTTCAAATAATTCCTGACTCAGAATAAAGGGTGAGTTTTATGGGACAAAACAATGTCTGAGAAAAACTTCATTCTTTTTTTTTTTTTTTTAATAATTTACTGTCAAGTTAGTTAACCTACAGTGTATACAGTGTGTTTTTGGTTTTGGCAGTAGATTCCCGTGGTTCATCGGTTACATACAACACCCAGTGCTCATCCCAACAAGTGCCCTCCTCAATGACCATCACCCATTTTCCCCTCCCCCACCCCCCATCAACCCTCAGTTTGTTCTCTTTATTTAAGAGTCTGTTATGGTTTGTCTCCTCTGTTGGTAACTTATTTTTCCTTCCCTCCTGCATGGTCTTCTGTTAAGTTTCTCAAATTCCACATATGAATGAAAACATATGATATCTGTCTTTCTCTGACTGACTTATTCCACTTAGCATAATACCCTCCAGTTCCATCATGTTGTTGCAAATGGCAAGATTTCATTCTTTTTCAATGCTGAGTAGTATTCCGTTGTATAAAAATACCACATCTTCTTTATCCATTCATCAGTTGATGGACACTTGGGCTCTTTCCAGAATTTGGCTATTACTGATAATGCTGTTATAAACATTGGGGTACACGTGCCTCTTCGAATCAGCATTTTTGTATCCTTTGGATAAATCCCTAGTAGCGCTATTGCTGGGTTGTAGTATCATTCTATTTTTAATTTTTTGAGGAACCTCCACACTGTTTTCCAGAGTGGCTGCACCAGTTTGCATTCCCACCAACAGTGAAAGAGGGTTCCCCTTTCTCTACATCCTCGCCAAACATCTGTTGTTTCCTGAGTTGTTAATTTTAGCCACTCTGACAGACATGAGATAGTATCTCAATGTGGTTTTGATTTGTATTTCCCTGATGATGAGCGATGTTGAGCATCTTTTAATGTATCAGTTAGCCATCTGGATGTCTTTGGAAAAGCGTCTATTCATGTCTTTTGCCAAACTCAACACCCGAAAAACAAATAATCCAGTGAAAAGCCCCACTCTTGTCTTGCTTACAAAGCATCTGCAGGCACTTCCATGAGGGTAAAACTTCACCTTCATTTGTACCCAGCACATCTTAGAAAAGGCGAACTTAGGATCCAGCCACCCCACCCCTTATAAGTCATCATCCAGCCCGCGTCCTCTGAAGCAGGAGCACAGGGAACCAGCAGGACTTTATATTGGCTCCTTTTTATGCTTCAAGTCTGACTTTGCAAAACATAATTTCTTAGGGTGCTAAGTCTCTGAACTTGATTGTTACTGGATTTTTAAAAAAAAAAAAACTTCCCCTGCCTCCCACTCTTTTATAACCTGGAGATCTTGATCTTAAGTGTCTTCTGCTTCTGAGTCATTTGATGGGGGAGATGCGGGGGAGGCCAGCAGGTCCCACTCAACTACAAGTCCAGCTTTCCACATCTCCTGCCCCTGTCCTGTTTCTCAACTCCGGGAGAACCCCAGTTTCTCTTGAATGCTGAGAAAAAAAGGGGGTGCTGTAGGTAGCACTCCTTGGGACTGTTTCTTTGAGCTGTCAGTTCAATCCATCTGAAACAACCTAAGTCTCTCTCTGTCTCTATCTGTCTCTCTCTCTCTCTCTCTCACACACACACACACACACACACACATACACACACACTCGTCATTTTTACAGGCAGAGAAGGGGGCCTGAAGAGGTGAGGGGGCTGGTTCTGAGGTTTTGGAGGAGGGGATGATACCTGGGGGGATCTGACCCAGCTGACCCACCTGGAGGGGCAGTGGGACTCAGTGAAGGGCAATGAAATCATTACCCATCAAAGAGGAGCATTTGGTTCCGAGGCTCCTCTGGGAACACTCAGGAAATAATGATGCCAACCATTCCTCTACCTGGCCTTCTTTCCAGCTGGACACCTCGAATTATCACAACATTCATGTTGTTCTTTACAATAAGATGAGCACATTTCCCCTCTTAATCTTTTATTCTTCAAGTATTCTCTGAATATATTATCACTGGGTAAAGTTCAGAGAACACAAAATTCTATTGTTTTAGTCCAGACTACCCAGAAAAATGAGACCCGGGCAAAGCTTCCTGTGCTCATACTTGAGGAGGGAGCAGGAATCCCAGGGGTGCAAGATTGAGAGAAGCAAGGGCAGGAGGCCAGGAAGGAGGAAGGTAAACACAAGGCAGGAGTTACCAACTTGGCCAATAAGAAAACTCAGATGATTTTGGTCACATGGGACATCATCAAGGTAACAGTTCCATCTAAGGTGTGTTCTCTCCCATCCTTCAGTGGTTGAAGTTTATACCCAGGTTGTATTATCCAATTCCTTGGGCAGCTGCTGGGGACACCAGAGCCTCTGTGGGCTCAGTGAAGTCCCATACTTTCCACCTTGGCAGGAGCCAAAGGCTGACTCTTGCTTGTATGGGAAACTGAGATAATCATCGTCACATTTGCCTTCCCTCCCCAGATATAACTACTCATAAGAGCTTGGTGTGCCTTATTCCAGACCCTTTCTAGGCAGACGTACACATATCCATGTGGATTTTAAAAGCATGAACCAGATAATTTAGTATGTGTTGTTTTGCGATTTCCTTCTTTTCTCTTAATATACTTGTAGATTTTTCTATGTTTGTACATTCTTTGAAATCCCTCTGTGGCATTATTTAGTAGCGATGTACTATAATTTATTCTCCTCTTGATGGTCCTTTAGATTTTCCCAACTTTGACTCTTTATAGTCAGTGAACATGATTCTTTGTGTTTGTGTGAGGCATTTTCTATAATATTTACCTTGAAGTTGTACTTTTGGATCAAAGGAAGCATTTCCCCACATGTTATCTCATTTTATGATCAAGAACCCTGAAAGGTGAATGGTAGTGTAGACAGAGTCTTTGGATGGAAGGGGGAAATCCATCTATTATATAATACGCTAGTTGAGTTATAACACCACCTCATTTAATTCCAACAATCTTCTGTGTTCTTCAGATCAGGAAGCTAAAGTTCAGAGAGAGAAATGTCACACAGCTATTTTGTAACAGAGTAGGGACTTCAACCCATGTCTTTTGATCCAATACCACAGGCTCTTTGCTCTGTGCTGGTGTCGCCTCAATCTCTTGTTCATTTGGTCATTTGATTCATTAAATTGAGTTTATGGAGCTTCTGAATGAGCCTCTGTACCAGAGTTTAAGAGATAGTTTTTAAATTTTTTTTACAGTTTATTTATTTTGAGGGAGAGAGAGAGAGAGAGCATGGGGAAAGGGCAGAGACAAAAGGATAGAGAGGGAATCCTAAGCAGCCCCCACACTGTCAACATGGAGCCGGAAGCAGGGCTCAAACCCACGAACTGCGAGATCATGACCTGAGCGGCAGTCGGATGCCCAATTGACGGGGTCACCCAGGTGCCCCTAAGAACTAGTTTTAAATGGCCACCCGCAAAAATCAAATAATTCTCACCTTGTTAGAATCCTTGGCTAAGTGTCTTATGATATCATTGATTTAGATTCTGGAGGAATTTAAAAATGGAGGTCAATCGGTTACAACATGAAACTAATGAGGCCAAGAGATCTCAAACTAGATCCTCAACAGATAGGGGCAAGGACAGTTACATTCTCTGGTCACAGGCTGTACCCTGAACCTTGACTATAATTGTTCCTCACACATTTATCATTGGTCATGAGGAGGAGAGACGAGAGAGTGCACAGCTCTGCAGAGTGGTTCTCAGCGTACGGTTTGTAGCCCAGCATTTCATGGCTACATATTGGACACAGAAAATCTCAGGTCCCACCTTAGATCTACTGGATCAGGAACTGTGGGGGTGGGTTTAGGAAACCTATGTTTTAACAAGTCCTTCAGTGCTTCCAATGCTTACTGAGCCTTCAAAGCTCATCTCGCTTACAAGAAGAAAACAAAGAAAGATTGAGCTAACGTTGGGTAAGGAGCAGCAGAAGGTGTCAGGGCACACCGTTTTCTTGACTCTTTGTCCCGTGAGATCTTCAAACCTGGGCCACAGTCTCTCCTACCTCTGCCTTAGGACCAGAGTCACCAGAGGGACACCGCAGGTTATGGTGTGTCTTCGTAATGATCTTACCTTCAGGACTTCACCCTTTGGCTGCCTTAGCCTCAGAGGTTTGCTCTTGACCCTGGAAATCCCCTGCCTTCTTGAGCCTGCGTTTGAGCCCACGGCCTGCAGTCTGCTCGCTGGTGTTGGCTGTAGTTCATTGGCTGGTGTTAGAAAAGCTTGTCTCTGTTTCCTCGCCTGCTGGATCAGCTGGGGCCTGCTAGGGTCTCGGACAGTTATTTCTATATACAAAGGATGACCTTTGCTTATTAATGTTACACCACGGACTATAAATCCCAACTCTGCAAACGGACACATTGTAACCAACTGTCATTGCTGTGATGTGAGAAAACCTGAATTGAAAAACCGTGTTTTGGCCGGCCTTCCCTGCCAAGAAAACTCTTTCCATCTCGCACCCAACGCGTCTGCCTCTAGTAAACTAGGACCATCATCAAGACTTCAGAAGACGTAAGTGGAGATCCCACCCAGCAGCCTGCAGGTGTTTGCAGTGTGAGGAAGAAAAACTGATCTCTTCCAGATTTTTCCCCCTTTGGTGTATCTTGTAGATTGTATTTGTCCCTCCCACCCACCCAAATTCACACATGAAGTCCTAAACCCCAGGACCATGTGGCTGTATTTGCAGATAGGGTTTTTACAGAAGTGATGACGTTAAAATGAGGTCATTGGGAGGGACCCTAAGGCAATGACAATTAACCATTATAAAAGGGGAAGGTTTGGACAGGGATGGGTAAGCAGGGAGATGACCATGCGAGCATGAAGGCAGGGATCAGGACCATGCGGCCATAAGCCAAGGGACCCCAAAGATCGCCAGCAAACCACCAGCAGGTAGGGGACAAGTTCTCCCTCACAGCTCAGAACACGCCAGCCCTGCTGACGCTCGCTCGCAGACTTCTGGCCTCCAGAATGGAGGGACCATGAACTTCCACTCTTTGCATCCTCCAGTTTCTGGAGCTTTCGCAGCAGCCCTGGCAAACGAACACAACGTGTCTGTCATCCTCACTTCTTCTAAATGCCCTCGCACCTCTCCAGGCTCCTCAGCTCTTCCACTGGTCCCTGCAAACAACTGGTCTCCCCACCTCCAGGCTCCCTCCTCTCCAGCCTGTTCGGCAAACGTGAGCCAGGGCAGGTGTCGCTGACTGGTTTCCGTTGCAGCCTGCCCCCTATTTCTTACTATCTCAAGTGGGAATTCCGAGGCCCTAACCTGCTCCCCCAAAGTGCCCTTTCCCCCACTGCCCCCTGACAAGACCCCCACTCCCTTCGGACAGGTTTTCTCACTACCCCACGGACACACGCGCTCACATTCACCAGTGGGCTCCCGCCACTGTTGTCCTCACCGGCGACGCCTCCTTGCCAAATTCTTGGGAAGCACCGGCCATCATGCCACCCGCTCAGGGCCCTCTCGAACTTTGCTGTGTATTAGAACCACTTTGGGAGATCTTAAAAATCTCCCCAGCGCACAGGCCGTTCTCTAGGTGAGCTCTACAAGGGTGTCTTGGCACGGGATCCATGCCTCAGAATTGTTTCGCGCTCCCCGTGACTCAGTGGTGAGCCAGATTTGTCCGTGAGTCACCTCATCTTCTGTACCACGCTAAGCACTTGTCCAACTTGAAGTGCAAGTCAGTGAGGCATCTTCGAGGCCCCCGTTCTGCATTTCTGGCAAGCTCCCACGTGGAGCCGATGCTGCTGGTCTGGGCACCACACTCGGCCTAGCAGAGCTCTGTATACCTTCTTTCACAGTATTTATACTCGGCGTGGCCCATAAAAGGTGTGAGATGGCTTATGGGAAATAGGTAGGCGAAAATTAGCAGTTACTTTGCTCTACCTCATCCTCGCAAGACACACTTACAGGGTGCCCTCTCCGGGGCAGCTGTGGACACAGCACCCCTGCCCCCGGGACTAAACACTGTGGGGCCCGGGCCATGAGGGGCCCTTTGCTCCTGAGACCTGAGGTCTGGGGGAGATTTGGGCCGTAGGACCACTTCTGTGGTCTTGCGTTCTCTCTTGTTTGGTCTGGGGTGTCCTCTTGGCTTAGGCAAAGTCTCTAATTCTAGAGGCAGTGCAGTGAAGATTGAAAGCACCTGGGTGACCTTGGCCAGGGCTGCTGTGATGCGTGATTCCTGGGGCCATCGTTAGCAGGGACTCTAACGTGGCTCCCCACCCCCGCCCGGAGTTGTCAAGGCAGAGCCCGTGGCCAGGACTTGTTACCTGAGATTCTTGGCCTTGCGGCTTCCTGATCTATGAAATGTGGGTAACGTTCTTTCCCTCCCAGGGCTGCCGAGGTGATGAAATGAGATCAGGCGTGTAAAGCCAGTAGCCCCGGAATCTGATGCGTACCCATCAGTGGATGGGTACCACCGTTACCTCCATAATCCTCCCCATCCATGTCTCATTTCTAGGTTTAGGGAGGGGCACTGGTGCCTATGAAGGTTGCTCAGGACCAGCTCTGGGGAGAGAAGCAGAGACGATGTGCAGGTTTCTTGCTCGGCTGGCAAGTACGAGAGCAGAATAGGAATCGGGCATTTCCCGCAGGTGCTTGTTTGGTTTCCCTTCCGCTCGCGGTGACGGGATGACCTCCGTGGGTCCTCTGGAACTGTTTGGCCTGTCGTGGGCCTCCTTCTGCACTAAAACATACAATAATTCATATCTTGGGATTGCATTGGTCTAAAGGTGAACGCGATCCACATTGGATTCTATTCACCTCTTCTGCTCTTAAAGGAAATTAAAACATGTCCACGGGCCCCTAACCTTCCGAGCATGACTGGGGACAGGGGACGGGAAGGCCAAGAGCCCCAACGTAAGGTATTACTTTACATGCAAAGATCTTCCTTCCTTAACTAGGTCACAACTGCCTCTAGCGTGGGGATTTCCCTTTTTGAATTTCCTCATTTCATGGAGCTCCGGGGGGTGAGCACTAGGGCTAGTTTGCTTATTTTAACACATTGCAACATTTGCGTTATTGCCATTTGTTACCAGGCTCCTTCCCGAGCCTTGGGAACCCGTTTCTCTCTGGCTTCCACGGCCACCAGCAGACTCAGTCCTCTCAATGCCTTTCTGTGGCACAGCCTTCATGTAGGCCCCTGCAGCCCCCTGGGAGGGGGCAAACCTCCCCACAATGTGTTCCCTGTGAGCCCTAGTTGTCAAGCCCTTGCAGGCAAAATCCAGTGGTACTTGTCGAATCCCAGAGTCCCTCTGTCCATGCTTCCGGGGGGACTTGTCATTGGAAAGTGCCTCTGGGCCTGGCTTGATGGGGAAGCTGAGTAGCCTGACAGCTAGGGGTCAGTTTTCCTTCAGGGAGGCCCAGCCAAGGGTGCATTCACATAGCCTGTCACGCTGACACCACAGCAGTGACAGGACAATGACAGTGGAGCTAGAGACAGATCGCAGAGGCTGAATGGCAACATCTCTGAGCAGATGGCAGCTCACTGCTCCTCCTGTAGGCTTGTTTTAATATGTAACTTCTTAAAAAAATTTTTTTTAATGTTTCTCCATTTACTTTTGAGAGAGAGAGAGAGCACAAGCAGGGGAGGGACAGAGAGAGAGAGAGAAAGAGACACAGAATCCGAAGCAGGCTCCAGGCTCTGAGCTGTCAGCATGGAGCCCGACGCGGGGCTCGAACCCATGAACCGTGAGGTCATGACCTGAGCTGAAGTTAGATGCTTAACTGACTGAGCCACACAGGCACCCCAGGCCTATTTTTAAAGGAGTTTCAAAGCCTGGTGAGACTGAGACCAAAGAAATAACGACTCAAGAACAGGGCAAATGGAAACTGCCTGCTGATTTTACAAATATTGTCTGAATCCTGGCACAGAGAGGTGGAGGCAAGAGTGTTTCCAACACAGGAGGAAGCCTATCTGTGGCCCCCCACAAGTGAAGGGAGAATAGGGGTTAGGTGGTTGGGATGATAAAGAGTCAGGTCACAAAGGTTCTTGAAAGGTATGGGAAGAAATTACATCTTAGGCTTAGGTGAATAGGAAGCCACTGAGGATTTTGAGCAGGAAAGCAAGGAGCGTGCCTTACCTGGGAGCAGGGCTGGTGGCACAGAGACCGTGCAAGGGTATTTCAGCATTCCAGAATAGTTCCCCTGCAGGAACGAGAGCTTCAGCAGCAGCAGGCTAAGCTATGTCAGATGGCAGAGACTGTTGAGGATGTGGCTTTGGGTTGGTAGAAGTGATGACTTTAGACTGGAAATATTGAGGGGCCTGTGGGACCTCCCAGTGGCCTTGTGCATGTGGGGTAGAGGGAGGAATTTGGGAAGCATAAGAAAATAGATGGTAACTGATGAAGCACAGGAGTGGTTGAGGTCCCCTTGCTAGACGATAAGGAAGTGGGAGAGAGGGTGTGTTAGGCTGGAACTCCCTGCAGAGCGGTGTCTCAGGCATCGGCCAAACAAGACCAACTCTTGAGGGAAACTGGAAAGGAGAGTCCAAGAGATGAGGGTCAACTAGGGCAACACAGGGTCACGGAAGGCAAGGGAAGTGATGACTTAAAGGAACAGGTCCTCAGGAGTGTCAAATGTTAGAGAATTCATAGACGAACTTGAACTTAAACGTAACTCTCAGAGTTAGTGAGCAAGAGACCTCTGGTTTCTACTTTTGGGAATTTGTTTTGTTGCAGTCCACAAACATTCCCTACATATCTGCTTATTCACATAAGGCACTGTTCTTGGCCTGAAGCTTAGAGTCTAATAGGAGAGGCAAACAACAGACAAATAAACCAATAAATGGACAAGTTTTTTTCAGTAGTGAGAACTATAAAAAGAGTGATGTGACATTGGGCAACTGGTGATGGGGACAGGAAAGGACTTTTTTTTTTTTGAGAGCAGGCAAGAACACACACATAAGTGGGGGAGAGCAGCAAAGGGGGTGGGGGGGGGGAGAGAGAGAGTGAGTCTAAGAGAGAGAGAATCCCAAGCAGGCTCCATGCTTAGAGCAGAGCCCACAGGGCTAAATCCCACCACCCTGGAATCATGGCCTAAGCAGAAATCTAGAGTGAGGTGCTTAACCAACTGAGCCACCCTAGAACCCCTGAAAACGCCTTTCTGAGGAGGTGACATTTGTTTGGAGTCCTGAATGATAAGAAAGAAACATTTGCATAAAGATCTAGAAGGTAGACTGTTTCAGGTCAAGGGAACAGCTTGTGCAAAGGTCCTAAATCACTGGTTCTCAATCAGGGATAATTGTGTGCTCCAAGGGACACTTGGCAATGTCTGGAGACATTTTTGGTTGTCACAAATCAGAAGGGATGGGGAGTACTATGGACTTAAGGGGATAGAGGCCAGGGGTGCTGGTAAACACCGCTGGTCCCCAATGTCACTAGTGTTGAGCAAGAAACCCTATCTCAAAGCAGGAACAACCTGGTCCATTTAAAGAGCAGTAAAGAGGTCAGTGTCTGGGGGTGGGCGGTGGCACATGAGTTAGAGAGGTAGGCAAGGGCAGATGACAGAGACCTTCCAGAGCTTGGTAAGAAGTTTGTATTTTACTTTCCAATGCAGTGGGAAACCATTAGAAGACTGTAAGCAGGGATGTGACTTAATCTGATTTACATTCTAAAATGACACTCTGACTGCTATACAGAGACTGGAATGCAGTGGGCAAGAGTGAGAACAGAGGGGCTGTCACATTCCTCCAGGTGGGGAGGAGAAATGGGGACAGGTGGACAATGAGGTAGAGCTGGTGAGATTTTTCTGATGGACTGGGGTTGAGGGTTGAGAGAAAGTAAGACTGAAAAATAACTTCCAAGATTTTGGTTTGAGCAATAGAATGGTAGAGATACAGCTCACTGTGATACAAAGGCAGGGCAAGATTTATATACAGAAGTTCTAAAGAGTTTGAAATGCATACTAAGGAGAATGTTAGGTGATGGCTTAGGGCTTAGCATTCATCATGGTTATAACACAACTGTTTTAAGTAGTGGTAAACATCCTAATTATCCAATTCTAGGAGATTAAACACGTTCTGGAACCAGTATAAAGCAATATTACAGAAAAAATCTATGAACATGGAAATACGATCACAATGCAATAAGTGAAAAAAATGATAGCAAAATATGCAGAGTATGAAACTGTAGGATTCTTATTTCACTGTTTATACCAAAACATCTACTCCATGAAATAACAATTTAGTATAGAAGTATACTAGTGAAGGTAGTATAGAAGTGAAATTCTAGAAATACTAGAAGAAAAATATGGGTGCCTGTTCTTACAACAGAGTAGTGGGACCTTGTGTAACATGACGTTAAAACCGGAAACCAAGAAGAAAAGATGGATATACTTGACTGTTTGAAAAGTTAAACTTCTTATAGGGTGGAAACCCCTAGGCAAAGGCAAAAAGAAGAAGAAGTGGGAAAAATTGTTTGCAGTCAGCAAGGTAGAGTTAATATTGCTATTAGCTGAAGAAGCTTTATAAATTGTTAGAAAAGACAACTCAATAGAAAGATGGACAAAGACACGAATTGGTAATTCCAAGAAGAAATAAGACAGCCAATCAACAGATGAGAAGTGTAATCTCCTTGACTATGAGAAAAAGGCTAATGGAAACAAGTTCGTTTATCTATAAGACTGGCAAAAATGAAAGATCAGTAATACTCATTTTTGAAGAGGGTGAGGGCGAGTAAATTGGCACATAACCTTTTTAGAGTGTAATTTGGCACCATAAAAATTTGAGTGTGCTTATTTTTTGACCAAGCGAGTCTACTTTGACTGCATAGCCTGCATGAATAATTAGACCGCTCTTCAGAGGTAAAGGTACAAGCCTGTACTATCAGGGATAATAAATCCTTTAAAATAAATGTTTCTCAGCAAGGACATGCTTAAATAAATCGTGGGACACAACATGCAGTAAAACAATATACAACTGTTAGGAGGCAGGAGGTCAGTCTGTGGGACTAGATTTGAAAAATTGCTCACGGCATCGTTAAAGAAGCAAGTTGTAGAATAGTCTGCATGATCGCTCATTTTGTAAAAATAACTGTATAAAATGGGTTATGGTTATGTCTGTTCAGGAAAAGGTCTGAAAGTCATACACAGCATTCTTCAGTGTTCTCCAGGGAGTGGGATTTTTAGATGTGATTTTTTTCTCTTTATTGTTTATTTTTTTACTTCAGAGAGAGAGAGAGAGAGTGTGCACAAGTGGGGGAGAGGGAGAGAGACAGAGAGAGAGAAAGACAGAGAGAGAGAGAATCTTAAGCAGGCTCCACACTCAGCATGGAGCCCCATGTAGGGCTTGATCCCATGACCCTAGGATCATGACCTGAGCCGAAATCAAGAGTCAGATGCTCAACCGACTGAGCCACCCAGGCACCCCAACTTTATTATTTATTTTTAACATAATGGTATGTGTAAATAAATAAAAAAATAAATACTTGACAGTATAAATTATATATTGGCATATTGGCAGAGGCGGACTTAACATGATTATGAGCGTAAAAGATATTTTCTGTGTCAGAATCATCAGTAGAGTGTACGACTCTTGATCTCAGGATCATGATTTTGAGCCTCACGTTGGGTGTGGAGGGCACTTAAAAAAATAAATAAAAGTACAGCTTTAAAAAAAATCATCTGCCCAGAATTTCCACCAGTGTCTTTTCATATGTTCCGTAATTAGACGATAAATGAATGTCTTACTACTTGGTAAAGCGTTAGATACACATCTCTTTACCGCCCACTGTTTTCTGATATGTAAACGGATGTGCCAACTTGCAACAGAGCCCTTTCTTTAATAACAAAAGCCAGTGTTTTCATAAATCTCTGGAAAACACAGAAGCAGCCGGAAGAATAAAACAGTTTTGATTTATGTAAGAGAGGCAAAGATAAAACAGCCAAAGACTAAGTGAAGAAGATGAAACTGTGGACTCTGACTTGACAAGCTCACTATGTAAAAAGACCTGCTTGGGTAAGGATTGTACCCGTGTAAATCAACTGTTTGCACCTCCCATAATCCTGTTTTTGCTTGTTTGTGCGACTTCTATTTAAACCTGCTACATACTTACAAAAACAAGTATCAAGTTTATACATATACATATATATGTATTTTAAGTAGTATGCATGTCTGCCTATGCAGTCAAGTCCATTTAAATCTGCGTTGCTGTAATAATGAAACACTTGAAATAACTCAAATGGTTTGTGTGTGTGTGTGTGTGCGTGTGCATGTGAGTGTGTGTGTCTGTATCTACACGCGTCTATATGCATGGAGTAGTCCAGGATCTGCATCAACCCACTTACACTGGTTGACCTGGTGTGGATGGGTTTATGGGTTTTATTTTTTAGTGCTCATTTTAGTTGCTTCAAGTTGCTGATTTTTCTGTACCAAGCATATTTACTTTTATAATAAGAACATTTTATTTTGAGAAAATGAGAAAAAAATTAAAAGTTTTCAGTGGTAATCTTACCCAAGAGATGTCTCTGAGCGGTGATAAAAGGGCAGAAGCTATGGCTGTGGGGCATGATGAAGTAGACACAGGGGGAGGGAAACACTCCTAGAATAACCCTGAGTAAGGGTGAGGGAAAAGATGGGACAAAGCTAGAAGTCGATGTAGAGTCAAGGAGAGGTTTGTGCTTCCTTTCTCTAAGGTGTCTGTCCGTATGTGTGGAACATCAGCACTCAAACTGAGTTTTACTGACAGCAGTCTTATTTTTGTATTCCACGATCCCTCTAAATGTGTTTCAGGCACCGGTCATTTCTCTGGTTCCTCTTATGTAAAAGAAGATTCTGAATCATGTTAGGACCCGATCTCAGTCTAAATTTAGAATGTCTGCCCCAAGATCGTAACCAACACTCTGAGCCTGGTTTACAGTTCAGCCTTCTCTCCTCTCCCAGCTGCTCCCTTGCCATGATGGTGGTGGTGGTGGGGGGGGGGCTGGCATGGTGCCCTTCTCTTCTCTCCCCCACCTAACCTTTCTTCTCACTCCCTGACTGCTAATGAAGGAGTCAGGGCCAGAGGGACAAGAGGTGAGGCTGGCTGTCTGGTAAGATGGCTTTGCCCTGTCTGGGTCAGCAGGTGTGCATACTAGACCCTCACCGGGCATTTCCGTGGGTTCCCTGAAAGCTCACCTTCCAGTGGCAACTCTTCATTGGCCTTGTGAAGCTGCTTCACCCTCAAACTTCACCTACCCACCCCGAGCCTGCTCAATCTCTTACTTATGGGGTCCTCTTTTCCAGGTAGACTTTTCCTGAGCGGGATTCTTAAGTTTGGTCTCCAGGAGTGAACTCAGTCTTTAGATCCAGCCTTCTGACAGCTGCCAGGGGGTGGTCTGACTTCCTCGGGCATGCATTAGGTCTCAGTTCCTCCAGCACCCCCAACTCCAGGGGACACACATTAATTTCTCCAAGTGGTTCTACGAAAGCTTTCTCACTAGGCTTCAGGAGAAGGCAGACACCCCCTTCATCCTTCTGTCTTTGGGGGATGAGACCCACAGCTTTATACTGACTCTACCCTGAAATCCTTGGAATCCCCACTCCTCTGACTCTTTTTATCCTCTGAGTGAGTGAGGGAATTTAAAAGTCAAAATACTGATTCTTGGTTATCCTACTTTGAGATTTCTCATTGGTTTAGCACAGTCTTTGAGAAATACAGTCTTTATTCTATCTCAGTGCTTCAGTCCCAACTTCTAATTTAACACCTTGTTACATGCAAATGGTGATGAGCCAGCCCTAACACAGAAGGAGAATCTGAGGATACGGGGGAGAGAGAGAGAGAGAGAGAGAGAGAGAGAGAGGGAGGCTGTTGGTTTTGGGGGCCAAAGCCTTGGTGGGGAATTGGTCTAGAAGGAAAGGAAAACTTCTTTCCCATGAGACAGGAGGGACAGGAGAGGGCAGTTCTTAGATTAGAGGAAGTGGGCAAGGAATTAACAAAGCTTCCATTCAACAATTTCTATTTTCTCTATGAAATAGGAGGCCAGAGGTTTATTGAAGGACAGTGAAGAGGAAAAACCATGACTGAATGGGTCTGAATCATTCGTATGATTCCCTCAGGACTTGTGAGGGAATTTCCAGTCCAGCTAGAAGTTGTAACACCTACTGCAATGGCACAGGCTGCCGACAGGGCAGATGAGCCCCCCCTGCATATGGATAAGTGGAGGTTAACACTCCCCCCGGCTGTCGCTGTCGGGAGAGGAAAGATGACAGAGTACATACACCAAAGAGAGTACATATCACAGGACAAAGGAGCCCCAGAAAAGCCCAAAGATAGCCCGCTTCCTGGTTTAGAAGGGAAACTTTTTATCTTTGCAAATAGACTCCAAGTTCAGGTTTGAATGTCCTGAGTCATAGAAGCCCCAGCTCTACACTAACCAGCACCCTGCTGAATCCTACAGCTCGAAAGAGGAAGATGATGTGAACGACAAGTCCTAATGTGGTCCGCAATTACCAGCCGGCTTTTGGAAACTGGTGGGAGGGCAGAATGGAGTTCTTTGGGCTTGTTCAGACACCGAATCCACGGGCTCAAAACCCCTGATAAAACTCGATTTTGTTCCAGAGGAGTGTGTTGGTGTCCGGGATCGACAATGAAACTTTCTGATGTCTCAAACACCTTTTATCTCTGATGAATGGTAAGGATGATTGGGGCTTTACTGAGTGGGTATCACGTATGACCAAATGTGGCCACAGCTCCTTTAACTGTAGGAGATGAAATTAGAAGAACTGAGACCAATATTTTGGTGGCGATTCAAGGTCAGGGCAAGAGGGAAGACCAATCGGAATCGAAGCTTAAGAAATTCTCTCAAAGCTAAATGGCTACTCATGATCAGGGGGGAATTAACAGAAATTGATGAGCTCCACTTTTAAGCAGGGACCCCTGCTTGGCACTTGCCAAGATAAATCACACACACAAACCACTTTGCTTACGTGACACGCTGGTTTGATTAACACTGGGTCTTAAAGAGGGAGCTTCAACCGAGGATGGTCACTTTAAGCTGTCCCCAGTGAGGGGTGCCTGGGTGGCTCAGTTGGTTGAGTGTCTCACTCTTGATCTCGGCTCAGGTTATCATCTCATGGTTTGTGGGTTTGAGCCCCATGTTGGGCTCAGCACTGGCAGCGCGGAGCCTGCTTGGGATTCTTGCGCGTGGTCTCTCTCTCAAAATACACAAACATTAAGCAAACAAACAAAAATTGTCCCCACTGATTTTCACGAGGCTACCTTGGACTAGTTATTGGACCTGTGGGAAGCCATTTTGAATGTGTGTGGAAACAAAAATTAATTAAAAAAAATTTTTTTTTCAACGTTTTTATTTATTTTTGGGACAGAGAGAGACAGAGCATGAACGGGGGAGGGGCAGAGAGAGAGGGAGACACAGAATCGGAAACAGGCTCCAGGCTCTGAGCCATCAGCCCAGAGCCCGACGCGGGGCTCGAACTCACGGACCGCGAGATCGTGACCTGGCTGAAGTCGGACGCTTAACCGACTGCGCCACCCAGGCGCCCCCAAAATTAATTTTTTAAAAGTTTTTATTTATTTTGAGAGAGACAGAGACAGCACAAGTGGGGAGGGGCAGAGAGAGAGGGAGTGAGAAAATTCCCAGCAGGCTCTGTGCGGTAGGCGCAGAGCCCGACATGGGGCTCAAACCCACAATCTGTGAGATCGTGACCTAAGTTGAGATCAAGAGTCAGACGCTCAACCGACTGAGCCACCAAGGTGCGCCCAAAATTAATTTCTAAAGAGGAACTTTATGTTTCTTCAGACCTCCCTGTCCTAAACTTGTCACATTGGAGAAACAGGTGGGATGGGTCCCTGGCTTTGTGGCGCTGAATGCGTGTCTGTGTTTTGCACACGATTCTCTCTAAAGGGATCAAAATCTTCAGTCGGAACAAAGTGAAACACGTCCTAGTGATTTTTAAAAACGTCATCACCCACAAGGGCAACACCTTACAGGTCGTAGAAATAAAGGGAAGGGCACAGATTTCCTCAATGAGACTCAAAGCTTTTGATTGCAATCCAGTTGAAATCTCCAGTGCTAATTATTGCCTGGTTTATTCAGCCCGGAAGCTTCTGAAGTCGGCTGGCTTGAGTGTGAGGTACTCCATTTTAATGTTGCAAAACCTTCTAAATATCCACAAAGGCCACTGTTTATCTCAATCTTCACTTAAAACACCTGCTTACTGATACTTGATTACGTGTTTTGAGGCTTGTGATTGAGCCTCTAACACCTGGCTGATTAGGCTGACGTTTGATCATGTTTTGAAATGCAATTTTACTATTTAGCGTGCAGTTCCGTGCTGCAATGCTTTAAGTGGAGATTGGTTGCCTCAAAGCTCTTATTATTGTTTTTTTTTAAATAACCATTACAGAATAATAGCTTGTTTGCATTAAAAAGGGAATGGACTTTACAATTCCTACTCTGTGATGCAGCATTGTTCTTTAAGACCACGGTTTTCCAAGTGTGGTACAAGGAGAAACCTATCTCGAATTTGTACCCTACACCTGCTGAATCTGAATGTCTGGGGGTGGGGCCCGTGGATTGACATTTTGAACTAAGAAATGCTACTTTGAGGGAAGGCAACTTTCCATTGGCTCATGAAGGAGGATGGGTAGCTTTCTGGGTAGAAACTTCTGGTTTATATTTGTGAAGGCAGTCTAAACAGAGAGTCTAGAGGTTTCAGTTGTTCTGTGGGAAAGCAGTGAACATGGGCGAGTGCTCACATCACTGACTGCTGGGCAGTGAGCACAGGCACATGAAGTCAAGGGGTCAGAGAGGTGTGCAGAGAAGGCCATGGTGTGGTCCCACCTTACCCCTCATTTTATGGAGGAGAAAATTGAGACTCTGAAAGGTGTGGACCAAAGGTCGTGAAAGATTTGAAGCTAGAACACCTGAAACTAATGCTATGTTAATTATGTTGGAATTAAAATAAGAAATTAGGGGCGCCTGGGTGACGCAGTTGGTCAAGCATCCGACTTCAGCTCAGAGCGTGGTCTTGGGGTTCGTGAGTTCGAGACCTGCACGGGGCTCTGCGCTGACAGTGTGGAGCCTGCTGGTGATTCTCTCTCTCTCTCTCTCTCTCTCTCTCTCTCTCTGCTCTTCCCCCACTTGCACGCTCTCTCTCAAAATAAATAAACACACAAAAATTTTTTTTAAAAATTTAAAAATGAGATAATACGTGATACAAAACTGTAATGTGTTATGGGATGTCTTTCTCCACTTTTGGCCTCTATTAGTTCTCCAGAGGCAAACCGTGCCCCATTTCTTGGTGCATCCTTCCAAAGATATTTTATGCACATCGATGTGTATAAATGTATTATTTAAAACATCCAAATGGTAGCATACAGGGTTCTTCCCTTTTTTTTCAGTTAACAGCATGTTCCAGATTGTGCAACAGGTAATAAAAAGCTTCCATATTCCTTTTGGTAGCTGTATAGTATTCCTGTACCTGGATTTGTTGTCAAATCTACATGTAGCAAGCCGCTTCCTAACCTTTGAGTTTGTTTTCAATTCGGTGTCATTATTAACGCACACAATGTTATAATGCATCCCCCTGAGCATCTGGGGCAAAGGGAACATGCACTTAAAACCCTGAGAGTCGCTGCCAAACTGGCTTCCGTAGAGGCCATACGGACTTCTACCGCTACAAACAGGACGGAAAAGTGCCTGGGTCCTCCCAGCACCGCCAAAAGCTCACCCTCCAACTGAGCTCCGGCCAAGGCTCGGTTAAGCAAATGCTAATTTTTGTCCGTAGAGCAAATCCTCTCCTGTTTTACTTCCTAACTGGTCTCTCCCCGGCTGTCGAGGCATAACTATATTCTAGCCCCAGCCCTTGCCTGCCTAAGTCTTTGCTGCTTTTGCTGGGTCGGCTGGTTAGCTTGAAGTGACTTCAAAATCATCTCCAGCTGTGTCATTCTGGACCTGCAGAGTTACGGGAAATGCTGTCAAAACCAAGGGTGTGTCTGCAGGGAGAGAGCGAGGTCTGTGCAAGCAGTACCCAAAGTGGGTAAGTGGAGAATAAATCAGCTTTTCGTGTGTGTGTATGTGTGTGTGGGTGGGGGGGGGGCGCGTCTGAAAATAGGTCAGATCCACAAAGGCACTGGGGAGCTGGAGGGTTCAGGCCAGGGCAGTCACCCCAGAATTCAGACTCCACCCTTGTAACATCCAGAATTTTGTTACGAATACACAGGACGTCTATGTGAGCGATTCGATTTCCTGATCCTAATATCCCCCCTTCCCTACCTCCCGTCTCCAAATAGTTTGTGTTTGTGGAGAAACAGATGTAGAAATAGATCTCTCCAGGTCTTCTCCAGCTAGGGGTGTGCTGGGGTCAGCTTGTACCAGCGTTTGAAAGCTAATTAGGCCCTTGGGAATTTGGGGAGTTGATTGTTAAATAGAGCCATTATGAAGAATTATATAAATTTAAAAATAATAGCTTTATTAAAGGCAATAAATACTCAAAACACATCACTGCCTAATTATTGTACTACATTTTATTTATGCCCTTGAGTTCTTTTTACATTAATTGTATCTGTATCTTGGAAATACTATGTCATGTCGAGCTATGGACCATCTCTTCTTGACTCAGTGGTTGGTCATAGCACTTTGGTTGCTGGAAATTGGCCATGATGGGAGTATTTACACCAAGGAAACTGGAAAATGCTCTAAATCTGGGCTTGACTTATTATTTTCTAGACTTAAAGGAGGGAATATTAATAATGCAGGTTAAGCTTAAAAGTCTGTCATGACCTGGGGCACCTGGGTGTCTTAGTCGGTTAAGCATCCAACTTCGGCTCAGGTCATGATCTCACAGTTTGTGAGTTCGAGCCCCATGTCGGGCTCTGTGCTGACAGCTCAGAGCCTGGAGCCTGCTTCGGATTCTGTGTCTCCCTCTCTCTCTGCCCCTCCCTTGTTCACATTGTCTCTCTGTCTCTCTCTCAAAAATAAATAAACATTTAAAAAAGGTTTTTTTCAAAGTCTGTCATGACCAGAGCTGAAGGGGAGAGAGGAATTTGTTCAGTGAACATAGTTGGCACAAAAGTGAGTTTATCAGTGGATCTCCTCCTACTTAATACATTTTGGGGGAGGAGAGTTAGCAGATTGAGATGCAAGTCTACGGGTCGAATCATGGTGGAATTGCGACCACAGCAGGACTACGGATACAAGGTTCAGCAAAAAATAGCTTTTGAACCTGCAGGCAAGACCGTTGTGTATTTTATTACTATCTATAAGTCGTGTATTGTAAATGTGCATTACATCAGCAAAATCTACAACATCCCTATAGATGTATATACTTGCATTTACCTTTTTTTTGAGAGCTGGTTGTTAAATATTTACCTGCCTACACCACCTCCAGCTTTAGGATTCTGTGATTATACTTGATTTTGTGCTATTCTCTCAACAGAAACCAGACCGCTTTCCTCGGTCCATTCTGTATAGGGGGGAAAAGACATGGTGAAGACACCACTTGCCTCCTTTCCTGAGGCCCCAAGCTCGGGGCTGGAGAGCGTGTACCTACCTGGAGCTCAGTGTGTCATTGATGACTAAGTCGAGGAGTAGGCCTAGCACTGAGGAGATGAACCTTCTTTTCTACTGAACCGTCTTTCTGTTCAATGGCCAGAAGACTCTGGCATTTTCCTGACTCAGGAATTGGCAACGCTTCTGACTCAGCAAGCCAAGCCCTCATTTATTTACTCTAAGGTAGCATGTGCCAGGAATACATTCTAACCTTTAGAAGTTCTGTTAATCCAGGTTCTGGCCAAAGCCACTACGTAGAAGAATTCTCTTATTAAGATAAAACCCGCTGAAACATAAGATCCAATATATGAAATGTCTTTAAACTTCTGACACGGACTAGATACTTGTTTTTTTGTTCCTCATCTGAGGGAGATTTTCTTCTTGCCTTATGTGACTGGAGCAGCGGGGCACATTCCTTGCATCAGTGCCCCAGGTCATTGTTTCGGGGCCCCCGAGAAGCTGCGTTGGTCACCCAAGGGCCAGGGCGAGCGGGGTTGCTGCCAGGGGTGTTGCTGAGCACGTATCAGGGATTAGCGGGTGTCGGCCTGTGAGATGTGTCTTTTAGTTGGTGAATCACCCAGAATTCATCCAGAATTCATCCAGAATTCATTCATTCATCTTTACACTTACCTAAAGAGTAAAGAGATTTATTGACCAGAGGTTAGATTGGCCAAAGACCCCTTAGGGAAGGTTCTAGAACTAGGTTTGGAAAGCAGACATAAACAAGAGATGAGGCATCTGCTGGGACCACAACCCTAATCACACTCCAATCATACTCCCTAATCATACTTCTTGCTTGGTGACCAAAAAAGAAAAATGTCTATGATACTTGGCCACACGCTATGCCAATATATATGCTCTTAACATGTCACCCGGTATGTACCCAGGTACACGGGAACTTTCTGGTCGTCTTTGATCCATGGAACCGCGATGCATTGTACCTCCTCTTCTCTAAGCAGGATACCCTTGGACCCCTTCTTTACTGTAGGCCCCAGGATGAATCTGGAAGAGATGCTGTTTCAGTCTTGCTGCCATTGCGTGCTCTGTTGGCTGTCCTCAGGACAGCAGCCCAGGCTCCTCCAGGGTGTTCTGGGTCATGATGCTTCTCCTGGCCAATGGTGCAGATCTCTCCCTTTTCAGCCTATAGCTGGCCTGTAGTCCCATGAAGCAAAAGTGTGTAAGGAACAAGGCGCCTGGGCCCTTACTCCTTCTTCCTGGGGTCTCTGCTGCCACAGCACAAATCCTTTCAAAACTCTGGCCCATGTTGCCTTGTGTATCACAAAGGGGTCAATCCCTTGTTTGGGGTTTCATTTTGAAAAGTGCCTAGTCATTGCTTTTGGTTAGATAACTATCAAATAACATACTACGTTTTTTTGGCACTATAGTTTTCAAACATTTCCACAACGAGGAGCTCATTGTCTTAGCCTCCCTTTGAAATAGCCAGGGCCATTTTTATCCCCGTCATGGAGTTGAGCCACCGAGGCCCAAAGGGCCCGAGGTCACACAGCTGCTAAGGGGTAGGGTTGGCCTTGGTTCTAGTTTACCTTACCCCTCACTTGGTGCTCCATGGACTGTTGTGAGGCTTCTAATGACAATGACATGTGCTGCTATTATGACGCACGCACCCAAGATCCGGCATCATTGCTGGCAGTCATGCTCCCTGTGAAGTTTGCAGACCCTTGTCTGAGCTCTGTCTGGGCCCCAGGCCAGGCTGTGTGAGCCAGGTGCCCTCTAAGGAGGTGAGGTACTCTCACTAAGAATGGTCTCTGCCTGCCGCTCTCACTCACTCCTGCTCGGGAATTTTCTCGTCCCTGCTCGTCCTGGATCTCTCAGAGGCAAGGCAAAAGCAGCTGATGAAGTGGCCACAGTCCCCTAAGAGGAGGCCAATGGGTGGAATTCACAACAACCCCAGCCCTGAGGTTTGGAAGACAAACGACTTCTGTTTCAGACCAATGGGAGTGTCAAGTTATTCCAGCCCCGATGAGATTACAGCTCAGAGGATCACGAGGAATCAATTCCTCCAGAAGAGGAAAAAAACAGCTGGCACAGGAGCTCTGCAGGGCCTTTTGCTAAAGGTAATGTGGGGTCACAGGCTGAAAGTTTCCAGGTGATGACGGGATTAGGGCGAGAGGGAACTGGCTTGTGAAAGAAGCCCAAATTATGGTCAGTGATGAGCCCAGGGAGCATCAGGAAGGTTCACAGACAAAAACATGACTTTGATGACCCAGACGCACCAGCTTCTGGGTCCCTTCTCTTTGTCCAGACACAACAGAAAGAGGTTAGAGCCTAAATGGAAATGCAGAAGTGCTAGGGATGTCAAGGCAAAGCAGTGGAAAGATACAGGGGCCCAGGGAGAGGTAGGTGAGGAGAGTGAGACACTTTCCTGGGTCGCAAGATTTAATGGGGAGCCCCGAGTCTCAGAAAGCAAGATAAGTAATATTTCAAGTCAATCTTTGCAAAAATCACAATTCAAAAATAATCGGTAGTGAACAGAATACTGACGTTTTAAAGAAAGACTGGATCCGTAACAGTGCTCTATGGATCCATATTGGAGTCTCAGGCAAAAGGAAAGACCAGAAATGTTGATCCTGTCTTTATTTACAATGTTGGCATTTTGTTTGTCATTAATCTTTTTCCATTTTTTTCCATTTTTTATTGTGGTAAAGTATGTGTAACACAAAAGTGATCATTTTAACCATTTTCAAGTGCGCGGGTGAGTGGTCTAAGTGCGTTCACACTGTTGTGAGACCATCACCACCATCCATTTCCAGAAGTTCTTTCATTTTCCTCAGCTGAAACTCTGTCCCTGTTCAACACCAACTCCCCATCCACTGCTCCCCCAGCCCTCCGTGGCAACCAAACTTTTACTTTGTGCTTCTGTGACTTTGACTACTCTAGGCTTCTCCCGGAAGTAGAATCACACAGTCCCTTTGTGACTGGCCCATTTCGCTTGGCAGAATGTCCTCAAGGTCCATCTGTATTTTAGCACATGTCAGAATTTCCTTCTTTTTTTTAAGGCTGAATAATATTCCATTGTAGGTCTACAACGCATTTTGTTTATTCATTCAGTCATCAATGGATATTTGAGTTGTTTCTACTTCTGGGCTAATGTGATGGATGCGGGGTTACAAGGAACTTACCAAGTCTCTGTTTCAATTCTTTTTCGGTATATACCTAGAAGTGGTATTGATGGATCATGTGGTAATTCTATATTTAATTTTTTTTTTTTTTTTAGAGAGAGAGAGAGAGAGCGAGAGAGAGCATGCAAATGGGGGAGAAAGGCAGAGGAAGAGAGAATCCCAAGCAGGCTCTACACTCAGCAGAGAGCACATTTCGGGGATTGATCCCATGACTCTGGGATCATGACTTGTGCTGAAATCAAGAGTCGGATGCTCAGCTGACTGAGCCACTCAGGCACCCCTCTATGTTGTTGTTGGTTTTTTTTTTTTTTTTGAAGAACCTTTCTACTGTTTTATGCAGCAGATTTTACATTTTAATTTTTTAAAAATATTGCATGTGAATATGATTTACTTTAATACTGAATTTTCAGGACTCGTTTCAACCTAGTTCTGGCCCTAGAACACAATCCCTGATGCTTGGTGCTTCATACATGGCACCAAATGGAGCCACAAAGCTCTTTTGCAGAACCATGGAAGGCCCCCTTGGCTGACCCATTATTTATATTTTGCCCTTATTTGGGCAGATGATACTTTGGGTTGTTTTTCCAGTCGTGTGTTCCGGTCACACAGGCCTAGCCACTGGCTTGTGCTACTGGCATAGATCTGTGTAGGAGCCATCAGGGTTGTCCTATCTGACAGAGAGATGATTCTGATGGGAAGGTGGTGGCTCTGAGCACCTGTGGGAACTCTTGATCCTAAATTTCATTCGCAGCGCTTACTTCTAAGTAGTCCCCTTGTTTTTTTTTGTTTTTGTTTTTGTTTTTACTTTTCCAGGGAGTTCTTCTTCCATAAAAGGAGCCAACAAGATTTTGATCGCTTTCTTCAATCTTTTTTGTTTTGTTTCATTTTTATAAAAAGAAGAGCAGCTTCTGCCCTGGAATAAAACCTGATCTGCATTCTGACACAACACCCTTGGGCAGCCTGAGCACATTCTGGAATTACAGAAACAAACTCATCTGAGAAACAAAAAAGTTCTATTTATCGTACCTGCAAGGAAAGTGCAAGTGCTCACTGATGCCCATGGTGGCCACCCTTGGGGATCAGAAGGTGCCCTTGAAGACTGACCCATTTGGGAGCCCCCAGACAGGTGCTCACCATTAACTTTTTGGGATTTCTCCCCCTCAGGGCAATTCACTTCTTGGCTTTTAAGGTTGAATATGGGGTTCCCAAGTAGGAATCTCACCTCCATTTTGGGAGTCCTCTTGTCTCACCTTGAACCTCTCTGTTCCATGAATGGCCTCCTTTGTTCTTATGCTCATCCCAGGCATGAGTGCTATTTATTCGTCTTCTCACACCCAGGGACTTTCTGTTCTTTTTTTTGCTGGGAGACTGGGTAGGGAATGGATATGGGAGCACAGCATGATATTTCCTATCGACTTGAGGGTGGATGCGCCACCTAATAACTTTGTGCCTCAGTTTCTTCAACAGCTCAACATTACCATGTGAATTCTTGCTGCCTTTGTCTCTATTGGGAAGAGTATTTTTGAAATGAGGAAATGTTGATTAAATCTAAGGGTGTGTGGTTGGTGGACTGCATGCATTAATTCTACAAAAAATTATAGGAGTCCCACTGTGTAACTGGCGCTGTTTTAGGCACAAAAGGTATAGGAGATCACTAAAACATGGTTGGGGTAGAGTTGGGGGCACAGACAAGTAAAAGGATTTGATATGGTTAGTGTGGTGCCTGGTACAGTTCAACAAATGGTAGTCCTTGTTTCTATCTTCCTCCTCTTCCTCCTTCTTCTTGTCCTCCCTAACACACACTGTGCTAGGCCTGGGCAAATGAAGAGGAAGCTGTAATTCCTTCGTGTAACTGGATAATCTGGAGGGAGAGATAGACATGCTAACTAGTCTGGATGTGTATGAGGTAGAAGCTAGCATGCTTATCAGCTATTCCTCACAAAGTCCTTTCACAGGCTAGGAAACGCAGGCTTGTGCAGTCATATGATTTCTTTCAGACATGCAAATAGTACAGAGGAAAAAAAAAAGCCAAAATTCAAACCCAGGGCATGCTGATGGCAAAGCCTGAGCCGTTCCATCTTAGGGAGAAGTTGGTCAGTGTTTGTCAAATGAATATTCATTTGTGGGATGCACAGGAAAATGCCAGAACAGGTAGCACAGGACAGAGAAGAGATGCTTAAAAGATTATAAAAGAATATCTGCATTTTTTTGCTTCCTGCAGTGTGTGTGTATCAGGGAAAAAGAGAGGAAACAGCAACCAAAGCCCATCTTCTGTGAATCAGTAGCAGAAAAAAGCATAGACTCTGTCAAAGACTGCAGATTTTGTAGAGCGTTAAATTACCAGATGATGATTTCAGAATTGACAGCTGAAAACTGTTTCCGTCTATTGGGATGATTTGGGTCTATTGTCCTTGCTTTTGCCCTATATCCTACAGGATAATAACCTTTTCCTTTTTGTTCTTGAATCAGGGAACAGATTTGGGTGAGTGGCAGGGAAGCGCGGAGGGGGGCAGACAGCTGAGAGGAAGGTGGAGCTGGTGGTTTCTTTCCTTTCTTAAGAATATTTGATGAAAGCTTCACACCCTCTGGCCATCCGGTCTGTCCAGAGTCTCATAAAATGTGCTAGCACGTTGTGAAATGAGCGCTTTTTCCCCCACACAGAAAATCACATTTTTTAAAACATATAAAATAGGGACATTTGGGTGGCTCAGTCAATTGAGCATCTGACTCTTGATTTTGGCTCAGGTCATGATTCCAGGGTTGTAGGATCAAGCCTGCATTGGGCTCTGCACTGAGAATGGAGCCTGCCTGGAATTCTCTCCCCCCCACCTCTCTCTCTCTCTCTCTCTCCCCCTGTGCCCCTCCTCTCTGCTAGTTCTCTCTCTCTCTCTCATAAAATAAAATAAAATAAGACAAAAATAAAATATAAAATTAGTACACATTCACTGAAGCACATAGAAAAGTATAGAAGGGAGTGACCATCATTCATTATTCCATCACTGCGTGATGTAAACATACACTCGCTCACACATATTGTATTACAAAAAGGGGATCCTACTCATGATAGACACCTCTTGGGTACATGTGCAATCATTTTTCTTACTCTGGGAACATCCCAATAATCAGGGTTTACATTATTTGATACACCAAACCTGCTTGACTTTGGTGTAGACATCTGATCCAATCTAGACTAATCTAGACCAACTCAGACAATGTTCTTTGGAATTTTTTTTCTACTGAGATCCCGGAAACTATACTGGTTTCTGCCCTTTCCTCATTCTTAGTTGGTTTATTCTTTAATCCATGAAAATTTCCAGCCTTTTTCCAGTGAAGGCATGCTCTTCCCTTCCCTTCCTTTCTTTCTTTTTCTCCTTCTGTCTTTCTTATTCTAGCCAGAATCAATTCCTCTTTACAACCTGAAGAACCTGAGTGAATACAGAACTGACTGCTTTCTAATCTTTTCTACTTAATGATGTATCTTGGGCATTTTCCCAGGTTAATAATTAGTCACAGACACATGTATAATGGTTGCAAAATTCCAGTGAATAGATGTACCACAACATCTGTAAGTAAAGGGAAACTGTTTTTAGCTGTCAATGCTGAATCCATTGTCTGGTAATTGAAACTTGGTGGTTTTTTCTTTTTTTTTTTTGGCTTTTATAGATAATCCTGCAGCAAAAATTACAAGGTGCATGTGTTTGTGTTGTGTTTTCTTCTACTTTTTTTAGTCTTAATCAGACATTCCTTTTCTAGCTCCTCAAATCGAATTTTTTCTTTTTCAATATTTTTCTTGTTTATTTCTAATTTTGAGGACTTTATTTAAAGCTCTAAATTGCTAAGTACAATCTAAACTGCACCTAGAAACTTTAATATGCATTATTTTCACTGTAGTTCAGGTCAAAATATTTTACAATTTCATTGATGATTATCTCTTTAATCTGTGCAGAAGAGTGCATTTTAAGTTTTCCAATAAAGGAACTGCTGTTTGTTAAAACTTTATCATGGGCCTTAAAAGAAATCTCAGCACATTTAAGAATATTGAGATGGACACATTTAAGAATATTGAAATGGAGCTCAGTTGACTTTGGCTCAGGTCATGATCTTGCAGTTCATTAGTTCGAGACCCACATCGGGCTTGCTGCTGTCAGACTGTCAGTAGAGCCCACTTTGGATCCTCTGTCCCTCTTTCTCTGCCCCTCCACTTGCACTATCCCAAAAGTAAACATTAAAAAAAAAAAAGAATATTGAGATCACGGGACACCTGGGTGGCTCAGTTGCTTGAGCATCCATCCAACTTGAGCTCAGGTCATGATCTCACAGTTTGTGAGTTCAAACCCTGCATCAGGCTCGATGCTGACAGCTCAGAGCCTACAGCCTGTTCGGATTGTGTTTCCATTTCTCTCTGCCCCCCCCCCCCACTCACAATCTGTTTGTCTCTCTCTCAAAAAATAAAAAAACATTAAAAAATTTGAAAAAGAGGGGCGCCTGGGTGGCTCAGTCGGTTGAGCGTCCGACTTCGCTCAGGTCACGATCTCAGGTCCGTGAGTTCGAGCCCCGCATCAGGCTCTGTGCTGACAGCTCAGAGCCTGGAGCCTGCTTCAGATTCTGTGTCTCCCTCTCTCTCTGGCCCTTCCCCCATTCATGCTCTGTCTCTCTCTGTCTCAAAAATAAATAAATGTTAAAAAAAATTTTTAAATTTGAAAAAGAATATTGAGATCATATGGAATCTGCGTTCGAATCCTGTGTAGTTAAGCTAAAAATCAACACCACCAACAAAAGACTCAAATCCTTTATATTTGGATATTTAAATATATTGTCATAAATAACTTATGCATCAAAGAAAAAAATCACAAAAATTTTTAAAAATATTTTGGACTGGATCATAATGAAAATATGACAGATCAAAACTTGTGGATACACCAAATCAGCCAGGAGAAGATCAAAAATTCACTCTTCACAGATGACATGATACTCTATATGGAAAACCCAAAAGATTCCACCAAAAAACTGCTAGAATTGATTCATGAATTCAGCAAAGTTGCAGGATATAAAATCAATGCACAGAAATCAGTTGCATTCCTATACATCAACAATGAAGAGACAGAGAAATCAAGGAATTGATCCCATTTACAGTTACACAAAAAACCATAAAATACCTAGGAATAAATCTAACCAAAGAGGTGAAAAATCTATACACTGAAAACTATAGAAAGTTTATGAAAGAAATGGAAGAAGACACAAAAAAAAAAAAATGGAAAAAGATTCCATGCTCCTGGATAGGAAGAACAAATATTGTTAAAATGTCAATACTACCTAAAGCAATCTCCATATTCAATGCAATCCCTATCAAAATAACACCAGCATTCTTCACAGAGCTAGAACAAATCATCCTAAAAATTTGTATGGAACCAGAAAAGACCCTGAATAGCCAAAGCGATCTTGAAAAAGAAAACCAAAGCAGGAGGCATCACGATCCCAGACTTCAAGCTATACTACAAAACTGTAATCATCAAGACAGTATGGTACTGGCACAAGAACAGACACTCAGATCAATGGAATAGAATGGAGAACCCAGAAATGGACCCACAAATGTATGGCCAACTAATCTTTGACAAGGCAGGAAAGGATATCCAATGGAATAAAGACAGTCTCTTCAGCAAGTGGTGCTGGGAAAACTGGACAGCGACATGCAGAAGAATGAACCTGGGCTACTTCCTTACACCAGACACAAAAATAAACTCAAAATGGATGAAAGACCTCATTGTAAGACAGGAAGCCATCAAAATCCTGGAGGAGAGAGCAGGCAAAAACCTCTTTGATCTTGGCTGCAGCAAGTTCTTACTCAACACATCTCTGGAGGCAAGGGAAGCAAAAGCAAAAATGAACTACTGGGACCTCATCAAAATCAAAAGCTTCTGCAGAGCGAAGGAAACAATCAGCAAAACTAAAAGGCAACCAAAAGAATGGGAGAAGATATTTGCAAATGACATATCAGATAAAGGGTTAGTATCCAAAATCTAGAAATAACTTATCAAACTCAACACCCAAAAAACAAATAATCCAGTGAAGAAATGGGCAAAAGACATGAATAGACACTTCTCCAAAGAAGACATCCAGATGGCCAACCGACACATGAAAAAATGCTCCACATCACTCATCATCAGGAAGGTACAAATCAAAACCACGATGAGATACCACCTTACATCTGTCAGAATGGCTAACATTAACAACTCAGGCAACAACAGATGTTGGCAAGGATGTAGAGAAACAGGATCTCTTTTGCATTGTTGGTGGGAATGCAAGCTGGTGCAGCCACTCTGGAAAACAGTATGGAGGTTCCTTAAAAAACTAAAAATAGAACTACTCTACAACCCAGCAATTGCACTACTAGGCATTTATCCAAGGGATACAGGTGTACTGTTTCAAAGGGACACATTCACCCCCATGTTTATAGCAGCACTATCAACAATAGCCAAAGTATGGAAAGAGCCCAAATGTCCATCGATGGATGAATGGATAAAGAAGATGTGGTTTATATATACAATGGAGTATTACTCAGCAATCAAAAAGAATGAAATCTTGCCATTTGCAACTATGTGGATGGAACTGGAGGGTATTATGCTAAGTGAAATTAGCAAGAGAAAGACAAAAATCATATGACTTCACTCATATGAATGAAAACAGATAAACATAAGGGAAGGGAAACAAAAATAATAGAAAAACAGGGGACAAAACAGAAGAGACTCATAAATATGGAGAACAAACTGAGGGTTACAGGAGGGGTTGTGGGAGAGGGGATGGGCTAAATCGGTAAGGGGCACTAAGTAATGTCTCCTGAAATCATTCTTGCACTATATGCTAACTAATTTGGATGTAAATGTAAAAAAATAAAAAATAAAACAAGTTAAAAAAGACACTTGTGGATGCAGTTTTAGTCTTAAAAGGAAACTGACAGCACAAAAATGCACATATTTAAAAAGAAGGCTGAAAATGAATAATCTATGTACCCATTTCAGAAAGTCAGAAGCAGCAGTGATGGCAACAAATACACATATTCACTAAAGATGCCTGTAGGGTCACCTTCAGTTGAGGTTTGTGTCTATCTTCTGTCTTCATATCTAGAGTTTTAAAATTTTTGAAGATGCTTCCATTTGGCCTCTCAGACACTTATTCCAGGATCAAGTCTCATGATGGTGTTTGAGGGCTCCTGCTCTGTGGAAATACTAGGAAGATACAGACTAGTAGCTTAATTCCCGATCATGAGGCTCCTCCCAGGTTTACAGTCTGCTTCTCAGCTGCTTTTCATGAGGCAAGAAACTCGTCTTCCCAGTCCCCCTGTACTCTCTCAATGGGGGCCACCAACAGTGAGTCTGAGCCCAATTCCCTTGTTAAGGACTGAATGTTTGTACTTCCTTCCAAACTCCTATTTTGAAGCTTAATGCCCAGCATGTCTGTATTTGGAGATAGCGCCTCTAAGGAAGTAGGTTAAATGAGGTGGTGAGTGGGGTCCTTCTAAGAAGAGACATCAGGAAAACACCCTCCTCCCCTCTTTCCCTCCCTCCTTCCCTCCCTCCCTCTTTCTCTTTCTCTTTGTGTGTGTGTGTGTGTGTGTGTGTGTGCGCGCGCGCGCGCACAATGAGGAAAGGCCTTGTGAGGACATAGAGAGAAGGTGACCATCCACAAGTCAGGAAGAGACGTCTCTCCAGAAAATGAACCCGTGGGACCTTGATGGGGGACCTCCAGCCTCAAGAACTATACGAAAATGTTTCCATTGTGTTAAGGCAGCCCAGGGAGACTAACACACTGTCCTTCGGGGTGACCAAATCATTGCTTACCTTCCCTGCTCTGGGGTTCAGTAGCCTGTACTCTGTCTCCAGTCCTGGTCACTTTGCACATGCTCCACAGGGATGTTTATTTTTGAGTCCAATTCTGACTTTTAGCTTTTCTTTTCTTAACCTATTTTATCTTCTGTGGGGAGAGCTAGGGAGTACCTCAAATGTGAGCTTGCTGTTTAAGATCTTATGTCATTTCTAGGAAGAAAGACTCGTAAGGAGATAGATGTGCCATTTAATTTTGCCCTAGAAATTAGGAAGATTCAATGGCCTTACTAAATGGCCCCCCCTTTTTTGTCTTGTGAACACAGCATTGGAATCAGCGGGTTCCTACTTCATAGTTACTAATGATTCCAAGATCCACTATGGACCAGTAGTGTGCAGATCATTCTGGGGGAGGCCATCAGCCACTCCTTTGCCTTTCTTCATCCCCTGGCTGCAGACCAGGGCTCTCCAGCTCCAGCTCCCTGTGCCTGTCCACATTACCACCAACTCCCAGCTTTACCTTCCCAAGCAACAATGGCAAAGCTGCATCCTTTTTATGGACCTAAATGAGATTCAGGTTGGGAAACTAAGCTACAGTGATGTATTGTTTGTGACTGTGAATGTCTGTGTGTGTGTGTGTGTGTGTTTGTTTACTTGACATCATTGCTTTTGAAGTGAGAGATGATACTCCTGATTGTGCCCACATAGGGCAGATGCTCCTGGGCGTGATATGTAACTGTGGGTCCCGTCCCTCCACTCGCCCACTGGTGGCTTCTTAGCTTGCCAAGCCAAACTGTTATAGGCTCTGTAGCCATTTGTGCTTCTGCCTCACAGACTTAAAGAACTGGGGCCTTTTCTTAATTTGAACCTCTTTTTCTTTTTCTCAGTGCTACAGGATTACCTGGTTGTGTCTGTGGTTTCCAGCATGTAGCTTTCAACTTTGACCATCAAGAATCAAATGGAACAAATGGTTTCAGATGCAATTCTCTTGAATTCCAGGGGGCTGTGTAGTGACATAGAAGTATGATGGATTTTGTGTTAATAGATCTTGGGCATCCATCTGTGAGCTTAACCTCTGTGAGTTCACCTCTAAGGTGGACATTTTAATGCGTACTCCATAGGGTTGGTGTGAGTGTTAAATACACGTGAAGTACCCAGTCTGTGTCTTCCCACCCCACCGCACCCTGTGTTTCTAGGTGTTAGTGTAAGACGTAAATCCAGTGGTTTGACCACTCTGGTGTTCTTTTATTTCCATAACATTGTGACTGTGATGTAACAGCCATGACTTCGGAGGTTCATCTGGTTTGTCTCATGACCCCCCACCCCTGCCATAATTACCTCCATGTGGTCATTAATGAATATAGTGATTAGGAGAGAATTACAGATCATTTTTTAAAAGCCTGAAAGGGTAAGTGGGGTAGACTAGAACCTGCCAGAAGAGGGTGTAAGACTTGAACTTGCTGAGCACAGCAATGGGAACCATCCCTTCCCAGTGGGAGAAGGCTGACTGACAAAATTTCTGTTCTTGAATAATTCACTGAAAGGAAAGGAGAGAGAGCAGGCTTGCTGTTTTTGGCAATTCTAAACCCTGGAAAAATATAAAAGAGTTGGATATGGCCTTTGATACAATCCCATCTTCTTTTTTTGTGTCCCACCCTCCACCTTCATTCGGCCACTCTGTGTGGCACCCCACCAGGCCTGGCCTCCTCAGTTCTTACAAATTTACCTCTTCTTCCCTCAAATTGAGTATCCTTTTGGTACCTGATTATCAGACCTGTTTCTCTGTACAGTGTTCTTTGTCAACTCTTCCAAGGGGGCTGCATTTTATAAGAATTGCTTCGGGGTGCCTGGGTGGCTCAGTTGGTTAAGCCTCCGACTTTGGCTCAGGTCTTGATCTCACGGTTCATGGAGTCGAGCCCTGCATCAGGCTCTGTGCTGACAGCTCAGAGCCTGGAGCCTGCTTCAGATTCTCCCTCTCTCTCTACCCCTCCCCTGTTCATGCCCTGTCTCTCTCTCTCTCTCTCAAAAATAAATAAACATTAAAAAAGGTAAAAAATAATAAAAGAATTGCTTCTTAATGGAATGACATATTTAATTGGCCTATCCTATACTAATTGTAAGAAATAAAATAATGGTATGATGTGACTGCCTCAAGTAGGCTGTGTTAATATGAACACAATATGAAGCATGAAGAAGTGTAAATTCCAATCTGACTCCATGGGCAGTAGGCTTCTCTTAGAATTTTCACGTATAGTTTTGGACTCCCAGCTTTAAAAAACACCTGGACACAATGGGATACATTTGGATTAATGAGCAGTAAAGAGCAGGTTCAGCAAGGCCGGGAGAGCTACCATCCACTTTCACGAGGAACGTCTTCTAGGAAAGGGATAGACTTCTTCAATATCATATTGTTGGGTGAAAGGTACATGGAGTTTATTTTGTTTTTGTTTTTTCTTAAGTAAGCTCTCTCTACATGCAACGTGGGACTTGAACTCACAACCCCGAGATCAAGAGTCCCATACGGTACCAACTGAGCCAGTGCCAGGCACCCCAAATTGGCTGTTCTTTGAATCAGAACTTCCCAGGGATGCAATGGGCTGTCAGAAGGCCAGCTCTCAAGGGGATTCTAGTCCAAATAATCAAGGTTGTCCCTGAGTGAAATCCCAGAGGGCAACTGGTGGGTGGAGTAAATTTTCGGAGAAGGGACAGATTCCTTCCCAGGGACTTATACTGTCTTCCCTAGGCAAGTGAAGGCTGATCCTTGAAGAGGGCTGGTGTTATAGAGATGAGAGGAAAGAAGTGATGGTAGGACCATGACATTCTTGCATTCACATAACAACCTGGCTGTGGGAAATGGACTTTTAGTTTATTTGCTTTAGTGGCGACTGTTTGCAGGCTCCTGAGCACTTATGTGTATGAATGGTTTTTATTTTATCTCTGTAGACTGAGTCCCCAGTGAGATAAGGAGGCATCTTGCGAGATCTAGATATGCTGTTTAGATGATAAAGTAAATTTAAACTTTTTCAGGATCAAATTAGTTTTACTTTTAACCCCAGACAATCTCTCTCTTCCAAAGAAAACTAATCTAAAGATTTATATAAAGCATTCAAGGTTCTTTGGATCATATGCAAGCCTGACTCAGTCTTACCCAGGTGAGTTTTTAGGTATAGTAGAGTTTTGAGAATTAAATTCTCTATGAACTAGCAAGAAATGAGAGAAAGTAGTGCCTGATATGCACTTGGACTCTTGCACAGTCCAGAAACTTAAACACCAGCACAGTTTTGTGGGCAATAACTCATAAGCTCTGTATATCCAATTGTGTTCTTTTCCTATTTCTCTCCTATCAGAGTCCTTTCTTTCAAGGACCTAAATTGGTATTTAATAAATCGTTATTTACCGGAATGCTATACAAAGCTTTAAAAAATGTTTATGACTCAAACTTGATAATGCAGCAGTCAGTCACATAAAATCACATTAAGTTACAATTTAAAATTCCCATTGGACTCTTCTGCTATCCTTAGACCCTGTAAATAATACCGACAATATTGAAAATTAAGTATCTTTTATGCGTAACAGAAATTCCTTTCTAATGAAAAAATTTTACGGTGGTTTACCAATGAAAATTGCAAATACATAAGTATAAAACAATAGATGCGTGAAACCCATATCCATTAAAATAAAAACCCTAAGGGGCGCCTGGGTGGCTCAGTTTTTTGAGCATCTGACTTTGGCTCAGGTCATGATCTCACGGTTCAGGGGTTTGAGCCCTGCATCAGGCTCTGTGCTGACAGCTCAGAGCCTGGAGCCTGCCTTTGATTCTGTCTCCCTCTCTCTCTGATTCTTCGCCACTCAGGCTCTGTCTCTCTCTCAAAAAATAAAATAAGCGTTAAAAAATTTTTTTTAAATAAAAACTCTAAGCAAACCAGGAGTAGAAAGAAACTTCTTAAACCTAACTAAAAACCTATAATTTACAAAAACCTATAGCTAGCATCATACTTACTGGTGAAAGACTGAATATTTTCTCCTTAAGACAGGGAACCAGGCAAGAATGTCTGCTGTCACCATTCCTATTCAGCGATGTCATGGAGGTTCTTTTGGTGCAATAAGGCAAGTAAAAGAAATAAAAGGCATGCAGATCAGATGAAGTAAAACTACCTCTACTCACAGACAGCATGATCTTTTATATAGGAAACCCCAAGCATCTACAAAACTGCTAGAACTAATATCTTGTATTTGCAGGATACAAGATCAAGATAACACGTAGCTGTATTTCTATACACTAGCAGTTAGACATTGAAATGAAAAGTACTATTAACAGCCTCAGAAATATGAAATATATAGGAGCAAATTTGACAAAAGGCACGAAAGCCTTTTTATACACTGAAAACTATAAAACATAGCTGGAAAAAAATCAAAGAACCCCTAAATAAATGGAGAGATATGTCATGTTCATGAATTAGAAGAACCAATATTGTTAAGATGTCAATTCTCCTGAAATTGATCTTTAGATCAAAGCAAGCCTAATTAAGGGCCCCTGAGTGGCTCAGTTGGTTAGGACTCCAAATTTGGCTTGGGTCATGATCTCATGGCTCTTGAGTTTGAGCCCCGCATTGGGTGCTGTGCTGATAGCTCAGAGCCTGGAGCTTGCTTCGGATTCTGTGTCTCCCTCTCTCTCTGCCCCTCCCCTGCTCTCTCTCTCTCTCTCTCTCTCAAAAATAAATAAACATTTAAAAAAATCAAAGCAAGCCTAATTAAAATCCAGCAGAACCTTTTTTGGGGGTAGAAATTGACAAGCCAATTCTAAAACTTATAAAGAAATTCAAAGAACATAGAATAATCAAAACAACTTTTACAAAGAAGGACAAAGTTGGAGGACTTAACACTATCTGACTTTAAGATTATAAGGTATAGTAATGAAGACAGCATGGTATTGGCATAAGGATAGACCTACAGATCGATGCAACACAACCCAGAGTCCAGAAATAGACCTTCATCTATATGTCAATTGCTCTTCAACAAAAGTGTCAAGGCAATTCAATTGGGAAAGAACAATCTTTTCAACAAACAGTACTGGAGAAACTGGATACCTGAAGGTAAAACACCAAAACCAATCAAAAAGCACCTTAACTCGTGTCTCACACAGTCTCTAAACAGTAACTTGTCACGCATCAGACACCCGAATAGAGGAAATGAAACTATGAAATTTCCAGCAGAAAACACATGAGATCTTAGCAACTTTATATTTGACAAAGATTCTTAAATAGGACACAAGTTAAAAAAATGAATTCAAGAAATATTTTTGAAAGGCATCACTATGACAATGAAAAGGCTGGCCATATACAGGGAGATATTTGCAAAACACGTACAAAGATCTTGCTGCTCTGTAGTCATTTATTGAATGGAGAAATCAAAAATATGGCGCCAGGAATTGTGCTACTGGATATTTACCCAAGGAATACAAAACCCTAATTCAAAGGGATACATGCACACCGATGTTTACAGCAGCATTATTTGCAGTAGCCAAATTATGGAAGCAGCCCAAGTACCCATCAACTGATGAATGGATAAAGAAGTGATATGTATACACACAATGGACTGTTCGGCCATAAAAAGGAATGAAATTTTGCCATTTGCAATGACATGGATGGAGTTAGAAAGTACAACGCTAAGTGAAATAAGTCAGTCAAAGAAAGACAAATACCATATGATTTCACTCATATGGGAATTTAACAAACAAAACAAATGAGCGAAGGGGAAAAAAAGACAAATCAAAAAAGAGACTCTTAACTCTAGAGAACAAACTGACGGCTACCAGAGAGGAGGTGGGGGCAGATGGGTAAATAGGTGATGGGAATTAAGGAGAGTACCTGTTGTGATGAGCACCGTATGATGTATGGAAGTGTTGAATCAGTATATCGTACATCTGAATATAATATTTCACTGTATGTTAACTAACCGGAATTAAAATAAAAACTTTAAAACATAATAAAGAGTGGTTCAGAGAATTTGTTATTTTTTATTAAGTTATAAAATGTTCAAGTGTATTTCTAAAACTTGAATAAAATCAAAATTGTTGAAAAACTGAACAAAAAATACTTGTAGGGTCACCGGGGTGGCTTAGGCAGTTAAGCATCTGATGCCTGATTTCGGTTTAGGTCATGACCTCACAGTTCATGAGATTGAGACCCACGTCAGGCTTTGCACTGACAGTGTGGAACCTGCTTGGGATTCTCTCTCTCTCTCTCTCTCTCTCTCTCTCTCTCTCTCTCTCCCTGCCCTTCCCCTGCTCGCTTGTGCTCTCTCGCTCTCTCTCAAAATAAATAAATATTTCAAAAATTTTAAAAATAAAAAATAAATTTAAAAAACCAATCAATGCGTGTAGTAAAAGAAAAAAAAATTAATGTAGCAGTTCATGCTTATTGGAGCAAGACCTTTCCTCCAAGCAAATGAAGAGCCTTCGCTCAATCTCTGTGACCTCCTGTCTTGCTTAAGGTCACATTTTGTGAGTCAAATACAACAGAAAAATGGAATAACTTTCAAAATCCAGGCGGAGGCAGACGTATAAATGGGAGAAATTTGTCTCTGCCTTCTCTTTTTCTCTGTTCTTTCTGCAGAACTGCATTCACTTAAGGCACGAGTTAGCAAGTATTTTTCATAAAGGTCCAGATAGTTAAATATTTTAGGCTTTCTGCGCAATCGGGTTCCCCTTGGAACTACGCCACTGGCTCTTGTAGTGCCAAAGCAGCTGCTGACACTAGGTAAACAGGCGGGCGTGGCTGTGTTCTAATAAAACTTTATTGGCAAGCATTGGGCTGAATTTGGCTTCCGGGCCACAGCTTGCTGACTCCCGCTCTAGGATTGACGCTATCAGTCAGCATTCATTGAAGTCATGCAAGCTACACTTTAGCCCTTAGGTCATGGGACCGATGATCGAAGCCATCTGGGTTTTTGAAGCAACTGCTAGAGACACATTTTGAATCATACACGAAAGTACACGGTTCAGAAGGTTGGAAAGCCTTGGCGGCACTGGCCACACTGACATTCCTGATGTATCTGTGGCACCCAGGCTCTCCTGTAGCGTGGTTTAATGGTGATAGGCGCAGTGAGCACTGTTTCAGTGAGGTGCTGTAGATAGAAGCGGGATTGCATTTGGTGGCAGGGTCAATGGAAGGGGACAACAAAGCGGGTGAAAAGTATGGGCCACGTGTCCGGAGTCCCCAGGGTCCTGCATGGTCAGTGACAGAGAAGCCTTCACAGGCTCAGCAGATATTGTAGTCATTGCTAAGAGTTATAACAGTAATGCATTAAGGGTGTACGGCTAATCATAAGAGGGAAAAGACACAGGCAGAGTCTGGAGGAATTCACCTGCAGACTGTCTTCTGCTCTATCCCTCCCACGAGGGGTCACAAAAGGCTCACTCTTTCCCATCAGCGAAAGACAGCAACGTGTGTGATGTTTCTGCCTAGGCAATTCTACTGGGGACTCACGGCTTCAGGTTTTTATTAGGGACTTGCATAACTCGTACCCAAATTCAAGGCTTCCATAAGCCACGCTGTTTGCACAAAAATAGTCCGAGCCCCGTAAACCTCCCTTATCATTCAGGGAAGCCTTACGTGGGTCTGGTTTCCAGATGCCAACCTTGCAAGCAGACCTTTCAAAGGGTAGCAGTCTCAGGCCTGGTATGTTAACTCTTTTCTACGCGTACCCATACCCTGAGACATCTGAATCAGGGGAAAAGGCATGATAGGGCAGGACAGAAAGGCAAGGGTGATTTTGTGTCTTGTATGAATTTCGAATCTTCACGATACCTCAGTATCTGTGTTCCCGTGGGATGCTGTGATGTGGGCTGCACTCTGCCTTGCACGCGACATCCGCGTCATCTTGGTTCTTATTTCCGTCTTTTCATGCTGGAGCAAAACAGCCTCCCCTCAGGCCTCCCTGCCTCCGGCCCACTTGCAACAGTACATTATACACAGGCTTCCAGTTCCTGACCTCGGCTCCCATCTTTTTATGTCGCTGCTTGTGTTAAAAAAAAAAAAAAAAATCTAAACTGGAGCACCTGGGTGGCTCAGTCGGTTAAGCATCTGACTCTTGATTTTGGCTCAGGTCATGATCTCATGGTTCATGAGTTTCAGCCCTGCATGGGGCTCTCTGCTGACGGCATGGAACCTGCTTGGGATTCTCTCCCTCTCTTTCTCTGCCCCTCCCCTGCTCACTCCTGTGCTGTCTCTCTCTAAAAATAAATACGTGAAACTTAAGAAAACATCTAACCTGCCCATCTATTGCCTATTGAGAAAGTTGAGGCCATTATATTCCCTTAATCTCATGTGCTCATCGTGTTCCACTTTTCCCTTCTCTCTCACCTCAGATAATAATAACCTATCCCTCTTTCTGCTGAAGACTGCCGCCACAACCCGTGTCCTGGATCCCATCTCTCTCTCCTCCCATATTCAACCTCCCCCTCATTGCGGGCTTCTCTCCCTTACTGCGCAAACACGTTGTATTTTAAGTCTCTCCCGTCGTTAAAAAATGTTGAACGGAATCTTCCGGTGGCCTCTGTAGCTGCAGCTCTTTCTCCTTCCATTCTCCTTGAAACTTCTTGAAAGGCTTGTGTTTTAATCATCTCCTCACCTCCGGTTCAGCCTTCATTATACTGCGATTTGACTTCCACCTACGCAGTTCTGTTGAATGTGAGGTGCCTGTGAACACCTAATTGCAAATCCAATGGGCACTTTCTATCCATTATCTTCCCTGACCTGTCTGCGAAACCTAACACCATTGATCACTCCTGCTTCCTGGGAACTTTTATGTCCCCTTGGCTTCCACGACACAGAAAAATGCCCTGGTTCTCCTCATCTCTATTTGGCTGTTCCCTGTGGGCTCCACTTTCTGGCTGTTGGCATACCTCGAGATTTTGCCTATTGTGTATTCATCTTCTTGTTCCGCAAATTGTCCCTGAGCAGCCTAACCTAACCACTAACCGGATACTGATAACTCCTCAGTTTCTCTCTTCAGCATGAATGTCTCTCCCAAGCTCCAGACCCATGTATTTCTCTCCACCTAGATGTTCCAGAAGAAGCTTAAATTCATCACATCCATAACTGAGTTCATCATTTTCTGCTTCTGAGGGTCTCTACCTCAGTGAGCACTGCCACTCACTACGTGTGGAAGATAGAAGCCATCAAGCCATCTTTATTTCTTCCTTCATTCACGTGTTCCATCTCTCCTTAATCACCAAGTCCTATTGATTCTACTTCCTAAATATTTCTCAAGCTATTATCACTCCAACTCTGTTACCAATACCTTAGTTTAGGCTTCCTCGATTCCTGCCTGGTTGATTCCAAAAGCTTTCTAATAGGTTTCTCTGGTGCCCATCTTACCTCCCACAAATCCATTCATTCAACACATATTTATAGAGCACCTACCATATGCACTGGGGGTTGAGGATATAGTGGTAAGCAGAATAGTCATGTCCTCTGCTGTCACTGACCCTATACTATGGTAAGTGTGAGCGTGTGGGTATGCGTGGGTGTGTGTTTGTGAATCTGTATTAAATAAGATAATTCCAGATACCACTATGTGCTCCAAAGGCAAGATAATTGTTTAAAAGCTGACCGATGGGGTGGATTAAACTCGGATATTCAGAGTAGGCCTCTTTGAGCAGGTGACATTTTTTTTTTAATGTTTAATTATTTTTGACAGAGAGAGAGACAGAGCATGAGCGGGGGAGGGGCAGAGAGAGAGGGAGACACAGAATCCGAACCAAGGCTCCAGGCTCTGAGCCGTCAGCACAGAGCCTGACGCGGGGCTCGAACTCACAGACCACGAGATCGTGACCTGAGCCAAAGTCGGACACTCAACCGACTGAGCAACCCAGGCACCCCTGAGCAGGTGACATTTGAGCAGAGACCTGACTGAAGAACAAGAACCAGTCTGTGGCAGATCTGGCAGAGGAAGAGCATTCTGAGTGGGGAGAACAGCAAGTAGAAGGGCTCTGAGCAGTTCCATGTTTGGTGTCGCTGGCAGATACCAGGTGAAGAGAAAAACAGTCTGGGATGAGGTAGGATTTTGTTGAGCCTATGAGGCCATGCAATGGGTTTGGGAACTTAGAGTTTGACAAGAAAGTCACTGGAGGATTTTTGCTGGGGAGATGACATGGCCTGGTATACCTCCAAGGCAGATTGCTCTAGTTGCTATATGGAAAATAGGTTCCAGGAGCAGAGTTAGGAGTAGTTAAGAGATAACTTCATGCCTCTAGAAAAGAAAAGATGATGCCTGGCCTATGGGGGCAGCAGTGGAGATGGAAAGACGTGGAGGAATTGGAATATCATTTGAATGCAGAACCAGTAGGCTTTGAAAAGGGTCAGTATGTCTTCTCCAACCTCCATCAGTGGCTCCAGGGTGATTTTTCTAAACATAGTCCATGCTATCTTGCTTCCATTACTCAAGAACCCTCCATGGTTACTCAATGGTTATCAAATAATTCTAAACACTATAGCCACAGATTCAAGGCCATCTCAGGTTTGTTCCTCCTATTCTCTCCAGAAGACTTCCCTAGCTGTTCCATGCCTCTTCTTTCTGCCCTAGCAGGTGGCATTGGGTGTCTCTATCACAGTGCTGCATTGTATTGAAATTGCCTGCATGTGTGTCTATAAGCTCCTAAGATGCAAAGATGTCCTGTTGATCATTGTATTGCCGTCGTCTAGCTCCATGCTACCAAAGTTTGGGCCTTGGACCAGCAGCACAGGCATCACCTGGGAACTTGGTTGCATTTGCATTTTAGCAGCAAGGTTCCCAGGAGACTCCTATGCACCTTACAGTTTGAGAAGCTAGCTTCTGTCTTGGATGCAGGAGGCTCTCATTGAATGTTGAACTGAACAGAACCAGCAACCCAGTCCAGACTCCTCAGAGCACAATAGTGATTTCCTTTTGTCAAAATAGATCCAACTCACAAAGTTAGCTTCACCAAGGTGGATTAAACTAGATGCTACGGGTGCACTGAATGTGTCTGTCACTGCATGGCTGGTGACACCTGTCGAGAGTAAGACAGAAACAGTAGTTCTATTTACTATAAGCCTAACAGCTAGAGTTTCAGCAAATTCACACTGAATCGACTCAAATGTCCTTTTCTTATGGAATACTCTGTAATTTTTTCGTAAACATGGCCCAGATAATCTAACACCTAACTTTTTCCTTTGAATGGGTAACACTCTATTTAATGAAGCGTCAAGAAGCAACTTCTAGGTGCCAAAGGCAGGTACTCTGTCCACATGGGAACTGCTAGCAAACCATGCACAAGTGCTAATTAGCTCATCAACACATCACTGTTGTCCTTTGAGATGCTCTCAATTATTTTTCAGCCTAACAAACTCCATAAGGTCACAGGTTCCCACTTTGGCCTTGTCTTATTATAAACTCAAGTTGGGTTGCTTGCCCCTCTTCTTCCACAATCCACAAAATGGGAAGAGGAGCCTATTCAGTGTCCTAGCTTCTCAGACCCTCAGGCTGAGGAATATTTGGGGCCCTCACAGGCAGCAATTCTGATGTGCTTCCCAGGTCCCAACACTCTGGTTACTCTGTGTCCCTCAGGCATGGGTGGTCATTGCCAGAGCTTGAGGGTGGCTGTGCCAGGTCCACTTACAATAGAGGAAGGGGTAGGGACCTTGTCTCCTCAGCACCTCTAGGAGCTTAGGGAAATCAGTGGTGTTTGAATTCAGAGGTATCTCTTTGGTATTAATTCTTAAGACTCTTGGTATTAACTCTGGAGCTTGTAAGGCTGAACACAATCCTACTATAAGGTCAGTGATAGCAGAGGACGTGACTATTCTGCGACCTTAACTAACCCTCTAAAAGACCCAAATTCAGATGTTGGAATCTTAAGTCCCACTGTGGTGGTATTTGGAGGTGGGGCCTTTGAGAGGCGATTAGGTCGTGAGGGTAGGGCCCTCAGGAATGAGATTGGTGCGTTTATAAAAATGACCCCAGAGAGTTCTCTTGCCCCCTTTCTAACCATGTGAGGATAAGATGGGAAATCAGCAGTCTGCAACCCAGAAGAGGGTCTTTGCCAGAACCCAGCCAGGCTGGCCCCTTGATCTCAGATTTCCAACCTCCAGAACTGCAAGAGGTTCATGTCTGTTGTTTATGAGTCACTTAGTCCGTGCTGCTTGGTCATTGCAGCTACTGACTAAGACCATTGCCCAGAGGCAGACACTTCATCTGCTCTGGGCTTCCTACTCAGAATAGCTCTTACTCACTATTTGAAGCAGGAAGTGGGTTTTTTCCATAAAACACTTGGAAAATGCTTGACCCACGTGCTTCTCAGTGAAAACCAAATGTTTCGTTTTCAAGGTGGGGAAATTGGCTTCCAGAACAATGGAGGGAAAGCAATTATTGTCTTTTGCTGTTATTGTAGCATCTGTGTGGGACATTCCAAAGGTGAGGAGGACACAGGGAGCTGGGTCTTATCCTTTTTCTGGAACCCAGCAGTGTGACATTCTTGTCACTTCTCTTGGTCACAGTATTTTCACCAGGTGACCTCTCGCATCCCTTCTAATCCCAACATTTTAGGGCTCTCTGTTTCTATCTTTGCTGGTCTTTTCTGGGGAGAATAAAAAAATGAGGTAGCTCAAGTTCTGACCCTTTCTGAATGTCTATAAAATTCCAGGGATTCAATAATAAGCAATGGTGTGCTGGTAAATGTTAAATAATGGACACTGATTTGTAGTGTTTGCCAATTTCTGTGGTGTAAATAATCTCACTGTGGCTGATTTCTAGCCTTCAAGTTGGTATCAACCTGCTCACCAAATTCCTGAAAATTTAACATCCAGCTCTCATGAGCCACTATGAGCTGGCTCTAGCACACCATTGTGAACATGCCTCCTTGTCCATTATTCTGAGAGAAGCAGGATTTATGCTGTCAGGGCTAGAGATGCTCACGCATTTTCCTGGCTCCATGCCTGGCTATTGGGAAAAGTCAATGTGGACATCAGACAGTTGTAGAAGATTGGCACTGAAATGTGTGGTCAAACACTTGAGACTAGGGATGCTTCCTGTTTATCAGGATGTCTGACAACTCTCCCAGGGCCTTCTGCCAGAAAGTCATCATTCTTTTATGCTTGCAGAGGGCACACAATGACACTCAGAAATTGGATTGCCAATAAGAATTGTTCCAAGTTGAGAAATGGAGTCTTTTCCTATGTGCCAGGTGGAAGGACGTTTGGGAGTGAGGTGGGGTTCCATATGCTGATCAGTGGAGTCTCCCTTGTTTGGTCTTATGCTCTTTAACTGAAATCAACTTTTAATTCTGGGCTGCCATCTCTTTCCTACAGATATGTATTCATCTCTTGTTGCTATTTCTGACGGCGGGCTAGTACTCTAATTTTTCTACCTTTGTTAAAAAAATTTGTTCCTCAGATATGCTCAGAGAGGGACTACTGTTTTACTCATAGTTAACTGTAACTGAAGGCACAATGGAAGGCGATACATTCAATTCTGCAGCAGCCAGTGAGTTCTACTGAAAACAATCTTGTCCCCTGGCTATAGACTATGTGACGTCTAACTGTAAGAACTTGATGGAGCTCCTGAGTGACTCAGTTGGTTAAGTGTCCGACTTTGGCTCAGGTCATGATCTCACGGGGCCATGAGTTTGAGCCCCGCATAGGGCTTTCTGCTGTCAGCACAAAGCCCACTTCAGATCCTTTGTCCCCCTCTCTCTCTGCCCTTCCCCCACTGCTCTCTCTCTCTTCTCTCTCAAAAATAAATAAACATTTAAAAAAAACTGTAAGAACTTGGAGTGGAAAGGATATTTCGTGCATATTTTGTCCCCTCAGCCATACATCAGTGTTAGGTGGGGCCCAGTCCTCAGTGAAGTTGAAGCATCCATAGACTCAGAATTTAGCAGACCTGTAATGTCAAGATAGAGCTGCTTTAGATGCTAAGCACTATTTTGGGGAAGACTAGGCAGGAAGTCTGGTATAATATATTGCCTGTAGTTCTCTGACTCCTTTGCAGAATAGCATGGAATAGCCATTAAGGTTCATGGTCACTGGAAACTAAGCAGGTGAATTATAGGTCCAAATCAAGGAGTCAAGAAACAGGAACACTTACCCAAATGTAAGAAAACCTTGGCATAACCTCAACCATCCATGTCATATATGTTATTGGGCTCAAGGGAGATATGGCAAGACTAGGTAAACTGGCTTAATGAATCCCATCTGTTAATGGGCAAACATACACATCCCTCAAACAGAAACAATCATCTGTTCTTTTCTGGAGTATGGATGAGGACTCAGGAATAATCTGTGCAGGAAAGACAGCACATGAATGAGGATTTGCCTGAAGGATGGAGATGAAGATTAGATAGTGTGTGAAGTGAGATAGTGTCTTTTAGTGAGAAGGGGAGTCTACAAAATGGTGCCTATGTTAGGATTATAATTATTGTCAATATTTGTACGTAAGGATAAACTTTGGAAGGGGATACAGAGAAATGAAAAGGAAGGTAGGCTGGTAGGATTATGAATAAATATTTTACATATTTTCCTGATTTTGAAATGTTGTTTGAATATATTTAAATCTTTTGTGGAAAGGGTTTTCCATCTTCACAGAACAAAAGAAGCTGGAAATTCCCTAGAGAAATTGAAATCAGGCAGAAGGAAGAATTTCTTTATGGGAAGATTAGCCCCTGGAAGGTACTTATAGCAGAGCTGAGAAACCACCTTCAAGAATGGCTCCCTCTTCTACTATGTGGAGAGCAGTGGTGGCCCCTTTGGAGGGAGGCTTCTCTCATCTATAGATGGTAGTCCTGAGACACAGCACTCACAGAGATGCAAATGTGACTCAGCGAACTGTTGGCAGAGCTGTGGGCAGGCCAACCTGGTAGGACAAGACCAATTTTGATGAGTGCCTCCAGTCTTCTCGAGATGTATTCCCTTTCCCCTTCCTATTGTGGACCTAGGTCCTCTCAGCAGTCACAGCAGTTAGGAACCAGATTAATTAATTTCTGCCCAGGGGTCAGTCCAGCAGGAGAATGTTGCAAGCCTCTTGCAGTCATAAACATCTTAAACAACCTACAGGAATATGTAATGGGTGGGGAGAGAGATAACAGGAGCAGCTTTCTAGAGTGGAAAAGGGTTTTCTTGCCACCGTGGGCTCTTCACCCCTCCCCGGGCCATTCTTCTGCTCCAAGTTCAGAACTCTCCAATGGAAACTCCTTTTTTTTTTCCAGTTAGGTAAGTGATTTTCTTGTTGTTTTGGAACTTGGGTACCACTGTGGACATATGTGGTTAGAAAGATCTTACTTTCCTGACATATAAAGTCCTGAAGTTAAAGGGCTCTTCTCTTCCTGTAAGGCACATTTATGTAGCAGGAAGTTCACACTGAGCTTAGGATATGGACAGGCTCTATTTGAAGCTGGTCCTCACCATTTGCAAGTTCTCTGAGCCTTGTTTTCTCATTTACAAAGTGAGGATATCAATACCCATCTCCCAGATTATGGAGATGAAGTATACTGATAAAGTGCCTGGCATATAATAGTCCCCCATTAGACATTAGTTTCACTTAAAATTTTAGGAGTCAACAGAGATTACATATATATCTGGGGCTCCTGCATCGCTTCCTGTACCCAGTCATGACTCATTTCACTGCTGACCAACACACAGAAGGTGTCAAACAACAGACCTCACTAGCTCTGAAAAGCCAGACACATTTTAATGACTGGCACTCTCCACTGTGACACTTGGATTTAGCCACAGGTACCACCGAAGATTGTTTCAAGATAACTTGGGGGCCTCCTCCTCCAAAACCACTGTGAAATCCTATGAATGCATCTGCTCCTGACCTTGGTCAGTCTCCATTGGGGCTGGGTGTTGGCTTTGAGCACTAGCATACCCTTGGGATGAGATGGTTATTCTAGACTTTGGTGCCAGAGCTCACTGGCCTTTGCCTGCTGGTGGATGACGACTGGCAGCAACAATGCTGCTCAACCAGCTCAGGAGCCCATAGTGTGAAGGCTGGTGAGTAGGAGAGGCTGTGTTCCTGGAGTTGAAGTTCAGCTGGATCTTCTCCTTGTTGGGTGGGAAAGGGCAAAAGAGTCCATCAGAGCAAAAATACCCAAGGGCAGCCCAATGGGTTGACTACCCCAGATTGACATAAGACCCCAAAGAGTCAGTTACATCCTTCTGGAATAGTGGTTAAGAGCACAGACTTTGACACCAAATAGACTCCAGTTTAGTACTTGGCCATTTTGTAGATATGTGACCTTGATCAAGCTACTTAACCTTCCTCTCTGAGCCTGGATCGTCCTGTGTAAAGGGAAAGGGAATAATAAGAATAATATTTACTTCACTAAGTAACTGGGGGGGATGAGAAAAAGTCCAGCACGCAGCCCATTGTATGGCACACTATAGCAACCTCTGAAGCAAGGTTTTCTGTTCCCATCAGAACCAGAGACCAGGCTATTTGTGTCTATGTCAATAATTATTTGATATACTGTCTCACCTTCCTCACCAAACTGGAGCCACCTTCTACTTCGATGTTTAATTGAAGGGGTGCTGGGTGGCTCAGTTGGTTAAGCATCCAACTTTGGCTCAGGTCACGATATCGGGGTCCATGAGTTTGAGACCTGTGCTGGGCTCAGAGCCTGGAGCCTAGAGGCTACTTCATATTCTATGTCTCCCTCTCTCTTTCTGGCCCTGCCCCACTCATGCTCTGTCTCTGTCTCTCTTTCTCAAAATAATAAATAAACATTAAGAAAATATTAAAACATGTTTAATTTAAAGTGCCCATCTTCTAGAAAGTGGGTGCTCATCAAACCTTGCAGCATGTGTAGCCATGGCACCACCCTCAAGATGGCCCAGCCTTCCCCACCCACATATGCATCTGCATGCAAACACAAGCTCACATTCACAGGGTGCAGGGAGCAGTAAAAATTCACTCATTCAGCTAACGATTACAGAGTGCCCACTATGTGCCAGACTCCATTCTAGTCCTGGGGATACAGTGGTGGAAACAGATAAAAATCTCCACCTTCCTGGAGATACCCCATTGTACTGCACAAACAGATAATAAGTGAAATAAGAAAACTCTATAGCATGTTTTTTAAAAAATGTTTATTTATTGATTTTGAGAGAGAGGGAGAGAGAGCATGCACTAGCTGGGGAGGAGCAGAGAGACAGAGACAGAGAGAGAATCTCAATCGGGCTCCACGCCATCAGCGCAGAACTCGATGTGGGGCCCGGTCTCATGAACCAGGAGATCACGACCTGAGCCAAAACCAAGAGTCAGACACTTAACCGACTGAGCCGCCCAAGTGCCCCTATAGCATGTTGAATAGTGGCAAATGCTAGGGAGAAAAACAGGGAAGGGGAATATGAAGTGTTGGACCCTTGTAGATGGGCTGATGTATTAGTCTGCTTTGGTTGCTATAATAGAGTATCACCAACTGGATGGCTTAAATGGCAGAAATTTATTTCCTCACAATGCTGGAGGCTAGCAGTCTGAGGTCAAGGTGTCAGGGCGGTTTCTTTTGAGGCCTCTCTCCCCACTTACAGCTGGGGCCCTTCTCCCTGTGTCTTCTCTGTGCTAAACTTTCCTCTTCCAGGCTTGCTAGTCCTATTGGATTAAATGACCTCATTTAAACTCAATTACCTCTTTAAAGACCCTGTCTCTGAGTGCAGTCACATTCCGCGCTACTGGGGGGTTAGGACTTCAGTGTATGAATTTTCGGGGGGGGGGGGGAGGATGCAAAATCCAGCTCATAGCAGGTGGCAAGGGAAAGCCTTACTGATGTGTCACTTTTGAATAAAGACTTGAAGGAGGTGAGGGAGGCAACATGTGACTATCTGGGGAAAAAGTGTTCTAGGCCAAGGGAACAACCGGTGCAAAGGCCCTGAGGTGAAAATATACCTGGTTTATTTCACAAACAGTAAGGAAGCCGGTGTGGCTGGAACCAAGTGGACAGGAGGACAGGGAAAGGAGAAGTGATAGAGGTAACAGGGCAGATTCTACGGCCTTGCAGGTCATAGTGAAGACTTTGTCTTCTCCTTCTGGGGGGAGATGGAAGTCACAGGAGTGGTATGGTCTGACTTACAGACCCTGCATTGAAATAGACTGGGGTTAGGGCAGCAGCAGAGGCTGCTGCCATAACCACGGGGACCAGGGTGGGAGCAGTGCAGGTGGTAAGAAACGGTCCCACTCTGGATATATTTTGGAGGTAGATCTAGTAAGGTTTGCTGCTGGGTCAGGTGGTGGAGGGAGTGTGAGAGGGAAACAAAGTCAAAGCTAACTGAAATGTATTTGGCCAGAGCAAATGACACCATGCGGTGGCCATTTATCGAGATGGGAAGCCCAGAGGAGGCACAGTTCTTTGGGAGAACACCAGGAGCTCAGTGTGGGATATGCTGCGTTTGAGATGCCCATAAATGTTCTAAATGGAGTGCTGAGAAGGCATGTGAATATGCACACCTGGATGTCAGGTGAGTGGTTCCGGTTTGCAGATACACGTTTGGGAGGCATCCGCATGTAGATCTTATGTGAACCGTGAAGCCGGACGATATGACAAGGGCAAGAGGGTAAATGGAAAAAGTGAGAGATGGCTAAGGAGGAACTCCACGGTGTTCTAACATTTTCAGAAAAAAAAAAAAATCCAGATTGCCAGGGAGCTGTAGGGGTCACTCCACATGGGTTTCCAAGTTATAGTCTTTAGCTGGGGTGGTTATTGTTAAGTCAGACCCGGAAGAAGTTTTTCAGTTTCTTGTTGACTTAACGTAACCACAACTGCTGGGACTTGTGCTTGGTCTCCTGACTACTGGACCTGGCTTCTACTTGTCTCCCGGCTGGAGCGGGTCATGGACAGCAGACGGTGCAGACCACGGAGAGTCTTGGAGTCTGAGACCCGGCTTAGGCTTGCCAGAGAGTGTGCTGAGCCCACGTGCCACCTGTGGTTACGAAGCAGCCCATCTCAGGGACCAACAAGTCTAGATGTCGCCAGAGACTAGCCTCTGCGGTTGTGTTAACGCAGAGGAGCACAGTGTTGCCAAGGCTTGTAGAAGGCCAGGAAGCCGCCATTCACACATAGCCCAACTCTGCTGGGAAAGTGGCCTGTAGAGGCCACACTGTGAGATGGCAAATTGAGATGATTTAAATAAACTTGGAGATACGAGTGGGGGGTTGGTGAAAGCCCTGCTTTGGGCTCACAAATGAAATCTGCCCTTTTGCAGGAAGGCCCCCTTTGGTTTCTGAGCTTTGAAGAGCAGAGACAGGTGTTAAAGACCAAAACAGGGTTTAGTGTTCTTGTCTGACCTTAGCTGTTGAGCCTGATGGAGGCTCCAGGCCCTTAACGCTTTTCTATACAGAGACACAGGCCACCTTGTCAGCTCTGAGACTCACCAGTGAGTGGGAGGTGGCCTGGGGGTACTTACAGTGCAACATTTCCAAGACGAGATGCTGGTGGAATGGTTGGGGGTGTGGGGGTGTAGGAGGAGCCCTGAGGTGGCATTATAGAACACAGTCACTCATACAATCAGTCCTTTTAAATCTCTTTCGATCCTTTTGGTTACATCCGAAGACTTATCAGGCATGTAGGTCTTTAGCACCTCTCGCACTGTTGCTAATTTTCCTTTCTCAGGCAGAGAGGGCACCAGGCTGAGCCACGGGGAAGCCAACTGGGGAGCCAGTCGGAATTTTAAATCATTGCTTTGGTTGTATTTATTTCCATAGTTACTCTGTATTTATCATAAGTGAAAACTGGTTTTCCATAAATTTTTAAGTTAAAAAAAAGACTCAATGTAAGAAAAAAATTAATAAAAAATAATATAGGTCGTTTGTGGTTAAGGTCAAAGTCATGAAGGCCGTGCATGAATTTATGAAGTTTTGGGGAAACGCTGCCACGATGAAATCTCATATCTGGTTGCATGGGCTACAACTGCTTTTAATAACAAAGACTTCTAGGTCAGAAATCTTTGTCCCTAAGCATTTTGAAGACATTACTCCATTGTCTTCTAGCTTCCCAAGTGCTTGGGACAAGTCAGAAGTCACCCTGATTTTAGACCCTTCATAAATGATTTTGTTTTCCTCTCTGGAAGCTTGTGATATGGAAATGTTGGGGTTCGGAGCCAATGGCCAAGAAAGAATTCTTGAGACATTTTTGGTGCAAAGAGGTGGTTTTACTAAAGCACGGGGACAGGACCCCGGGCAGGAAGAGCTGCACTGGGATTGTGAAGAGCAGTTGATTATACGCTTGGGAGTTGGGGGAGGTAAAGACAAGGGGAAGTTTCCAAAAGGATTTCCATAGGTGCAAAAAGGCTCCTAGGATCCTCGAGGCCTACTTATTGCCAAGCTAATGTTGTTTTTCCCTCTAGCAAAACAGTAACATTATAACAGTTGGGAGTTTCTGGAAGATTGTTATACTGGGCCTGCCTCAATGGGCTGAAGGTTACAAGGAAACAGTGATTTTATCTACATTTCCTTCTGCCTTTGTTCCCCACATCGGCTGGTAGGGTCTACAGTTAGTCCTCAGAGCTCCGAAGTTCCATGATGACGTGTGTTGGTGTGGGCCAATTTTCATCCCGTGTGCTGGAAACACGGTGGGCCTTTTCTTGTGTGTATTAGCTCTGGGAAAGTTTCTTTTCTTGTTTTTAAATGGCGATATATTTGACCTATAACACTGGGTGTAAGTTTAAGGCATAAAGCATGATTTGACACATCTATATTGCAACATGATTGCCATCGTAAGTGGTAGCGAACATCTCGTGACATCACATAATTATCATTTCTGGGGGGAACAATTAACATCTGATCTCTTAGCAAATTTAACGATTATAATACAGTTTTGTTGTCTATAATCGCTGTACTGTGTATTAGGTCTACAGGACTTCATTCATCTATTAGTTGCAGACTTGTACCCTTAAACTTCGTTCCCAGCCGCCCACCCCTCAGCCCCGGGTAACCACCATTTTACTCTCTGGTTTTACAGTTGAAAACAATTTTTTTTTTTTTTAACTGTTTATTTATTTTTGAGAGAGAGAGAGACAGAGACAGAGCGTGAGCGGTGGAGGGGCAGAGAGAGAAGGAGACACAGAATCCGAAGCGGGCTCCAGGCTCCGAGCCGTCAGCACGGAGCCCAACGTGGAGCTCGAACTCACAGACTGTGAGATCACGACCGAGCTGAAGTCGGACGCTTAACTGACTGAGCTACCCAAGGGCCCCTACAATTTTTTTTTTTTTAAAGATTCCACATATAAGTGATGCCATGCAGTATTTATCTTTCTCTAACTTACCTCACTCGGCATAGCGTCCTCAGGTTTCATCCATGTTGTTGCAAATGGCACCATTTCCCTTTTTCTCAAGGCTGAAAAGTATTCCACTGTATATATACACCACATCTTCTTTACCCATTCTGCCATTGACAGATGCTTCAGTTGTTTATATATCTTGGCTATTATGGACAGTGGAGCAATGGACATGGGAGCCCCTATGTCTCTCGTGTGACCTGTCTTCATCTCCTTTGGAGATGTACCCAGAAGCAGGATTGCTGGACAGCAGGGTAGTTCTGTTTTTCACTTCTTGAGGAGATTCCATACCTTTCTCCGTAACGGCTGAACCAGTTTTCAATGCCACTGATGTGGGAAACAAAGGCAGAAGAAAATGTAGATAAAATTAAATTCCCTTCTAACACCCAGCCCATGGACAGATACTTTAGATGGGCAGAGTCTCTCAGGAACTCCCAACAGTCTTAATGTTCGTGCTTTGCTACAGGGAAAAACAACCTCAGCTTGGCAATAAATAGGCCTCCAGGGTCCTATGAGTCTTCTTAGCATATGAATGGCCCTTTGGAAACTTCTACTGGACTTTACCTCCCCCAACTCCCAAGCGTATAATCAGTCACTCCTCACAAACCCAGAGCAGCTCTTCCTGCCCACAGGTCCTGTCCCCGTGCTTTAATAAAACCACTTTTTTGCACCAAAGAGGTCTCAAGAATTCTTTCTTGGCCATTGGCTCTGAGTCCCAACCCTCCAAACCGCGTCACCAACAACAGTGTGCAGGGGTTCTGGGAAATTTTGAGTGTGATAATAATAGTTCATTTTCTATCATGTTATTATTTAGTATTTTATTATTGCTTTCTATTTTATTACTTTCTATTTTCTCTCTCATCCAGAGAGCCTCCGTTTGTTCAGGCGCTAGCTCTCCTCTTCACGTTCCTTTCTTATCTTTGTCCTCATTTTCATTTTCTGAGTGATTTCCTTAGCTTTTTACACATGTATTTATTGAGCTTTTATTTCTGCTCTCAGACATTTATTTACTGAGAAGTTCTTTGTTCTCTGAAGGTTTTATGTGTAGAACACACTATTCTTATTTTATTATTTTATAGATGCTATATCTTCTTTTCATCTTTCTTAGGATATACGTTATTTTTTGTTATGCATTGTTGTCTTCTCTCTGCATAGTCTTTGTCTCCTCTAAGTTGAAAAAACAGTTTTTTTTGTTTTTTTTTTTTCCTGTTCGTGTTTTCTGTCTTTCATCATACATGCTTTTCTCAAATGTCCGGGGATCCTTGGCTTGTCACTTTATGATGACAAGAGATTAAAAATGATTAAAATGCCAAAAGGTGGAAACAACCTCAGAGCCTGTCCACAGAGAAATGGGTAAAATGCGGTATATCCATACAAGGGGATATTAGTCGGCTATAAAAGGAACGCAATTCTGATACATGTCACAACGTGGATGAATCTTGAGAATGTTATACTGAGTGAAATGAGCCAAACACAAAAGAACAGCGGTTACATGATTCCCCTTATATGAAATATCTCGAATAGGCAAATTCTTAGAGAGAGGACGTAGAATAGAGTTTACCGGAGGCTAGAGGGAGGTGGAATGGGAGTTAGTGCTTAAAGGGTAAAGAGTTTGTTTGGGGTGATGAAAAGTTGTGGGAATAGATGGGGTGGTGACGGCTGCACAACATTGGGAAGGTACTTAACGCTGCTGAGCTGTAAAATTAAACATGACTAAAATGGTATATGTCACGTAATATATAGTTTTACCACAAAGGGGAAAAAACGGTGGCTGGAAGCCCTGAGCCCGTTGGTAAGGTTGACTGACTGTAAGGAGTTCTGGCTAAGCCAGGTCGTGGGGAACCCTGGATTTCAGAATCCTGAGATTCTGTCGCGAAGCTTCTTCGAAGGTCTTGCCCGAAGCATACACACCTGGCTGCTGGTTCCAAGAGAAAGTTTGGGAAGAAGACTGGGAGGAGAGGGTGTGAATACTCACGATAAGTTCCCGCTGCACCTGCTCTTTTAAGTATGGTTAGAAACTTGAGCCATGGCCTGGTGTGACCTTGACCAGAGACCACCCCCCCCCAGCCCCGCCCTGCTCTTTCCAGAAAAGGTACATCCAAGCTGCCTAGGGAGAGGAATGGGAATGGGGCTGTTGTCGGGCTGTGCTGAGGGGAAGGCACCTTGAGGTCTAAGTGCCTCCTACACTGATTTCCGGCAGTCTTCCTATTTCCAGACTTTCCTCCATCTTTGCTTCCAGAGCTTTCTGGTTCCTATAATGTCCAAATCTTTGGGAGTCCTGAAGGGGGTAAAAAAAAAAGGCTGCTTCTCAGTTTTCCTCACTGCAGCTTAGGAATTAGATTTTGTGGATTTATATCTTTTTTTTTTTAATTCATTATTTTAATGAAACTTTCTCTAACCCATGACTTATTTATGAGCATGTTAGTTTAAAACAAATTTCAACTATCATTTCTGCAGCTGATTTCATAATTGCATTATGCATTATGGTCAAAGGTGGGGTCTCTCTATAGAGTCCTAGAAATTTTAGAGAACTTTTTTTTTAATTGGAGTATAATTAACATACGGTATTATATTAATTTCAGGTGTACAATATAATGATTCAATAATTCTATATATGACTCAGTGCTCATCATGGTAAGAGTTCTCTGGATTCCCCTTTGCTGATTGTGATGTATTATATATTCATCTTTGATTGTGTTGACCCTTGTGTAATTGACCCTTCGGAGTGGGCAAGATGGGATTATTATCCCCATATCATAGGCAGGTAATCAGGAGTCCAGAGAATTGAAAAGACTTGCCCAAAGTCCCACAGTAAGGTGGAACAGAATTGAGGAATAGGAAGGGAAGGGGAGCATACTGGGTTAAAGCTCCTAAAGATGTGCTTTTTAACGGAGTGACTCTTCTATGCAAGATGCACCATGGGGACGTTTGGGTGGCTCAGTCAGTTCAGCGTCGGACTCTTGATTTCCGTTCAGGTCATGATCCCAGAGTTGTGGGATCGAGGCCGAATCGGGCTGTGCGCTGAGTATGGAGCCTGCGTGGGATTCTCTCTCTCCCTCCCTCTGCCCCTCCCCCATTTTCTCTCTCTCTAAAAAAAAAAAAAAATCTTTAGAAACTTTTGCAGCTACACCTCTGCCCAGGAATTTATATTATATTCTGGGCACTGTGCATAGGAGAGATTATGGACAGAAATACCACAATCTAAGTATAGAAAAACTCTGGGTGGAATCCACAGAGGGCATTCCAGTCTATTCTTTATTGAAAGCCTAGTATGTGTTAGCACTCTATTCTTATCTAAGAAGTTATTTTCTATCTTCTGGCGCTTGTTTATGCCTTAAACAAGGTAGGCACTCAGGAAAAAAAAAAGCCATTGTAAAATGAACAAGAACAAAAATGCTTAGAATCACGAAGCTAAAAGATGGCTGAGAGAGTGGGAGGCTGGCCATCCACTTTATTGTGGACCGTCCAAAATAAAAGGAATTATCTGGGCTGTGCAGACTGCCAAGTGCTAATCCCTACAATAATCAGCCTCGAAGCTCTCAGAGCCACAGAATCAACTAGCTGGGGGGGGGGAGAGCAGCCAGTGGTGGATGTCCATTGGGCTGTTGGTGTGGACGCAGGGTCCTCCCTTTCTCTTTTGTGGACACAAACAGCTGATGGTCTTAAAATAAAGGTGCGTGATCGGTCTCTGAGCTGGACACCTGGAAGGAGGCCAACTCCTGTCTCTCCCCTTGCATCTGTGCTCCGCATCTCTCTCCACGAAACCAGCTTGTAAAAATCTTTCACTTTCAATCTTCCCACCTCCTGCTCTCTCTCACTTCCTGGAGGGTGGGTGGGGGGAGATTGTGCAGGTATTCCCTTCTGCAAAGTCTCCCCACCCTGTGCCCGCAAAAAAGAGAACACGTTCAAGGATCTATTTCTCTACTCCCACCACATTACAAGGAGGGTGATGAGAAGGGATATTAAAAAAAATTTTTTTTTAACGTTTATTTATTTTTGAGACAGAGAGAGCATGAACGGGGGAGGGTCAGAGAGAGAGAGGGAGACACAGAATCTGAAACAGGCTCCAGGCTCTGAGCTGTCAGCACAGAGCCCGACGCGGGGCTCGAACTCACGGACCACGAGATCATGACCTGAGCCGAAGTCGGCCGCTCAACCGACTGAGCCACCCAGGCGCCCCGGGATATTTTTAAAAAACGTTTTATTTTGAAATAGTTTTAGAGGAATGTTGTAAAACAGCACAGAGCATTTCAGTACATCCTTCACCCAGCTGCCCTAATGTTAACATCTTATATAACCCATAGTACAATAATTAAAGCCGAGAAATTCACATGGATACAATAATAGTAACTCAACTCGAGACTCTATTCGGATTTAGTCCACTTCCCCATTCATGTCCTTTTTCTATTAGAGGATTCAATCCCAGACCCATGTTGCATTTAACTGTCATGTCTCCAGTATCCTTCAGTCTATGGTGGTTCCTTCGTCTTTCTTTGTTTTTCAAGACCTTGACACTTTTGAAGGGTACTTATGAGTTGTTTTGGATGCTTTGGGTTTGTCTAATATTTTTTCATGATTACATTGTGGTTCTCAAGTGCTATAGATGAATTGTTCCCCCTTGCAAATTCCTATGTTGAACCCTTAACCTCCAATGTGTCTGAATTTGGAGAGAGGATAGTTAGGGTTAGTTAAAGAGGTAGTTAGGGTTAAATGAGGTCATAAGTGTGGGGTCCTAATCATGATATCAGTAGTTCTTATTACTGGTGCTTTTTCCTCTGTCATTGAGTTAAGGTAGGTGTGAAAGGATTAACTGTAAAGTTACTGTGTCTCTTCTTACAATTAATACATATCTTGGGGGAGATACTTTTAGATTATACAAATATTCTGCATTTCCTCAAACTCTTGACCACAAATCTTAATAGCTTTTGGTGGATTATTATGCCCACGGTAATTATTGCTGTGGAATTTTTCTTTTTTCACGTTTCTTTAATTTGAGAGAGAGAAAGAGGGAGACGGAGAGAGCATGCACGAGGCGGGGAGGGCCAGAGAGAGAGGGAGAGAGAGAGCATGAGCAGGGGAGTGGCAGGGGGAGAGAGGGAGAGATAGAATCCCAAGCAGGCTCCATGCTATCGGCGCAGAACCCAACGTGGGGCTCAATCCCATGAACCATGAGATCATGACCTGAGCCAAAATCAAGGGGCAGATGCTTAACCACCGAAGCCACCCAGGTACCCCATTACCTGGAATGTGGAATTCTAATGGTGATTTTATATTTCCTTCTTTCCTTCTACACTTAATAATTAAAATTTTTTTGTGAGGAAGAGCTATGCCTTATTGGCAATGTGCTTATTTGTTCAATTATTTTTAAATGTCATAATAGACTCATGCTTGTTTATTCTATGGATTGCAATTAAGTATTGTTATTTATTTTATTGCTCAGCCTTGGCCATTGGGAACACCTTTAGATTGGTTGCTAGGCTCCTTCAAGATGTCCTCATCCTTTTTGAGTACTTCCTTACTTTCTGGCCTCACAAGATGGTCCAGGATCATCTTGTGTTATTTTTGCCCAGACCTAGAATCAACTACTTCTTCAAAGAGCTCTTGTTCCCTTTGTTGGAGAATGGTATTTAGAAACCAAGATCAGGGTGGTAGGTGTGCTTGTGGCTACTGGGGTGCCAACAATAAAGGGACATTTTCCCTTCAAAACATAGTTTTCTTTACTCTCATTTGCCATAGTGCCTGGAATTTTGAGACTTCCAGAAAACCGCACGATTGAAAATAAGTCATCCTGCTATGCTTCAGCTACCTTAGAGACAGTTGGGTCTGGAAGGTTGTTCAGTGCCCAGTTAAAATGTGGACATTTCGGGATTGTAAGATGATGTGAGGATATAACACTAGATAAAAGCAGGTTCCTTGTGAAGGAGGCCCGGGAGCAGCCTCCTGGCTGAGGACAGCCATGACAAGTGGTGACAGGGGGGACACTGAAGAGAAAGTGGGTGTTCACCTATGATTGCTAAAGTTCACTCACACACATCCCCAAGGCCAGATCTATTCGGCATCTCACATTTTTACATTCCCTAAACAGAGAGTAGGACTCACTCTGCGAATGTACACAGTATTTTGAATATTTTGGGTCAGAAAGTTGCTGAGAACTGGCAAAAATATCTAGGGAACAACCTCAGTAACTTATTTCAAGCTATCATAGGCCTAGATATCCACTTTCTAAATGTTCCCTTGCAAAGTTCTGTCCCTTATTTGCCCTACCATATATTTCTGATTCTTTAATTGACCTCAGCTCCTTTCTTCTCTCTCAAATGCATTTGATCAGCTATAAACTCTTCTGATAATCTACACTTCCTTTCTTCTTAGTGTTAGCATGGCATATTTTTCTCCATTTACTTTTTTTTATTATTAAAAAAAATTTCTTTTAATGCTTATTTATTTTTGACAGAGGGCACGAGGTGGGGAGGGGCGAAAGGGAAACACAGAATTGGAAGCAGGCTCCAGGCTCTGTGGTGTCAGCACAGAGCCCGACATAGGGCTCAAACCCACGAACCGTGATCATGACCTGAGCTGAAGTCTGATGCTTAACTGACTGAGCCACGCAGACACCCCCACCATCCATTTACTTTTAATCTATATGTGTCTTGTAGACAATATGTAGTAGGATTTTTTTTAAGTTTATTTATTTTTGAGAGAGAGAGAGAGAGTGTGTGTGTGTGTGTGTGTGTGTGTGTGTGTGTGAGAGTGGGGGAGGGGCAGAGAGAGAGAGAGAGAGAGAGAGAGAGAGAGAGAATTACAAGCAGGCTCTTTGCTTTCAGCACAGAGCCCAATGCAGGGCTCCATCCCACGAACCGTGAGATCATGACCTGAGCCAAAATCAAGAGTTAGATGTGTAATTAACTGAGCCACCCATCATGCACCTTGGATCTTGTTTTTTGATCCACTCTGACAATCTCTGCCCTTTAATCAATGCATTTTGACTATTAACAAAGTGATTACTGATATATCTGGATTAATATCTAACATATTCATTATTATTTTCTGTTTGTTGCCCTTGCTCTTCATTATTATTTTTGTCTTCTGTTCTTTTCTGCCTTATGTAATATTAAATGAGCATTTCATATGACCCCACTTTCTCTCCTTTCTTAGAATATCAGTTATACTTTTTCTTCTTTCTTCCTTCTTTTTCTTTAATTTTTTTTAACATTTATTCATTTTTGAGAGACAGAGAGACAGAGCATGAGCGGGGGAGGGGCAGAGAGAGAGGGAGACATAGAATCCGAAGCAGGCTCCAGGCTCCGAGCTGTCAGCACAGAGCCCAGACGTGGGGCTTGAACTCATGAACCGTGAGATCATGACCTGAGCTGAAGTCAGACACTCAACCGCTGAGCCACCCAGGCGCCGCTCTTTCTTTCTTTCTTCCTTTCTTTCTTTCTTTCTTTCTTTCTTTCTTTCTTTCTTTCTTTCTTTTTCTTTCTTTCTCTTTCTCTTTTCTTTCTTTCTCTTTTCTTTCTTTTTTTCTTTCTGTCTTTCTCATTCTTTCTTTCCTTCTTTCTTTCATTCCTTCTTTCTTTCCTTTTTAGTGGTTGCCTTAGTGTTTATAATATACATTTACAACTAATCCAAGTCCATTTTCAAATAACACCATGCCATTCCATGGGTACTGTGAGCACCTTATAGTAACAAAATAACCTTAATTGCTTCCTTCTGCCCCTTGTATCACTGATGTCATTCAGTCTACTTACATACAAGTATATATACATAAGCATATATAGATATACACAAGCATATAAAATATACATAAGTTATATACATAAGTATACCTAATTGAATGTATTGTTGCTATTAACTGCTGCATCAATTAAGAATTAAAAAAAATGGAAGTTGTTATTTTGCCTTCACTTATTCCTTCTTCAGGGCTCTTCTTTACGTAGATCCACATTTCTGACCTATATCATTTTCCTTCTTTCTAAAGAATTTCTTTCAACATTTCTTTCAAGGCAGATCTACTGGCAAAAAATTCCCTCAATTTTTGCTTGTTTGGAGAGTCATGATTCCTCCTCCAATTGTGAAGGATAATTTCTCAGAGTACAGAATTCTAGGATGGTGGGTTTTTTTTTCTCTCTGTCAACACTTAAAATATTTCACTTCACTCGCTTGCATGGTTTCTGAGAAGAAATCGGATGTGATTATTTTTTCCTCTGGATTCTTCCCCAAATCTTTCTTTATGTTTGATTTTCTGCCCTTTATTTATTTATTAGTAATTTATTTATTTTTATTAAAAAAATTTTTTTTGAGAGAGAGCTAGTTGGGAGTGGGGGAAGAGGGAGAGGGAGAGAGAAAATCCCCAGCAGGCTCCACACTCAGTACAGCGTCTGACATGGGGCTTGATCTCAGGACTGTAAAATCATGGCCTGGGTTGAAATCAAGGGTCAGACGCTCAACTGAGCCACCCAGGTGCCCCTGATTTTCTGTAATTTGAAAATTATATGGGGCGCCTGGGTGGCGCAGTCGGTTAAACGTCCGACTTCAGCCAGGTCACGATCTCGCGGTCCGTGAGTTCGAGCCCCGCGTCGGGCTCTGGGCTGACGGCTCAGAGCCTGGAGCCTGTTTCCGATTCTGTGTCTCCCTGTCTCTCTGCCCCTCCCCTGTTCATGCTCTGTCTCTCTCTGTCCCAAAAATAAATAAACGTTGAAAAAAAATTAAAAAAAAAATTATATGCCCAGGTGTACTTTTGGGGGGCATTTATGGTGATCTCTGAGGTTCCTGGATTAGAGGTTCCTGGATCTGTGGCTTGATGTCTAATATTAATTTAGGAAATCATTGTCCTTTCAAATATTTCTTCTGTTCCCTTCTCTTTTTCTTCTTCTGATATCCATATTTTGCATATATTATGCCTTTTGTAGTTGTTCCATAGACCTTGGATATTCTGCTTTCCGGCCCCACCCACCCTCCCAGTCTTTGTTCTCTGTTGTTTTTGGTTTCTGAGGATTATATTGATAGATCCTTTAGCTCAGAGATTCTTTCTTTCCTCGGCCACGTCCAATCTGCTAATGAGCCCATCAAAGCCATTTTTCATTTCTGTGACAGTGCTTTTTAATCTCTACCATTTTTTGTTCTTTCTTAGGATATTCATCTCTCTGTTTACATTGCCCATTTATTCCTGCATGCTGTCTACTTTATCCATTAGAGCCCTTAGCACATTAATCGTAGTTGTTCTAAATTCCTGATCTGATAAGTGAGATGTGGGGAACGGTGGGGGGTGTTCTACAGCCCTATAATTCTCAGTCTTTTAAGGAATGTGTGCCTCACCATTGTGAGCTTTACAGGTATTTCTTACGTTTTTTCTCTTTTAGGTGGGATGAGATGGCTAGAGCCAGCTGGAGTTGGGTATTTCCCTAACTCAGATCAATTAGGCTCTGAAATACCCCAGCAGGTTAACCTCTGGTTAACTAGTCTCACCTGAGGGCAGGCCTTGTTGAGAAAGCATGCTCTGGTGTATTTAAAAATGGCTCCTTTCCCTCTACCCCTGCTGGAAGCTTGAGGGAGTAGTTCTCAGGTATTTACTAGGGGGAATCTGGTCAAACTCCCGGAGGTAAATCTCATTGTTCTGGGGGTTTCCCATGATTGGATCACCCTGGAGTTTTTAGCTCCTGGACTTGTCCACGCAGAGCCTCCAGCAATTTGTCAATTATGGTTCCAGTTTTCCTGCCCAGCACTGGTTCCCAGGGCGTCTCTCCTCTGGTAAGTCCTACCTTTCTGTGTTTGCTTATCTTTCTTTCGAATCTCAGGGGCAGTGTTTTGCCCCATGTCCTCACTTCTCTAACCGACCGAAGAAGAGTTGTTGGTTTTTTAGTCTGTTCAGGGATAGGGAATGACTATCAGAGCAGTTAATTCAAATGTTTTGGAAAACATGTGTAGAAAAAGTGAGGTGGGGGTATAAAGGGGCAATGGCAGGCAGGGTTGGAACGGAATAATCTTTCTCTGGGCTCTGCCCCCACCAGAGTCACCCTGTGGCCTCTGCAAGCTCTCTGGGTACCTGGCATCTTGGGGATCTGAATGGCTTACCTGCTGAGCAGGAGGCTTCTACACTGCCAAGGCTTGGGCTCTTTGAAAAGCCCACAGCATAGCTCTGACCTGCAGACTTGTGACAGCATTAGTCTGTCTCTGTTGGAAGGAGTTGGCACCTTGAATTATCAAGCATCTCTATAAATAGGAGAGGACAGGAGCGCTTGGCATTTGTAGTGGCAAATCATGTCTTGGAAAACTGTCAGCATGCTCAGCATTGACAAAATCCTGGGGAAAGGAGACCAGCCAGCTATCATTTATTTATGCTTTCAAAGGGCTCTGGAAACACAGGTAACAATGAGTTGTTAGAACGAGCCCTGTCATGTATTAATAAACAGGAAGCCTGATAATTGGGAGGAAGTCTCCCCTCTCAGATGGGTCCTGAGGACTAATAAGGCTTCCTGGGGCTTCGGGCTGGGGCCCTTTTAATGACCTATTAGTGAGGTTGCGGAAGAAAGAGAATGGCATTTTCTCCCTCTTCAGCCACTTTTGTCTGAAGAACTTCAAGGTATTTCATTAGCAAGTCCTTTTAAAGAAGGTGGATACTGTTCTACCTGGGATCAACCCAGAATAGACCTACCTGAGGTTCGAGCTTTAAAATGAATGAACTAAAAATAATTATTGAAAGTCTGTGAAATGCCAGACACTGTGCTAGTCACTGGAGACACAAAAATTGAAATAGTGGTACCCGGCTTGTAGCTCACAGCCTACCCAGTATTCGAGGTCAAGGGCAACACATGTGCCAAGGTGACTGTATCAGTTCATCTACCAGTACCTCAGGAGTATTTGTGGGGGCACCTGGGTGGCTCAGTCGGTTGAGCGTCCAACTTCGGCTCAGGTCACCATCTTACGGTTCGGGAGTTGGAACCCCGTGTTGCCCTCTGTGCTGACAGCTCAGAGCCTGGAGCCTACTTCCGATTCTGTGTTTCCCTCTCTCTCTGCCCCTCCCTCTGTCTCTCAAAAATAAATGTTAGAAAAAATTAAAAAAAAAAATTGGTGTGCTCAGGGGAGATTCAAAAGAAAGTAAGTCCCAGCCCACCCCTCGAGGGGCTGTGGACTGATAGGGAAGGCAGAAATAAACACACTTGGTGGAGTAAAAGGGTATTTTACTGGAAACATGGGTAGCAGGACTCGGAAGACGGCAGAGATCCGTGTAGGTTGTAGCCCAGAGAAGTCATGAAGAAATGGTGGGAGGTGTATTTGTAAAGGGACGATGAGCTGGGCAAGTACAGGCCTCAGGAGCCTGGCCAAAGGGTGGAACTTGAAATGGGAACAGGAAGCCACTGAAGGTTTTTAGAAAGGAAGGGGGTTGTATTCGTTTTCCAGGGCTGATAGAGTTCCACAGCCTGGATCTCTTAACAGAAATGTATTGTCTCAGGTTCTGGAGATAGAGGCCAGCAATCCAGGTGTCCGTGGGGCCCTGCTTTCTCTGGGACTCTGGCTGGACCTGTCCTGGACTTTTCAGAGCTTCAGGTGGTTGGCTGTTGGTCCTTGGCACTCCGTGACTTTTCGCGTCCCTCTGATCTCTGCCTCTGTCCTCACATTCTCTTTAAGGACACCAGCTGCATTACATCGAGGGCCCATTTTTACTCCAGTATGACCTCATCTTAACTAACCGCATCTGCAATCCTATTTCCAAAGAAAGTCACATCCTGAGGTTCTGTGGGTTAAGGCTTCAAGATTGTTTTTGGGGACATGATTCAACCCGCAACAGGGGGCGGTAGTGTGAATGGAGGGTTCAGCTGGGCAGTGGAGGGTTTTAATAGAAGAAATGACTGCGGGAGAAGATGAAACAGAGTGTGTAATCCAGCGAGTTTGAGTCGGTTTCAAATCTACATGATTAAAAAAATGTTGTGGCATCGATTGAATTAATTGATTTAAGTGTGCATTATATTTGGAAGGAAAGAAAATGCCTTCTTTGTGGAGGTGGCGGGCAGGGAAGATGGTGAGTTTTTTAAAAATATAATTTATTGTCAAGTTAGCTAACATACAGTGTATTCAGTGTGCTCTTGGCTTCCCATGATTCATCACTTACATACAACACCCAGTGCTCATCCCAACAAATGCCCTCCTAAATGCCCATCACCCATTTTCCCCTCTCCCTTGCCCTGCCCCCTCCCCCCCCCACCATCAACCCTCGGTTTGTTCTCTGTATTTAAGAGTCTCTTATGGTTTGCCTCCCTCTCTGTTTGAAACTATTTTTTTCCCCTTCCTTTCCTGCATGGTCTTCTGTTAAGTTTCTCAAATTCCACATAGGAGTGAAAACATGTGATCTCTATATCTTTCTCTAACTGACTTAAGTCCCCTGGCATAATACCCTCTAGTCCCATCCCTGTTGTTGCAAATGGCAAGACTTCATTCTTTCTCATTAAGATAGTGAATTCTTGGATGCAGAAGAAGTAGCTGGAGAGAAGGACCCAGAGCTTGGAGGAGGTTTCAGGAAAGATGTGGATTTGGGAGTCATTCCTCCAGAGGGCTCCTGGAGCCCTTGACTCCTGGCCTGTACCCCTTGACCTGGCTTTTTTTTCTTGTTTTGATGTTGAGCATCCGTGTTAGAAACTTTTCTGGTTGTTTGCAACTTCTCTCTCCAATAGCGTCCAGACTCCTGTCATAACAAATGAACACCAGGAGCATTTCGTTGACGGTGTGGTGGGCTTATTTGGATAATTCTCAAAGAGGAGATGAATGTACTTGAGGAGTCAGGATGCAGAAGGACAGTATCGAGTTGGTCTAAAACTGTTATTTCTAGGGTATTCTTCATCCTTCCACACTTCTGGAAGCCTCACCTCTTGGGAGTAGAAACCAGAGGTTTCAGATCTCCCACCACTAACTGCTTTCTCAGAACACTGTCTTTAAACCTCTTGAATCCTTTAATAACCATTTGGTACCAGAAAATTGGTGTTGTACCCAGGCTCTCCATGCTCTCTTCTTGCCTGATGATCCATAGTATTTTTGACTCCATTAGTCACCGTGGTTTAAATCTAGCTCGCCTGTACTGTTCCTTTAGTCCATTTAGTCCGTGGACGGCAGGGTGGCCTTCAGTGAATCTTCTTGGACACATCAAGCATCAGGGGATAAAGCTGACTGAGCAATGATGACCTTTTTAATTCAGTTTTCATTGGATGGATTTAGGGAGAGAAGAGACTTGGTTGTCGGTGTCAGAAGCGTTTCTGCATCTTGGTAAAGAGTTTCAGCTCAGCCAAATGTGAGCACAGGCAATGTGGGCAAGTTCTTCTAGAGCACAAGTTCATCTGAATGCTCAGAACTGCCCTCTCTCAGTGAGTGCAGGCAAGAACGTAACACAAGGCGAAGAAAGGAAGTGCTACACCACTGTGGTCAGCTTGACTTCAACCTCAACACAGCCCATCAATCTATATTTGGAATCTGCTTCCCTGCCTTCCCCTTTGACATAATTAGCTCAAGGGCTCATGAAAGCATATATTTCTTCTTGACAAAGAGGCAAGAGCTTCAAAGAGTGTGATGCCAGGTCCATAGAGGCCAAGATGGTCAAGTTGATTCACGACATGACAAAACTAACAGAATTCTTTCTTAACGTATGTCAGGAAGCACAAGGCAATCTTGAACCCAAATAACTGTGGCAAGAGAAGAAAGATTTTATCCCCCTGTGTGCAACACTCTGTCATTTAGCAGGCGTATTAAATCGTGAATTTGACACTCAGTAGGTAATCTCTCAAAAAGTGAAATTTAATCAAATGAAAGCTCCTGGGCCAGAGGTATTAAGTTGACTCTAGAAGATCTCCTTCGAAGTCCTCCTTCCTGCATATTCTGTAATGAGTGTGTTGAACCCTTTTAAAAGATAATCCGCTGGGTCACACAACCAAAACAGAGGCGGTTGGTCTGATTGTCCTCAGAGATGAATTGTTCCCCACCCCCCCTCCTCTGCACCATCAAAACACAGTGATATCTTCTGAGTGAAGAGTTGTGTTTTGTGTAGCAACTGGGCACCTGACGTCCAGGTTTCATTTGGGGTTTTTAGTCCTTATCATTGTGAAAAGAGTTGCTACTATAATGACACAAAACAAGATGTAAACTCCTAGCTCTGGGAATGAGCTGAAATACAGGATTAGGTCATGGCATGTGGGAAAAAAAAATTGGTTATGGGGGGTAGGGGGCAAGGAGAAGATGAAAAATGAGTCTGGAGTGCTTCTCTGCTTAGCGTGAGGAGTAGATGCTAGAAACCCATCCTCCACAGGGCGATCAAGGACCACCTTCCTCCTTGTCCTCCCCTGGAGTGGGAGTGTTATTAGTTCCCTCTGGTGGAGGTTGGGCTGGAGTCTCCTGTGTGGTCCCACAAGGACGATCTAGAGAGCTCTGGAGCAGCAGCCCAGGGGGCTGCTGCTGGCTCTTGGTCCTTGAATGCTCCTGGTGCAGAGACGGCCTTCTTCCAGCATCAAGCACGGCTCCCCACCCCATCCTGCGGGTGGGACCCTTAGAGGGGTGCCAGGCAGTGTCCCTGGAGGGCCGGCTCGGCATCTACTCTGGTTCCCAGTGCTGCTGTGATCTGCCTCCATCCCCTGTGTCTAGGCCTGCATCAGTGTTCCACGAGACCACAAACGGAAACGTGGAGAGTCTGACCCCTGGAGCTTGGCTCACCTGAGGCCAAAACGCTTCATTCGGGGGCACGAACACCATGAGAGGCGTGGACCTGAGCAAGCCCCAGGCGCCGCCCCCCCCCCCCCCCCCCGCCAGGAGCAGGGTGGCCCTCTCCACCAACCCGCGAATGTGCTCCCAGCCAGCTTATTTCCTTCCAGCACCCCTCAGGATGTGTAGGGATTTCATGAGTAGATTCCGTGGTTTGGTTATGGTTGTTGTGTTTTCCTCTCCTCGTAGGAGGTAAGCCCTGCCCGGGCAGGAGTCCTGTCCGGAGTATTGATGCCCTATCTGCGGTGCCCACAGTGGTGCCACACACCTTTAGGCTACGCATGTGTGTTGACCGGCTGAAGGAGCTCGCAATTTAGAGAACGGATGATCCTCACTGCCTCCCTTGATAAAATTCATGCTGAGCTGAAATGGGCCCAGTTTGTTGCGTAGTTGGAGGTCTGGTCTCTTTGTTGGTTACGTCCCCCATGATGACGTCTCTCCTCCTTCTGACCAGTGGCTGTTTGCTCCCTTCTTGCCTCTGCACCAGAGGCATTTAGAGCTATCAGAGGCATGCATCTATATATCTATATCTATATCTATATCTATATCTATATCTATATCTATATCTATATCTATTTTGGCTTGTGGTTGGCATGCTGCTTTGAAATGATGCCGCAGGGACGCCTGGGTGGCTCAGTCGGTGAAGCGTGGACTGCAGCTCAGGTCATGATCTCAGCGTGTGTGAGTTCAAGCCCCACGTCAGGCTCTATGCTGTCTGTGCAGAGCCTGCTTCAGATCCTCTGTTCCCCTCTCTCTCTGCCCCTCCCCTGCTCATGCTCTCTCTCTCTCTCTCTCTCTTGAAATAAATAAACTAGAAAAGAAACAAAATGATTTCCCAGGTCTGGGTTGAGCCAGTATGCTTGGATACAGTGAAGGATCCTGCTTTCGAGCTGTCAGGTCCCCCACCCCTGCTGGCCAGCACGGAGGCATCCTCGCCTTCCTTGTGAGGGAAGCCAGCACTGGCTCACCCTGCAGCTTGGGTGGGAATCTCGGGGGAAGGCGCTGAGCCCTGGTGGCTCCCCTTTTTTCTCTGCTGTCCCCGCCTTTCCAACCTCCCCACCCCGTGCCCTCCCGCCCACACCACTTAAACCGCTGCTTTCTTTTTTTGCCTTAAAGCTACTAACTTGGCACAGATATCTGACTCATGCCAGTAAATCCCCACCAGCCTCTTTGTCCAGGAGGCGAAAAGAAAAACCGGCAGGGACGTCAGAGACCCCTGTTCTGTCTGGGAAGAGAGGGATAAGGATTCTGTAGGTGCAGGAGTTTATTATTAAGAGCGCCTCAACTTTGCTAAACAGAAAGGCAAAGATTTTTTTCTCTTAATCTGTTCTTCCTTTCAAGAGTTGGAAAGAAAAGGAGATCCTGGGTCCCTAATGGTATTTAGTGTTTGCTGTGTGTGTGCGCATGTGCATAATTTTCCACTTGCTATTCAGACACCTTGTCTCGTCCCTAGGTGATGCCACAGACCCTACTCCCTTCAGCTAGGGTGTTGCGTCAGGTATCTATTCTGCATAAACAAAACACCCCGGAACCTGGTGGCTTAAAACCACCACAATTTGTTGGCACTTGTGCAGCTTGGACTGCGTTTAGCTGGAGGTCTTTGGGCTGGTCTCACCTGAGGTCACTCACATGCCTGGAAGTGAACGGCCCAAGATGGCCTCAGTCACATGAATGGTGATTAGCCGGGGCTGTAGGCTGGGACAGCTCAGTTCTCTGTGTGGCCTCTCCTAAAGGGTAACTCGGGACTTCTTCCTCATGCTGAGATCCAAGGGGGCAAACCCCAACTAGGAAGTACCTGTTGAAGCATCTTCAGGTTTCACATTTGCCCCATTTGGCCCGAGCAAGTAGCATGGCCAAGCTCAAGCATCAGCGTGAGGGGTTACAAGAGGCCATACGTCCTGGGAGGCATGATTCACTGGGGATGGTTACTGGAACCGTCTATCACAGCTATAAAGAGATGCCTTCTTCATGGGCTTGACTTTTCAGTGGCTCCTACTGACCTATTACATTCTCTCATGACTTTGCTAATCACTCTATAACTAGGTCCTGTCCAAACCCGGAGGGTATTTCTCAACCTATTTCACCTAAACTTCTATCATCTGGAGTTGGCAAACATTTTCAGCGCAGGACCGGACAGAAAATACTTGAGGCTTTGTAAGCCATAGGCTCTGTGCAACTAGTCCCTCTGCTGTTGAAGTGTGGAAGCAGCTGTATATATGTGTACTTGAATAGGGTACGGCTGTGTTCCAATAAAACTTTATTTATAAAAACAGGAGGTGTGCTAGGTTTGGCCTGTGGACTGTAGATTGCTGATTATTCATATCCTAATCTTGTAGATTGCCAAGAAAATGTACATTACACTCAAGTATTGCTGCCTCTCAAACTTGCAAATTGTCATCCTTGTAGAACTTGATTTCATCATGAGAAATGATTGATCAATGCATGTTACCTAATATTTCCCACATGACTGTTTAAAATCCAAAACCCGTTGTGTTTTTAAGTATCTTCTTGAGAACTTGGTAAAAACTGTTCACAGAATTGAAATGTCATGAGTTGGTTCCGTGAAAGTTGGAGAGGCAAAATAATAAGGTATAGGGAGTACAAAGTTTAGGCAGACTGCCTGAGTTCAAGCCCGGGCTCTACCATTCACTGGCTGTGTGACCACAGGCAAATTACTTAACTTCTCTGAGCTTTGGTTTTTTCCTCTGAAAATAGGGATGATGATATTCCTACTTCATAGGGTTATTATGAACATCAAACATGTCTGTTCACATAAATACTTAGAATGGTGCTCAGATCATAGTAAATTGTCAGTTAAAATGGTGAAACAAACAACGAGATATCCTGAAACTAACTCCTTTAAGTGGTAGTTTTTTGATAAGCATAGGTATATAAAGTTTCCAGGCTCATAGTGTTGTGGTATAACAAGGACGTGTAATTTTACCTTTAAGCTGTTAGAACCAAAACTCAGTAAGTCCCTGGATATAAAAATCAGTTCTATTTCTGTATAGAACAACTATCCCAAAAGAAAATTAAATCCATTTACAATAGTATCAAAGGGGATAAAATACTTAACCATGGAGGTGACAGACTTGTGTGCTAAAAACTATAAAAAATTGGTAGAAGAAATAACAAACGCAGGACACCTCCTGTTGATTGACTGGAGGAATTAATAGTGTTAAAACGGGGACCAATCTTCCCAAAGCAACACATGGATTCAAAGCAATCCTTAACAAAATCACAATGATCTTTTTACAGAAATGTAAAAAGACTCCTAAAATTGATTTGGAGCTACCAAAGACCCTGGACAGCCAAAACAATTTGGAGTAAGAAGAACAAAGCAAGCGCTATTCCACTCCCTGATTTTAAGAAATATTGCAAAGCTATAGCAATCGGCAATGTGGTATTGGCTTAACAACGTAGCGATCAGTGGAACAGAATACAGAGCCAGCAATAAACCCTCGCGTATAGAGTCAACTAATATTTGACTAGGGGAGCCAAAAACAGTCAATGGGGGAAAAGTCTCTTTGTTAAAGGATGCTGGGGAAAATTGGATATCCACACGAAAGATAATGAAATTGGACCCTTGTGAACAAAAACCAGCTCACAGTGGATTGAAGACTTAAATGTAAAGCCTGAAACAAAAGACTCTTAGAAGGAAGCAGGATAAAGGTTCTGACACTGGGCCAGACAATTATTTCTTTTGGCACCAAAAGCACAGGCAACATAAAGCAAAAATAAAATGGGATCACATCAAACTAAAAAGCTGCTGCACAGCAAAGGGAGTCGTCGTCAAAGCAAAAAGGCAACCTATGGAGTGGGTGAAAATATTTTCAGACCATTTATCTGATAAGGAGTTAGTAGCCAACGTATATAAAGAACTCCTATATCTCAACAACAATAAAACCAAGCAATTGAATTTAAAAAATAAGACCTTTTCTGGCCAAAAGACAATTCCTTCTGAAGACGACCTACAAATGGCCAACAGGTATGTGAAAAGGTGCTTCATGTCACTAATCCTCAGGAGAAGGCAAATCAGAACAACAGTAAGTTATTGCCTCCTTTACGGTTGGTTATTATATCTATAGAAAAAAATAACAATGGACAAGTCTTGGGGAAAGTGGGGAAAACGATGCTCTTGGTGGTGGGAAAGTAAATTAGTACAGCCACTATGGAAAACAATGTGGAGGTTTCTCAAAATACTAAAACTAGAATTAACATTTAACTCAGCTGTGGAGAGCAAGATGGAGTCACTCATGTCAAGCAGGGACCTAAGCAGCCAAGGGCATAGCAGCTAAGACCTGTTATCATCAAAACCTGCACAGGCTGAAGGCACCCAGAACTGGTAACCATCAAAGCCAGGAGAGCCTGGAAGAACTGAGGGTTGGTAATCATGAGGACCAGAAGAAGTTTGCAAAGGCCCAAGGCTGATGAAACCCCTTTAAGAAGGGATGGTTTCAGCAGCATGCATCACCTATTGTCGGACTGTCAGACTCTTGATGTGTACTCTTCCACATCTGATGGCCCTAAAGAGGCAGCTGCTGCTTAAGGCTCTGCCCAACTGGTCTGTGAACATAGTAAAGATTCTCCACTGCTTGAACAGAATAAGCAGTGAGTGCCGAGAGCTGACCGGGAAGCAGACAGGGTCCTTACCTCAGGGAACACTCATAGACTGACCTTGAGTTTGCTTTGTTAACTTCTTATGCCTCACCGTATCTTCTTTGTTGTGTGACTTCACGTTGTAGTTGTTGTGAGGTGTACGAAGCCAAGTTGTAGGTCATTGAGTCGGGAATCTTGAGTCGGCTTTATAATTAGGTTAACCTTACTTCATGACTGAATAAAGCTGCCTTGGTGGAAAGACACAATTTGTGTAAGTGCCTTCATAGTGTACAGGGGATGCCAGCAATCTTATTTCTGGGTGTATATCTAAAGGGGTTAAAATCTAGCTCTTAAAGAGCTCTCATCTGCATTCCTGTGTTCACTGCAGTATTATTCACAGTAGCCAAGCTTGGCCAACATCCTAAATGTCAACAGGCAAATGGGTACGGAAAACATGGTAAAGATGGACAACGTCCCATTACTCAGCCTTCAAACAGGGTGTCCAAATAGACCTTGAGAGCATTCTGCTAAGTGAACTAAGCCAGACAAAGAAGGACAAATACTGCATGGTCTAACTTACAATAGACTCGTAGGGGGTGCCTGGGTGACTTGGTTAAGAGGGTGACTCTTGACCTCAGCTCATGATCTTGTGGTTTGAGTTTGAGCCCCTCATGAGACTCTACACTGACAGCATAGAGCTTACTAGGGATTCTCTCTCTCTCTCTCTCCCTCCCTCCCTCCCTCCCTCCCTCCCTCCTTCCCTCCCTCCCTCATTCTCTGTCCCTCTCCGTTGTCCCTCCCTCTCCATTTCTGTCTCTCTCTCCAATAAACAAACTTAAAAAAAAAAAAAAGACTTAGAAGCAGAAATCAGAATGGCAGTTGCCAGTGGCTGGGGTAAGGGACAATGGAGTGTTGGTTTCTTAGTCTTCCATTTTAAAATTACTGTGAGTACTGAGTAAGGCAATGGGGTGTAAAAGAAAAAAAAAAAAAGTCCTTGGCACAATGCCTAGCTCCTAACTTGCATACAATAAATGTTAAAGAATTTAGTTGTGAAATCAGCATAGACCTGAGTACTTTCAAGCCTATTTATTTTGAATGTTAAACATTTTTTTTCATGTTTATTTACTCGGAGGGAGAGAGAGAACAGTGGAGGGACAAAGAGAGAGGGAGACCTAGAACCCAAAACAGGCTCCAGGCTCTGAGTTGTTAGCACAGAGCCCAATGCAGGTCTTGTACCCATGAACCATGAGGTCATGATCTGAGCCCAAGTTGGCCACCCAGGCGCCCCCCCCTCCCATTCCAGCCTATCGAAAAGAAGACCAGACGAGAAAATCCTAAGCATTGGCAACATGGCCAGACTGGGCAGCTGCAGCAGATGGTGTGAACGCTTGGAACAAGTTAGAGTTCAGGCAGCGACACACAGATCCTAATACACTTTCCTTCAACCTTTTTTTTTTTTTTTTTTTTTTATTTATTTTCGGGACAGAGAGAGACAGAGCATGAACGGGCGAGGGGCAGAGAGAGAGGGAGACACAGAATTGGAAACAGGCTCCAGGCTCCGAGCCAACAGCTCAGAGCCTGACGCGGGACTCGAACTCACGGACCGCGAGATCGTGACCTGGTTGAAGTCGGACGCTTAACCGACTGCGCCACCCAGGCGCCCCTAATACATTTTCCGACTTAGTAGTAAAACCTCAGAAAAATGATGGTTCTTACAAAGGTTTTAGGGGCCCCTGGGTGGCTCCTTTAGTGGAGCATCTGACTTTGGCTCAGGGCATGATCTCATGGTTGGTGGGTTCGAGTCCCACATCGGGCTCTGTGCTGACAGCTGAGCCTGGAACCTGCTTCGGATTGTCTCCCTCGCTCTCTCTGCCCCTGCTTGCGTGCTCTCTCTCTCTCAAAAATAACTAAAATCTTCTTTTTGTTGTTGTTTTAATGTTTATCTAGTAGTATCGTCAAAACCACCCAGCGATCAGGAGTTGTCTATGCATGATTTTCCTTTGTGTAATAAGATGCTGTGGCCGTGAATGTTGCCAGACGTGTGACCCATCATTCTATCCAAACCGTGTAGATAAGACTATCTTCTGCTGCAGCTACTGAAAGCACAGAAGTTGCTAGGGTGGCCAGACCATCCTTTGTTTCGCTTCTCTATTTATAGCTGTGCTTTAGTATAGGCCACAATGGCTCAGTGACCTGCATTTGATCCCATGGTCAGCATTTCCTCGATGAATCATGGTCACTGTAAGATTTGTCTTAATTTCATTGATTTGGGTTTGAGGTTACCAGTAGCACTTATAAGGCTACTTGGCCAGGAGTTAGGTACAAGGACGCTTAAGTGTAGCCCCAGGGTCCTAACAGCCATCCTTCAGTCAGGAGTGACTGAGACAGAGCTTATTTCATATTTGTGTAATGGCTTGACGTTAGTAGTTCCAGAACAAATAACACTCGATGTCTACCAGGTGGCAGGTGCTGTGAAAGCTGCTGATCACTTTTATTCTCAATCGGTAATTCTGTTTCAATGAAATAAGAGCCTTGAAGGAAAATACCCTCTGGCCGATGCGTGATGATCTGGCTAGCGTCTGGGAAAGATTGTTAACGGTGAACAGACAATGGTTAGGAGGGGCTGTTCCGGAGCCAGCGAGCACCCACGGCAGAGGAGCGTCCGTGTTCACAGTGTCGATGCCAGCACAGGGCACGGGGGTTGAGAAAGCGGGACTTGGCCTCCCGGTGTGGAGCTCTCCTGCTGTAGGGCTGACGGGCGGAAACCAGCAGGGACACCCCTAAGTGGGGCATCCCCAGTGATCGGCAGTGTGGCGAGCCCAAGATATGGAGACTCCAGACCCATGTTCCCAAATGCCTTGCATGCCTCCTCAACCCTCTGTGGAGTTGAGGGAGGAACGTGGGCAGAATTCAAGCAAGTCCGTCATGGGGACTCTGACCCTGGGGAAATCCATCCACAGCAACTGACAGGACATCCGGTGGGGAAAAAAAATCCCTAATGGTCATTCGCCTCAGTGTTGTCATTGTAGCAGCCCTTGTTACATCCTACCCTCACTACTTCTGCCTAGAGTGTAGCTTTGAAGCTCATCTTAGCAGAACTGTGGCCACCCACGAATTTCCGATATCTCACGTGTTGAAGGTTTCCATTTGCTTCGTCCCTAGGAAGCCACTCTGATGACGTCCCATTTATAGGCTTTTAGACAATTTGTGGTCTTTCACCGTGGTCCTCACACTCCAGTGTGCATCAGAATCACCTGGAGGATTTGTTACAACATGGACGGATGGGCTCGGCCCAGACTGGCATTTGGTAGGCCTGGGCTGGGCATTTGAATCAGGTTGAGGTGATGTCGCCAGGCCAGGGACATTTTGAGAATCACTGGTCTTGTAGAAGTAAAAACAACATGGGGCGCCTGGGTGGCACAGTCGGTTAAGCGTCCGACTTCAGCCAGGTCACGATCTCGCGGTCCGGGAGTTCGAGCCCCGCATCAGGCTCTGGGCTGACTGCTCAGAGCCTGGAGCCTGTTTCCGATTCTGTGTCTCCCTCTCTCTCTGCCCCTCGCCCGTTCATGCTCTGTCTCTCTCTGTCCCAAAAATAAATAAAAATGTTGAAAAAAAATTAAAAAAAAAAAAGTAAAAACAACAAAACCCTTGTAACCCAGCTGACTCCGTGCTGGAGTCCTGTGATAGCTGATCTCTAATCACAAAAGATTTTCATAATAACTCTGTCTCCCATTGACTAAAAATCTATACTAGATTCAAACACTTAGATGAACCCCAATTCTTAAAACGGAAGTTTCATGGATTAAAAATATCTGTGAACGCTCCCACCTACAGCCACCTGCTACCCCCCACTGAAACCTCAGTCAGCAACCTAAACCTTCTGAAAGATAGCTTTTGCTTCACTTAGCAACCTCGTGCATTACTACTCAGACCATTTCAAAAGTAAAATACGCAGTAGTCTTAGGTTGTTGACAAGATTACTACAGAACCCAACTAGAGATAATCTTGATGGGTTTTTTGAGGTTCAAAGTGCTTTAACGCTAAATCAGAACATTGTTCTGAGAAGTACTCTAAGGAAGTGCTCACGGTCAAGGAAGTTTGGCAAATGTGAACCACCGGGATATGCAGGGACTTAAGGAGCATACGAAAGATGGGCGTGATTTCCCATGACCCGGTTTTCCTTCGCACCTGGTCAGATCCTGGTGCTCTAGAGGATACTGGCTGTACCTTGCTTTTAGAAAGCCGGGAGGATTACCGAACATTTGTAAGTGAGACGGTCTGTATCAGGAGACAGAAAAACAAAACTTCCACATGAGTAGTAACTCTACTTCAATTAAATCTTTCCTATGTCTTAGTTTCTTTCCACTTAGTTTTTTCTAGGGGTGGGAGGCAGAGGGAAATTGAGATGACTCAAGAGTTAGAGTCAGTCACAGGACCTGTACAGTGGTACAGGAGCCTGGCAAAGAAAGGCCCTGGTAACCGAGGCGGGGGGGGGGGGGGGGGGGGTGGTGGTGGTAAAAATGCTGCTGACGCGTTCCTTGTAGCACAATTCAAGTTTATTCCATTTGTTCTTGCAACACAAAACTTAAACACAGTATTATTTAGCATTCGGATGTACATGGACTAGGATAATATGAGAAACCCAACTGTGTCAAAAGTATTACATTGTGGGGGAAAAAACGAACTCAAATATATCAAAATGCACAAAGCACTAGTCTTCCTCCATTACTGCTTAGAAAGATATGATTGTTTCTCCATTTACAAAATAGAATCAGGACGATTTAAATTCTTAAAATTTTGCATGCAAAACACTGCAATTGCTTATGTAGGAGGGCACTCTCCCCAGCTTCTTCTATACACAATCGAGTACACAATATTGCATGAAGTAAAGAGCAGCTCAGTTGAAGTTTTAGGAAAAAAAAAAAAAGTCAGTACATAGAGATCTGAGGATCCATTATTGAGGGGAAAGAAATCAACGAGGAAAGGGCCTTACTTGCCTGCAGCTCGCACCACTGTACCCAACTACCTCTCCTCTGTGCCCCACTGGCTGTGGAAAGTGAGCGACGCATAGAAGAGCTACTTGGGGATTCTCGGGTGCTGTGCACCAACTCTGGGTCTGCGGATGCAGGTCCGAAGCTGCGAGGGCGAATTTGTTAGTACGCTACCGTGAACAGGCACACCACCTGTTTTTACTTGATCTAGTGCATACAAAAGGACTCCATACAAAACTACAGAACATGCAAGGTTTTTCTTGAGATGTTAAATATGCAGTGGAGAACAAAACTTACTTAACCTTCTACTAATGCATGTAGTACCAAAAAGCAGACATGATTTTAGCTTCCTTTACTCAAAAAATGAACATTAAGTGTTGTGAATTTCTCTGCCAAGTGGTTCAGAAATACATTATAAATAAACTAGTTAAAAAAAATGGTCAACCATCTTGGCCAGTCTATTCTATGTTTATGTTATTTCTCAAGCAATTGCTCCAAAACCATGGGGCTTCTGAAATGGCTGAGAAAGAAGAGGGAAGGCGGGGTAGCCTCTACTGCACTACAAGAAACGCAGGCTCAACTGTACAAAGAAGCACATGGTCTCCACACCTGATGACGGGAGAGAGCAGACCAGGTTTAGGAACGATAGGACAGTGCACTCTCTGCAACAGCCAACTACCACAGGTTTGAAAGGAAAGGTGAAAATTCTAGAGGGTAAAATCCAAGCCTTTCCATAGCATTCTGCCAAGAGGTGAAAACAAAGATACCAAAACACCTTGTTGCTACCAACTGATAAAGTGCCCTCCATCTTCAATGAGGATAGGTCTGTTTCCGCTCAGTGATGTTATAAAGTACTGTTTACTGACTTTGACTCCAACGCGAATAGGCTGCGTTGAGAGTGGAGAATTAGCCAAATATATCAAAGTATTTAAACCACCATTTTGTTTGTGATTGTTTTCTTGGATGCAGGAAAATTACAGGGTTAGGTTAGTTGTAAGCGTAAAAGCCACAGGATTAAAAAAAAGTCCACGGGGGAAAAATACACACGCACGCATGCACGTGCATGCACGAGCGCACGCACACACACCCACACACACACCCCCCCCACACACACACCCATAAATCCACACCCTAACAAACCAATCAGCAATCGATCAGTAAGATTTGTTATTAGCTGGCTATTCTAGATAGTAGTTTAACCCTGTTTTAGAATGCTACATTACCTTAAAAAATCATCATGAATTCTTTGTTATCCACAATCTGAATAGAAGTCCCTAACCCAACCCCCCCCTTTAAAAATTTGAGGTACATTCAATTATTGCATGATTTGGCTAAGGAAAAAACCCTAACATTTTTAGCAAGCTTTTATGGATGGCAAGTCAAAGGAATCAATACTTTAAATGCAGGATAGCAAATTTAAGGGTATATGTTTTAATTACTTGCACTGCTCATGGAATAAACCTTGGAACATGTGTCTGAATACTTCCTGCAGGTCTTAACACCCATTTTAGGGCACTGCATTTTAAGAACATGGAATACATTTTGCAGATGTCACACTTAATGTGATGAATGGTTTAGAAAACAAAAATAGATCATGTAGGTGGGTTGGCAGATGTTCAGCAGAAGCCTATCGACAACTTGGGGAAACCTGGTAACAAGCGTATTTCTGAAGGGACGGGCTCAACTTGTCCAGATTGTAAATCTCACCCCAGTGACAGCTTTGGTGCAGTGAGCAATCAGCATCCAAGGTGGGTCTGAGAGAGGATTTCCAAAGAATGTTCCTTGATTCTCCAAACATAACCGAGGCCAATCCATTCAAAGAGCAAATGAAGAAAATCCGTAGGTACTAAGACAACTGTTCTCTGTATGACACTCACAGGCTATGGCTATGACTCTATGTTTAAATCCCCTTTTACTACCAGCAGGAGTTTGAAAGTGTTTGAATGCTCTAAAAACGTCTGAATCTAGAGGAGAAAAAAAAATATGCACACTGGAATGATTTCTCCTTTAGGCTTCCAAAATTTAAGATTTTATAAATAAAACTAGTCAGTTTTATCTAAAGACACATGACACCCATGTGAAAGGGGAGAGGAAATCCAAAGTTGAGTCATCCAGCAATTTAGGAGTGTGCCCCCTCACCTTAACTGAGCTCCCACGTAAAGCTGAAAGTCGCCGAGGGAAGATTTGGTCGCCGACCACGGGCAGCGCTCTGAACTCCGCCAGGAGGCCCCCCAGGAGAGTGCGTCTTAAGGCAGAAGGCTAGAGCCGATTGCTGATCTCAGCACCCAGAGTTACGTCACAGCAGCCACCGCTGCTCGCACAGTTAGGGCTGCACACACGGAGAGCTGGCCTTGGGATAGTCAGACCCTCGACACAACCTAATGAATAAACTAGCTAGGGAGCTGAAAAGGTCAAATGTTACTGGCGTATTTTGTCTTGGCTCTCCCTTAGGAATGAGCGGTATATTTTGTTGGAAATGGAAAAGAGACGGACTTGATCAGGAATCCGAGTAAAAGCCTGATCACGGTTTTCTCCTCTCTTCCAAAACATGTTTTTTTCTGGTAGTCTGATTTGTTATGAATTTCTCTCTCCCCTCACCCCTCGTAAAGTATTTAGCTGAAGAAGCTGGCAGATAGAGAGTGACAGACAGACAGGCAGCAGTGTGAGGCCACAGGAGAGCCCTTCTTCCAGAGCTGTCAGCCCATCCGTCCATCACTGAAGAAGAGCTTTGATTGCCTGGTTGTCAGTGGCTTCAAAGGCAGTTAGTCCATCTGGACCTTTCACAGACTTATCAGCACCCTGAAAAGAGAGGGAAGAGCGTTAATACTAAATGAGTCCACCGTGACAGAAGAGAACTCCATTACCTGCACAGGCTAATGTTTATGTCCAGAATTAATAATCCCCAAACTAATGGAGTGCCTTCTACTGAAGAAACCCCCCCCCTCCCCCAAGTACTTGGCTAGGTTGTAAGATGAAGTGGTAAAAATACCAAATTATTTTTTGGGCACTACGAACTGTAAGTTACAAACACAACTTGCCAAGAACAGGCAATGACTGCCTTTCATTTTATACTACCATGCACCCATTAAGCTTTAAAAGATCATCTCTGTCTATAATATACAACAGTGGGGAGGGGAGCTGGGTGGCCCAGTCGGTGAAGCAGCTGACTTCGGCTTAAGTCATGATCTCATGGTTTCTGAGTTCGAGCCCCAAGTTGGGCTCTCTGAAGGCAGTGCAGACCTTGCTTTGGATCCTCTGCCCTGCCCCCTCCCCATATCCCCTTGCTTATTCTCTCTCTCTCTCAAACAAAAACAAAAATGGGGGAATCACTTTCGCTAAGGAAGAAAGTATTACTGTGACAAAAGTGTTTTTCTTTGTAACACTTTGTGGAGAGTGCATGAATATGGCACATTTCTAAAATTCAGAGCTTACAAACCATTTATTTTAGACACAATCCTAAAGAACACTGTGTAATATTGGTCATTATGTTTACAAAAACTGAGCAGTAAATGACTGCTATGTGGCCTATGGAAGGAGGTCCCTTCTGTACCCTAGGGAAATCCTCTCCAGCCTGCTCCAAAGCTTTACCTGGAGAGTGTGGCTCTGGAATATTTCACTTGGAACACCGCATTTCAGTTTTGAGACTGCATACACATACACACACACACACACACACACACACACACACACACACACACACACCTTTGTGTCTGTTGTTTTAGCTGCTTTACTAGAATGAAGCTCCGTGGGAGGGTGAATCCATCTGTATTCATTACCGCTGGGTTCCCAATACCTACAAAAGTGCCAATCACCTGGGGGGTGAATTTGCTCCCAAGCCAGGTCAGAACTTTTTAAACTCCCAGAGACCCCAATATTCCACCATCCAGGGGTTCTCCTCGCTAGTTACAGCCCCAACCAGTGTTTAGTCATCAACCAGCCTCTAGCGTCTCACCTTTCTCCTCCTGCCGAATCTCCACTGTTCTTCTGTAAGACCTACAGAATTCTCTAAACTTGGTAGAAATGGTCACTTAGAGACCAACTCTAGTCAAGCCCAGGGGTCTCTTCTCCCATTTATGTCTCACTGCTCTAGTCGTAGGGCCCCCTCATCATGTCGTTATACATCTTGGGTTCTATACAAGATGCCTTCCCCCTTTGCTCGGACAGCCACTCACTCATTCAACAAATATTTAGGGAATGTGTAGACACTTTGTAAGGAGCAGGAGAATCAAAGAAAACCAAGATAGTCTGGCAGTCTGACTAGTGGGAGACAGACACATGAACCACTGTGACAGAGGGGACAAGAATAAGAGTGATCTGTTAACCACAATGGGATGTGCTAGGAGGATGTAAGGGAAAAAGGTTTCCTGGAGGAGGTAATGCTTGAGCTGAGTCTCGATGAATCAGCACAAGTTGATTAGGTAAGCCAAGAAGGAGATGGCATTCTAGGAAGTGTTAGTTAAATTGTTGTAAAGTCCTCCCCAATACGATTGTAACAGTTTCTGTTTCCTCATTTTGTAATTGAACTTAACCGCTTGGTGGAACACAGCCGAACTCCTAGTCAACTGGGAGAGAAATGTGTGGGTGAGAACTTCGATGGGGTAAGTCCTCCACAGGTTGTGCGGCAGTAATTGGGACCGCTCTGTTCAAACCGTCTCCCTTCCCAGATGCTGTCATGATTAGCATTATAAACTATAATCGGGCACTAACAAAAAGTTAAATATTATAGCGAACATCTGTTGCACTTCAGCGGCCAGAGTTCATTTCCCTTCTTCTGAAAACAGCATCCGGATTTCATTTTGGGGAATCCTTTGTCCCCACTGTGTGGAGTCCTGGGACGATGTAACTCAAGGTGCCATGTACTTTCCTCACAGTGGAGTGTCAAAGATTTACCTGACACACGCAGGACTCTCACTTCTGAATTCTGAATCTTGACTGGAGATCAAAAGAGAGAATAAAAAGAGCTCACTTCTTGGGTGGCATAACCCGAAAGAGACCACTGAGGACTTCCTGCCATCTGGAGTCCTGCAGCTGCCATCTTCCCGCCCCGGTGAGCCTGGTCCTCCAGCTTTCCTGTTGGTTCTGGACTAGTCTTAAAAAATGCCTGATATCTACCTGTTAATTTCTGCCATTTGCAACAACAAAAAAATCTAGCTGATTCACCGAAGTCACTTTCCCCCCTAATTTTAATAGACCCATCACAGAACTCAGAATATACAAAAACCCAAAAAACTCGTAAGTCTGTAAGACACTTCTGTTAACATTTTACTGTTTGTCTACACTTCTGTTCTAAAAATAAGCATATGCTGAAAACGTATGTCTTTTAAACATAAATGAGGAACCCTAGAAGAACTAGAGTGACTACATATCAGACAACAGAAACTTTAAAATTAACCAGTATTATTACAAAGATGGGCATTTCATAAGATAAAAGGTTGACCATTCAAATTTCAAAAATGAAGTAGAGAAAACAGTTCCATTTATAATAGCATCAAAAAGAAAAAAAATACTTAGGAATAAATTTAACGAAGTCAAACCAGTTCTGAAAAAGACGAACCAGTTTTGTCAATGTGGATACGAAAATTAATTTTTTTTAGTACTTAATGCAGTTACTAAAAAACTTACATAAATTGGTGTATTTGATTTGAAGAAACTGTTTTTAATCATTTGGTTTTAATTCTAGTGATGATTTTCATAGCTCTCAATAATATACTCAGGGTACTATTTGCATGATTAACTTTAGATACTACCTTCTTACTTCCTGCTACATGGGTGAGGCTTTAGCTCACCACCACCTTCTTCTCCAGACCCTCCCAATTTCTTGTATTTAAAACACCAATTTCTCTTTCTTCATAAATTTAAATGACATTTTTAACTTTTTATAACTTATTTTTTTGAGAGTGTGCACATGTGTGCGCATGGGGGTTGGGGGAGGAGGGGCAGAGGGAGAGACTTTCAAGCAGGCTCCACGCTCAGCATGGAGCCCCCCCCACACGGGGCTTGATCTCAAAACTGAGATCATGACCTGAGCCAAAGTCAAGAGTCTGACTAGTTGAGTCACCCAGGTGTGACCAATGACACTTATTTAAGCCTTTATTTCTTGTTCCATCAGTTCTGACAGTATCTCATCCCTCTGTAAGATTCTCTGCCTTCCCATCACTCCTTCTATCTCTTAACTTGCCAGCTTTTTTATTTTGTCAAGACGAGCTTTTATATTCTGTTCTGTAAAAAGTTTCTTTTTTAGCCTTTATAGTCACCGTGATGTATATTACATCCCCAGGACTCTTTATCTTTCAACCGTTAAGTTTGTATCTTATGACGACCTTCACCCATTTCGCCCACTGCCCCAAACCTCCCACTTCTGGCAACCACCGATCTGTTCTATGCACCTATGAGCACAGGATTTTGTTTCCTTAAAGATTCCACATACACGTGACATTATATAGTATTGGTTCTCTCTCTATACTATGGTCTGACTTATTTCACTTAGCATAATGCCCTGAAGGTCCATTTATGTTGCTGCAAATGGCAGACTTTCCTTTAATGGCTGAATAATAATATTCCTGTGTGTGTGCATTACAGATCACATTTTCTTTATCCATTTATTTCTCGATGGACACTCAGGTTGTTTCCATGTCTTGGCTACTGTCAACAATGCTGCACTGAACACAGGGGTTGTGGGTATCTTTTCAAGATGGTGATTTCACTGCCTTCAGATACATACCCAGCAGCAGAATTGCTGGATCATGCGGTAGTTCTATTTTTAATTTTTTTGAGGAACTCCCATACTCTTTTCCATAGTGGTTACACCGATTTACATTCTTACAAACAGTATGCAAGGGCACCCTTTTCTTCATATCCTTGCTAACGCTTGTTGTCTTATCTTCTTGATGACAGCCATTCTAACAGGTGAGAGGTGGTATCTCATTGCGGCTTTGATTTGCGTTTCCCTGATGACTAGTGAAGCAACTTTACGTGTACCTGCTGGCATATGTGGCATCTTTGGGAAAATGTTCAGGTCTTCTATCTGTATTTTATTCAGATTTTTTTTCTTCTATTGAGTTATGGGAATTCTGTATAATGTTTTGGATATTAACCCCTTATATACATGATCAGCAAATATTTTCTCTTTCCATAGGCTGCCTTTTCATTTTCTTAATTTCCTTTGCTGTATGGATGCCTTTTTGTTTGCTGCAATCCCATGCATTTATTTTTGCTTTGTCGTCTCTGCTTTTGGTGTCAAATCCAAAAAATCACTGCCAATGCAAATGTCAAGGAGATTATTAACCCCTGTGTTCTCTTCTAGATGTTTTATGATTTCAGGTCTCAATCCATTTTTAGTTGGTTTCTGTGCAAGGTGTAAGATGGTTGTCCAGTTTCATTCTTCTTCATGTGGCTGTTTGGTTTTCCCAGCACCATTTATTGAAGAGACTGCCATTTCCACACTGTATATTCTCAGCTCCTGTGTTGTAAATTATTGACCATATAGATACGGGTTTATTTCTGGGCGCTCTATTCTGTTGCACTGATTTTTATGCTAACACATTACTGTTTTAAATTCTATAAGCTTTATAATGTTTTGATCACGAAGTGTGAGGCCTCCAGCTTTATTCTTCCTTCTCAAGAGTGCTTTGGCTATTGGGAGTCTTTTGTCGTTCCACATATAAAGTCTGGGATTGTTTGTTCTGTATCTGTGAAAGTACCACTGGATTTTGGGGTTGTGCTGAGTAGATCACTTTGGGTTTTATGTAAGCTTTAACAATGTAAATTAATTTTATTCTCTCAGACAGTCTAGTGCTAAGAGTATCAAAGTTGGTAGGATCATTCTATCCTGTAAGATCACTTAAGGATGTAGGTCCCTTTTCCCATGTTATTGTCCTCATCATCTGGTTGAAGCTCACCTCTACATTTGTCTCCACCATAATTAATCTTTTCCTACAGACTTGTCCCTTTTTCAGTATTTTTTATAATGATAAAGACCACCATCATCTTCTGGAAAATGTGCGGACTCCATGTAGTTCTTGCTGCTTCGCATGTCATCAATCACCAAGTCTTTTTTTTTTCCAATATATGAAATTTATCGTCAAATTGGTTTCCATACAACACCCAGTGCTCATCCTAAAAGGTGCCCTCCTCAATACCCATCACCCACCCTCCCCCCCATCAACCCTCAGTTTGTTCTCAGTTTTTAAATTTTTTTTTTTAACGTTTATTTATGAGACAGAGAGAGACAGAGCATGAACGGGGGAGGGTCAGAGAGAGGGAGACACAGAATCTGAAACAGGCTCCAGGCTCTGGGCTGTCAGCAGAGAGCCCGACGTGGGGCTCGAACTCACGGACCACGAGATCATGACCTGAGCCGAAGTCGGCAGCCCAACCGACTGAACCACGCAGGCGCCCCTGTTCTCAGTTTTTAAGAGTCTCTTATGCTTTGGCTCTCTCCCTCTCTAACCACTTTTTTTTTTTTCTTCCCCTCCCCCATGGACTTCTGTTAAGTTTCTCAGGATCCACATAAGAGTGAAAACATATGGTATCTGTCTTTCTCTGTATGGCTTATTTCACTTAGCATCACACTCTCCAGTTCCATCCACGTTGCTACAAAAGGCCATATTTCATTCTTTCTCATTGCCACGTAGTACTCCATTGTGTATATAAACCACAATTTCTTTATCCATTCATCAGTTGATGGACATTTAGGCTCTTTCCATAAATTGACCAAGTCTTTAGAGGAGACTATTCTTAACATTTCTCATATGTCCTTGCAGCCACGACATTCAATAATTTCCTATCTTTTTTCACTTCTTACACCATTTTAATTCAGACTCCATACATCTGTTTGGGTGATGTTCGTTAAAATCCAAGTCTGATCACACGACTACTCACCTACCAAAAAAGTCTTAATGGCATCCTCAAAGAAGAGAATGAAAATAAATAGTATGACACAAGGCATAATCTGCTCACTACTGACCTCTCTAGTCCTATTTCTTGTTAAATCCTTTATAGTGAATGCTGTAGCTGTGAGCTTGCTTTTTTTTTTTTTTTTTTTACCTTACCCTAACGTTGCAGGGTCTCTCTGTGTCCCTGTGACTTTTCTCACATTGTTGCTTCTCTTTAGAATGGTACCCCACTTCTCTATTAGATTCCCGGACAAAAGTGTCTAAGATTCAGCTCAAGTGTCAAATGCTTTTTATAAATTACATGACAGGTGCTTTATGAATCATGGTGCCTGAAGTTGTAATGGCATTCTTACTCAAAACACACTATCCCCTTGACCCCTAGGACCACACTTGACCTCTTCTGCCTTCAGATCCCTACTATGTCACATATAAATTCCTGCCACAGCAATCACAACACTTCAATGCGCTTGTTTTAGGTCTTTCTCTCCCCCTACTAGACTAAATACGTTGAAGCAGGAACCAAGCTTGTAAGTCTTGGGATTCCCAAGGCCTTACAGAGGATCAGTAACAGGGGGTCAATAAACGTTTATTAAATTAATTGATAAAGATAGGGAATATACATACACACTAAGGGAATGGAAGAAACAAAATTATTCGTTACAAATTACTATAAGCAGATCAACAAAGTACTGCCACTGTGAACAGGTTGCTCATTAGGCATAATATATAAAATGTTTAATTATCTTCAGGTAATTTCAACACTGGAGACCCTTCAGTTCTGACATCTGATTAGAGAATCAGGACTAGGCTCATCTGCCTATATTTAGAGCAGGATTCAGGTGACTAACGTTTCCTGAAGAAGGAAATGGTCATTATGGCCAAGTGGCCCAAGTACACAGGCAGGCCGTTTACCATTCTAGGGAGTAAAAGCTTTAAGACATTACAAGTAATTTCTTGATCTTGAAAAGTCACAGGCTTAGATAATCAAGTATTACTTGATAGTAAATTGTAGAATACAGGGATTGTAAAAAAAAAAAAAAAAAGTTCTGCTATCTCTGTCCTTGAATAGAATAGTCTACAAGGTAGCTAGCTAAAAACATAAAAATTCAGCAACTGTGGTATGGACAGTCAACTCACTTCTGGACAGAAAGTTCATTAGAATCAAACACAAAATGAATGCCTGAATGAATATAGCATGTTTCCTTTTATCTGATATTACAGGTCTCATAAGGACTCTGAAAATTCAAAAAGGAACAAAAAAGTGCTTTGTCCTCCCCCTTTCACCACCCGAGTTGAACTTACTCAACTGTTCCATTCTCTGTGAAGACCCGAATTTCCCAGGCAGTTGGCTCTCCCCTCCCCTGTATATCTCTGGCACTTGCTGATTCTACTTCAAAGTAGATACTGGGGCTTGGCTCAGCTGGTGTCCAGTGCACCCCCTTCTTCCTGGCTTTCCTCTGCTACAGAGATGGGAGAGAAACTGAATCCTGAATCCCCAGACTCCCTCAGAGCTACACAGGGCCATCTGACACCAATTCGGTCTCTCCTATGGAGGGCTTTCCTGAAAAGCAAAGAGTCCTTAGCTCTCTTCTCCTGCTCCCATCCAAAACACAGACGCAATGCCTAGAGGTTCAGCAGTCCTCTTGTGACCCTAAGACAGGGAAGATGGAGGAGAAGGGAGTGTGGGATGTTGATGCCCAGCCTCGGACTGCATCCCTTCAGACATCTTATTATGAGTCATTTTCTTGTTGAAATCACTGTGGTAGTTTTGGTTATAGCTGGACTCCATTTCTTTTAAGGCTCTTACCACAGTCTGTTAATTAGGTTAACAGACCTGTCCCCCCCCCCAAATTAGGTGGGGCTCCATGAGGGCGGGGGTCTTGTCATATTCATCTCTGTACCCTTACCACGTAGGATGACGCCTGGGATACAGCAGATGCTTAACAAAAATTTACATGTGGGTCACAGTGCAAATGAGTATTAGTAACATCAGTCACCCTCAGTGATCACATATATTCACCACATTCAAAGGAAAAACTACCTTTTCTACCATCTTGTGTATATATGCACCAAAGCTAGTCACTGTGTTAGAATACTGTAAATTCCTTATTTTGAATCGGTCAATTCATACACATTTTAGAACTGTCTTGAGATACTGCTTCTCAAGAATTATCTCATGATTTGGGGCATCTGTTCATAGTTACACTGTAGTATGATAAGATGCTCAGAACCTGGGAACTTTCAACTGTTGGAATACACATTTAAATATTACCATTACTAGAGAACTTACACAATTCAATTCTGGAATCTACTAAAAACAGTAACATTTAAAAAATTATTCAAATACCTACATTTACACATGTCGTATAATGTTATTTACTGGTACAGGATTTAACCGTGCATTTAATTTACATATTGATACAGGTACCACAGTAAAGAATATTTCTGGGCACCCCAAAAACCTAATACAATACTCAACACAGTGAACGTTAGGTTTCTTAAATTTTGTAGCAGTTTTGAGTTTTTAACCTAATACTACATATATATCATCTCATTTTATCCTCACAGCAGCCCTGTAAAGTAGGCACTGTTATCTTTTTAATAGAGATTTAATTTAAGATCAGAGAGGTTAAGAAACTTCCCCAAAGTCAGTCAGCAAGTTATGGTAACTAGAGCTTTCTGACTCCACATCTCGTGTTCCGTGCCAGCTTTAGTTAAAAATGACCGAGGGCTGGGGTGCCTGCATGGCTCACCTGGTTGAGTGTTTGGCTCTTGATTTCGGCTCAGGTCATGATCTCATGGTTTGTGGGTTTGAGCCCTGTTTGGGACTCTCTCTCCCTCTCTGCCATTCCCTCACTCTCTCCCTCAAAATAAATAAACTAAAAAAAAAAAAAAAAAAAAATGACCTATGGCTTTTCTCCTAAAAAAGTTAGGATGAGACCCAGATTCTACAATTTATTAACTTTAGGTATTCTCAACATTTCTGTGTCTCCTGCTACAGGGAAATGAAGAACCCTGTACAACTATAGATACAGTGTGTCATCTGTTGAACCCTTTCAAGCTAAAGAACATTTGCAGAGATAACCAATTCCTAAGTCTATTCAACAAACATTCATAAAGTTTCTGTGAATTACCGGACATCGTTTTGATACAGTTTTACTAGAACACAGTCATGCTTATTATTATTATTTTTTAACATGTTGCTTATGGCTGCTTTTGTGCTACAACCGCAGAGCTGGGTAGCTGTGACAGACACCGTATGGTCTGCAAAGCCTCAAGTATTTATTTTTGGTCCTTTGCAGAAACTGTCAACTCCTATCCTGGGGCGTTAAAGAGAACAAGAGGCTGGTTCTCTGCATATGTTCATAATCTGGAGAGGACAAAGGAAAGGATCGCGTATGCAAACATAAGTCAGCATGGTAAATACAGGCACACCTCAATTTAATGTGTTCTGCTTCAGTGTGCTTTGCAGATACAGTGTTCTTGTTTTTTAACAAAGTAAAGGCTCGTGGGAACCGTGGGTCAAGCAAGTCTATGAGTGCCACTCTTCTAACAGCGTTTGCTCATTTCCTGTCTCTGTGTCACATTTTGGTAATTCTTACAGTATGTGAAACTTTTTCATTTCTTCTGTTTTGGAGATCTGGCATCAGTGATCTTCGTTCCCACTGTAACTGTTTTGGCACACCATGCACTGTGACCCTGTGAGATGGCAAACTTATCGACAGATGACCTTACACATGTATTCTGACTGTTCACCAACTGGCTGTTACCCTCTCTCCCGATCCTCCGGCCTCCCTGCCCCCTGAAACACAACAGTATTGAAGTGGGCCAAACAGTCAGCCTATACTGGCCTCTAAGTGTTCAAGGGAAAGGAAGAGGTGCAGGTGGTCCCTTTAAGTGTGGTGACGGGAGATGATCAGATGCCTCGGGAGATGTAATGAACGGGGTGAACGACATGGGCACGGCCGCACGGTGTTCGGCTACGAATGACCTTCTGAGGACAGTCAGAGGGAGGATCACCTGAATCCGGACTGTGGCTGGACGAGGGTGACTAAAACCATGAAAAGCAAAACTCTGGATGAGGTGGGCGGGGGACTACTCTACTGGCTCTGTGCTGCAGAAGAGTAAGCTTAGGATTACATGTGAAGGAACTTGCTCAAAACCACAAAGTGATTATGAGGCAGAACTGAGAACGCAACTTGGGGGTGGTGTGTGTGGCACCAAGGCACCCGGTAAGTAGGTCACTGACCAGAACTACCTCCTAACGACGCCAGGCTGAAAGATCTAAATGGTTTAAAATAACAAGCTTACAACGGGTACATTTGTGTAGGGGATTTGGGCAACAGTATAACAACTGGTCTCTCCGTGATTTAAGTGGTGAAATTCAGAGCTGGATCAATTCTGACAATGCAGTTTCTTTTTAAAGTAATTCAGAAAGGCATCGCTGAGTTCAGTGAGGGTCACTGGTCCTGAAATGCTTTTAAAACCAAACCTGCCTAAGTTAGATGGAACAGAACTTGGGGGTTCCGAGCAATCATAAAATCCTAGCTTGAGCATATGTAAAGCTGTCTAGGTTTTTCTGGGGATGGGGCAGTGAGTAATCAGAGCGAAAAAGGGTTCTAACTGCAAGTACGTATTTGTTTATGCTGAGAAGGGTGACTTCCCAATCTTTGTATCTTACACATTTAATTCTCAGTTGAAGCGGCAAAAATCAGTACCACAGACCCTTGGAGGATTTGACAATGCTGGCATTTGAGGGGGGTATTCAGTTTTTATCATTAACTGGCTGCTTGGTATTTAAATAGAACACAAATATGTTCAGTAAAGACATCAATGTTCTAAATTTTCGTAGACTGAGTTTTAGTATTTTTTACTCTAAGACATACTTTATGTAAAACATTAGTAGTTTGACTTCCTTTTAATAAAAGGAAAGGTAGCTGAGCAAACCTTTGTGTCTGTACCTCACTCATTTATCCTACTCAAACAGAAGCAAGTAACTTCGAGAGTGGTCTTTACACAGCTATGAGTCACTAAAATTGGTGTCGCACAATTAGCGGTTACCTATTTTGTTGTATGGTTACAGTAGACTTGCTAAGGAGGTAACTTCTTTGACACAATGTGAAGCAGAGAAATAATGGAAAACAAAGCCAAATTTTCTTTGGATTTCCTCCTCTCAGTTATAGCTTAATGTGCTAGATATCACTAATAACAAATGACAGTTTATAATAATTTAAGTATGCTGTAGGTTTGTAATCTAGGAATAAAACAGTAATTAGTGTTTTAAAACTTTCGCTAGGGGAGCCTGGGTGGCTCGGTCGGTTAAGCGGCCGACTTTGGCTCAGGTCATGATCTCGCGGTCCGTGAGTTCGAGCCCCGCGTCGGGCTCTGTGCTGACTGCTCAGAGCCTGGAGCCTGTTTCAGATTCTGTGTCTCCCTCTCTCTCTGACCCTCCCCCGTTCATGCTCTGTCTCTCTCTGTCTCAAAAATAAATAAACCTTAAAAAAAATTTTTTTTAAAATAAGTAAAACTTTCGCTAAGTTTTCAATTCACAAGATTTTCATTCTCACATGCTAGGGTACAACTTTTTCTCTTTAAAAGAATTCTTGTTCTCACAGGAAGTTGGTCATTTTTAGTAATAGCATATACTTACATGAGGACAATATGAACACACCAGAGTAAATGACATAGCTTATCTGTCTACATTCTACATTGTAGCAAACTTAACATGTTTTTCTTTCTTGAATGTTTATTTTTGAGAGAGGGAGAAAGAGAGAGAGAGAGAGAGAGAGAGAGAGCGAGAGCAGAGAGAGACACACACACACACACACACACACACAGAATCCGAAGCAGGCTCCAGGCTCTGAGCTGTCTGCACAGAGCCTGATGCGGGGCTTGAACTCATGAACCGTGAGATCATGACCCCAGCCAAAGTTGGATGCTTAACCAACTGAGCCATCCAGGCGCCCCAAACTTAACACCTTTAAATGAGGTATACAAGCAAACATTTAAATATTTTCCCTTTCCCCACATTGGTTTATTTAGAAATGGTTTTCTCTAGGATTAGGAAACAAGGATACTTCTTAAAATCCAATTATGAACATATAAATTATAAGGCATTACATAAATTATAAGGAATTTTAGTTAAGTATTAATGTAGAAATGTTGATAGATGTCAGATACTATATACCATAACAATATTATGGGAAATGTCTAACGGAGAGTTTGCTGCAGGCAAACATTTCTCTCAGAGAATTGTATCTTTAACCAAACTAGAAGATACCAATTTTATGTATATCAAAATACAGCTGTGAAAAAGAAATTAACTTTGGACTTACGAAAGTCTACTGGCTAATATTTTAATTCACGAGTATCATTTCATGCTTAACCTTTTAACTAATGTGTTCATGAAATGATGCTATTTCTCAGGCATATGAGATTTTAATCAGGAATAAACAGTGAAAATTCCAGATCATTGTCCTGTAAGCTCTTGTTTGGTTACACTAGTTGATAAAACTTTTCAACAAATGAGCACTAGCAGAGTTGGAAAAAAGCATCCAGAATGACAGCTACATTCTTAACTTGCATCACTTAGGAAGGGTCATGTTCCCACTGAGGGCTAGAACCTTAACATGATGTGCACTATAAATTCCAAACTATTCATGAGCTAGAACAGCGGTCAGCAAACTGTGACCCAGATGCTGGTTTTTGTAAGTAAAGTTTTACTGGAATGCAGCCATGCTTGTTCATTTCTGTACTGTCTAGGACAGCTTTTTAGAATTACAGTCGACATACAATGTTATATTAATTTCACATATACAACAGTGATTGGACAACTCTATACATTATGGAATCACAGCACAAGTGCAGCTACCATCTGTCACCATAAAACCCTATGACGACGCTACTGACTATATTCCTGTGCGGCACCTTTCATCCCTGTGACTCACACATTACATAATTGGAAGCCTATACCTCCCACTCCCTTTTGCCCACCTTGCCCATCCTCCTCTTTCCCTCCTCTCTGGCAACTACCAGTTTGTTCTCTGTGATTATGACTCTGTTTCTGCTTTTTTGTTTTGCTTTTTAGCAAAAAAGTTCACTTATAAGTGAAATCGTATGGTATTTGTCTTTCTCTGACTGACTTCACTTAGCATAATACCTTCTAGAGCCATCCATGCTGTAACAAATGGCAAGACTGCATACTTTTTCATGGCTGAGTAATATTCCACTGTGTGTGTGTGTGTGTGTGTGTGTGTGTGTATCTCCTCTATCCATTAATCTAGGGACTCTAAATTGTTGCAATAAACACAGGAGTGCATAAACCTTTTTGTATTAGTATTTTGGTTTTCTTTGGATAAATACCCAGTAGTGGAATTACTGTATTATATGGTAGTTCTACTTAAAAAATTTTAAAGAAACTTCTACACTGTTTTCCACAATGGCTATACCAATCTACATTCCCACCAACAATGCACGATGGCTACCTTTCCCCCCCCATCCTCGACGTTTGTTATTCCTTGTCTTTTTGACACTAGCCATTCTGGCTGGTGTTAAGGTAGTATTTCACTGTGGGTTTGATTTATATTTCTCTAATGATTCATGATGTTGAGCATCTTTTCATGTGTCTATTGGCCACTTACATGTGCTCTTTGGAAAAGTGTCTATTTGTGTAGTGGTTTTTTTTTTTTTTGTTTGTTTTTTTGTGTTGAGCTGTAGGTTTATATATTTGGGATATTAACCCCTTATTGAATGTATCATTTGTAAATCTCTCATTTAGTAGGTTGCCTTTTCATTTTGTTAATAGTCTCTTTCACTGTGCAAAGGCTTCTTATTTTGCTATAGTCCCAGTAGTCTATTTTTCTTTTCTTTTCCTTGCCTTAGAAAATGTTGCTAAAGCCAATGTCAAACGTTAACCATATTAAGCATGGGTTTGTTTCTGGGCTCTATTCTAGTCCACTGGACAGAATGTGTGTATTTCTGTGCCAACACCATACTGTTTTATTAAAGCTTTGTAGCAGGTATCTTGAAATTAGAGACTGTGATGCCTCCAGCTTTGGCTATTCAGGGTCTCCTGTGATTCCACACAAATTTCAGTATTTGTTCTAGTTTGTCTATGGCAGTTTTAGAGTGGCAGAGTTAGGCCAGAAAACACATGGTCTTCAAAGTCATACGTGACTTTTTAAGAAAAAGTCTGCCAACCTCTGGACCACAGGATATTTTTGTATCACTTTTTAAGATTTTAAAGGCAAAACCCAAAAACCTTTATTCAACTGAGATCATTACAATTCAAAATGATATATACTTAGTCTGTTTTGCTTTGATAAAAACAGGTAGAAGTCTTATCAGGTCTGGCCTTGTCACTGCTGCTGTGCTCGTTGGTTGCCACTTCTCTATCCTGGATGTGTGTTTCACATTCTTGCTTGGGCTTCTTCCTCCTCTGCTACTGCTACTCAGGAGGCTTCTCGAGCCTGCATTTTGACCTGTTCTGTCTCTTTTCCCTTGTCTCTCCTCACCAGTTTTGCATAGTATTTTTCATGGGCTCTGGATGTTGTGGAAGTACCAGGAACTTTGATCACCATCTTACCATTCAGCAATTATGTAGTTTTAGCTTTTTAAAAAAATTTTTAAAAATATTTATTTATTTTTGAGAGAGAGAGAGAAAGAGAGTAGGGGAAGGGCAAAGAGAGACGGAGACAGAATCCAAAGCAGGCTCCAGGCTGAGCTGTCAGCACAGAGGCCGACGCGGAGCTCAAACCTATGAACCATGAGATCATGACCTGAGCCGAAGTGGGATGCTTGACTGACTGAGCCACCCAGGCGCCCCTACCTCATTTTGTTTTCCTAGCTTATTTTTTTTAACTTTAGTGTTTGTTTTTTATTTTAATATTCACTTAGATTTTTTCATATACTAATTTCTAATGATCCTTCTTGCCTCTCGGTTTTTCTCTTTGGGTTTATGGTGTATCCAGTCTTCACTTGTTTCTTGCTCAGGGTACTAACCACTTCAAGGCTTGGAGCCACCCTGGATCAGTTCCTCCTTTTGCAATGACACTCTCTTGCTCGTGTCGGGGCATGTTATTTTCCTCAGTGCCATCCCCTCTGCTTTCTGTGTCTGAAGGATTCATTACAATGTCTTCTCTAATGAACCTCATACCATGGCATGTGCTCAGGCCTCCATCTCGAAGTGGAAGTCCCACATGTATTGATCTTCTTCTTTTTTTTTAAATTTCTAGCTCAAAAATCAGGCCAAATAACTTTTACGTACAGAAATATACGTGTTACATTTCTCATAACTATCCCTGTAAAAGTTTTTTCTTTTACTACATGGACAATCAAGGATTAAATGTTTTAGATTCCCACTTGTGTCATAGACTTCATCTTCCACTGCACTAAAGGAGAACCAAACACGAAAACTTGTCCCAACTATGTGATATACTATCACTTACTGATTTGACATCATTCTAGTAACCCTCCTTTCTTTTGTTTTAGTGGTTTTCTCTTTTTTCCCTATTAGTTGTGATCACACTGAGTTTTTAACTTTATTTTGTTTTTTTTCCCTACACTAATGATATACCAGCTGGATAATAAATTAAAAACGTCAATTTGGTAAACTTCTCAAACTAAGTACTTTTAACACAAATTCGTAATAATCCATAAGGATTCTAACTTTTGATAAAAGGCAGAACCAGATTTCATAATACAAGCATTGATCGTAACAAAAAAAAAATGCACTGGAATAGCCTTATTTTAGCAACTAAGGATTTCTGAAAGCACAATCAATTTCCAAAAAAAAATCGGGCTAACAAAACTATAGGGTATCCATTAAAGAAGGTTATGCAATAATAAAAAAAGTAATTTTGAAAAAGCAGAACTAAATTTTCCTATGCTGCTTTCATAAAGGTAAAAAAAACCCTTTCATCTAAAATAATAGCTCTGCATGGGTACAATTGATCTGCCATCAACAGAGCCACCTCTGAATGTCACTCAGCTCCAAAAATCAAGACTCACACACAAATAAAATAACAGTATTACAGTTACAAGTAAAAATAAATAAGCTAGTTAAAAGTCAAACAACTCAACTTACAACCAATAGTTTAGCAGAAGAGTACATAATTACAGAGACCCTTCTAAGAAACCATGTTAGGGCCTAATGTACATACACATGAAGCCAGAAGATTCTTTAACAATGGAATCTCACAGTCATGTCTCAGGGACCTGGAGCGCCATGCTTTGGGAATAAGGAATACAGAACAAGGGTTTCAAGGACTTCTCTGGCATGACCATAACTGGGTTTTTTTGTTTGTCCTGTGAGGAAAGAGAAACTTACCAGAAAGAAATACAGAGTTTGAGATACGGCTAAGAAGAAAGAGCATGCTTATTAGGAGCCTCTCATTTAATAAACATTAGATACAGCCTAAGCCAAAAAGGATCCCATGGAGGTTTTTATTTTCAGAGAACAAAACCTTAGCTGGGTAGAAAAATATCAGGGAGAGTCAAAGGGGGAGGAAGAAAGTGTGTTTTATCTTTTACTGTGACTTACGAATTAAGTTTTCGGGCATAAGTGACATATGTATCCCTTAAACTAATACAAATGTTATGACAATGATTTGATACATGCATAGATTACAAACTGATTATCACAATAAGTTTCGTTAATATCACATGAGTTAGTCTTTTTCTTGTGATGAGAACTTGTAAGATTTACTCTTAGCAATTTTCAAATACACAAGATAGCAATATTACGGTTTCTTTTACTACACGCTTAGCAGATATATCGAGGCCAAGGGCGTTAAATTAAGTCTATGCTGAGGAACAGAGCTGAGAGGCAAAGAGAAATCAGATCCTGGTAACGTGGCTCGAGCCCAGGGTGAGGCTATGTGCCTCAACGGTAGAGTGATGTGAGTCAACAAGATCTCTTTACTGTTTCGGCCTATCTGAGCTGGGTTTAGTTACTTGCAATATAAAGAGTTCAAACTAATAAAATATTGGAATTACACAAATCTTTAACAAACTGTAAATCAATAGTTGCAGCCTGTGACAACCAGTTTTGAATACGGTAAGCAAAAATATTCTCCGAGGGATGAAATTATCCAGTAGTTTTCAAAGGTACTTAAAAAAATCTTGTCATGGGTGTGGGGGAGGGATGGACAGTGAGGAGACATAGTGACTGGAAATTTTGGGGAGCACATCCTACAACAGATTCTAGATCCTCTACAGTAACCAAGAATATTTCCATTTGTTTTGGCTTTGGGAGAACCACATTATTCCTATCAATAGAATGTGTAGTATCTAAAAATTACGATTAATATAGACCTCTTCTCCCAAAATAAAAACCCAACACCAAACCAGTAACAACCACACACCTAAAGAAATTTAGTAATTGTGTTTAACATGCAGCTATGGGTAAATTAAAAAAATTATCAATAAAGTGTTAAGAGACAAACATGCTAACCTTCTTTCCCAATTTTTTCTAAATCTTACTGAAGCTATCTCTATGAAGCTAAAAATCCTCCTCAGTCTTAGTTAAAATAAAAGCTACTATTTATTGAACACTTATGTGTTAGGCACTGTGGCAAAATGCTTTATATACATTTACTAATTTTTCTATCTTTCTTCCTTCAACAGGACTTATTTTAAAATCCCAAGTGAAATGCTATAAAGAGCATTTTCCAGTCTATGCCAATGAAATGATAAGCCTAGGATTAATCCTGGTGCCTTATTTTACAAAGATTTCTTGTCTTCCAACACTTGCAGGTTCCATGTAACATGGCTAGAAATGCTGCAACTGACTGGTTTGTTGAAGCTGGATTTTGAACGCCCTCTAAGAGTGAACACCAGAAAATTCCAAATTTACCAGGACCTCAAGCACATCAAGACACTAGACGACTTGGAGGGCTCCTATTTACAGCAAACTGCCTCTAATAACAATCTCACTCAGTATGTACGACAGAAAACGGAGCTTACAAATTTCATACAAGGGCTACTTAAAGTGTGATCTCTCTCTAAACCTGGTACCAGTCTGCAAATGGTTAGGAGTCCAGAATATTTTCTACATCACTAAGTACAGTGCTTAGTTCAGCTAACTTGTTTTTTCATCGCAAGATACTCTTGATGAAGGAGGCTGGATTGATTTATTCTAGCCCAACCTTCTTATCCATCATGAACTGGTAACAGTTTGTGAGCCACAAAAGACCCCGAATAGCCAAAGCACCCTTGAAAAGGAAAAACAAAGCTGCAGGCATCACAATTCTGGGTTTCAAATTATAGTACAAAGCTGTAGTAACTAAACTAGTATGGTACTGGCACAAAAACAGACACATAGATCAATGGAATAGAACAGAAAACCCAAAAATGAACCTACAACTATATGGTCAATTAAGCTTTGACAAAGCTGGAAAGAATATCCAACGGGAAAAAGACTATGTCTTCAACAAATGACGGTGGGAAAACTGGACAGCAAAGTGCAAAAGCATGGAACTGACCACTTTCTTATACCATAACACAAAAATAAATTCAAAATGGATGAAAGACCTAAATTTGAGACCTGAAACTATAAAAATCCTAAGAGAGAACATGGTAAGTAATTTCTTTGATATCGGCTATAGCAACTTCTTTCCCCAGATGTCTCCTTAGGCAAAAGTAAAAATAAACTACTGGGACTTTGTCAAAATAAAAACCTTCTTCACAGTGAAGGAAACCATCAACAAAACTAAAAAGCAACCTACAGAATGGGAGAAGATATTTGCAAATGACTTATCTGATAAAGGGTTAGTATCCAAAATATATAAAGAACTTCCAAAGCTTAAAAACCAAAAAACGAATCATCTGATTAAAAATGAGCAGAAGACAAGAACATTCTTCCAAAGATGATATCCAGATGGCCAACATCACTGATCATCAGGGAAATGCAAAGCAAAACTACAATGATGTATCACCTCATACCTGTCAGAATGGCTAAAATCAACAACACAAGAAACAAACAGGTGTTGGTGAAGATGTGGAGAAAGGGGAGCCCTTTTGCACCACTGGTGGGAATGCAAACTGGGGCAGCCACTCTGGAAAACAGTATGGGAGTTCCTCAAAAAGTTAAAAATGAAACTACCCCATGATCCAGCAACTGCACTACTAGGTTTTTACCCAAAGAATACAAATGCACTAATTCAAAGGGATACATGCACCCCGATGTTTACAGTAGCATTATCTACAACAGCCAAATTATGGAAACAGCTTAAGTGGCTACTGACTGATAAAGATGGGGTGCATACAATGGAATATTATTCAGCGATAAAAAAGAATGAAATCTTGCCATTTGCAACAACATGGATGGAGTTAGAGTATTATGCTGAGCAAAATGAGTCAGAGAAAGACAAATACCATATGATTTCACTCATATGCAGAATTTAAAGAAGAAATGACCAAGAGAGGAAAGAAAAATACAAACTAAGACACAGACTCTTAACTGTAGAGAATAAACTGATGGTTACCAGAAGGGAGGTGGGAAGGGTGAAGGGTGAAATAAGTGATGGGGATTAAGGAGTGCGCTTGTTGTGATGAGCACTAGGTGATATATGAAGTAGTGCTGAAACTGATGTTCACTGGATGTTCACTGGAATTTTAAATAAAAACTTTAAGACAATTAGCAATTGATCTCACCTTTGACAGAAGCAATTTCACACAGGAAACATGACCTTCATAGACAGCAGACAGAAGAGGGGTAATATGATGTTTATCCGGAGCCTATGAAATAAGAGATTAAAAAACGACTTTAGTTTTCATTTCTTCCTTCCCTCTAGATTTGATCAGAGAACTATCAACGTTTACCTCTTTGCCCTGTTACACAAAATCCCTTCAAGGCTACAAGTTTTCAGCCTCTTAGAGAGCTGCCGGGGCCCAAGCCCATAAGCAGCGTCTCCTTGAGTATCAGCCTAGTGAAGTAGAGGGCACAGGGCTTTGACGTCAGCTCAAACCTTGGCTCTGCCACTTACACTGTGCCAATTGTTTGGCCTCTCTGAGCCCCAAGTCCTCACGATGTGGTAGGAATGCGAATGAGGCCCAGGAAGGGAAGAGAGGGGGTAGAAAATAGCCAATGAGGCTGCCACAATGGGGCCGGGTGACATAGTGTCCCCTGAAATGTGTAAAGTTCATCTCACTTGCTGTCATGGCTAAACATTTTTCCAAAACCCTGAAAAGCTGTAAAAGGCAAGAGCCAGGAGGTGACCGCTCCTGTCTGACCATTTGCCTACTGACCTTTGTCCAAAACTCCAGTCTGGATTTATTCTAGGACTACACAATCCTATCCTCCATTGCATGACAGCCATTTGCCACCTATAGACAGTGACAGTGTTAACTCTCAAGTTGCTGTAGAACTTAAAAATGAAGGATCCTAAATCACGGTTTTATCCATTTAAGAAAGTCTGTTTGTTCTGCTTATTTAAAAAGAAATGCCAACTATATATTTCTAGGTTACAGGAAATTTGGTATAATTTCAGACTATATTTCTATTTTACAAGACTAGAAAACAATTACCCAAGGCATACAACAGGATTTTTTTTCTAGAATGACCACGTTCTTTACATACATTAATATCTGCTCCTTTCAGCAGCAGAAATTCCAGGATTTCAAGCTGCCCACAATCTGCTGCATAATGAAGAGGCTTCCTTCCACCTTCTAGTGTCCGGTTGACATCTTCTCCCTTATAAGAGAAGCCAAATGAAAATGGTATTTAGATGGATGGTAGATGGAAGATGGGACATGAGATACCCAGTATTTTCACTTTCTTAAAAGCCTAAGAGTTCCATGAAACAATCACATTTCCTGCAAAGTGAAATAAGTAACCAAGAAGTTGAAATTAAATTCTGTGCAACAGCACATATGCAGTACGGCAGTAATTCAATAGTGATCAGTCAAACTGGAAACAGACAATGATGCTAAATGTAATGAAATATGTTACCGCACTCTATTTCCAAGGGGTTCAATCAGCATAATGTTAAGATGTGGCCAGAAAAGACTGGTAAGTTCAAATACTGAGATTTTACCCAGATCACAGGACCTGTCTTCTACTTTAAGGAAAGCATCACTCCTTTGATGGAAGCAGACATCATCATCACAAGGTAGTCAGTACTGCTACTAAGAATCATTTCCCTCGTTTAACATTGACTAAAGGCCTGCTATACGGCAAGCACTGTGCACAGAAGACAAAGGTGAACAAGATCAGAGCTTCTGATTGCACAGAGCTCACTATCTAGTGTGGCGAGGCAGACATTAACTGGCTCATCACAGGACTAAACAGAATGTCAAAACAGAATTGCTATAAAGGAAAGGAACTCAGTGTTATACAAACACTTATCAGAAGAACAGGATTGAATCTTGGTGATGGATGGGGAGCGGCTTGTGTCAGAAAATGAACTTACTAAGGCCTCAAAAAAAGAAAAGTTTTCATTCACTGAGAATTAACAGATTCTAACAATAACAAAGGCAACCAGGCTCTTTACTGATCAGCTGATACAGGTTTGGCACTGTGCTATACACATAATCTCCAATCTTTATCCTAAAAGGAGAAAATCTCCACTTGATAAATGAAAAGTCTGAAGCGAAAAGAGGTTAACTAACTTTTTAATGGGGCTTAGTAACAAGTGAGATCTAAACTCATTCTCTTTCTATACCACCATGTTGCCCCCAATGCAGCATTTTCCCCTTCTTTCCTTTTTATTTTTTTTTAAAAAATTTTTTTTTTCCACGTTTATTTATTTTTGGGACAGAGAGAGACAGAGCATGAACGGGGGAGGGGCAGAGAGAGAGGGAGACACAGAATCGGAAACAGGCTCCAGGCTCTGAGCCATCAGCCCAGAGCCCGACGCGGGGCTCGAACTCACGGACCGTGAGATCGTGACCTGGCTGAAGTCGGACGCTTAACCGACTGCGCCACCCAGGCGCCCCCTTTCTTTCCTTTTTAAAAAAAATTTTTACATTTATTTATTTTTGAGAGAGTGAGACAAAGTGAGAGTGGGGGAGGGGCAGAGAGGGAGACACAGAATCCGAAGCAGGCTCCAGGCTCCGAGCTGTCAGCACAGAGCCCGACGCGGGGCTTGAACCCACAAACCGTGAGATCATGACCTGAGCCCAAGTTGGACGCTTAACCGACTGAGCCACCCAGGCGCCCCATATTTTCCCCTTCTTTCTTAAGGAAAGTTCAGATTTTAGAGTAGCAAAATGTCTGAAGGAATTTATATCCTCAACTACTATATTATTCACTTACCTTGGTTTGGTTAACTCATCAAGTCATATTCTGACTCAAGCAGTTCAGAACCCTATCATTTCATGGCCACTACAAGCTGCCTTTTCAAACACCGATATAGGAGACAGGTGTACAACTTGCCTAATGCCAGTAGAGGCTGGGCTGCAGCTCCGACTCTACTACTGAGCTGTGGGACTTAGACGGGTTACTTTCCAAATCTGTTTCCTCATCTGTAAAATGGGAATAAAAATGCTTAGTGCTTAGACCTCATAAGGTTTTACACCATCATTAAGACAACCCACGCAAAATATTTAACGTAGGTCCTGACACATGGCAAAATGTCTAATGAGGGTTAACTATTATTTCTGTGGATCCCTGATGTTGGTTTATACTGGCCCTAAAAGACTGTTCCAAAATTGAGTTAAGGCAGGTTTCTGCAGAACAGCTGAAATTTAAAGGTATGATTGAATGTAATATACTTTTTCTCCAGAAACAAATTTAAATAGTCTGGGCAATCTGGCGTACCACCTTAGCCTTTATTCACAACTGCACAAATGGGAGCCTTTGAGGCAAAAAGAGATACTGCTTAAACAATTCTCGATGAAACTAGTTCCCCTTACGTTGGTAATAGGTCCCCTCCATTATTAATCACAGAGCATTAACTGGATAGGTCTTTTCAGTGAGAAAAGCAAAGTATTACTTGTAGTAAGCCATCGATAAGAGGGCTTTGTCAAAGATATTTTCCCAAATCCAAGTAAGCGACCTCTTCCTTCCCCACGTGGTATGAGCCTGGCAGATGCGTATGAATGGACTTGTGAGCTTAAACTTTCTCCTTTATCGCTGCAGACACTGCCTTTACAGTTCTTACTTTGGCAGACAAAACATGACGACACCAGAAAGGCTCTGCATGACTGACAGGAAAGAAAGGGTCCGCTTCTGGGGGGCCTTAGCAAAAGCTGTACTTATAGAGGAATTTATGGTACTGGAAGACCTGTATTGGAAAAGGAGAAAGGCCTCAAAATAATGAGTTTTGGACTTTCACTTTAAGAAACTAGAGAGTATTATGCTAAGTGAAATAAGTCAGAGAAAGACAAATACCAGATGATTTCACTCATACGTGGAACTTCAAAAACAAAACAAACGAACATAGGTAGAAGAGAGAGAGAGAGACAGAGAGAGAGGGAGAGAGAGAGAGGGAGGCAAACCAAGAAACAGTCCCTTTACTTAATAACCACAGAGAACAAACTGATGGTTACCAGAGAGGACGGGGTGGGGGATGGGGAAACAGCTGGCGGGGATTAAGGAGGGGGCACGGGGATGAGCACCAGGTGTTGTGTGGAAGCGATGAATCACTAAATTCTACACCTGAAACTAATTACACTGATGTTAACTGGAATTTATTTATTTATTTATTTATTTTTTTAATTTTTTTTTCCAACGTTTATTTATTTTTGGGACAGAGAGAGACAGAGCATGAACGGGGGAGGGGCAGAGAGAGAGGGAGACACAGAATCGGAAACAGGCTCCAGGCTCCGAGCCATCAGCCCAGAGCCTGACGCGGGAACTCCCGGACCGCGAGATCGTGACCTGGCTGAAGTCGGACGCTTAACCGACTGCGCCACCCAGGCGCCCCAATGTTAACTGGAATTTAAATAAAAAGTTGAAAAAGGGGAAAAAAAAAAAAAAAAAAACTAAGGCGAAAACAAAAGGTATATGGAAATCTCTGTACCTTTTACTCAATTTTGCTGTGAACCTAAAAATGCTCCAAAAAGTAAAGTTTATTTTTAGAAAAGCAGATTAAATTCAAAGTAAGCCAGAGGCAAGAAAAAAAGAGCAGGAACCAATGAGATGGAAAACAGAAAAAGAATAAAAATCAGAAGCTAATTCTCTGAGATCAGTACAATTGATAAATCTCTAGCCAGAGTGATCGGAAAAATAAACAGTGAAGACACAAAGTGCTACTATCAGACTTTACTGATTATCTTCCCACAAAGAAACTCCCAGGCCCTAGAGGGCTACACTGGTAAATTCTACCAAACATTTAAGAAAAGAGAGTAATATCAATTCTTCCAAAAAGTAAGAAGCATCCATTTTAGAAAAAAGAAGTAAAACTATCTTTATTTGCAGGTGACACAATCATCTATGTAGAAAATTCTATGGAATCTACCAAAAGGCTACTAAATAAGTAACTTTAGGAATGCTGCAGGACAAAACAACCAACATACAAAATCAACTGCATTTTTATATACTATTGATGAATAATTGCAAATCAAACCTAAAATCAATATTATTTACAATAACATCCAAAGATGAAACACTTAGTGATAAATTAACAAAAATGTGGAACACTTACACACGGAAAACTACCAAATTTGTTGAAATTAGAGAGGACCTAAAGAAATGGAGAGAGATACCATGTCTGTGGGTTAGAAGACCTAATACTGTAAAGATGTTGATTCTCCCCAAATTGATGTGTAGATTCAATGCAATACCAGTCAAAACCGTAGCAGGCTTTTTAAAGAAACTGACAAAATGACCCTAAATTTCCTCTGGAAATGCAAAGAATCTAGACTAGCCAAAATCACTTTGAAAAAGAACAAGTTGGAGGGCTAGTAGTATTGCCTGATTCCAAGAATTATTAAAAACTAATCAAGAAAATACAGTATTGGCATAAAATTATAAAACATGCAAACTTTTATCACTAATGTATAGTGAAAGAAAGTGGATCAGTGGTTGCCTGGGGGAAGGGGAGGGAAGGACAACAGGAGGGAGGGACTACGAAGGGGCCGGAAGTAAGAGTGATGGATGTGTTCATTATCTTGATTGAGGTGATGATTTCAGAGAAATATACACACGTCAAAACTGATCAAATTGTACACTTTAACATCTGTCTGTTGTTTAATTATACCTCAATAGCAGATTTTCCTGAAATCAAATTTCTGTGGCTCATTGTTACAAAATGGGATGCTAACAAAGCAACAGTTGAGGTAGAATGGGGGCAGGGAGACTAACAATCTTCATGGGAGACTTAAAGAGCAAAAGCTATTTGAGGTCAAGTTCCTTCCCTGGTAGTGATGAAAGGAAAGCTCTTGCCTTCTATGTCCTATACCTCCACTAACTATATGGAACAAGAAGTTTTAAAGTGGTATGAGAGAAGGTCAACGTGGTCCCTACTAGCTTCAGAGAACAAAACAATTGTCTGAACTTCTGGGAAAAATCTCCTTATCAGTACTTCTAGCATTATTTTGCCTACTCGATTCTTTACTACAACTACAGGGAAACTGCTACTACAGGCAACGACAGGGAACCTGCTAAACACAAAATGTGATCACAGCATTACCTTTTAAAAAGTCCTCTGATGACTATTCACTGCTCTGAACAACACAGTTCAGAAGATCTAGAGTGATCTATCTTGTGACGACTACCTTTTCAACTTCAATTCTCACAGTGAAGAATTGACTTCACCGCCCCACCCCTGTCCTTTGTTAACTCTTACTAGTCCTTCAGAAGCCGGTTTTTAATAAACCTCGTGGAAAGTATCTCTAACCTTCTCAACTTGGAGTAATGTGAGCTCACAGGTGTGCCCAAGACACCTTGCATCTCCCCGTGTTGTAACACTTACCACATTCTACTCAAACTGTCTGTATCTGTATCCTCTGTGAACATAGGTCAGATACCACGTCTCTCTTATTTACTTTTGCATCTCCAATGCCTTGTATAGTTTCTAACATATAGTGAACATTGATATAATAAAGCTTTCGTTTGGAGAAATGGTGAGGTTGCTCAAGTACTAGATTTGGAAGTAAGCCATATACAACACCTTCCGTTTCAAGCAGACACGGACAATACATTAGTTATCTGGTAGCAGCAGCAGTAACTTGAGATCAATGGCGTGTTTACTGATGTAGGGGATCTGAATGACAATTTCACTAGGTTTTCAGCAGTCTTGATATGTGGTAACCGCAGTAGTCGCTGTAAAATAGGGAAGGATGATAGTGCTGTATCTAGCTCCTTTCTCCCTACCCTCTGCCCACACAGTAGACATTAGTGACATCACCAGAGAGAAGTTGGACACCTATTCTGTAATCTTGATTCCAACTTAATGAAACATTACCAGCTAAGGAGAAAAATCTAACACTAATTTTGTCTCCCAGATTCTGGGGTTAGAGAAAGATGTACAATCTCAAGGGGTCCCTTAGCATTACAAGGCAATCTTACCATGTTTTCCTTTTTCCCTTGCTTTTACGCTTTCCACAGAGACTATTTTAAGTTTCTTTCACTTTTTAAAGACCTTAGACTTCTCGATCTCCTCCTTCCCTTTCATTCTCAGCAGATAACCTCCTCATATACTTTTTACACAGAAGACTGCCTTCAGACAGGCACTCTCTCAGGAACTTTTCTCCACCTCACCTTCCTACAGCTGACAAATCCTCTCCTCCTATCTAAAGCCAATCTCTCACCTATGTTTTGGATATCATCCTTTCTTGGTTTTTGAGAAAACTTACTCCTTTGTTTGCTACCTTTTGTGTTTTCAACCTCTACTCCTGTACTGGCTCTTTTTCATCAGTACCTGCCACACACACTCTCTGACTAAAAAAGCAAAGTGCAACACATCAACCTCTCCTTAGACCCATGCCTAGACCTTTTAGTTATTGTTGTTCCTCCCCCTTTCGTGGCTAAATTTTCCAAAAGCATCGTCTGTATTTGTTATCTCCGATTTCTCACTTTCCGTTCTAATCTGACTTCCACCCTCAACACTACACCATAACCACTTTTGCTGAGGTCAATGACTTCCTTGTTGCAAAATGCAGAGGTTACCTCAGTACTCACCTTAATTGACCTCCCAAAAGTGACTAAGTCGATCACTTCTTCCTTTTTTAAACAGACTCTTTTGGCTTCAGTAACACCACACTGTTGGTAGTTTTCTTCCTACCTGACTACTGCTTCTGTTTCCTGACTCACCCATGTCTACCAGGTGTTTAAAGCAAATTTGGGGAATCTTAATTATGAGTTCAGATTTTCATCATATATAATTTAAATAGCTGAGAAGTTCAGTCATCCTTATACAGTCTTGTAACAGTATCTACATCAGAATACCCTGACTATAAAGTTTTTTGGAATAACAAAACACTTCCTTGGCAACAAAGTGTACCTATGTTTTTAAAGACATTACCATGCAATAATATTGTGTCACAGAGTCTGGCAGAAATAAAATTCTCATCGTGGTATGTGTGTAAAGAACCACGCAGGTCACAAATAACTCTGCACAAAGCTTTTGTTTACCATACACAGTTGAGGTAATGCAGAGTGACAAACCTAATTTATCATCACATCAAGGCTTGCCTAGCTTCACCTTTCCCTTTTAGCAAGAGTAATTTATCCAGTTTTGTTTTACTCTCTTTTCTTTACTGCAACAGCAAAGCCTGTTAACCGTTAAATACACAACAAAGATTTTTATTAAAATTGTATTTTGCCATTATTTTTCTCGTAAGTTGTTATGAAGCTATTCTTATTTTCTCTATATATGGCATATTCCACATATGTAATATATGTAAGTAATATATACTACAGATATAATACTATTTCACAATATTTTTTAAAAAAATGTTTTAAATGTTAATTTTTGAGAAACAGAGACAGAGACAGACAGAAAGACAGACCATGAATGGGGGAGGGCCAGGGAGGAGGAGACACAGAATCCAAAGCAGGCTCCAGTCTCTGAGCTGTCAGCACAGAGCACGATGTGGAACTTGAACTCATGAACCGTGAGATCATGACCTGAGCCGAAGTTGGACACTTATCCAACTGGGCCACTCAGGCGCCCTCTACTTCACAATATTTTCTGGTGAGAGTTTAAATTAATACATTCTATCCAGAACCACGTTAGTGACTATGAAATGCTTTAGGATAGGTTGATTCCTGGTGCCTCTCAAATATGGGGGGGTTTAGATTATGGTGGAGGAAAAAGTCTCTGTGAAATTCTAAATCAAATGGAACCCAAGAAGAGTTTTAAGATTACCCTATATTCTAACAAACCGCAGACTACCTTCTCTGACTCAACCTTGCTCCTTAATCAAAATTATTCTTAGAATTAAAAAAAAAAAAGTGATAATGCATGACTAATTTATGTCAATACACTGGTGAGTCTATATTAAGGGAAGAACTTAATAACTATAATATCACTTATTTCAACACTAGAGCATGACATTTTAGGGCTGGACACTGGACAGCTTTTCCAACTTCTTGAAAATTAAATGACATTACTGGCATTTGTGAAAGATAACCATGCTTCATTTCTCAAGTATCACTGTTCTCAATAACTAAGAGCCTCTGTTATTCTGATATGTTCTTATCTGTCTAGAAAATGATTGATGTAACGGTCTAGTTCTATCTTTAACATCAATAAATCAGCTAGTATTTACTTAGAAGCCATATTCCTAGCTGGGCATGCTAATGGTACAAAAAAGTGGAACTGTGGGTCTATGCCTACCTTAGGAGTCAGAGACTACATCTTACACGTATTTTTACCACAATGCCAAATGTGGTACTTCTCAACCTCAATAATTATTTGTTGTGATTGCTAAATTATTATGATAGCAGGTTATAAAATGCCATATTAAGACATAACTTGGAGAGTGTGGGTAAATGCAGCACATGTGTATACAAGAGAATATGCCTGGAGAGATTAATTATTATGGTGTATGGATTTCCCACAGGAATTTCCTCCCAGAAATCTAGGAGGTGATACTTTGGAAAAGTATGGATCCCATGACATTTGTGAGTCTTTGCTGAAATAATGTAAAGTTCCTGGCACATAGTGAGCACTCAATAATGCCAAATGCTTTTATTAATATTAATAGAGGCCTCAACAGTTCTCATTTGAATAGCTTTCTACCCAATTTCTCCACATGCAACAATTCAACAAACATGAATCAAGTTAATCAATGTTCCTAAAAAGTAAGACTGATCGCTACTCCTTTACTCAAAAAATTTCAACTACTCCCTTTTGTTGAACAGAAAATCCTCAGCGTGACACTCAAGTCATCTTCCATTCAACACCAACTTGCCATTCTGGTTGTTTCATCTCATATATACAATGCTCCCAACACATCAGTGCTTTCCCACTTCCGGGAAACTTCATGTTGTTGTCTTTCTTTGGCATGGTTACCCCACTTCCGTTCGTGTCTTGATCTGCTAAAATTCCACTTACTCTCCAAGACCTATTTTTCTCTTGTCACACTTTTACCTGATACTCTTTTTTCTCTCCTTGATACTCTTGATATATAATTCCCTCCTTTTAATCCTCAAAGTTCTTGTTGATGTCTCTTACTACACTACATTTACCTTTCTTCAATCATGTATTTATTACTTACATACTTCAATGAAAACTCCATTAAAAAAAGGGCCATGCCTTATTTATATATACTGCCTAAGTAATGTCTATGGGCAACTTGTGCCTTACAGCCCATTTTAATGAATTGGGGCAGTCATTTACACCATCTTTGTCACACTATGGAACCTGTTGCTTACCATAACAACTATCACTCCCCATAGAGGTATTTTAAAAACATTATTAGTGTGTCTGAAAGTCAGAGTCTCAGTGTTGGAAAGGACTCTGAAGGTCATCCAACCCAACCACTCACTCTGTGTTTGAATCCTTGCCTGTGTATGCCCAACCTAAAACTGAACCTCTCTAATGAAAGGCAATTCAAGATCTTACTGATCAGCTCATTCCTTTAAAATGCTGGAAAATCCACTGTTTACCAGTTCTAATTCTATTCCTTGGGGACACATGGAACAGGTATAATATACCAATTATGTTTAGCAGCCATATCACATTATAACTAAAGTGAAATCTTTTTATATGATTTGTTGTTATCCTGACCTTCAGTTACTGGTATTTCTGAGTATACAAGTAGGGACATTATATTAATTGCTCTTAAATTTCATCTTATAATGGTCATCTTATTTTTCTAGGCTGCCAAGTTCTTTCTAGATTCTTATTAAAAGGAATTTGTTAGTTCTGATCCCCACCCTCCATCTAGCTGTACCTCACGTATCTTCATCATGTGACCTAAGACATTTATTAGAAAAAGAGAAAAGACTGAAGAATGAGCCCCACCAGTATTCAGGAAACTTCCTTCAGTTAGCTACATAAAGAAAGAGCTCATTTAGATACCACCGCCATTCAGTCTTGAATCTCATTCATTACACTCTTATCCAACCACCCTTTACCATCATTCATCCAAGCATAACATTAAAACATAAAAATTTCAATGAAATGTTTGAGATTTCCTTTATCTAATGGTCTAGGAACTACAAAAAAAAAAGGGGGGGAAGTTAGCATAGCAGGATTTATTTCTAATTGATCCCTTCATAAGTGTTACAAACAACCCCATGACCACCACAAATACACTTAAAAAGTAATACGGTCATTAAATAAAATTTGGAAAAATAAAAGATCTTTCTCCTAGTAGTGAGTCTTGCCATCTAATATACAACCATTATTACTAACTTGCTGTACTTTGGTTTACATTTTTTCCTGTGAAAGTAGTTACTTAAAAAAGTTATAATCATACTACTTATTATACATCATATGAAATACCTTGCTATCTTTCTTGAAAGCTACATAATATTCTGTCAAGCAGATGTGCCCCAGTTTACCTAAATATTTTCCTAATTCTGGACATGTAGATTAATACCAAATACCCTATACCACTGAAGTTCTTATTTTATAGAACGTAACAATATCACATTCCATCAATTCAAAAGCACACATTTTCCTGTATTTTAACATCTCTGAAATTGGGTCACAAAATGCAGGGCGGGGGTGGTGGTGGAGGAAAGCCTTACCACTGTGCCTTGGTGAAAAGGGGGAAGGGTAACTTCCAGGTTGATTATGTGCTTTAGAAAAACAAGAACAGTCACTGCCTATGCCTGGCTTTATGACAGAAACTAAAATATGACTGGGTCAAAATACCAGAATGTGTTGTAGTACAGAATTATACTATGCTGAAGTTGGAGAACATAAAATGGTGAAATTCCAAGAAAATCAGACCTGCTCACATTAAATTAAACCAGACTATTTCATATTTTCTTTCCTTGGCATGGTTACCCCACTCTGGTAACTCATGGTTACCACAATGTAATGAAAATAGTAAAAAATTAAAACCAACAGGAACACATTAAACCCCAATGCTAATCCTAAATGTCTGGAAGTTCTCACTTCATCCAAGTTGTGTCCACAAACTCGAAAAGGAAAGCAGACTGACCTCCAGTACAAGTAATAGATTCTCAGGGACACACTCCTGATGTGCCTGCCTCAACTTTTGTGAAAACAGAGACAGACAACTCAAAAAAGCTCAGAAAACCAACTGTACTGGCCAACTACATGAACTACACAGTGTTACTGAAGCATGCCCTTGTGACTGACACGTTGCCCTACTATAGTGCCACTGCGGCAAAGAGATTACCTCTTCCATCACCATTCTATCCTTCCTCTTTATCAACAAATCCTGACTTTATTAAGTTGGCAATGTGCTCAGCTACCACACATTTCCCAGCAACTCAGTACCTAGGAGGAGCCGATAGGTGAGAACACAAGTTAAATGGTGCCTCAAAGACTTACTGGAAGATCTACTTCTCTTATTCCTGTTTGAATGAGAGAATGGTGGCTGAAATTCCAGCAGCGATTCTGACCATGAGGTGATCCTGAAGACAGAAGTGACTAAGAACGGAGGAGCTCAAGTACCTCACGTGAAAAGGAGCTTGAGTACCTCATGACCATGAAGCCACTGCACCAGGCGTGGACTGCCTGCTTCTCGATTTCTTTTACAAGAGAGAAAAAAAAGTCACTCTCTTGTTCAATCATTTATTCCCTCTGGGAAAAGGCTTATTAAAAGTTTCTTCTCCCCCACTGTCTCCTCTTAGTGGCAGAATCCACTTCCGTTGGAGGAAAACAAAAGTGATCCACTATTTCTCTACCCACGAAGGATCAACCACTTTATGTGGAGACAGAGTCACAGAGAGACCGAAGGCACATTCCTGCCTCAAGTTAGAATTTTTTAAGTAGTGTTTTAGAATGAGGCAACAGAGAATATAAAAGATATCACATCAGGCCAACAGAGCCACCAGAAACTAGAATTCTTCTAGTGTAAGACAGGTGATATGTGTGGTCAGGAGCAATCCTCACGTCCTGTGTGTCTGCACACCCTCAGTCTGGACAGCTTTCTTCCCCTTTCAAGGATAAGTAACAGAAGAAAAACAATATGGGGCGTGTGTGTATGAAAACTACAAGAAAACTACAGCAAAAGAAAAATCATACTGAAGACTCAAGAAACTTAATTTTAGAAAGCACTCAGAGTGATCAAGATGGAATCCAAAAGACATTGTTTCTATGAAAAAAGTATCTTAAGAAGAAAACAAGCAAACATGCAAAGTGAACAAAATGAGATCCAGGATGATGGAAACAGGAAGCTGGCTGAGAAAGTGAAATCTGGCAGGAGAATTAAAACTGCAATTGAAAGATTAAAATCTGCACTTACATCAGGAGAGCTGGGCAGCCCTACCAACTCTAAATTAAGAAAACGTAATTAAAGAATTGACAATAAGCTTAAGAAATTCTCCCAGAATACTGAGGTGATAAATGAAAATGCTTAAAATGATATAAAGACAGTAAAGTAAAAATCTATAAATGATACAAAGTCAGAACAAAGGGAAACAGTTATAAAAGTAAACTTTTTTGGGCTCAAACAAACAAACAAAAAACCTGAGCCCGCAGATCTGCAGATCATAAAAGCTCACTGTATTATGGACAAAATTCAATAGAACACCCCCGCCACTCCACTCCCCTACAGTTTTGCAATTTCTGTTTTACAAGGACAGAAACAAATAAAATAAAATAAAATAAAAAAATACATTAACTCTAAAGAAAATTAAATTAGTCTGGTCTCTCTCTACAACACTGGATTCCAGAGGACAAGAGAAAGAAGCTATGTATAGTAATGATATCCAGAGAGGACTTGGGGATCAGGTATAACCCTCTGAGGAGAGTTACTGACAGCAACACTAATGGGGGATGTATGAGGTGTCCTTTAGACATGTTGAAGGTAGGCAGAAGGTTGAGAATCTCTGATCTGCAGTTGAGAGAGAATAAATTATGACTCATGCATTCCACACCAAGCAAATCAACACTCATGTGAAGGCAAAGGCAGCCTTGGGTACCAGCAAATCAGAAAACACACCACTGCGGTTCCCAGGAAGGGAGAAGGAGGAGGTAAGCGGCACCTTAAGACGTCTAGTGCAGTGAAGTCTCGGGCACTTCACTCTCAGCATCCCAAAGGGTTTTTGTTTATCATGGTTATATCTATGGTTATTTATCAAGTTAGAAATTAAAGTAAAAAACTTAAAATATTTACTCATTCATTGAGAAATAACAAAAAGCAGCACATTGCATGTAAGGTAAATGAGATTTTTAAAAATAAAAAATAACTATATTCCTCCTCTCCTTCTCCCCCCAAAAAGTGAAGGGTGTATTACTGTATTACTTTTTTTGGGGGGGCGGGGAATCTTTTTAATGTTTGTTTTAATAGAGGGCAGCTGCCTTCTCACATCTGCTTCCACATTCAATTTGTTTTGACATATTGTTTTGGCCAAAATATATGATGAAAATTTGGCCTCTCACAGATATGTAGTTGAACAAGTAAAAAATTTAACATGCTTTTAACAACCTTTTCAGTTAATTACGGCTTTTCTCTAACACTACACCAAAAGTCAACAAGTGGTAGTTTGTTAATTATTTACATTGTGGAAATCTGACACTGTATCAATGAATTTCATACTCTTACATTAAAACCATCAATTTACAATTTGAATGGATCTTTTATATATGCATGATTTTGTAATGTCATGCATTGGTCATTTAGAAAATACTGGTTTACTGAGTGATGTAAATCTTCCAAATGTTGACACATTTCTTTCTTCAATATCAAAACAATCATATTCATTGATGACACTTCCAATCTCCTCAGTAAACTAAGTATTGGAAAACTGTCAGGCTCTAGCTGGCAGATATAAATGTTCCAAAATTTGAATTTTCTTTTAAAGCTTGAATTTTACCACTGGCTATAAAAACTACTAGCTGTTTTCCTTGAATTGACAGGCTCACTAACTTCATTTTCAAGAAAATATTTGCCCAGACACCTGGGTGGCTCAGTCGGTTAAGCATCTGACTTCGGCTCAGGTCATGGTCTCGCGGTTCGTGAGTTCGAGTCTCGTGTCAGGCTCTGTGCTGACAGCTCAGAGCCTGGAGCCTGCTTCGGATTCTGTGTCTCGCTCTCTCTCTGCCCCTCCCCTGCTCACGCTGTCTCCTTCGGACTCAAAAATAAATAAAACATCGAAAAAAAATTAAAAAAAAGAAAATATCTGCCAAATACCCAAGGTCTGAATAACCAAATTAATAACTTGCAGGGTTTTGCTCCACAAAAAAGGCAACTAGGTCAGGTTATCTTTAAAGATAAAGAATGAATCTTGGATTTTGTTAAGTAACATTAACAAAAAGAAAGGCAAACAAAAATCCAAATAGAAGCTGCTACCTGAGCACACCTACAAACAAAATATGAGAAAGTGTGAAAAACATAAACGAATGGGCAAAAATATATCAGGCACATACTCTAAAAAATTAATATTAATACGGGCGCCTGTGGTGGCTCAGTCAGTTAAGCGTCTGACTTCTGCTCGGGTCATGATCTCACGGTTTGTGGGTTCAAGCCCCGTGTCTGGCTCGGTGCTGGCAGCTCGGAGCCTGGAGCCTGCTTCCGATTCTGTGTCTCCCTCTCTCTCTCTGCCTCTCCCCCACTTGTGCTCTGTCTCTCTCTCTCTCAAAAATAAATTTTAAAATGTAAAAAAATTAATATACAACAAAGTTAAATTCAAGACAAAGAAAAGTATATGCAAAAAAGATGTCCATTCAACATTTTAAAAATGTTTGTTAGTCATGAATCTACCTGAAGAATACCAAGAAAACAAGTGACAAAAATAGCATGGTAGCTCAGTCTTTGGTGGGTGAGGATATGGCAGGCGTGATTAATAATCACTATGATGGAATTAATATATATTGAACTTTGTGCTTTATGGAAACTACACCTTTAACTTCCACTGATTAACAAAACTTGATTATAACAGACCAAAGAAAACCTCAATACATTCCAAAGTTTAAACCATAGAGAACCTATGGTTCTCTAATCCCAATGCAATAAAAACTAAAAATTAATACTAAAAGCTTTAGTACAAACACAAACCAGGACCAAAAAAACCAAAGGAACAAACAAAAATAACATACAACCAAACCAACAGTAAATGTTCTAAATTACCAATGAAGCAAAGAAGAGCTTAATACTGGAATTACTATTTTGAAAATAAAGGTAAAAATATTAAATTATTATATTAAAGGTAAGAATATTACTTATGGATAGACCCAAAACCGTGGAAAACCACAGCTTTTGTGAAATGCTAGTTAAATTAATGTAAAATTACATGGCTTTTAAAAATCTGTCAGTTATTGAGGTGCCTGGGTGGCTCTGTCAGTTAAATACCCAACTCTAGCGCCTGGGTGGCTCAGTCAGTTAAGCGTCCGACTTCGGCTCAGGTCACGATCTCACGGTCTGTGAGTTTGAGCCCTGCATTGGGCTCTGTGCTGACAGCTCAGAGCCTGGAGCCTGCTTCGGATTCTGTGTCTCCCACTCTCTCTGACCCTCCCCTGTTCATGCTCTGTCTCTCTCTGTCTCAAAAATCAATAAACATTAAAAAAAAAATTAAAAAATAAATACCCAACTCTTGATTTCGGCTCAGGTCATGATCTCATGGGTTCCTGAGATGACGCCCTGCGCGTCCGGTTGCATGCTGACAGCACAGAGCCTGCTTGGGATTCTCTGTCTCCCTCGCTCTCTGTCCTTCCCCCACTGGTTCTCTCTCTCTCTCTCTCTCTCTCAAATAAATTTTTAAAAAGTCAGTATTCTGCTTCACACTGGACTTAGAAAACATTTATAATTTTACCACGATCTTGCAACAACAAAAATTCTAAGTACTAATTCTGATAACTTTCCATATTGGCTACAAGGTAATGACAATTTTTACAAATTTAAAAATCCATTTAAAAAAATGTACAGAAACCTCATCCAATCCACCTTGTTTCCAAAGAAAATTAATCTCACAACATCTGAATTCAAATTCAAAGGTCTATTTTTCTAGTTTTGTAAAAATCAATAATAAGAGTTCATTTAACAATTTTAAGGAAAAAATCCAGTATTTATATGTATACACACACACACACACACACACACACACACACACACTCCATTATTTCCTTTAGAATAATTATTCACAAACCTACTCAAAATATATCGTTATAAAAAGCATGTGGAACGAACAAAAATTAAGAACAATGTACAACACTTTCAGGACTAACTGCAGAAATCTCCAAGCTTATTTTAAAAAATAAGTCTTAATATTTTGAGTCAAAGTCTAGGAGTCCAAGCAGGTGCTGAATTCATCTTTCATTTTAAGCAAACTGGCCAACTAATACCTGCTTTTGGAGGTACTCTAATAATTTGACGGGTTCCTCCTGAATAACAAATTATAAAAGAAACAGTGAGCAATGTTCTATGTCAAAGGTAAAGAGGTCTTATAATGACAAACTATTTTTTAATTATGAAGCTTGAAATGATTATTTACATGATTAAATCAAAGTGGACTGGCATCTCTTTTATTTGATCTCCTTATTTTTTGTATTACACCTGAGAAGCAGTTAAAAGCATTTATGAACACAGAACATCCCTACTGTACTGGGTGACAAGAGTTAAATCCCAAGACAGTGTCCCAGCTTCCCCCACCTCCACCCGATCCAGACCCCTTTTCTGCCAGTCTGCTAATGCCAAGATGAAGGTCAACTGGTTCACTGTCTCTGTTAACACTTTCCTTCCTGTTCAGAATGTGGACACTTCTTTTCCTGCCATTTAGATTCCAAATCTTGCCAGTGACTTTCAGCTCAAGCTGATACTCCTTAATCTGATCCTTGATTTCATCTTCTGGATAGAGAATAGCTACAAGCTCTTTCTATATAAACTCTTAGCATCATATGCACAGCTCTAGATCTTTTCTAAAACCTTCAAGCATTAAAGATATTTTTCATTCACTAGCCATTTATTTGGTCATTTATTCAACAAATATTTATGAGTTCCCACTAAGAGCTAGACATCATTCTACATGGCAGAAACGTACAGAAGTGAACAAAAAAGACAAGTTCATGAGGTCAAGTAATGGCTGTCATTCACATAGCATGAGCTGTGCGGTCACCGTGGTTCTAAAACTTTCTCTTGACGACAGGTTTGTACTAAGTCACACAAAAACCGAAACTCCATTTCTCTATTCCCTCAGTCTTTCAAAAATACTCATCATATAATGGAATGAGTGGTTTATGGAATCCAACAGATCTAGAGACAAATCTTGGTCCGACATTTACTAGCCTGGTTACCCTGGGCACATTACTTAAATTTCTTCAATCTTCATTTACCGGTATTACCCATAAAAACCATGTTTCATGGTATCTTTTTAAAAATCAAACGTTTATGAGAATTAAAAGAAAATGTACACAAGGTACTCAGCAAATAACCTAATATTACATGGTGGCCATTAGAGTATCATTATGTTTATTTGTTGTTTTTTTAAAATATTTATTGAGAGAGAGAAGAGAGCACGTGGATACGCGCATGGGGGAGGGGAAGAGAGTGGGAGAGAGAATCTCAAACAGGCTACACACTGTCAGCGCAGAGCCCGATGCAGGGCTTGAATTCATGAACCATGAGATCATGACCTGAGCCAAAATCAAGAGTCGGACGCTTAACCAACTGAACCACCCAGGCACCGCTCATTATGTTTACTTGTAACACAGGGCAAGTATTAGTGCTTTATCTATATTCTAGGGATATTGTTATTCTAATCACTTACGTGGTCCAGAGAGTAAATTTCTTCTGGTGGGCTGCTAATACTACTTCACTTTAAGTATAGCTTTTGGAAGTTTAAGGCAAATAAGGGACAACAGGTTAGGTACAATGGTGAATAAAAAAATTTCAACGGGCTTTGTGATAGGAAGTGCTCAACTCTAACATCCACGGTCCAAACAGAGGAGTACAATTTACTTGGTGTAGTTTACTTAGTTATTTCTATTTTTGTGCATGTCTCAATATTGCTCTCACTAGATTCTTCCAGATTTTTTAAAAGTTTGCCTTATCTAGTCTCCTAAATGGTTTTAATATGCAACAAAAACACATTTACAAATATGTATATACTGTTGAAAAGTTTCAGATGTCTTGTCTGTAATAGCAAACCTTTTATATGCTTTTCAGAAGTATGGTTTGGTGGAGATATTTACTAGATCCAGACCTTCTTTCAGGCCTCTACTACACGTTAGGTTCATTTGAATAATAAATATTCAGATTGAGATAACATTCTTCATAATATTTCCAAATGGAACGGTCATCTGACTCCTGCAGAGAACTTTTTTTAGGACTTTTTTCAGGGGAAAAGAAGCAAGTAATTTGCTTCCTTTGATCTCCAAGATACCTACATGTTGCTGCAACTGAGTTCTAAGGCATAAGCAAATACTGTTCTGTCACAAGAAACCAGTGTCCTCAAAAACTACTTAACAGAGACTAGACTAAATTAGCATATGTGTGACCATTTTGTAGCACAGCATGTAAGTTAATACTGGACACCTGATAGAAGAATGCATAAAACTATTAAATTTAACAAATTCCATAATGTTGAGTCAATGTTCCCAGTAATCCAGTTACAGCTAAGTATTTATTATGTTTCCTCACTTGGAGTTCAGAGTTTCCTTAAGACTATGGTATTTAGTATTTTTGTAATGACAGAGCCTTTAAGAAATTGGATGAATGCTATGGCCCCTCCTCTCACAATTATCCCTCTGTCCTCTCTCCCCTGCTCTTTGAGGTTAAAAGTCCTTGCCTTAGGATATAACTTTGCCAATAACATAACATAACATAACATAACATAACATAACATAACATAACATAACATAACATAACATAAAAATCATGTATTACTGCACTGGTGACATTAACGGATAAAAAGAACCAGAGTTATAAATTACAACATAGCAATGGCTTCACATGTATAATTTACCACTGAGAGGCAAAGCAAATAAAAAAAGGTGATTATATAAGTAGATGGCACAACAGAAAAGTAGGTCTGAGAAATATATAATCAACTTGCTCTTACTTCTCCATATTTTCTTTAAAGTTAACAGAAGAGATCTGCCACACCAAATGCATCAAACTTTCAATATTATAAATACGAACTCATTTCAAAGTAATGAACAGTAATAATACTCATAATAATCTTTTATTTAATGGGCACCTACCTATTTAGTAAATATGTAATAATGCATCCACTGAAAACATTTTAAATTTGTTTTGAATAGCTTCTTATTACTAGTTAGTTAAAACCATTACTCAGATGATCCTGACCAAAGTGGTCACCTAAAAGCTACCAGGATCAGTCACCCCAGACATGTTACCTACTGAGGGTTATTTTCACTGACAAAATCACTACAAATAGTAGTAATGTTAAGAAACTTCAATGGTCATAATGCCTGATAATTTGGCACACATTTTTTTTTAACAAAGAACCTGCTCGTGGTAAAAAAACAAACAAAACACATATAATTTGTTTAAGGATGAGAACTACAAAATAAAACAAAGCCCTGCGTTTTTATTTTGTTTTTGTTTTTTTTTTTGTTTAAGTAAGTTTATTTATTCTGAGAGAGAGTGCATTTGGGGGAGGGGCAGAGAGACGGGAAGAGAGAATCCCAAGCAGGATTCTCACTGTCATGCGGGGCTTGATCCCATGAATGGTGAGATCATGACCTGAGCCAAAATCAGGAGTCGGACGCTTAACTGACTGAGCTACCCAGGTGACCCAAAGTCCTGTGTTTTTAACATAGTTCATGTAAATAGCTATGTTTTTCTGTCTCTGGGATTCTTAATTTAGGACTATTCAAGGTTCTGGAATTATATGTTCAAATTATACATTCATGTTCATTAAGTTACTCGCCAGTATCACACAGAACTAATGAAAATCAAATAAAATATGAACCAGAGAAAAATTTAAATGCGAATGTAATGCGTAACTTTTTATTTTTGTAAGTATTTTTAACTAATAAAAGTGTTAAGCATTTACCTTCTTTACTAACAAAAAATGTTTTTTTTTTTTTTTAAATTTTTTTCAACGTTTATTTATTTTTGGGACAGAGAGAGACAGAGCATGAAAGGGGGAGGGGCAGAGAGAGAGGGAGACACAGAATCGGAAACAGGCTCCAGGCTCTGAGCCATCAGCCCAGAGCCCCACGCGGGGCTCGAACCCACAGACCGCGAGATCGTGACCTGGCTGAAGTCGGACGCTTAACCGACTGCGCCACCCAGGCGCCCCTAACAAAAAATGTTTTTAAATGAAGGTCCATGAAAGGTAAGGCCCCAAATTTTATGGTATGTTCCCTTATCTATATATTACAAGAACTTTGTTATTTTTTTTAAAGAGCGAGAAAGAGCGTGAACAGGGGACAGGGGTTGGGGGGGTGGGGGGGAGGCAGAGAGAATCTTCAGCAGGCTTAAGCACAATCTATGCTCATTGTGGAGCCTGATGTAGGCCTTGATCCCACAACCCTGGGATCATGACCTGAGTCTGAGTTGGATGCTCAACCAACTGAGCCACCCAGGTGCCCCTACATAGAACTTTTAATGTAAGTTTGGTTTTTTTTTTTTTTCAAGATGACTATTTCAGTCACTTAGTTTTATATAGTTGATTTACTTAATAAAAGCTCACTTTATTTTTCTTCTTTGGAGGTTTTTTTCTTTAATATTTTGTTTTTAACATTTATTTATTTTTGAGAGTGAGTGAGCGGGAGAGGGGCAGAGAAAGCGGGAGACAGAGACTATGAAGTAGGCTCCAGGCAGAGGTGTCAGCACAGAGCCCGAAGTGGAGCTCGAACTCACGAACCATGAGATCATGACCTGAGCCGAAGTCGGACACTTAACCAACTGAGCCACCCAATTACCCCTCTTCTTTGGCAGGTTTTAAAGCCATTAGTCACACTTAGAAATTTTCCTATGGAAACAGTGAAGTATTAAAATTTTTACTGGTGGTATAAAATTGAAATTTTTACAAAATGCATGTATTTATATTTAGAAAGACTACCAAAATTTTAAAAATCCACTCAAAACATTATTACTAGTATCTCAATTTGGAAAAATTAATATGATCAAAAATTAGCCTCATTTTCAAGAAAACTAATTCATGGCTCCACAGCTGGAATTTATTCCTAAAATCTTAGGTAGCCAGGGAAATATCTTCTGTCAGGATCCAATGATTTACATTCCTAAAGTCTGTATCTGTAAATAAACCCATGATAGGAAAGGAGTGGGAGAAGGGAAGGAAAGGAGGGAGCAAGGCAGAAAGAAGGGGAAGAGTAATTCAATTCCTACAATTTTAAACGCAATCTCTACAGAAATCTATTGAGTGGGAAGGGGAGGGTGTACATATTTTCTTAAGATTTGTTTTTCTGTCACCATCGTACAGGAGTGACAACTTGAATTCATGTTATAGGTTTTATTCCTGACACAAACTCTTGTTTCACTGTTTTCCAGTACCATCAAAAATAACATAAAGGGGGGCACCTGGGTGGGTCAGTGGGTTAAGCATTTGACTTCGGCTCAGGTCATGATCTCATGGTTTGTGAGTTCGAGCCCTGCATTGGGCTCTGTGCTGACAGTTCAGGGCCCGGAGCCTTCTTTGGATTCTGTCTCCCTCTCTGTCGCTCCCCTCCTCATGCTCTGTGTCTCTGTCTCTCAAAAGATGAATGAACGTTAAAAAAAAAAAAAAAAAAAACTTAAAAAAAAATAAAGGAAAGATGATGTAACCCCTTAAAATTAATGTTATAATTTTTCCCATGAGCATACAGACTTAAAAAAACAAAAACAAAAAAAACTTCATAATCATTTTATCTAAGATGTGTCTTGTTCCTCATTTGTGTTTACTGATTTTGAATAAAAGATGGGGACCCTGTATGTCCAATTTTGGTGTTTTCAGTTGTGAAAACTTGTATTTCTATTTATCGGTTCAAACTTGTATGTTCTTCCCTATCTTTTGCTGGTTCCATCTCAATGCTTTACCTACTGTAATAATCTTCAATTTTCCCCCTATCTATTTCATTTGTAGCTCTGAAAAATTTCAATGCAAATGATGGGAAAAGAGTACTCTCCTGGATGGGTCAGATCAAATCCTGTCCTTCTACTTACAAGCTGTAGGATTTCAGGCAAGTTGCTTAATTTTCATTTCTCTAACTATAAAATGGAGATTAAGCCTACCTGGTAGGTGTGAGATTAAATTATATGCGTATCTATATTAATTTATTATACAGGACCATACCTTGCACAGGGTAAGTACTCAAAGAGAAGGCATTCTGTTCTCATTCTTCCATTTCAAAAAAAATTTTTTTAATGTTTATTTTTGAGAGGGAGAGACAGAGAGAGAGAGAGAGAGAGAGAGAGAGACAGACAGAGTGTGAGCGGGGAAGAGGCAGAAAGAGGGAGACACAGAATCCGAAGCAGGCTCCAGGCTCTGAACTGTCAGCACAGAGCCTGACGTGGGGCTTAAATTCACAAACAACAAGATCATGACCTGAGCTGAAGTTGGATGCTTAACCGACTGAACCACCCGGGTGCCCCATTATCGTCCGTTTTGAATTTGATGTTCTATAGCACTGATTCTCCTCTCTACTGCAATCAAATATGGCTACTTCTTGGCTCTTAAAGCAGTCTACTATTTTTATATAGTTGTAGAATTTAAACACATTTGTATAGTTGCTTTCTAAGTTTTATTTGTATGCCATGTTTTAAATAGGAAAATAATTTATTCAGAACCTATACAACTACCTTATTTGTTGTTTATCCTGTACAGCCTTTTAAATGAACCTACTGAAGAAAATGGATCCTCAGAAATATTCACTGTTGTTAAGTTCTATGCTTACTAAGCACTATAAGTGCTTAATGGTATCTGCTGAATGAATTATGTATGAACCAGTGAAAACTGTACTAACTAGCCTTCTCTTTCTCTTCCAGAATTTGAAAATCAAGTGAGGTTGTGGGACTGGCATTAGGACTGGAGAGAGAATAATTCTGGAACACTCTGGTGAAGAATGACCTTTGATAACCGAAAAGATTATAGATTGTAGAATTCCCTTTCAGTTTAATGATTTAAATCAGTTCTTATCTGCATGTATACAAGCAATGATTCTTATTTTTCAGAATAATTCTAGGCCTCTTGCCTAAGCTTCAAATTTACTATTAAGACTCTGCTTTTTCTTTTAGAGAATTTCATTGAACTTTCTTTCTCATCCCCTTATCTACATGTGGCTTTTCCAAGTCTTGTTCTTCCTTCAATATCTTTACAGCAGAAAGATTTCTGAATCATATTTTCGGAAATGTTGAGCCCCAAAATAAGTGTTATGTTTGATCACACATGTTAATTACTTTAGATCTCAAAATCTTGAGGAGAAAGAAATAAAATTTAGTTTATTAGACAAGCCAGTTTTTGTAACTTCAGTGTTATACAGGGATGAGCAAACTCTGACCTATGGGTCAAATCCGGCCTGCTGCCTGGTTTTGTAAATAAAGTGTAACTGGAACAGAGACATGCTTATCTGCTTATATATCATCCATGGCTGCTTTTGCATAACTGCAGAGATAAATACTGATGATAGAGACTGTAGAGCTCACAAAACCTAAGACAGCCTTGGCCTAAGACTCCTCTTAGGAATGATCTACATAAAAGCAACTCAAATAGCAGACATGCGCTATGCTGTTATAATCTGTTAGGTAATGCTATGCTGAATCTTACATTCAGTATCTCTTTTAAAAATGAGATAAAACATCTGAATTAGTTATTACTACAATCCCTACTTGCAGATGAGAAAGCTGAGGCTCATGGAATTAATCAACTTGGTCAAAGTTAGTACGTGGTAGGGTTGGCACTCAAACCCAGGTGTGCTGGAATGCAAAGTGAAAGTATAATTACTCTTCTAAAGAGAGCTTTAAAGTAAATAATAAAGGTGTTTTCCAAGGAATTGGTCTGCAGCTGGAAAGCTTTCAATTTTATTGGTTTGATGGTCCACGTGCTTTCATACTGTTTTAAGCAATGTGGCATTAAGTATAGATTTTAATATTTGTTCACTATTACCAGTGAAAAAGCAATGATGCTGCTTATTCTTCACAAAAAAACAAGCATAAAACTACCTTCACTTTTTTTTTTTTAATTTTTTTTTCAACGTTTATTTATTTTTGGGACAGAGAGAGACAGAGCATGAACGGGGGAGGGGCAGAGAGAGAGGGAGACACAGAATCGGAAACAGGCTCCAGGCTCTGAGCCATCAGCCCAGAGCCTGACGCGGGGCTCGAACTCCCGGACCGCGAGATCGTGACCTGGCTGAAGTCGGACGCTTAACCGACTGCGCCACCCAGGCGCCCCAAAACTACCTTCACTTTTACTCAGACTGTATGGTTTTAAAAATTCATCACTGAAATTCTAAAGTGATGGCCATGAGAGGTTACAAGCGGAAGGTGGTGTTATATCTTGGCAACTATCGTCACTATCATTGTATTCCACAACTATTGTAATAGTATGAAAAAGTTGGGCGGAACTTATTGAGTTTAAAACAAAGACTTTGAAAACAGCCATTTTCAAGAGAGGAAATGAAGGAACATCATTTATATGAAAAACAACTGTCACAAAGAGGAATATGGTAAAACAACTTTGGAAACAACAAAGCAAGGGTTAGTTCCTAGAATACCAATTCAACCCAAACTTAACTATATGGCAGAAAAGAGACAATGTGATAAATACTGGAAACACAAGATGATTTTTTATCTTCAAAAAGTTCACGGCATAATAATGGAGAATAGGCAGGTAAAAATTCATACGGGGCTCTTAATTACAAGCAGTGGAAAGCAATTCATAATGATGAACAGAAATGGAATGCATTAAACAAATAATAAAAGTATCTCTCAGAATTATTGTGAAGGTTGAAGAACCAAGCTGAGTAAACGTACAGCAATGAAAGAGGCTTAAAAACAAGAAATAAAACCAAAATGTTCAGAGAATCATCTGGGCACAGAAGAGAGGCCACAATGGACACAACACTACTTCTCTTTTTGAAACTGCAGGTTTTACTGCTGCCACTGCATCCGTTACAGTGCCCGAGTCTTTGTATCAGCTCCAGGTAAAAGCATCCAATTAGGGTTATGGATTATGGGCCCATTTCTTAAGTGCAGGCAGGAAGAAGCAAGTTATTTGTCCTTTTTGGCTTTTACTGTGGTAGGAGCCAAGCCTTGCATTTCACCAAGACTCCTACTATATAAGAAGGAAGGGCCTTCAAATTCTGGGAACCTCCACCCCTAAAAAGACAAAAGCCCCACTACAAACACTGCACCTTAAATCAAGATCTACACAATATTGGGGCGCCTGGGTGCCTCAGTCGGTTGAGCGTCCGACTTCGGCTCAGGTCATGATCTCACAGTTCGTGAGTTCGAGCCCCACGTCGGGCTCTGTGCTGACAGCTCAGAGCCTGGAGCCTGCTTCGGATTCTGCGTCTCCCTCTCTGTCTGCCCCTTCCCCGCTCATGCTGTCTCTCTGTCTCTCAAAAAATGAATAAACGTTAAAAAAAATTATAAAAAAAGATCTACACCATATTTTGCGGGGAGGTAATCTTGAGTTCTCAAGTTTGAGAGGCACTATTCAATATCTAAATGGTAACAAGCGATTCACTCCTACACATGCACCTTTTTTTTTTAAACCAGTAAGACAAAAACTCTTTTGAACATTCAAAACTTAAAGACACGAGCAACAGTTCTACAGAACAAGATCTGAGTTTCTCAACCACTGTTTTTCTTTTTTTTTTTTTAATTTTTTTTTTCAACGTTTATTTATTTTTGGGACAGAGAGAGACAGAGCATGAACGGGGGAGGGGCAGAGAGAGAGGGAGACACAGAATCGGAAACAGGCTCCAGGCTCCGAGCCATCAGCCCAGAGCCTGACGCGGGGCTCGAACTCCCGGACCGCGAGATCGTGACCTGGCTGAAGTCGGACGCTTAACCGACTGCGCCACCCAGGCGCCCCTCAACCACTGTTTTTCAAATTCAAGTCTAGGGACTTGTCAGTCAAATCAGGAGCCCATAGCTCTCCGGTGTAAGAAACACTGCACTACAGCATAAACACAGTGAAAAAGTTCTATATTAGATATCTATATTCTATATTAGATTCTATATCTATATTTGATACCACATTGGCATAAATGAGGAATTAACTGCACAGTGAATGCTATGCGGAACAAGAACTTAAAAATAAGCAGAAATTTACTAAGCAGATAGGGTAGGCAAAAATATTCCATCAGACGTAATAAAGTATAAAGTACTTTATTATAAAATACCATAATATAGTGAAAAAAATCTGTTCTGGTTCCAGAAAACTGCATTAAAATCCTAATACCTGTTAGCAGTATGATCTGGGTCAAGCCCTTTAACATCTAATTTTTCCTCCTCTACAAAATAAGGGAGGTGGACTAGACGGATATTTAAGTAGCTTTGCTTCTAAACATATTTATGGTCACTATCATGAGTAACAACGGCTTAACGTTTATTGGCTAACACTTCACCACATGCCAGGGAAAAAGGTACACAGTTTAAATATATCAAGAGGGTCTTATAAACATCCTCATTTTTTCCCAAGTGAGGAAACTCTGGTTCTGAGCAGTTAACTCATTCACTCAAAGTGATCCAGTTAGTTAAGAGAACCACAGCTAGAGGGTTTAATTCCAAAGCCATTAACATGATAGCTAAATCAACAATGAAATTCCAAATTCCCTAAGGAGAGTGTTTTAGCTTCTAAAACCCCCTTATTTGGATGCCTAAATTTTTCAGAAGGTCAAGAATTTAGACCTAAGTACCAAAATGTTCTTTATTTTATATAGTCAAATAGAAATCTTTCCAAAATATACACGTGTCCGATTTTTTAAATAAGAGAAAAGTGGACCGAATTTAAACTATTCATGAAGCTCACAGTTACATTCATACATATTCATTATTGTATGGGCCTCTAGAACTTTAAGGTAATATGACTCTTGGCCCTTCATTTTCTCGGGTCAGCTCATGTTTTTGTTTCTTCTCTCACTGCTTTCAGTAATCACAGCCCCTCTCCATCTTTGTAATGTTTTGTGGACTAAAAAAAGAAAAAAGAAAAGAGAAAAGAAAGAAAAGAGAAGAAAAAAGAGTAAGAAAAACCAACCGCCCAAGCTTATCAGAACTATTAATAAAGATACAGTTGCAAAAAAATTAATTTCAGTCGTATTTCTTACCGTAAGGTAGCTTTTGTGATAGTACCTATTAACTCTTATTTATCAATTCAGCTGTGATTTGATTGCCTAAACACAATTTCACTGTTACAAATACTTTGATATAGAATATTCCCATGCTGCACTATATCCTCTGATCTTAAGATAGTTCATAATGAATTAAAATCTAAAGCGTTATGGTCTTTAGATTACATGATACCAGCATTCTAGGAAAAAAATTGTCTAATGCTTATGGAGACATAAGGGTTAAGTTTGAAGTCATTCAAAAAATGCTCCCATTTTCCCTGAGACAAAAGAAAAGGGAAAAAAATCTTAAAGGAACCTTTCTACAAAAATTCTAAAAAGGATATAAGAGGAAAATGGCTCTACTCCATACTAAATAATGAAGCTACGGTAACTAAAACAATTTAGTATGGAGCGAAATAGAGCAAGAAATCCAAACACATACTGGAATTCTGTTTATGATGAAGACAGTAGTTCAGATTATTAATTCAGGAACAAATTAAAAAATTACACAATAAATGGTACGGAAACAAACTGTCAGAAAAACACACAAACTACATTCCTGTTTTGTGGCTTACTTGAAAATAAATAACATTAGTATCAACTGCCTAAAATGCCAAAAAAAAAAAAAAAGAAAAAAGAAAAAAGTTCTAGAAGACCAAATTTATAATCTTATAAAGAAAGAGATCTCTGTAATAGAAAATATCCAAGTCACACAAGGGGAAAAAGTGAGATTTACCACATGAAAAGTAAAGACTGTTACAGAAAAACAAAATCGATGAAGACAAAAGACATACTGGAAAAAATATCTGCAAAACATATGATAAAAAACTAAATTCCTTAATTTATAAAGGGCTCATACAAATCAATAAAAAAAAGACCAACTACCTAACAGAAAACTGAACAAAAAAAATAAACAAGAAATTGGGGGAAAAGAACACAAATGCTAAAGATCTGATGTTGGATTTTCTTATTAAAGAAATGCAATTTGAAGCAACGTATCATTTCTCACCTATTCAAACAGCAAAAACTACAAAGTGTCATGATGGCCAGTGCTGCTGATGTTGTGAGAGAATAATTAGTCTTATGTGCTTACTGATTTGTGGCTAGGTTGATAAAACTTTCTCAGGAGGGTAATACAGATATAGCCTCAAAAGCTGTCAAGGTTTATACATAGGTAATCATGACAGCACTGTTTAATTACAAAAATAGGCCGGAAAAAATGTCTGCATTGAACACTAGTCAAATAAACTATGGTACATCGATGAAACAGAAAACAGAACGCTGTGTCCCACCGGAAAAAAGAAAAAAAAAAAAAAAAAGGAGAGGATGAATAAATTTCAATGTGGAACCTAAGATGAATTATTAAGGAATTAAAAAAAGCAAAGTGCAGAAGGTATGTATATACAGAATCGTTTTTTAAGTGGGGAAATAGATAAGTAAATTTCCAGTGCTTTTCTGCAATTAGGTGAAACTGTTAAGAATGGTTCACTTTGTTCAAAGAGACCTGGAAAGGGAGCCATAGCTGATGCATTTTTTAATCTGTTCCTGAATTAATTTCACTTTTTAAAGTTAATAGCAATTATCTAGATAGTAGAATTATAGGTCAATTTTTGTCTTTTTTATGCTTTTCTGTCTTGAAAATACCTACTACAACCTATATTTTATTTTCTTTTTCAAGTCTATTTTTTGAGAGAGAGAGAGAGAGAAAGCAAGTAGGGGAGGGGCAGAGAGAGAGAATCCCAAGCAGGCTCCAACCTGTCAACGCTGAGCTCCATATGGGGCTCCAACTCTCAAGCCATGAGATCATGACCTGAGCTGAAATCAACAGTCAGACAGTTAATGGACTGAGCCACCCAGGCACCTGACAAGCCATACTTTAAAGAAACCACCTGGGGAGGAGGAGTGAGCAATGAGAGACTTCGTCTCAATTTATTTTATTCAACACAGTTGTCTTTTAAATAATAAGCTTATGTTGTTTTTATAATTAAATTGGCTTTAACTTATTGCGCTTTTAATTGTCTGCACTAGTGTAAGGATCCTGTCTAAAATTTTAGAGCAAAACACTATATATAGCCTATGGACATCTGAGTGAACACGAGCCTCCCAATATAAGAAAGGTCTTCCTTTGCATTAAAACAAAACAAAACAAAACAAACACCAGACTAATAGAAAAAAAAGTATCTACACTAAATGTTCTATACCTTCTGGGGGCACCTATATTTATACAAGCTGATATATTTGCTTTCTGACGGAGTCACCAGCCCTGATGCAGAAAGGGCATACATAACACAGCAACAAATCTTTTCGATGTAAGAAACTGGCAATTTAAAAAAGGAATGGAGAAAAGGGAAACCACCTAAAATGAATAAATGCAAGACAGACTGAATTAGGACTGTTTTTAAATTGCCGATTTTATTAGGAAAGTGAAAAGTGATCCCAATAAGTCTTGGCAATTTCTCAAGATTAGAGTTGATACTTTTCTCAGGTTCAAGAGATCCTATCCTTTCAAAGAGTGCACAATTGTTGCTTTTAAAACCTACCAGGGTGTCAAAGGTAGATGTAATTAGAATGGGGGCCAGAGAAAGAAGGGAAACCACAGAGAAAGGGAAGTTACAGACCTGATGTATAGTATTTCACAGCAAGTGAAAAAGAAGCACATGTAAACAAGAGACTACATGTATGGGACCTGCTGGAGATTATAAGGGACAACTTATCAATACATCTCATAAGCATTCACCTCTATCTAGGACAGCTGGATCCTCAAAATCTACCAAAAAAGTCACCCCTAAGTAGTCTCAATGGATAATTACCACCCTGCTGTGATTATTTTTAACACTTGTATATTCAATAATACAGCATCTCCTGAGTTACCTAGCATTACTGAGAAATGGAGGTCAATGGCATGCTGAAGTATCATAGCAAGGAACTATGAAGTCAGAGTTCAAATCTCAGCTTCACTAGTCAAGAGCTTTATGACCTTGGGCAAGCTATTTAATCTTTGCTTCAGTCTCTTAGTCTCTAAAATGGAGGTTAGCAACATTAACTATGCTCATGGGTTGATGTGATAAGTAAATGAAATTATATGATGTGTAAGTGAAACTATACTTACACTTGGCATCACAGTGCTCAAACATACAAAATTTTAAGAACATACTTTTTTGAAAAAATTACAATGTGTTTAATTTATATATATTTTAAAGTTTATTTATTTTGAAAGAGAGAAGGAGGGAGAGAGAGAGAGAGAGAGAGAGAGAGAGAAAGAAAGTGAGCAGGGGAGGGGCACAGACAGAGGGAGAGACAGAATCCCAAGCAAGCATTTCACTGTCAGCACAGACCTCGATGCGGGTCTTGAACTCACGAACTATGAGATCATGACCTGAGCAGGAATCAAGAGTGGGACATTTAATCAACTGAACCACCCAGACGCCCCTGCAGTCTGTTTAATTTAAACCACTGAAAAGAAATCTCAATACTTAACTTTTGTTTCTTAAAGCAAACAGACACAATTTAAGTTTCTCTGTACCGCGCAGGATCATAATTACACATATAAATTGTTAAGACCGTGTGACTATGTGGGGCACCCGGTTGGCTCAGTCGGTGGAGCATCCACCTCTTGGTGGTATCAGAGTGGTGGGTTCAAGTAGCACACTGGGTGTAGAAGAAACTTAAAAAAAAATCTTAAAAAAAGCCCCCAAAACTGTGTGACTATAAATACAAGTTTCCATAAGCTATCAAACTATCCATCTCTTTATAGATGTACATTGAGCAAAGATAGCCCCCAGTGAGATTTAAAGTTTATAAGAGATACTGTTTCTATGCTATTTCCAAACTGCTAAGTGTAGCCATTTTTCTATGTCATTATTCATAATCAGAGATAACTTGTGCCTACTTCTTATAAGCCCCTTTCTCTTTCTTAAGGTGCTGATGCTAAGCTACTCTGAGCTAAGACACCAGATAACCATTTCAGGGAAGACTGATACAGTGAGAAAAAAATATGGGCTGTAGAGTCAGACAGCTCTAGGTTTAAATCCCAGTTGTGCTACTTTGTGGCCTTGTTAAAGTTGCTTAACTTCTCTGAGGTTTCAATTTCCTCATCCTTAAAATGGGGATACTATTAGCTATATTGAAATGCTTTGGTAAAAAGCAAATGAAAATTTTGGTAAAGATCTTGCAGAGTATCGTCTAGTACCTGGCAATATAAATCACTCTGTCAATGGTAATCAATAGCAATTATATTGCTAATGAAGTATGTTGAAACTGTAGCTAAGTTAAGGCAAAGAATTTCTCAGAACATATGCTTTTAATGTGTGAAATTCCCTGGCACTGTACTGGAGATACAAAGATGAAAAAGAATATAATATCTAAGCTCCAGAGGCTCAGAGCCTAATTAAAGACAGACATGTAAACAAAGTCACAGCAATGTGGTAAGTGAAAGAGTAAAAGAAGCAGTGTACCATTTGAAATCAAATGTTTTTCTGGAAGAAGTGATATGTGCACTAGGAGGAGCTCACGAGGTTGGGGGTTAGGGATTGAGGTGAGCAGACCTGCTCAGGGAGGAAGAAAAGAGTGCATAGAAAGATGTACAAGTAAGAAACAGCTGGCAGGGTCTGGGGCAGAGGACCTGTAGACAGTGCTTGCAGAAAGGCAGGCCCCGGCCAGATCAGAGTGTACTTACGGAATAGATGGCTTTGTAAAAAACTAATAATGGGGAATCATAAAAGTATTTTAAGAGCAGTGAAGGAGGTTGGCCGAAAAAGACAACATGCCCAGAATTCACGTGACAGAGAGATCCCCTCCCCTAAGATGTGCAAGTTGACGAGGAAAGAGGAACACTATAGTCAAGGAAAATACAGTCCAGGTGGGAAAGACACAGCAATTAATCTAAGGTCGTGATAAGAATGGAGAGTAAAGAATGGACGAGAGACTAAGAAGGTAGTCTTGATAACACACAGAAATTTGGGAAGATCCCCCAATTTCTCATTTGGGGAAACGGCTGGGTCGTGATGTCATTAGTCGAAATGGAGACAACAAAAATGAAAACAGTTTTGGAGAGGGCAATGTGGGGTCAATCGAATATATCTGAACAGAACTATCCATTAGAAAGTCTGGAGCTCAGGTGAGAGCAGAATGAAGTCCAATGGGAGAAATTAACACACAGGGAAAAATGGCAGACAAGGCAAGGGTAATGTCACCCAGAAGATGTATACAGATTGAAAATGGGGCTACAAGTATCTACTACTGCTGCTCATGATTATCTTACTTTCCGGCTTTCTCGTTTTCCAAATGGACAAACCAAATTTTATGTGAGATGTTACAGTTTTCAAACTTCTTTAAAAGTATGACAGTTTTCCCACACAAGTCTGCTGAATACAGATGCTTAAGTTTCCTGAGCACTGTGTCCAATTTCTTCACTATCAGGCCTGGCCTAGCAAAGTTCTTGGGACCTGAAAGGTGCCCACGAAAAACGAATGAACCAAGTATGGTCTTTAGGTCAGTCAAGAAGCCAAACTGTCTCAGACATCGTTTTAATGTTACAGATGAACATTTAATACGGATTAACCTAAAATCTTCTCTATATGCTGCTTTTTCCATTTAGAGATAGACAATTTTCAATGGTCTGGGGACTCTGAACTTAGTTTTCAGAGTTCATGAACTCACCCCAAACCAGTAATTTATGGCTCTCCATATTTAGATTTCTGTATATAAGTCAGAAGCAGGTAGAAAAGTAAAATTACTGATTTTTTTAAATACTAGTTTTAAAGAGGGAGAATACTAAAATGCTTCACCTACAGGTCCATTCGTGTATACTAACTATGCAACATCTTCACAGGAGTAGAGAAGAATATTTTAAAGGTTCTTACTGCTTACAAGGAAAACTAGAGGACTCCAAACGGTGCTTTATGTACTTTCTTTGCAGTTACTTAGATAAATGCACATTACGTAAGTTCAGAGCGTCATAATGAGTAGAGTACCATAAACTGGCGGATGAAAAAGATGAGTCAATGAGTAAGCAGGGAAGACGGCTGCAGAACAGAAGAAACTATGTTATAAGCACCTGAGAGTGTGAAGAGACACCTGAAGGGAACTCAGTCAGTAAAAACTGGAGTGCTGGTTTTTGGCGGTTTCGGTTTTTGTTATTTTTCATTAACAAAACAAACGGTATTCTAAGAGACTCAAATTACTCAATAATACTAAGGAAAAAGCTCACTGTTCGTAGGACTACACGACAGTCAAACCTTTTCAGATAAACCAGTTAATACTTCCTTTTCTTTGAATGTCTAGTTTTCCTCTCATGCACATCTTTTTTTTTTAAATGTTTGTTTATTTATTTATTTATTTAGAGAGCGCAAAAGCAAGGCAAAGGCAGAGAGAGAGAGAGAGAGAGAGAGAGAGAGAGAGAGAGAGAGAGGATCCCAAGTAGGCTCCATGCTGTCAGTGCAGAGCCTGCTGCAGGGCTCGATCCCACAACCTGTGAGATCAGGACCTGAGCAGATACCAAGAGTCGATGCTTAACCAACCGAGCCACCCAGGCGCCCCTCATGCACATCTCTTTTGATGAGAATAGACAGTTTGGTAGTAACAGGGAAAAAACTCAACACAATGACCTGATTCCAAAACAAACCAACAAAAATCAATCCATCATTATTTTAACGTGAGTGTTTTTGCGTAACTGAGAACTGTGGGTGTAACTCATCTGCCTGAGGCAGACCTTGGGAATGCCCCACTAGAAATCTTGGCGTTATATGCTTTCACAATTACATTTTATACAGGGAGGCTGCATGCAGCAGTTAAAGAGCCTAAGTTTTGGAGCCAGCAGTCCAGTTCTGGCTTCATTTGTTATCTCTGCAACTTTGGACTTCTGTCTTAAGTACTCTGCGTTTCTGTAAAACAGGACTAATAAAAGTATTTCACAAGAATGATATAAAATAATGTATCAGGAAAACACCACATAAATGCTGTTGGTTCTGCAGGTGTAAGCTCCCTTACTACTTACCAACTTTGTACATTTCAAGTTAACCAAATAACCTAGCTTCTTCCATAACAGAAAAGCAAGAGCCCACTCAGCTTCCCGAGTACTGCGGCGTCCCATCACTGAAAAATGTACCAGGCATCGAAGTGTCTCAGTAATTTCTTCCTTTAAATTTTTTTTTAATGTTTATTTATTTTTGAGACAGAGCATGAATGGGGGAGGGTCAGAGAGAGAGGGAGACACAGAATATGAAGCAGGCTCCAGGCTCCGAGCTGTCAGCACAGAGCCCGACGTGGGGCTCGAACTCACGGACCGCGAGATCATGACCTGAGCCGAAGTCGGACACTCAACGGACTGAGCCACCCAGGCGCCCCAGTAATTTCTTCCTTTAAACTTTGTATTGAAACATCCCGTAAGTTAGGTTTCAGACTACCACTAGCTGAGAGGGCAGTGAGAAGGCGTCCTACAAATCCACTGCAAATAGCTAAACACATGATCTGCAAGCAGAATGTCTAAATTGTAATGGTATTTATTAAACAGAGTAAAGACCAGCAGCAGCTTGCCTTGCACAATCCTGCAAGTTTTAAGAAACTCTGCTTCTGCTTAGTTGCTTCCTAACAGATCTCTGAAGGCAAAGCAGCACATCGGTGGTCATATCCTTAGAAGAACTAAAATCCAGGACCAGTTCTCACACTCTTAGAAGGTGAGTCAGATGCCCCTCACGGCTATGTCCTAAAGTTACACTTTTTAGAAGATGTCCTCCAAGGTTATGTCTTAAGGTTACACTTTGGGGATTCTTTTTTTTTTTTTTTTTTTTTTTAACATTACCACTGAATTAAACAAAACAAAAAACACGTAAGTACTCTCCTAATTACAAAAGGCACAGTTCTGGGGTCCAGAGGCAGGTCGGCCTGGAATGTTACCACTCCACCACCATGCAGATTCAATTTTGCATTCTGAGTGTAGGTTTGAGATGAGCTTTCCTCATCATGATCCTACCCCCAAATATACTGTGAATGAACAGCACACTATTTATTACACGGTTAGGCATTTCACTTCAGATGGGATCAAGGATCAACATGCCTGCTGGAAAACTATTCTGTATCTTAAACACCCCCCGGCGCTAATGGACAACGTTACCACTTGAAGCAAGGATGTATGTGTTGTAGTGTGGGAGACGAAAAAGGCCACACCCAAAGCGAAGGCTTCACAGTGAAGTGATACCAAGTTTCAGAATTGTAACCATTGCTATTTTCGGCACTCTTTTTTCACGGTCAATGACTACTTTAAATTCTTAACCGGCTCAAAGTTCAAGAAGACGTCCCTCTGATTCATTCAGCAACCGGCAGGTCCAAGATGGAGAATTACCCCATTCAAAGCAAGGTTTAAGTAACTCAGGCATAGAAGAGGGCCAGACTCAAGTGACCAGGGCTCAGAAGGGACCCTAACAGAGGGTGACCACTCCTCCCCTCCCCCCAGGGAGGCAGGCAGACAAGAGCCTGACTGAACCACCGAGCAGTTACCTGGCACGGAACGCGACCGCGTCATCAGGACCCCTTCCCTCAATACAGACGCTCCCGGACTCCCTTCTCTCCTCGGTGCCACCTCCAACCCGGCTGGTTCTCCTCCCCCCCACCCCCCGCCGCCCCCACCCCCGCCAACCCAGCTCCCGTCAGCTTCCTCAGCCCCATCCATCGGCATCCCACCTCCGTGCTCTCGCGTACTCCGCTCGTCGCCGCTTACCTTGGCCACATAGTCTTTCACCTCATCCAAGTCTCCGTTTTTCAGGGCCCACATGAACTCCTTGTCGCACATCACTGCAGCGGGGCGGGCCGCTCGGCCGGGCAGAAGACGAGGAGGCGGTGGTAGCAGCAAGCGGATACCGCGGGGCGAGAGGGAGACAGGGCCGCGCGGAGCCGAAGGGAAGAGAAGGCGGGAAAGGCTGCCAGGCGGGCGAGGCAGTTGGCCGCGGCGACCGTTGGGGCGGGAGATAGAAAGTTCTTTTGCGGCCACCGGGCCCAGCAGAGCAGGTTCCGCCTGGCCGAAGAGAAGCAAGAGCGCTTACACTTCCGGTTCACTCCCAGCTAAGATCCTCCCCCAACTTCCTCTTCCTCTTCCCTTCGGTGGAACGCCCCGCTCTCGACCCCGCCCCGACGGCGCGCAGCGGGGCGCTCCATGGGCGCAGGCGCAGTGGCTAGGCAGGCTGGTTGACGGGGTCGGGAGTGGGCGGGACTGAAAGGCCAGCGTAGCGAGGCCGCAGGCGGGAAGGGCAGGGAGTGGAGGGGCGGTTGGGGTATTTCAGGTGGAACCAGGACGTTTCTGCACACTACACGTGGGAAGAACTTTTTCTTTAAAACACAACCTTGGAGGGCATCTTGCTCACCTTCTAAAAGTGTGCAGTAGGAATGTTTGATTTGAATTCCTTCCCTTTTCACCCCCCCCTTCCCCCTGCCTTCCTGCCACCCTTCCTCTCTTTTTCCTTTCCTCCTTTTCTTGTTCCTTCCCTTTCTTTCTCCACTATCAAGCATCCCTTGGGCTCCTCCTCCATGCCAGATTCTGCTAGGCACGGAGGATATAATAAAAAAAAGATGCAGTAAGTTTATTTCCAGGACTAAGAATTCAGTTTGGTGCCATAGGCCAGAGCACACCCAACTGTCCCGTATAATTTGTGTTTTTTAAATTTTCTGTTTGTTTTTAGTGGATTGAAGCTTCAGGACTATTCTAGTGAAGCCGGTTCTACTCTTCCTAGAGTTTGGGTGTAATACCTTGGGGCACAGAATCCAAGTGAATTGTGCCCCAACACTGATGACCCAGACATGCACACATGAACAAGATTCAATAAAAACTTACTGGGACTATTTATATATATATATATATATATATATATATATATATATATATATATATTATATACCTTATATATTTATATATGTATACACATATATAAATATATAAGGTATATAATATATATGTATATACATATATATGTATACACATATTTGTATATATATACATTTGTATATAACTATATATACGTGTATACATATATACACATACATATATGTGTGTATATATGTACATATATATGTGTACACATATTTATATATATATACATTTATATATATAACTATACATATATATGTGTAACTATATATATGTGTAACTATATATATAGTTATATATAAATGTATATATATAAATAGTTATAAATGTATATATATATATCAAGTCTATTATTTACAACCCACTATATAAAGAAGCCAAACTACTATGCTTACCATATAGTAATACTCAGATTATAGCCTCTGGAAATAGATTGCTTAGTTTTGAATACAGGATCCAACCCTTACTAATTTTGTAAGACAAAAATTATTTGACCCTTCTATGTTTGGTTTTCCACATTTGTTAAATGTGAACAATAGTGTTCAATAAATGTAATTTTTTGGCTATGATTTAGAAATAGCAAATAGAGAGGCACCTGGGTGGCTCAGTCAGTTGAGTGCCCGACTCTTGATTTCAGCTCCAGTCATGATCTCACAGTTTGTGGGATCGAGCCCTGCATCGGGCTTTCTGCTGACAGTGTGGAGCCTGCTTGGGATTCTCTGGTTCCCTCTCTCTCTACCCCTCTCTTGCTTGTGCTCTCTCTCTCTCTCTCTCAAAAATAAACAAGCATTAAAAAAAAAAAGAAGAAATAGCAGAGAGAGGTTTCAAATCAAAATAAAAATCTCCAAATATTTAACAGCTACCCTGATTGATGTTCTGTTAATTTCACTTTCTGACAATTAGAAACACAGATCCATCTACCTAATGGTGATACATTTCTGTATCAAATAACTCTCAAGGAGTGATTAGTAAGGCAAATCCTGGAGTCCCTATGTCTTCTTGATCTCCCACTCCCACCTGTGTGATCTTTGAGTTACATCTTGCTGACAGCTCTTGATTTATATCTCTAGCTCAGATTTCTACTATGATCCATTCTTATATTTAACTTCTTAGCCATTCAAATGTGTCAAACTTAACATGTCCAACATAGGATTTGATCTCCTCTGGAATCTAAACCTAGTTGTCCCCATAGACTCCCCCTTCTCTGTGAAAGACACCAGCAACCATGCGTCACTAGAACACATGGTGACAAAGATTCTCTCCTTGGCCCAACTGTAGCCAGACTACTCTGAGCCCTATTTTCAACCATGCCTCAACCTTGATCTCTAAAAAGTTGAACAAACACTAACGTAATTCCTAACAGCTCAAGGCCACATCCTAAGATGACCCCAGTCCCCCTTAACATGCCTGCCTGAGAAAACTCAAGGCTGCCACTTTTTTTTTTTTTACTGTTCATTCCAGCCAACACCTGGGGTTAGGGCTTCTGTCTCCCCATCTCTGTTGGAAGGTAGAATCCTAACCTCGGTGATTGCCAGCTGGCATACACAGCTGGCCTACTTGCATTAACTCTATTGAGCCCCTACTTGGCTCCCCTTTACTCCCCCATTCTTCCTTTAAAACACCCAATCATCTCTGTACAAGTCAAAGTTGAGTTCATTTCAAGTTGGATTCTTTTCCCTATGGCACTAGTTTGCCAAAAGTTCAGATATAAAAGGAGTAAAACCAATGAATCACTAGGAGTAGTAATTAGTAAAAGTTTATTGTGCACATGCTAAAAAGATAGTTTGCAAGCCAGGAGCCCTCAAACCAAAACATGAAACGAGGCTCAAGGGTATATTGTATAAAGCAGCTTATATGGTGGCAAAGCATATTGTTTATTCCTCACAGTGACTGGTTATAGTATTAGAATTTGCTTAAATGATAAGATACCAGTAAGTGGGTTACCTCATATCAACGTTGGGAGACAGTTTAAGCTTTGCTTGTGATTTTCAGAGGTCAAGTTAGGCTTACAAAATACGTTAAATTAATCTTTGTTCATATCACTAAACTGTTACTGTCTGCTCAGGGAATTTTCAAGGCTGGTCTCTGTCTTTGATTTTAACAAGTTATTACTGATAAAAAAAAAAAATCTGTCCTTACCACTTATCATGTTAACTGTGCAGGTTTGATCGTCTTGGACACTGGAAGTCATAAATAACCCCTATCATTCCCAATCTTTCTCTCTTATTCAATCCATCAGTAAGTTCTTCCCAATGTATCTTAAATTATTCACCACTTCCCATCTTCACTACTGATGACCCGCCACAACCCTTCCCAGCCCCGTCATCTCTGTCTGCACTGCCACAGTAGCCTCCTAGCTGGTCTCCCCATTTTTACTCCTACCCTTCTCCCAGGAATCCCTCACCTAGCCAGAGCTACCTTTTTCAAACAGAAATCCAACAGACACTTTTTGCCCTAAGGCCCTTCAATGGCTTCCTATTGCATTTAGGATAAAATTCTATTGATTTGCTATGGTGGGTCCTCTGTGATCTGACTCTGATGTCTCTCGCGTCTTATGACACTCCCCTCCCTCCCGTATTGCTTCTTCAGTTCCTCAAAAATCTTGTCTTCTAATCAGTTGTAGGAAAAACCAAGCTCATTCCACCCGAGGGCCGTTGTCCTTGTTTCCTGTCTGGAATATTCTTTTCCTTCTTGCTTACTCCTTCTGAACTTTGAAGTCTCAATGCAAATATAGCCCGATAGTCCAGTTTTTTCCCCCCCTTTGCCCCGCTTTTCACGGATTTTGCATTATTTCGTTGTTGTTATTTACCTATTTTGGTAGGTGTTCATGGCACTCAACAAATATTTCCTTCTGTCTACCATCCTGAGCACAAGAGAGAATTGATCTCCCTGGCTTCCTTGTGGTTGAGTAATGCCATGTAACTAATTTTGGCCTATTATTTATGAGCAGAAGTAATAGTCATTTCCATGCTTGCCAATACGAGACCCTTCAGAGCTCTTTATTCCCTCTGCTACGGCAACCAGGAACATTGAAGGCAGTGGCTATAGTCAGCCCGCGTCCCTGAGTGACTATATTGAGGAGAGCTCCCCTACCATCCTACGATGGATACGTAGTAAAATAATAATTAAACTTTTCAGCTGCTGAGATTTGGGTGTTTACGACCGCAGCCAACACTGGGCCAATCTTGACTGATACAGAAATCATTGTCAGAAGAGAGCTGTTACTAGAACAAAACACCTCAATAGATGGCATTGACTTAAGGGCTAGGTAGTACACAACAAAGGAAGTGATATTAGAAGCCATAAGGATGATGAATCATACCTACAGGAGTGAAACCTTTGGCAAAACAATCTCCCACGGTAGCAAAGTAAAGCCTGAAAGGCAGCTAATGTACCCTGTACATTTGGAGCTCTAGTGGAAGAGACTGGAAAATGGAAAGCTGGTGGCATGTGTTGGTAACTATTTTTTGTGTGCATATGGCGGGGGGGGGCATGTTTTAATTTTTTTCTCCACTTCACTGAGATATAACTGACATATAACTTTGTGTAAGTTTAAGGTATACAGTGTGATGACTTGATATATGCACATATTGCAAAATGATTACCTCAGTAAGGATGGTAAATACGTTCATCACCTCAAAGTTACCGTGTGTGTGTGTGTGTGTGTGTGTGTGTGTGTGTGTGTGTGGTGAGAACTTTTAAGCTTTACTCCCTTTCTATCTTTACATCCCTATCTTTCAGGGATGCAATGCAGTATTGTTAGCTGTAGTCAGCATTCTGTACATCAGATCCTCACAACTTATTGACCTTATACCTAGAATTTTTGTACCCTTTGGCCACTTTCACCCATTTGCCCCACCCCTAGCCTCTGGCAACCACCAATCTTCTGTGTGTTCATTTGCTTGTTTGTTTCCTGTTGGGTGTTTTAGATCCACATATAAGTAAGATGAAGACCTCACAGTTTTTGTCTTCCTCTGTCTGACTTATTTCAGTTAGCATAATATGTTTCAAATTCATCCATGTTGTCTCAAATGGCAGGGTTTCCTTTTTCATGGCTGAATAATATTCTATTGGGTGCATATACCACATTTTCTTTATCCGTTCATCTGTCAATCGACGCTTAGGTTGTTTCCATCTCTTGACTATTCTAGTTAATGCTGCAGTAAGATGGGGCTGCAGATGTCAGTTTAGGATAGTGATTTTTGTCTCCTTTGGCTATACACCCAGAAGTGGAATTGCTGAATCATATGGTAGTTCTATCTGTAATTTTTGGAAGAACCCCCATGCTGTTTTCCAAGTGGCTGCACCAATTTACATTCCCGGCAACAGTATACAAGGACTCCCTTTTCTCCACATCCTTGCCATCATTTATTATCTCTCTTGTCTTTTTCAAAATGGCCATTCTAACAGGTGTGAGGTGTGAGCTCACTGTGGTTTTGACTTGCGTTTCTCTGATGGTTAATGATGTTGAGCACCTTTTCATGTAACTGTTGACCATTTGTATATATTTTTTAGAAGAATGCCTATTCAAGTCTTTTGCCCATTTTTAAGTTGGATATTTGTTATTTTGCTATAAGTTGTATGAGTTCCATATATGTTTTGGATATCAACCCCTATTATGTGCAAATATTTTCTCTAATTCTGTAGATTGTCTTTTAATTTTGTTGATTGTTTCTTTCTCTGTGCAGAAGCTTTTTAGTTTGATGTAATCCCACTTGTTTATTTTTACTTTTGCTCCCCGTGTTTTGGGTATCATATCCAAAAAATCATTGCCAAGACAAATGTCAAGAAGCATTTTTTCTATGTTTTCTTTTAGGAGTTTTATGGTTTCAAGTCTTACATTTAAGTCTTTTATCCATTCCAAGTTAATTTTTTTTTGTAACGTTCATTCATTTTTGAGAGACAGAGAGAGACAGAGCATGAGCGGGGAAGGGGCAGAGAGAGGGAGACACAGAATCTGAAAGAGGCTCCAGGCTCTGAGCTGTCAGCACAGAGCCTGATGCGGGGCTTGAACTCACAAACTGTGAGATCCTGACCTGAGCCGAAGTCAGACGCTCGACCGACTGAGCCACCCAGGAACCCCATTCCAAGTTAATTTTTAAGTGGTGTAAGATAGTGGTCTAATTTCACCCTTTTGCATGTGGTTGTCCAGTTTTCCCAATACCAATAATTGAAGAGACTATCTTTTCCCCAGTTCGTCTTCTTGGATCCCTTTTAAAATGTTAGGTGACTGTACATGTGTGGGTTGATTTCTGGGCTCTCTATTCTGTTCTATGTGTCTGTTTTTATGCCAGTATGATACAGTCTTAATTACTATAGCTGTGTAATATTGTTGAAATCATGAAGTGTGATGCCTTCAGCTTTGTTCTTCTTTCTCAGGATTGCTTTGGCTATTTGAGGTCTTTTGTGGTTCCATACTAATCTTAGGATTTTTTTCTATTTCTGTAAAAAATGCCTTTGGAATTTTTATAGGAGTTGCATTAAATGTAAAGGTTGCTTTGGGTAGTATAGACATTTTGACAGTATTAATTCTTCCAATCCATGAACATGGGCATCATTGCATTTGTTTGTATCTTCTTCAATTTCTTTTACCAATGTCATCTAGTTTTCAGTATACAGATCTTTCACCTTCTTGGTTAAATTTATTCCTAAGTATTATATAACTTTTGATGTTATTGGGGATAGGATTGTTTTATTTCTTATTCAGACAGTTCATTGTTAAATGTGTAGAAATGCAACTGATTTTTATATGTTGATTTTGCACCCTGCAACTTTACTGAATTCATTAGTTTTAACCATTTTTGGTAGAGTCCTTAGGGTTTTCTATATGTAAGATCATGCCATATGCACCCAGAGACACTTCCAATTCTTCCTTTCCAATTTGGATGTCTTGTATTTATTTCTTTTTCTTGCCTGAGTTTTCTGGCTGGTGAAAGTGGGCATCCTTGTTTTGGTTTCTGATCTTGAAGGAAAAGTTTTCAATCTTTCACCCTTGACTGTGATGTTAGCTGTGAGCTTGTCATATATACTTTTATTATGTTGAGGCACATTCTTGCAATACCCAATTGTTGAGAGTTTTATTATGAAAAGATGTTGAATTTTGTGCTTTACCTGCATCGATTGAGATGATCGGGATCTTTATCTTTCATTCTCCTAATGTGATGTTTCCCATTTACTGATTTGTGTGTGTTGAACCATCCTTGTAATCCAGAGATAAATACCACTTGATCATGGTGTATGAGCCTTTTAACGTTCTGCTGAATCAGTTTGCTAGTCCTTTGTTGAGAAATTTTGCATCTATATTTATCAGGGATATTGGCCTGTAGCTGCCTTTTCTACTAGTGTGCTCATTTGGCTTTCGCATCCAGGTAATTCTGGCCTTGTAAAATGAGTTTGCGAATATCCCCTCCTCTTCATTTCTTTGTTTTTTAAGAGCTTGGGAAGGATTGTAATTAATCTTTTGAGTGTTTGGTAGAATTTGCCACTGAAATCGTCTGGTCCTAAACTTTGTTGGGAGGTTTTTGATAAGTTATCAAATCTCTTACTTCAATCTCTTACTTTCCTACCTATTATTGGTCTGTTTAGATATTCTATTTCTTCATGATTCAGTATTGGTAGGTTGTATATTTCTAGGAATTTATCCACTCTTGTAAGTTGTCCTAGAACAACCTATGCATGTAATTGTTCATAATAGTCTCTTATGACCCTTTGTATGTATTTATGACCCACAAATTGTTTATCTTTTCAAAGAGTTAGCTCTTATTTTGTTAATCTTTTCTATTGTTTTCAATTTATTTATGCTCTAGTCTTTATTATTTCCTTCCTTCTAATGTTGGGCTTAGTTTGTTCTTCTTTTCTGGTTCCTTGAGGTATAATGTCTGGCTTATTTGAGATCTTTCTTTTTTCTTTTTTAATTTTTTAATGTTTATTTATTTTTGAGAGAGAAAGAGAGACAGAGCACGAGTGGGGAGGAGCAGAGAGAGAGGGAGACACAGAATCGGAAGCAGGCTCCAGTCTCTGAGCTGTCAGCACAGAGCTCGAACTCAAGAACCACGAGATCATGACCTGAGCTGAAGAGGGATGCGTAACTGACTGAGCCACCCAGGTGCCCCATATCTTTCTTTTTTCTTAATTTATGTATTTATAGCTATAAACATTCCTGTTAGAACTGATTTTGTGGCATCTCATAAGTTTTGGTATGTTGTGTTCCCCTTTTCATCTGTCTCAGAATTTTTTTAATGTTTATTCATTATTTTTGAGAGAGAGAGAGTGAGCAGGGGGGGCAGAGATAGAAGAAGACACAGAATTTGAAGCAGGCTTCAGGCTCTGAGCTGTCAGCACAGAGCCCGATGCAGGGCTCAAACTCACGGACTGTGAGATCATGACCCGAGCTGAAGTAGGACTTTTAACCGACTGAGACACCCTGGTGCCCCTGTCTCAGATTATTTTTAATTTCCCTTTTGATTTCTCCTTTCATCCATCGGTTGTTCAAGAATGTGTTGTTTAGGGGCGCCTGGGTGGCTCATTCAGTTAAGCGTCCAGCTTCGGTGCAGGCCATGATCTCACAGTCCGTGGGTTCGAGCTCCGCATCGGGCGCTGTGCTGACAGCTCAGAGCCTGGAGCCTGCTTCAGATTCTGTGTCTCCCTCCCTCTCTCTGCTCCTCCCCCACTCATGCTCGGTCTCTCTCTGTCTCTCAGAAATGAATAAAAAAAGCATTAAAAAATTAAAACAAAAGAGTGTGTGTTTAATTTCCATATATTTGTGACTATTCCAGCTTTCTTTTTGTTTATAGTTTCATACCACTATGGTTGGAAAAGATATTTCATATAATTCATATCTTCTTGAATTTGTTGAAACTTGTTTCATTGCCTAACGTAGGATCCATCCTAAAAAATGTTTCATGTGCACTTGATGAGAATGCATATCCTACAGCTGCCAGATGGGATATTCTGCATGTGTCTGATAGGTCCATTTGGGTGTTGGTACTCCTGAATACATAAGATACTACAGGAAGACATGAAACAGAAGTAATTGTCCAGCTTTCAATTACAACTGAAAGAGATCATAGCCTCCAGAGATCTGGAAGCTTGCATTTGGAAGATACAAATGGTTCTCATCTAAAACTGAGATGAGCAAAAAGGCCGATTAGACCTCAGCCTTGTGGCAAGGATCAAATCAAGGATATGACAGTCACACTCATGACGAAAGCCTCTGAGTAGATTAAAGTGGTACCCAGTAAAGCCTTTCATTTGAATAAAACGGCACAGGGCTTCTCACTGACAAAGCCTGATGGGCTCAAGCTACCCAAATAAATAGAAAAATTAAACAAGAGAAGAATTTGTGTCTCAGAAAGCACAGTGGCTGTGATGATAGCACATGGAAGGGACTTGAATCAAATGTAGGAGGAATTGACCACAATTTTTAGGGTGGTGCCGAAATATCGAGCAGCGAGTGCTAAAGGAAACTGTAAATGAGACTTTAAATGACCCTTGGGCCTCAACTTTCTGTGGGCTGGCAGTAGTCTGAGAAAGCTGTTCAAAAACAAAGAAGGACATATTCTCCACTGCTCACTTAATCTTTTAAAAAAATTTTTTTAATTTATTTTTGAGAGAGAGAGAGAGCACAAATGGGGTCGGGGTAGAGAAAGAGGGAGACACAGAATCGGAAGCAGGCTCCAGGCTCTGACCCGTCAGCAGAGAGCCCAATGCGGGGCTCGAATTCGCGAACTGTGAGATCATGACCTGAGCCAAAGACAGACGCTTAATTGACTGAGCCACCCAGGTGCCCCATCCAATGCTTACTTAATCTAAGGACATGGAGGGTAATGGAAAAGAAGGCTTCTAGAAGGTGGAAGGTGGAACTAACGACCACAGGAGACAAGGCAATGGGAGACGAAAGACTACCATGGATCAGAATTGGTGCTTCACCAAGGAACATTCCTCACCCTAGTGTCTAGGACCTCAATGTCTGTCTGGCAGAATTCCACAACTGCCATGGACTAACGATGGCTATAATCATCTTCTTGCTTTCAGATGGAGTATTTATGATGGTTATCCTATTCCTAATAGGATGGGGTGGGGTGGGAGGCGTGGGGAGGTGGGAATAATGGTGCAGACATTTTATTTAGTGGATATGTCTCCAGATCAAGAGAAGATACGTCTAGGCCCGAGTACTGTGAGATCTTGGACTTTGAGCTTGACACTGTGATAAACCTTTTGGGGTTATTTCCCTGCAGAGGGTATGCATATATTTTGCACATGGGAAGAATGATCAGAAGGGCAGGCTGCTGTCACTAGTCTCATCTGCGCATGCTTCCCACACTGGAGCACTTTCTGTCCCCCTAGCGGTTAGATGGGCCCATGTGACTAGTTCTGGCAAATGAGTTATGAACATGAATGATATGAAATCACTTCTAGGTCAGAACTTTTAAGCATTTAAATGCCATTTTGACCTCCTCCCATGTATTTTTTTTCCAACAGGCAACCCTCCACCTGGGTTTTGAGTATCTGTTAGAAGCAAATTCTCCTGCCAAGCTGTGATAGACATGTGGCATGTGAGAAATAAACCTTTTGTTTTGGGCCACTAAGATTTGGAGGATTGTATATCATTACAGAATAATCTAGCATATTCTGAATAGAACATCAATTTATTGTTTGCCTGTTGCATTAGAAGATAGGCTTAATGAGGACAAGAACCTTGTCTATCTCGCTCTAAGTTATATACTGAATATTTATCACTACACTGGCTCTTAGCAGGTGCTCAAAATATTTCTTGAATTATCGAATGGGTTAATTGTCTTAGTATAATTCAGAACTTTAACTAATAACCAAGATTCACGCCTGAATAGATACTCATCTCACTTTTTCATGGTGGTGAGCCAAGACAACGCATGCAAACAGGGTTTGAATAGTTTTTTAAAAGAATTTGAGACCTGCTTCAACATACACACGCAAAATCATAATCTTGAAGAGGGCCATGACAATTTTAACTGGGACCATATCCTTTTATTTTCATATTACAAAAGCAATACACAAATTGCGTGTTTATTTTTAAATTTTTAAGAAAGCATCATGGTATGTGGAGTAAAATGTGAAAATACCCTTTCTTGCAGTCCCTGATCTCTCTCTTAAACCACACCTCTTAACTTCCTGTAGATTACCACCAATAGTGTTCTGCAGAAATAGTGAACTATAATATGCAATTGTTTTAAATGTTCATTTATTTTTGAGAGAGAGAGACAGAGAGAGACAGAGAGAGACAGAGAGGGAACAAGTGGAGGGGGGGAGGGGCAGAAAGAGAGGGAGACACAGAATCGGAAGCAGGCTCCAGGCTCTGAGCTGTCAGCACAGAGCCCGATGCAAGGTTCAAACCCACATACTGTAAATCATGACCTGAGCCAAAGTGGGACACTTAACTGACTTTGAGCCACCCAGGTGCCCCTATAGTATGCACCTTTAATTTGAGACAGTAAAAATGGATCTGTGAGAGTATTATTAGGATATTGTGACTTATAAGAAGTATGTATTTGGTTTTTGTCTGTTTCTGGCACAGAGTTCCTAAAACACTTGGAATTTCCTAAGGGATGAGAGCTATAAAGGTGTCCTTTGTTACATTAATGAGGTGTTTGGGGACCCCACTGAGGGATGGGACCAACCACCCTCTGACCTCTGGGGAGACAAGAGGGGTTGAAGGTTGAATCAATGGCCAATGGTTAATGATTTAGTCAACCATGCTTGTGTAATGAGCCTCCAGAAAAGCCCAAAAGAACTTGATTGGTGAACTTCTGGGCTGGTGAGTATGAGGACGAGAACCTCCCAGAGGTACTGGGAGGGTTGTACACCTGGAGAGGGCATGGAAGCTCTATGTCTTTTCCCCATTCTGTTTCCTGCAGCTCTACCAGCTGGCTGTTCTGGAGTTTTATTATTTTACACCAAACTAGTAATCTAGAGTAGAACGTTTCTCTGAGTTCTCTGAGCCATTCTAGCAAATTAATTGAACCAAAGGAGGGGGTCGTGGGACCCTCCAATTTATAGCCAGTCAGATGCACAAGTGACCCCCTGGGCTTGCACTGGAGTCTGAAGTTGTACATGTGTGTTGGGGGGACAGTTTTGTAGGACTAAACCCTTAACGTGTGGAATCTGATGCCATTTCTGGGTAGACAGTGTCCGAATTGAGTTGAATGGTAGGACATCTAGCTGGTGTCCAAACATTTCTCATTGGTACAGAGAGCACCCCTCCACCCCAAACTCCACGTGACACACAAATGGTGGAATTGGGTGCAGAACCCTTAATTATGTGTGTATGTGCATACACATATATGTATATGTCTATGTATATACCCACACTTCGAAAAATATACTAGAAGGAATCAAATATTAATCGTGTCATTCTCCGAGTTGTGGGAGTATGGTTGATTTCTTGCTTTCTTCCCGATACTTTTCAAATGTGAAAATGCAGGGCTGAAGAACAACACAGCACTAAAATGACTTTAGCCTCACACAGAGTGTCCACCTGAGCATAAAATTCAGTTTCCTGCTTCTCTTGCTTCTCTCAAGCTCTCCTTTAGGTCATGTGCCTCATGCAGATTCAGTGTCATGAACAGCTAGGACCCTTACAGGTTAAACACTTTCAAGATGAAGATTAAAGGAACCCTGTGCTTCAACGTGTCCTGATTAAGCCCTCTAAAATAAATGGATGGTATCCGCACTGAGTTCCAGGCAGCAAGTGCAGATGAGTCAGTGAGCAATAGTCCAAGACCAGAGCTGGGTCAGAGGACCAGCATCCCGGCCATGTTGTGTGTGTGGCCATGAATCTGGGAGGCCGCTGTATTTGGGATGGACACACAACCAGAGTGATTGAGTGTGATGACAGAGCTGCCTAGGTCCTTCTGCTTCAAAGGATCTAGACCCATTTTTAGAGCTGAGGCTTAAGTGGCCTCAATGTGGATGGTGATGAACATCAGGGGCCCGGAAATTATAGCTCTGATCCTTCAGAAAGTCCCTTCCAAGGACAGGATCATGGTGGCAACAGCAGACTCAGACTCTGACTGGCTTAGCTGAGAGGAGATGCACCATTTTAGGAAGACGGTAAGTCAACTTGACCAAAAAGAGACATTTAGTTGAGATAAGGGAGCTTAGACTTACTGTGTAGACTGTTATTTGTAAACACTTACTCTTCTAAGACTTTTGCATTTCTTGGTTCTGAATTATGTGTAATTTTTTATATTCAATGATTACAGGACAACTTTTGTTATTTTCTTGGTTATGGAAACACATGCATTGTTGGGACAAAACACAATCGATTGAAAAGTATGCTGTTTTTCATTTTATTACTCCGTACCTATGCGGATTCCTGGGCCGGGCACCACTACTCACCTTTGGCAATACATGGATTCTTGGTGCATCCCTGGGTTGACGGGAATAGTCTCTGAAGTCTTAACTTTGCGATCCTGAACCTAATAGGAAAGGCAAATGTCACACTGTCACAAGTGACAGCAATTGCTGAAATGGACCCTTAGGGAACTTTACTAGCCTGGATTGATTAGGAGGCAGAGATAGAGCTTGCAAAGTCTGCCACATTGGCTTGAGTCTGTGATGCAACTGAAGACTTCTTGAAGGAAGAATTGAAATCTCACTGGATCCTTAAACAACAATCTGCCTACAAGAGCAGGCATCGGTAAATTGCCAGTGCTGATTAAGATAACGTTGTGGAGACTGTATAAAGTCTGATCATATGCATCAGAAATAACTCCCAGAAACATGCTTGTAGCTGGAGGGAAATTGATTTTTGATTCAAGACACACACATCAAAATGTGCATTTATAACATTCCCGAGTATCATAATTCTGAAATGTTTTCCTTTGTATTACTTACTAAAGAATACATGTGGGTTGAAGGAATCGTGTTTTATAAAACTGAAAGGTTACTAGGGGATATAGACAAATAGATACTAGTGTGTATAACTGGGTAATTAACACCTGTAATTCACTTTGTTGTGAATACACTCACTCATTGCACAATCTCTGAAGTTGTAATTCATGCTACTGGCTCTGGGCAGAAAACCGGGGGAGTGGCAAGAGGAGGAGAGATGACTATGTCTCCATGGTCCAACCCTCAAAAAGCTCTGTGTTTCATCAATAGGCACCTCATTAACATCTTCCAGTGCTCACAGCCAATGGACTATACTCATCCTTTTCGTCACTTAGTTCGTTACAGGTTTCCTTATGTGGTTTGTGTTCCCTTCCGATGCTGGAGGATAGAGGTAATTGGGAACTAAAGTTCTTTGGGGAAGATTCAAATGCTCAGATTTTGCAGTGACTCTGAATAATGATCTCAATGGGTCAAAACTCTCCAAGGTATATGGAAAAGGGCTGATTTTTTTCTGCTAAGTTCAGAGAAATTTACTAAGAGATAGAGAAGACAATTCAAACCTCCATGAGTTGTGTTTTTATGAAACAAACTACCCAAGTCATCAATAAAAAGTCCTATAAATGTTAAAACTAACAAAAATATTATATGTCAATGTGTGCAACACATTTATGTTTGTTTTCTATGGCGTGGAGTATTTCTTTTTCAGAGATTATAGAAGTTTACTTATTGTTTGTTCTTTCTTTGATTTTTTGATGCCATTTTTCCAACCACAAATCATGGTTGTTCTTATGAAAAAATATGATATTTTATGATATTTCATTTTATTTTCTATTCCCAGGCACCATGCAGTAAAAATCCTGACCCGTCTGGAATAGTTTTTTCTGCTAAATTGGGGAAGGGTCTAATGGCAGTACAATGCGTTCTCTATTCTCCAGAGCATGTGACTATGTAGTTTACTGTCTTTATGGGTAGGAGCAAATGTAATAAAAGTGCATGTTATAGGTATACTGGTTTTGTTGCTAAAAGTAAATGCCTGACTGGTACACTATGTGACATCCTTCTCAGAGAGCTCTATACATTATTAACCGTAGGCGAGCATGGTATGGAAAGGAGGTGGAGAGAAAAAGAATAATAATGGTAAAAGCAAACTTTCTCCTGTCTTATTGATTATTAAAGGCTTTTATATTATGTCATCTGACCAAAATATCCTGTGAAGTTAGTTGTATTATATTATTTTGCAGACGTGAAAATACAGTGGCGAGAGCTAACGTGACTTTCCAAGGCCACATAGACTGTAGGAGGAGAGGGTGGATGCCCGTCAGGGCTTTAGACCGATAATGTTTAGAAAAACTAAGGTTGGACGTGCACAATGTGATAAGAGCAGGAGTTGAGTTTGTTCAAGTCCCAGGTTCAAATACACGTAATTGAGTAGAAGTGTTTCAGAAAACCAAGGAGTTTTCACCAAGGTAAATTTGCTCAAAGAATTTTCAGAATGGGAGATCAAGGTAGAGCTTCCACAGTTCAGGCTTGAGGATGAGATCTGGAGTGACCACTCAGGAAGAATCTTGCCTCTTTAAAGACCTGAGAACTGGAAGAGGTATCTCTATGCCAGGAAGGGTCAGAATTATGGTGTAAGGAAGGGAAACTGGAAACACCTACGAAAGTCACTGTGTTCACATAAGGATTTCTCAACCTCAGCATGATTGACATCTTGGGTGGGAGAATTTTTTGTTGTAGGAAGCCGCCTTGTGCATTGTAGGGTATTTAGCAACATCCTTGGTTGCTACCCAATGGACGTCAGTCGTATCACCCCTCCCCATCCCCAGCTGTGACTACCAAAATGTCTCTAGACACTTCCAAACGTTCGCTAGGGGGCCAAGTCACCCCTGGTTGAGAAACATTATTTAAAATGAATCAAGCTGAATTAGGGAACCAAGATTTAAACTTCAAATTAACCAACCTGCACATGGATTGCATCTCTATTTTTTTTTTCCCCTCACACTATTGTGAAGTATTTTTAAAGCAATATTATCAACTTGCCAGATGTATGCTTCCTGGGCAAACTTCTACAGATGTGTACTATCAGGGAAAAATAAAAAAGGGGGAAATTATGGCCTTAAGGTAAAAGACTAGAGAAAAATTCTAGATTCTTGAGATAATGGAAGTAGAACATTACCCAAAGCAGAAATTTCCTGAGTCTCTTTCTTTTGCAGCAGCTTTAAGCTGTTTCTAGGCATGTGACATGGTACAATCTTTTTTGGAGGACCATCTGGCCTTGGCCTTGGTGTCACAGGCTCCCTCTCTGGCAGGTGGGGGAGCCTCTACCACATATCAAGTTCACTGGTGCTGAATCGCAAGGGCTCAGAATCACCTAATCTGACATTTCTGATGAGAGAAACTCTCATGACTGTCTTCTAGAAAAATGCAGTTAAAATACAACAAACAACGAGAAGTTGAACTTCTTCCAAGGTGGTCATGAATAGAGACATCTTACTTTTTCTAGGGCAAGAGGCTTGTGATATCACGGCTTCCGAGTGCTGAAAGGGCACAAGTCTTGGTGGAGACTATAATGTACAATTAATGATTTTCTGGAAAAATCCATTGGTGAAAAAATAATAATACAAGTAAATCAGTCAAAGATGTAGTGTTTTGACCAATATTTTAGCTCCAAGAATATCATTTCAACTTAGAAAGGAATATAATGAGGGATAGAAATTCTTGAGAGAACTTCCCTGCAGGAACTCACTGAATTTTTAATGCATGGATTAAAAAATCATGCTCACCGTAGAGAAATCATTAATGACCACTTTAGTGGACCTTGCTTTTAGAAGTTATTTTGGCTGTCCAGCAATGGAATGCTCATCTTCTGTTTGGGGAACTCTCCTTCTAATGAATCTTGGAAAGGAGCAGGCCTATTTGCAACCATAGAGGAAGCAAATGCCAAATCCTTACTCATTTGACCTATGTCTCAGACTTAGCCTCCATCAGTCACGTGGTGCCCGCTGAGAGCCCAGAACAGGTGATGTGGGGGCTCTGAGACCCGAGTGCTATGGGGGTAGGAGCTGAGGGAGACTCGGTTTCTTAGGACAGCTGGGCCTATGCAGCATCTGGGACCAGGAGTGTTGGTGATGCAGGCCATCACATCTGAGGTTCAGAGTAGTGGAGACAGAGGGGGCAGGGGTCTTACCAGATAGGTTTTGCCTCATGATTCTGGCTAGTGTTGACGGCTGCTCAGTCCCATGCCAATTCTTTAGTTCTTCCAATGATTCTGGGAGCCACTCCTGAATGTTTCATAATCCCCGCTTCCTGCTTAAGTCAGCTGGAGTTGGTTTTCGCTGCCTGCAACTAAGAACCCTCAGCCATCCAGTCACTAACTTGTAAGAACCCTATTAACTTGTAAGAACCACGTTAATAGCAATAACAGCAGAAAATCTGTTTTCAGCACAAAATTTGGTAGTAGTAATGGTAACATTTGGCCAAAATGGCCCCCCATGATCTCTGCCTCCTGGTATTCACCCACTTGAATTATCCTGTCTCCTCAAGGGCAGGTTGGACAGTACTTAAAATTTACATTATTTCACTTTTTAGCTGCCTTTCCCGGTAGAATATAATCTTCACAAATGAAGAAACTCACTTAGGTCTTTTTTTCCCTCGTGTATCCTCAGTGCTTGGGGATGAGTCCTTGTTGAATAAATATCCTCAGCGTCTGGGGATAGGTGTCTGTTGTATGGATGAATTTATTTGCTGAGTGTTAAACCCTAAAGGTTGTGTAAGACGTCTTATCTTATTTAAGCCACTCAAGTCTACGGTGTGGATACTTCTACTCTTCTTTTCCCAATGAGACTACAAAGGCCAAGAAAGGTTGACAAATTTAGTAGAATTCACAGAGTAACAAGTATAAAGGCAGCATTTGATACCAGATTCAAGTATCGTATTTTTTTTTCTTTTTTTTTTGAGAGAGAGAGAAAGGGCGCAAGCCAGAGATTCCCTCGAGGGGCAGAGAGAGAGAGAGAGAGAGACAAAAGGGGCTCACTTGAAGTAGGGCTTATGTTCATCTGAAGCAGGGCTCAGTGCTCACCCCATGCTGGGCTCAAGCTCAACCAACCGTTGAGATCATGACCTGAGCCAAAGTCAGAGGCTTAACGCGCTGAGCCACGCAGGCGCCCCGGATCCAGGTGCTGTAAAGTGTGTGTCGAAGGTAGCAGGAATGCGAACAATCAGGGGAAGCTGGAACAAATACGCCAAACAATACGACTCACCTGCCATCCAAGTGGCAGACTCCGGGAGGCTGCAGATTTAAATAGAATCCGGGCCTGGGCTGAGTTTCAAAGGGGCAGCCCTGAGCTACTGAGATGTGGACGGTACTGTCCAACAGAGCCATGCAAAACAAACAAACAAACAAACAAACAAAAACCAAGAAGCGCAAGGGTGGGAACCGGGCCTCCTCCCAGAAGCAGGGCTCGAAGGAACCGGACAAGCAGGTCAGTACTGGCTCACAGACCGCGGGAGCGAGCAGGCGCCTACCTGTCACCTGGAAAAAGTAGAGGACCTACAGACGTTAAGAAACCTGGTAGAGGGGCCCACGATTTCCAGGGGTGCAGTCATGTCTCGTGTATTTATATCATGTTTACTATTACATACGTACGAGGTTATTTGATTTATGTCTGTTGCTATAGATGCCACGCGGGCTGTTTGTTGTTTGCTTTGCTCAGGCTTGTATGACGATGCCTGATGTCACAGCACCTGCAGAGACCAATAAGTATTTAATGAATGAATAAAACCAGAAGGCGGTGGTAACGCTAACAGGAAACACATCAGGCATGCGCCCCGCACCAGGCACGTTTAAGTATCGTACACTTATTAACTCAATCACTTCTTGCAGTAACTCTGAGGTAGGTACAATTATTTTCCACATTTTCTAGATGGAGACACTGAGACACGGAAGGGTTAAGGAACTCATCCAAGGTCACACAGCTAATAAGTGGTAGAGCTGGGGAAGCAATGTTGTTCTAGGGACGATCCTTTTTCCGCTTTGTTACATGATCTCTAAACGAATGTACTTGAGCACAGATAATTGTTCGGAGGACCACCTGGCATCTCTGCTTTGGGTCAGGGAGTATTCCAGGATTGTTTCCAAAGCCAGATTTTTCTTTTGAGGATGAGGATTGCCGATATCCTGTCTGCCGACCTTTCATCGCTCCCGCGAAGGGAGCAGTTTGGCCTGCAGATGACTGGACGTCCAAAGCAAACAGCTGGATGCAGCCAGAAGAAGATAAAATCTGGCAGGAGGATCATAGGCTTCGAGCCAGGAAATTCTCAGAATATAGTTCAGGACGAGGGTAAAGGCAGAGGAAATGCTTGTGTCACATACTAACCCGTGGGTCAGACAATAGGTCTGGGGAGGCCCCTGAAGGTACAAATTGAACAGCATTTCCTAAACATTTTTTTCCAGACATAAAGATAAGCAGATACAGGATGAAAGAAATTCAATTATAAGTTAGCATCAAGATGGACACGCACGCATTGTATTCCTTGATTATGAGAAAGAGTGTCTTGGATGAAAAAAATCTACACTGAAAATTGTTACAATAACAGTGTCTAACTATCTACAGAAATATTATAAAACATGATTGATAATATTACTTCCATAATAGACTGTTGTGGTCTTCACTATGGTTTATGAATACTGATAAGCGTTTAGGGTCTAACGCTTTTAAAAATTCATTTTCCTTTTCCCATGACTATGCTGCCGGTTCATAATCTATTAGTGATACTGAGAGTTCTACCTGACAAAAGGCCATTCAAAAGAAAATAATTTAGTCCTCCACATTACTCTGAAATGTAAGCTGAAAACAAATACTTCTTAAAAAGCAATTGCCCATCTCTGTGCTTATTACTCGCTCCACATAAATTATAAAAGTTGAGTGCTTTATGGTAGGGAGGTAATGGGGAATCGCTGTTAGCTACATTCATTGTTCTGTGTACTTGTTAGAACAAGTAAGATGAAGTGTTAAGGAAATTCGAGTTTAAGCATTATCATTGTATGTTTGACGGCCTATGAAAATTAACATTTGAAAATTCCTTCACTCTGTTGACAGCTCGCTCTCATTTAACTATAATCAAAGGGGAAATAGGAAAATATCCCAGATGGCTACATCTACGAAGAGAGTAGAAATCGTTATCAACAAGTGCAAAGCATAATAGTAATTATAACGCTTGTACAGGATTTTGAGAGACATTTTTTTTACGTACAATATTCTTATTTAATACTCAGAAGCAGCTCTAGGAAGTTGGTAACATTGCTATTTTCATTTTAGGGTTGAGAGAATAGATTCCAGGGAATGGCTTACCCACGATAGAGGATGGTGAGGTTGGGATTAGAACCCAGTTTCCTGACTTCCAACTCGGCGATTTTTCATTACACGAAGCTGTCCTCCTAATGGGGGGAAAGAAAGAACCGATAAACTTGGGGCTCAAAATGGGGTTGAAGGTGGTTTTAGGGTTTTCAAAAATAAGTGTTTAGGAAGTAGGTATAGCTATTTCGCTTGATGTTTAAGATAATTGTCGGAAGTGAAATGAGTCCTTCCCAGCCCAGGTACTTCTTACTGTTTCCAGGTCGAAGATCCACAGCCATGATCCAGATCGTCCCTTCCTCAGTGAGAAGCCTTCTCTTGAATGGTGCTACTTTGCGTAAACTCTGGAGGCAGACTGGGATCCAGGCTCAGTTTTCTCACCTCCCCACCTACGCCACCTTAGACGAGTGAGTTCACTCTTCTAAAGCCCAGCTTCCCTATCTGCAGAACGTGGAAGAAGCAAACACATGCATGAAAACTTTTTTTATGAAGGTAAAATAATTTCTGTTAGATACCCAACACATTGCAGTAAGTACATCATTAGCTATTATCTTCATGTCGTGCGTTTGGGGACTAAAATTTCTCCAACGAGAGTGAATGGAGCGTATGCAAAATATTCTCATGGCTTACACATGAGGACATGATCTCGGTAAAACTGAACATGGCCCAAGTCCACATGGGGAGAGGTATTAGTACCGTGACTTCTAAATTTTCTGAAGATACTAATTAAAATATTTTGTTCCATTGTTCCCATAAGTCATCATATTTTTAACCCAATGAATATGGTCACTGTAAGCCTCTGAAATTCTCCCCTGCGGCACTGACCACAAGGTGAGCAGGTGGTTGGTTTGGGGATGAAAAGATACAGAAGACAATTCATGTAAGTTGTTGGAGGCTAGTATGAAATTCTGGGCATTTGCCAATATTGACTCTTTGGCATCGTCTGGGACCGTTTTTGAGTGACTGCTGAGTTGCTGAAAATACCGTAAAGAGTTTCAGAAAGATTGAGGGCAGTAGATTGGTTTCCACCATGGTTAAATAGCGGAAACTAGTTTTAGGAAATGTTGGAAAATGAGTCTGGAAATTGTTGCAAGGAGTATTTTGTACTCACTGATTTGCATCAACACATCCATATATTATTTACTAATAGAAGAGATTTGCATTGTTGATTACCTGGTGGGTTTTTGATATGCTTATTGTTTGAACCCCAAAACCTCTTATAGTTATACCTCTAGATCCTGGAGAGTATGTGCTTCATGAAAATGTGGTATCTTTAAGAGAGGACTGAACCTTTAGGCATTCACTATCCATTTACACCCAGTTAACTTGGAGCTCAGGCCCTGGGACTTTTGGATGGAGGGAGTGGTATTTGGAATTTCCGCATTGAACTTTTGTTTGTATCATCTGCATGAAACGTTTTGATTTTTTTTCCGTCTAAATAAACTCATTTTTTCTTACCCTGGAGAACTGGCTAAACTGGAAAAGCCTTCCATGGGTTGAAATGGCACACAAGGCAGTTTTTCTTCTAGAAAAGGAATAGGGGCACCTGGGTGGCTCAGTCGGTTAAGCGGCTGACTTCGGCTCAGGTCATGATCTTGCGGTCCGTGAGTTCCAGCCCCGCGTCGGGGTCTGTGCTGTCAGCTCAGAGCCTGGAGCCTGTTTCAGATTCTGTGTCTCCCTCTCTCTCTCTGACCCTCCCCCGTTCATGCTCTGTCTCTCTCTGTCTCAAAAATAAATAAATGTTAAAAAAAAATTAAAAAAAAAAAAGAAAAGGAATAGTCATGAGTAGTACTCTTTATTCTCTGCGTAGATAAAATATGTTTTCTGGGAAACGGACACACTTTGTATCTTTGTTCATCCCACTGTTCTCATGGCTTGTCAGATTCATCTGAAAAAGTTTCACGTCTGGCATCACATTTTAGGGGCTAGTTGGGATTTGAGTGAGGGTCAGGAGAAACTACAGCATATGGAAAATGGCTGAAGCATAGAGTATGTTTTGCTCAGAGAAGGGAACTGGAGTTATGATCATTGTCCTTGAGCAACTGTGGTACAATTCTTTGTACAGAAGCAGACAACAAAGCTAGAAATGATGACAAGAAGTTATCTTTGGGCCCCATGTATGATTTTTATATGATGAGAAAATTCAGAATGGAATGAGCCCCTTTGAGAGGTAGAACACTATTAGCAATCTGTCACTGCTTGGATGATGTTGTTTTAGGGGTGCTATCAAAGTGGCTTTCCCTTGGGGCAGAAGGTTGGATTGATTGACTTCCTAAGATTCATTTTAACTTTGGGGCGCCTGGGTGGCTGAATCGGTGAGGCGTCTGACTTCGGCGCAGGTCATGATCTCACAGTTTCTGAGTTCGAGCCCCACCTGGGGCTCTGTTGACAGTGTGGAGCCTGCTTGGATCCTGTCTCCCCCCGCCCCCCCTCCCCTGCTTGTGCTCACTTTCTCTCAAAAATAAATAAAACAAATCTTTTTTTTTTTAATGTTTAACTTTAAGATGCTATGATTTCACAATCTTTAAGAATGAATTCGGAAAAAAGATGCCCTGAGAACTCACTGTGTGGCATGTATAAGTCCTGCCTCCTCTCTGGGCTCTAGATCCCTAATCAGCAAAAGAAGATGGTTGGACACTAGATCAAAAATGTACACTCCTTGGTCCTTGGGATGCATCCAGCCTAAATCGTTAAGAAGAAAGATTAGAAGCTGCCACCATGTTCTACTTCTTGGAGATGTTCAGAGGTTACCATCTTAGTGGTCCATAAAGCCGTTCCAATCTTCTCTTTCACATTGAAAAGATTCATTCAAGTGGGTAATTCAAGTTGTAAGAATGATTTTTCCCCTGTAAGATGCAATGATATAATTTTCATTTGGAAGGAAGACAAAAATGTAACCTGAAAAATCTTAAGTTTTTCTGAATTGGTCTTTGTACAAAACGATTTGACTACCATTGCTCTAGATGGTGTTTATGATGTCTGCACCCTGAATATCGTTTCTAATTCCCTCATTGCTCTTAGAATAATGGATACTAAGATCAGAAATTTGACATTGCTGGAATAGAAAGTTTCTCCCACTAGATTAGTCTTTTTTTTTTTTTTTCTCAGAATACAGCAGTGGCTGGATCTCAGGAGAGGGTATGGTAGGCACAGAGGTCATTTCTCTCCTAGTTGAAGGAGGGAATACATCTCAGAGCACGGAGAGACTCGGTTTGAGTAATAATGTGTACTCACACTCTTTTCCAAAGTACTTACTTCCTCAGTGGCAGGATCACCTCCTCCCCAAATAAATGTCCCAGTAATAACAGCTTTTACTTGGGAAGCAATGATTGTGTCCAGTAGAGGTAGCTAAAAATTAGACACTAGATTCTAAGTTCCATGAGAATGAAGTACTCCCTACTGTGTCCTTGGAAAGTAACAGAATTTGGCAGATCGCAGGAACTCCGTGATACTCTGCTGAGTAAATGAATTGAATGAACAACGGGGTGGATCATTTTTTCTTTTCCCATCTATGCTTCTAATGGTGAGAGGGCCCCCTGCTGGAAGAATGAATATTGTATACGCTCTGTAGCTATGCACCGTGTACTGAAAATTAATCATGACTGTGTTTAGACCAGGTCATAGAAAAACGATGGCACCTTGTTGGGCAGAATATTGTAAAAACCTCTGTGAAGAAGCACTGGGTAGAATAGGACTCTGTTTGCAGTGATTGGATATGTTACAGATCAAACAATGGACTTCAAAACAACCTCATGTGCCAAAATTTCTGAGATGATCTTACAAACCTATAACCTGTGATATGAGTAGTACAAGCAGCAGTAAGCATCATTGTAAAGTGAAATTCACACGTTTGTCTAATATATACATACGTATATTCATGTAGCACAAAATTATATATACACATCCAATCTGCATGCTGCCTGATAATTACATAAATGATAAACAATTCGTGACAATTACGAGGTATTCCTTTCTACAAAATCAAGACAAAAATGTTACAGGTTTTCTTTTCATTAGTTATTCAAAATGAAAGCCGCTAACACTTGTTACACTAACACTTTTTACACAGTTTTACACACACACGTGCTTGCACCCACGCTCAGTCTGGAAGTAACCTCTCAGTTCTTAGAGTTGCTTGTACACCTGTCTTCTGCCTGTGTTTCATTCCATGTGCTCGCTTCCACCCAGGGGTCTGTAATCGACATCTGAGTGTTTCTTCTGCTGCTCGGCTCTGGGTTCCCTGGGCCTCGCAAGTGGGAATGACTTTCTCAGAAGGCAAAACGCTGCCACCACACTCTGGGAGGGAGACGGGGTGGAAGAGACTCAGGCAGCAGCTTCCATCAGGAGGTGAGAACACGGTGAGATGGGGTACTGGGCCCCGGCAGCTTGGAGACTGCCATCTGAGTGAGGAGACGGAAGCATTTGGAGAGTGGGTGGGGGGTGTTCTTCGGCAAGGAACGGAGGAAATAGTCACAGGGTTGAAAAGTATCTGGAAGTAGGGCCACCAACCAGGAGGGCTCCTGGTTCCTTCACTCATTAGGAACACCTCTCTCATCAAAAGCCCACAGGAGGAGGCTTTGCAACCACCAAGTGTCTACGCCAGGGGTTTTCAAAGTGGGCTGCATATGGGAATCACCCAAGGAGCATTAAAAAATAAGTCCTGATGCTTCCTGTCCTCAAGAACAGGAGGCACCCCTGGATGGCTCATCCGTGGACTGTGCAACTCTTGAGCTAGGGGTTGTAATTTGGAGGCCCATCTTGGGTATGGAAATTACTTAAAAATGAAGTCTTAACAAAAAAAAAAAAAGCAGAAGGAGAGGAAACATGAAGGGCAGGGAGTAAAGAAAGGAGTAAGACAAGGGAGGCAAGACCCCCACTGCTCCATGGTTAAATCTCTTCCGTTGGATGACAGTCCTTGAAAGGAATCCTCTAAGCACAGCTGCACATGCGCAGAATTTAGCAGAAATATTGGTTTGTAGAGCAGAATTACTCTTTTATTCAACATTTCATTTTTCTTTTATCTGCTTGTTTCACTAAATGAAAGCTCATTTCAACAAAATTTTTTTGTACACTTGATGGGGTGGGGAAGTGTGGAATATATGCGCTGGAAGGGAGTTTAGATTTGGTGCCAAGGGCAAGAATTGTTTAAATATAGTATTAGCTAAGAATAAATACATGGTAACAGATAAAATAAAGGACTCCTTTAGAATTTAATTTCTTTGGGCTGCCTGGGTGGCTCAGTCGATTGAGCATCGGACTCTTGATTTCGGCTCAGGTCATGATCCCAGGGCCTTGGGATGGAGCCCCTTGTGGGACTCCGTGCTGAGCAAGAAGCCTCCTTAAGATTTTCTCTCTCTCTTCCTCTGCCCCTCTCCCTGCTATCTCTCTCTCAAATTAAAAAAAAAAAAACTATAAAACATTATTTCTTTACATTGAAAAAAACTGAATATAAACAGTAGAATTGAGAAAAAATTATTGATATGGAAATTACATTTAATAAAAAATATGTATATTTAAATACAACAGCCATCTGAAAATATTTTGCTGTAGTTACAGAATCTTTGATCTCTCTCATTGAAGTTTTTATTGAAATAATTGTAGATTCACATACAGTTGTAATAAGATTCCTGGCATACTTTACCCAGTTTCCCCCAAAGGTAACATTGCAAAAGCCAACAGTATAATATCACAGCTAGGATATTGACATTAATACAACCCATCAATCTTAATCACATTTCCCCAGCTTTATTTATATTTGTGTGTTTCTATTTATTTTTGAATGACCAGTCAGTTGACTCAACACTCTGATTCTTCTTTTACCAAGGGATTTGAAATGCCTTTATCACACAATGAAGGCCTTTGTATGTTTTAAACTTTGTTTTCCCTCAATTGACCTGTCGTTTTGTGATGCATTTTACCATGTGGTAATTTAGGGCCTTTTTCCTTACATTCCTTTTTAAGAACTTTCCTGGGTTTTCTTCACATGTTTATTCTTCCAGATTAGCCTTAAAATAATTTTGAATGAGGTTACTTAGAATTTAGAGGATAATTAGGAAGAATTTATATTTCTGTAGTGTTGTCTTCCTACCACCAGTCAAAGCAGGTCTCTTTATTCATTTAATGTTATATTTCTATATGTTACACATGTATTTCTTATATGTTACTACTTAGAATTAGTTTTAAAAATATAGTTTCCTCTATGTTTCATTGGTTTCTGTATTTTTTGTAATTTTACTAAACTCTCGTTTTTAAAAAAGTAGACTCTATTTAAATTAAAAAATTTTTTTTTTTTTTTTTTACTTTTAGAATGAGAAAGCACCCAAGCAAGAGAGAGGGGCAGAGCAAGAGAGAGAGAGAGACTCTTAAATAGGCTGCACACCCAGCCCAGAGCCTGACATGGGGCTTAATCCCATGACCGTAGAATCGTGGCCTGAGCTGAAATCAGGTGTTGAAAGCTCAACCAACTGAGCAACCCAGGTGCCCCAATAGACTTTATTTTTTTAGAGCAGTGTTAGGTTCATAAGAAAATTGAAGCAAGTACAGATTTCCCATAAACCCACATACCCATTCTGCTCCTATACATGCATGGTCTTCCCCATTGTCAACATTCCCACTAGAGTGGCACATTTGTAAAAATTGATAGATGTACATTGACACATCATTGGCACCCAAAGTCCATGGTTTACTTTAGGGCTCCCTCTTGGTGTTGAACATTTTATGAGTTTTGACAAATGTAAACACAGGTCTTCCTTGATTAATGATAGGGTGATGCCCTAATAACCCATTGTAAGTTGAAAATATTGTAAGTCAAAAATGCACTTAATAGACCTAACCTACCGAACATCATAGTTCAGCCTGGCCTACTTTAAATGTGCTCAGAACACTTACATTAGCCTCCAGTTGGGCAAAATCATCTAACATAGAGCCTACCTGATAATAAAGTGTTGAATATCTCATGCAATTTGTTGAGCACTGAACTGAAAGTGAAAAACAGAATGGTTGTGAGTGTATCGTTGTTGACCCTCGTGATCACATGGCGGCCACTCCCTGCTGCTGACCAGCATCCTGAGATGCTGCTCGCCTGGGATGAGATCCAAATTCCAAATTTCGAGTTTGGTTTCTACTGAATGTGTATTGCTTTAGCACCATCATAAAGTCGAGAAATTTTAAGTCAAGGGACCGTCGTAGTTTCACCGCCTTGAAATTCCTCTGTGCTTCACCTGTTCATTTCCCCGTCTCCCCAACACCTTCAACCAGTGAATTTTTGTTCTCTCCATAGTTCTGCCTTTTCCAGGATGTCACATAATTGGTATCATCCAGTATATATTCCTTTCTGATTGGCGTCTTTCACCTAAGGATGCATTTAAGGTTCTTCCGTGTCTTTTCCTTAAGGTCTATGATCTGCTTTACATGAATGTTGGTGAAGAGTCTAAGTCTGTGTTTAGATCCTGTTTTTGCATGTGGATGTCCAGTTTTACAGCACCATTTGTGGAGAAGACAATCTTTTCTCCATTGTATTACCTTTGCTCCTGTGTCAAAGATCAGTTCACTGTATTCATATGGGTCTATTTCTGGGCTTTCTGTTCTATTGTATTGATCTATTTATCTGTTCTTTCATCCATACCACACTGTCCTGATTATTGTAGCTTTGTAGTAAGGCTTGGGGTTGAGTAGTGTCAGTGTTCCAACCAAATTCTCATTTTAAAAAACGTATCTGGCTTATTCTTTGGGGGCTCTCTCGGTATACAGTCCTATCATTTGCAAATGTTTGTCCCTTACTTTTCTAAAGTTATACCCCTTATTTAATGTTTTAAATTATTGGAGGTCCAAAATACGTCTTAGCATCTGATAAAGCTGATGTCTTTCACCTGCTCTAGTTTTAAAAGTATCTTGGTTACTCAACTCATTATCCCCACCCCCACCCCCCAAACAACGCACACTTAGTTCTTTGGGATTTCTGTAGAAATTAAAAGTGCATAATTATTTATTCTTTTCAGTCTTCCACAGCAAGATAAGGATCTTATATACTAAAAAAGCATTGCATGAAAATATGTTAAAAGACCTTTTTATAGTCTTCAACTATGGTAATGAGACCTCTGTTTTTAAATTTTTGTCGTTTGGCTCTTTATGGCAATTATTTTCTGCGTGAGAATGGGAAACAGAGTGGGAAAAGGAGGGTAACCAAGACAAAGAGTGTAACAAGTGTAAAGATCTCAGGGCAGAGTGTTGGAGCCTGTAGTGGAAAGGAGAATGTGGTGTGTTGATATTGGAGAAGTAAGTAGGAGTCCTACCAGGAGAGATGTGTTGGCGGTGGTGAGCAGAAGGATTTAGACTTTCTGCCATTTTCAAAGGGAAGGCTTTAAAGGACTTTAAGTGGAGGAGTGACCAGATGTGGCCTGTGCTATAAAATAATCATTGTGGCTGGTGCGTGAAGAATGGGCTGTGGGGGTTACCCCGAGGGTGGAAACAGGGAGACGTGCTAGGAGGCCAGCATGATGGCCCAGGTTGGAAATGATGGTGGCTTGTATCATTGGGATGGTGATAGTAGAGAGAGAAGGGAATGGATTTCAGATACTTTGGGCTGGACAATAAAATGGATACGGAGGATGAGGGAAAAGAAAGGACTAAGAATTGGGGCACCTGGGTGGCTAAGTCGGTTAAGCGCCCGACTTCGGCTCAGGTCATGATCTCGCGGTTCGTGAGTTTGAGCCCTGCGTCGGGCTCTCTGCTGACAGCTCAGAGCCTGGGGCCTGCTTCTCCTTTTCTCCCTGCCCTCACCCACTCATGCTCTGTCGCTTTCTCTCTCAAAAAATAAACATTAAAAAAAATTAAGAAGAAAGGACCAAGAATAATTCAGCTTTTGACTTAGGCAACTGTTTGGTTGTGGTATTTACCAAGACAGGGAATGTGAGCTGAGTAATAGTTTTGGGGGTGGAGAGAGTAAGAGTTCTATTTGGGCATGGTAAATTGTACGATGCCTGTTTCACATACAAATGGAGGTGTCAATGAGGTAGTTGGAAATGAAGAAGGAGCTTGGGAGAAGGCTGAGGTTGGCTCTTTTAGTTTAGGATTCTATAGATGGGCCCAATGAGATCACATGGGCAGGTGTTTAGATAGAGAGGCTCTGAGGCATCTGCAATATTTCGATGTCAGATTAAAGTGGCATAGACAGAAAAGGACAGTAGTGAAGGAAAGGCAGGAGCGGATGGCAGCATTAGAAGCCACAAGAAAAGAGTAGAAAGAGAGATAAGCTCTATTGACTCCTTTTAAGAAGTTCATTACAATGAAAATAGAGAAGTGTTGAGTTTATGTCAGGTAACTAAAACATTCCGGTGTGTGTGTGTGATATCAGCCAGTGCTGGCCTAACTCCTAATGGTGACAAGTATTTCAAGTAAAAATAAAAAACGAGACAATGAAATAAAATGAAAAAAATAAAAAATGAGACAATGAAATAATTTGAAATAATTAGCCAATAAAATTGTACAAAAGGAAAAAAACTCTAATTTCACAAGGTTAAAAACCTTTCCAGTATTTGTATTTGGATCTTACTAAATTTATAGGTTAAACTAAATGGAATTGGCATCTTTACAAGTTTACGGTTTTGATCCAAGAAGAGGGTATGTGATTTATTAGTTCTCTTTTATGGACTTTAGTAGAGATATAACATATTCTTCAGGAAGTTTCTGCTCATTTCTAGTTAAATTTATTCCTTGGTGTTTAAAAAATATTTCAGTTGCTAATGAATATTTCAGTTGCTGAATATTTCATTGCTATAACACATTTATAGCTGTATCCCTATCTATATAGATGTTCTTTTAAAATATGTAACAGGGGCCCCTGGGTGGCTCAGTCAGTTGAGCATCTGCCTCTTGATTTTGGCTCAGGTCATGATCCCAGGGTCATGGGATCGAGCCCCATGTGGGGCTTTGTGCTGAGCATGTAGTCTGCTTGGGATTCTCTCTCTCTCCCCCCCCGTCCCTCTCCTCTCCCTTGCGTGCTCTATCACTCTCTCTCTATCTCAAATAAATGAATAAATAAATAAAATATGCAATAAATGTATAAATGGCTATGCACGGAAAGATCGAACTAGAATTGAACAGAATCTTTTGGAAGAAAGCATGCATTCTCTTTCTTCATGTACACACACATGGATGTATGGTATATTCATCTATATCGATACATCAATTATATATATCCATATACATTCATATCCGTGTGTGTGTGTGTGTGTGTGTGTGTGTGTTTATCCCCTCTAGGCAATATTTAAAATGCATCTCTGGGTGAGTTGTTTTTTTTTTCTGTCTGGCACAAAAAGCCTTTGTCTTTTTCTCTTCCCTAACCGTAACATGTTACATCGTAATTTCTTTCATGCAGCTCCTTGGGCACTTAGAAATAAAATCTTCAGAAACGCACCTGGGTGTTCCTGGACCTGTCGCTCTCTTAGAGAAGGGGTGAAGGCAGAGTTTTCTCCCATGGGCCCCGCAAATGAAGAGTGTGGGCAGGGAGGGACGCTTGTGATGGGTTGCTGTGGGGGAGAAGAGTGTGGTCATCAGAAGGCTGGTACCTCAGTTTCAGTCATGACTAGGACTTGAGCAGAAGTCTTAAGACTTCCCATGAACTGTGACATGATATCACGTTTTCAAATTTAATTCCAAGTTTCCTTTTAAGTTCCATTTCTTTGGTATCATCTTGTTTTTTCCTCTTTAATGCAGCGTCATTTCTGGAACAACCAAACTGCTGTGCTTCTTCCAATGATTCCCTTCAAATACCTTGTGGGAATATTTCTTTAAATCGCCACTAAAAAGTATAGTTCTATTTTTTAGCTCTTACCTCACGTGTCTCAACAGTTCCTATGAGCTTTCTACCCATCCAGTTATCCGATTCGATACAAAACAGGAAATCACTTATGCAAACCCTTTCCTAAAAGAGTGCAAAACACATGCTTGATCTAAAATATGTGTCAATATTAATGTATTTGATGCTATCTGGATCATTTAATTAAGTAGTTATAATCAGGATATTAAAATAGCATTTGACATCTTACGCATTTTGATAATGTTACACGTGAATGTTACAGCTGGATGCTATGTCTCTATGTAAAACCAATTGATGCATTTGTTTCAACTTACAACAAGTAGTGGGGTTAAATGTCCTCTCCTAAAACTTTCAGTTCATAAGTTAATTCTCTGGAGAATGAATATAGAGGTAGGTGACAGAGTGACCACAGTATGCTAGGAGAGAATCAATAGTGAGATTTGATATGTTCAGAATATTGCTATAAGCCAGTTCATTAAAGATTACAATCAAGGTTATAATGAGAACCCCAGTAGCAAATGAATTTGTAAATTATGCTTGTTGGAAAACTCAAAAGCTCAAACGGTTTATGGAAAAACAAACGAGAGAAGAATCCACTCACTTTAACTTGACTAGAGATGCAGTCATTATAGCTTAATTTCCAGTATGATTCAATTTCCATATCTTTGTCAAGAGCTCTTTAAAGGCAGGGGGAGAGGTGAAAATGGGACTTAGGGTTGTAGATTTTTTTTTTTTACTTTTTAATTTTTTTTAAGTTTATTTATTTATTTTTGAGAGAGAGAGAGAGAGAGAGCATGAGCTGGGAAGGGGCAGAGACAGGGAGACACAGAATCCAAAGCAGGCTTCAGGCTCTGAGCTGTCAGCACAGAGCCTAATGCGGGGCTTGAATCCATGAACCGTGAGATCACGACCTGAGTGAAGTTTGGCACTCAACCGACTGAGCCACCCAGGCGCCCCAGGGTTGTAGATTTGCTAAACAAACTCCAGGGTGTCCAGAGACTTTATTCTTAACCTTCATACTACTTGGTTTTGTTCTGGTGTCTGATATAACTCTCACTATTGTAAGTTTCTTAAGGCAACCTCAATGTTAGTATCACAGAGTAAGATTGGGACTGCTTGGAGGACATGAGTAGACACTTTTCCAAAGAAGACATACAGATGGCTAATGGACACATGAAAAGATCACTCATCATCGGGGAAATACAAATCAAAACCCCAATGAGATACCACCTCACACCTGTCAGAATGATTAAAACTAACAACTCAGGAAACCATAGATGTTGGCAAGGATGTGGAAAAGGGGAACCCTTTTGCACTGCTGGTGGGAACGCAAACTGGTGCGACCACTCTGGAACACAGTACGGAGGTTCCTCAAGAAATTAAAAATAAAACTACCCTAAGACCCAACAATTGCATTACAAGGTATTCCCCCAAAGGTACAAAAATACTGGTTTGAAGGGGCAAACGCACTCCAAAATTTATAGCAGCACGATCAACGATAGCCAAATTATGGAAAGAGCCCAAATATCCATTGACTGATGAATGTATAAAACAGATGTGGTGCATATATATACAATGGAATATCAAATAGAATGTAATCCTGCCATTTGCAATGATATGGATGGAACTAGAGTGTATTATGCTAAGCAAAATAAGTCGGTCAGAGAAAGCCAAATACCGTATGATTTTACTCATATGTGGAATTTAAGAAATGCAGATAAACATAGGGAAAGGGAAGGAAAAATAAAACAAGATGAAAACAGAGAGGGAGCCAAACCATGAGAGACACTTAAATATAGATAACAAACTGAGGGTTTCTGGAGGGGAGATGGGTAGGGGATGGGCTACGTGGGTAATGGACATTAAGGGAGGCACTTGTTGGGATGAGCACTGGGTGTTATGTGTAAGTGATGAATCACTACATTCTACTCCTGAAACCAATACTATACTATATGTTAATGAACTTGAATCTAAATTAAAAAAAAAAAGAATTTTGAACTAAAAAAAAAAAAAAGACTGGTACTGCTTGATTACACATGGAAACTCAAGGGAATATTTTCAGTCTTCCAGTAAGGCTAGAGTATCTTAATATATCTGTTCCCTTCCCAAACTCCAGGTGAGTCTTTAATTTTTGTAAGGTCAGAAATTGCCTGAGTAGTATAGGGCTAAAAAAAAGTTCTCTATCAAGGGATTCTCCCATCAGTCTCTAGGAGAACAAAATGAGCATGTTTGACTCAGTATAACTTGTGACTGGAGGGGAAGTCAGCCCAAAGTATATTTTCTAATACTTAGGGGTGAGTAACATCCTTCTCACTCAGGCTTCCTTGTACCCAAATGTTCAGAATGCTACGTAGGTAATAGCCACAGTGGTACAGTGGAAAGTTATTTTTAACCAGATGTCCCCTCTTAGGTAGTTCTTCCTGTGGGAAAACAAAAATGTGCTTACTAAAGTCTTGGAGTTACTCACCTGGGCTTGAGCAGAGCCCAGAATTCACAAACATAACAATGTCTTCCAAGCAGAAGTATTGATTTAAATTACTTTGTTAAAATATTGGTTAAGTATGAATAAATACAGAACCAGATACAAATGCTTTGTGCTTATAGCTCTCATATAGCTACCATCCAAATAAAATTTACAAACTAATTACATGCAACCCATAAAACCAGTAGAATCCAATCTACAACATTTATTTAATACTGGTTTGTTAAAAACAATGTTACCTTTCATTGTGTGAATATGGTACTTGTGCGGGGTGAATCTCTTTGCGGTATTCAAGATGGCTCCTTTCATGATCACTATCTGTCTTGTAGTAGGGCTCAAAAATAATTTCACAATGCCAGCCAGAATGAATAGAAAATAGGCTTTACTTCTACAGGGTAAGGGTCACTAAGAAGAAAGACATTTGGTTGCCTCTGGAAGGAAATGGGTTGGAGTTAGCGAACTTTGCCAGACATGCTATAGGTGTTTGAGTGAAGATTCTTTGCCCCCTATTTATTTACCTTTTTATAATATAAACCCAACAAAGTTGCCATGTTAAAAGTGAGACAAATAGACTGCTCAAACTCTTGGGATATCTGGATTTGGAATCCATTGTTTAAAAGGGTTGTCTGGGAGGGGCGCCTGGGTGGCTCAGTTGGGTAAGTGTCCAACTTGGGCTCAGGTCATGATCTCACCATTCGTGAGTTCAAGCCCCATGTCAGGCTCTGTGCTGACAGCTCAGAACCTGGAACCTGCTTCTAATTCTGTGTGTCTCTTTCTCTCTGCCCCTCGCTGCTTGTGCTCTTTCTCTGCCTCAAAAATAAATAAACATTAGTTTTTTTTTTTTAATTAATAAAAAAAGAAGAGTCATCTGGGAAACGCAGTTACTTGGGGACATTGGGGACCCATGTGGAGTCGTGTTTTGGTGCAGACTTTCTTGTTGGGGGAGGGTAGCCACCAAACTGGGTCTGGTGTAGGGCCAACTGCTTTATAATACAGGCGATCCAGAATGAGATCTTAGGACCATCTTCAGACAATGCTACTTGTGTCATTGTTCTAGATGCTGATACATGTTCATTTGAATTTGATATGTTTCAATCGCTGTAAGGAAGATGATGAGTATATTCTCCCACTATTTTGTTCTGTTGAAGTATCATAAAGCTTTTATTTCCTGATCTATTTGAAGTACTATTAATCTTTTATTTCCTATATTATATCATGATACCACTTAGGCTTTGGTTAGTACTTGCTTAGACAGTGTTAACTTAGCGGCGAATCCAAATGCAAAGGCAGGACTTAAAATTGTGGAGCGGTGTTCATTTATGAGGTGATAAGGTGACATTCCATATCATGTTGACTATGTTCACTTTTCTGTCTTAGATTGTTGTACAAACAAAAACAAAATGAAAACAACTCTTATGGAGAGTATTTGATGCCTGTGAATTTTTGAGATACTGGAAAGAACATGGATGTTGGAGCTAGACAACCTTGGGTTTGAATCTTAGCTCTATCAGTTCAGCATGTGGCCTTGGGAAAGCCATCAACCTTGTTTGAGCCTCAACCGTATATATTTGTGAGGTGGGGGTGACAGTCTCTTCTTCACCAGATATTAACTAAGCTGGCACTGTTCCAATTGCTCGGGATCTAGCTTTGAGTAAGCTAATTACCTGCCTTCGTAAAACTCACCTTGTAGTTAAGGTGGAGAATGGAGAGGGAGAAAATACACATAAAGTATATCACACAGTGATAAGTAGCATGGAGAATACAGGACAATGGGATGGAAAGTGACTGGGGTAAGAACAGAGTTGGTATGTTATCCAGAGCAACGAGGGAAACACTCTTCGAAAATATGCAACATTTGAGATGAGACCCAAATGATGAGAAGTCAGATGAGTGTTGAGCCAGGTGATGTAGGAGTGAGCATGGGGATTCTGAAGGGCTGTTAGAGGTCTGGTGTATTGGAGTGCATGGAAGATGGAAAGGATGCTGTCTGCTTTGCAGGGCGGTTTAAGGATTGTATGAGTTAAGTATCTAAAATGGTTGGCATGTAGAATCGCCTAGCAAATGGCAAGCAGTTTATATTGCAGATTACCATTCAGATTTTATAAAGCCTTTATCTGTTCTAAATAGGAAAGCTTTGTTGATCTCGCGTAGGTTCATTCCCTCTAGAAATGAAGACGTGAGGTAGTAAAGTGACGATTTCAGTCATCTGCTTTGTTCACATTCATTCTTTGTGAAGTTTTTCTCAATGACGCTTATGTTGGGTTTTCTCACGGATCCCAGGGCATATGTTATTCATACAGTCACAGAATCTTTACTTATTTATTAAAGCTGGTGATACTTGGGAGATCATTGTGCCTCACTCATTTTTCTGCTAAGCAAGGTACAGCCCCAGGACAAGACGTGGTTTAAGATCAAAGAATTAGTGCCAGAGTTTGTATGGGACCCCAGGTCCCTGGACTCGTACTTGTGTATTCTCTTTTATTATCCTTATTCCCTTCCTCTACTCAGGCCTGGTTAGGGTTGTACACAAGCCAGTGATAATACCAGCAATTTAAAACTTTTTAGACAGATTATATCATAAATGATGAGGGCACTGTTATAAACTGTATGTTTATTACCCCTCCCAAAATTCGTATACTGAAGCCCTAATCCCCAACTTCATGCATGGTATTTGGAGGTGGGCCTTTGGGAAATAATTAGGCTTAGATGAGTTCATGAAGGTGGGGTCCTCATGACAAAATTAGTGCCCATATACAGAGACCAGAGATTTTTTTTTTTTTTTTTTTTTTTTTTTTAGAGAGAGTGCAAGCAGGGAAGGGCAGAGAGAGAGGGGGACAGAGGATCAGACGCGGGCTCTGTGCTGACAGCAGTGAGCTCAACATGGGGCTTGAACTCACGAACTGTGAGATCATGACCTAAGCCGAAGTCGGATGCTCAACAAATGAGCCATCCAGGCGCCCGAGACCAGAGGTCTTGCGCCCTCTCTCTCTGCCACATCAGGATACAACAAGAAGGTGGCCATCTGTAAACCAGCAAGAGAGCCCTCAGCAGAACCTGACCACGCTGGCATTTGATCACGGACTTCCCCACGTGTGTTGTTTCAGCCGTCCAATCTACGGTGTTTTGTTACAGCAGCCCAAGCTGACTGAGACAAACGTTTATGTTGTGATGTTTAGGATAAGCTATATTGTTGGATATACATTAGTGTGGAAGAGAGTAAAGAAGTAGGCTGGTTGCCCCAGAAAACCTGACTGATGAAATTAGGGGATTTTTCTTGGCCAAGTTTGCTAAGGTTTTCCCACCTTGATAGTGAGGTGTCAATTTCAAAGTTACACATGCCTTTATAAGTCTGCTTTAACACTGGTCACTACTGGGGTGCTTCGGTGGCTCAGCTGTTTAAGTGTCTGACTTCAGCTCAGGTCATGATCTCATGGTTCTTGAGTTCGAGCCCCGTGTCGGGCTCTGTGCTGACAGCTCAGTGCCTGGAGCCTGCTTCAGATCCTGTGTCTCCTCCCCTGCTTGCACGCTCTCTCTCTAAAAAAAAAATAAATAAATAAACATTTTAAAACTGGTCATTACTGATTTTATGATGTGAAGGCAAAATTGGAAGAGCCAAAAGAAAACTACAACCTGATAGTATGATCCTGGGGAAACTTGCAAAGTCTTCTAATGACATGGACTCTCCTGATGAAATACATCAATGTCAGAGAATAGTTGTTGAACTATGCCAGCTTGATATATGCTAAAATCTAGGACTGTTTTGTGCTTGTCATTGAGAATTGGATCTTTGCTAATAATTTTGTTAGTGATATATGGGTCAGAAGAGAATACAATTCTCTTTTAAAGCTATATTAATGACATAGTGCTGACACTGGGGGAAAAAGGCTTTGTCAGTAAATAAATACAATGCAGACACAAAGAATTGATGTATATGGTAATAATTGTACTCTATTATCAGTAGTCCTCTTGCTTACTGGTGCCTTAGAAAATATACTATTAAATAGTCCGTTGAAATGGATGAATTAGTTGAAATATTGTCTTTCAAAACTTAGACCAGAAGACAGACGCCCAGGTGTTTAGGACTGAAGACCTAGCTGATGAAAAACAAAGGCAATTTCATATGCATGTCGGTCGACAATCGCAGACGCTGTTTTTATAGTCTATTATATTTGTGAATTTGTTTGCAAAGTATTTGTAGTAATTCTTCGAATTGGGGTAATGGGAAGAGCATATAGAGTTGAAGACCCTTCCCACATAGCAGTCTTTCTAAGACTGGATTTCTTAATCTTCAAAATAGGAGGGGTCATAATGCCTACATCTCAGGGTTGTTGTAAGAGGTAAATGAGATGACGTGCGTGCGATGTAGCCTAAAAAAATACTAAACAGGCATTATATGCCCCTAGAAATATTTTCCTTCCAAGTTAGAAAATTCAACACAAAAGAAATAAGGAAGAAAGAGGTTTTGTCACCAATACTGAATGAAGAACTGGAAATAAGTACTAAACAAGCAATGGAAGCATGAGCAGAAGGAAAATAATCCAGTGACTGAGCTGGAAGGAAGCTGGCTGAAGAGGTCTCTCATCCAGAGTCAGGGCAGAAAAGCTTACTCAGCAGAGAAATTAGTTGCCTGCCTGAGAGCCAGTTTGGAAAGAGAGTTGGGGGCCCTGATCAAGGACACGGGAAGCAGGGGCGCTTTCTTTGCACCCGCTTTGTAAGTGAGGGCACCTAAGACACAGCAGTGCATGGAGAAGGTTTGCGGTAGCCCAGATCACTGAGGCCTCAAGGGAAGCGGTCCTCTCTGGGACAGTTGGCCGGTGCAGGTACGCAGAGGCATAACTTCCGTCAGCACTCCCACTCACCCCGCTCCCCGCCCCTGCACGTAAATTCTTAGTACAAAGCGAGCTTGCTCTGCAAATATAGCCTGCGGCAAGTCTCCATTCCATCCAGATCGACTGTAAGCTCTTCCTGTTTAGAACTTCTCGAGCCCAGTTTAGAAGAAAAATAGCATCGTGCAGGGCACATAAGAGTTGCTAACTGGATAAAGACTGAATCTGTAACAGAATGTAAAGAAGACATAAGTAAGAAAGGGGTGTGGCATTGGAGAAGTAACATTTATTGACGACTTCTTTGCATCACTTTACTTATTTTTTTTAAATTTTTTGTTTTTTGATATTTCTTTTTGAGAGAGAGAGAGAGAGAGAGAGAGAGAGAGGCAGAGAGAGAAGGAGGCACAGAATCCGAAGCAGGCTCCAAGCTCTGAGCTGTCAGCATAGAGCTCAACACGGAGCCCGAACCCACGAATTGTGAGACCATGACCTGAGCTGAAGTTGGGTGCTCAACCGACTGAGACACCCAGGCGCCCTGCATTACTTTACTTACAATAATGTGTTTGAGATTTTGAACTACCCTGAAGTTAGATGTGACTGTCCCATTTAGTAAATGAGGAAATCAAGACTTGAGGGAACTTATCAAACTTGTTTCTGGTTTCATACCTGGTAAGTGATACAGAATTTGGACCAGATTTGCCAAATGCCCAAATCCTCAAGCCTCTGCCTGCTGAGCTTCCCCTTCAACAGCAGAGATGATGATATAGGAAGGGGCAGATCTAGCTTTTAATCTAAAGATGCCCCACAGGGAACTCAGAAACCAACAAGATTCTAGGGAAGAGTAAAACTGAATTTTCTATCGGTTATTAAATATAGCTCGTGTCTGTTTGAACTGATTTCAATGTTCCCAGTGAGTTAGTCACATGGGTATACATATAGGACTTCAAACATAGTAGGGACTCAGTATTTGCAGCACAAATGAATGACAGTGAATGAATGAAAGAAAGGATAAATCAACTGGAAGGTTTGGTTTTAACTGAAAAGCCACTTAGATGAGCATGACTAATAGACAACTGGTAATAAGGTGCAGGGGGAGGAAATCATAAAGATGGCGAATTCGAGCAACCTGTGAGCCTGAAAATAATAGAAGGAAATGAGAAACAAGGCAAAAACACGTGTGAAACCCGCACATAAAGATTTTTGTGTCCTCTGTTTAGTTCTCTAACAATAGAAATGGGTGTTGTCTACAGTTCATTGAACAATCTATCAAGTAAACCCCAACCACAGTCCTTGGAAAGTTGATGAAGCTTTTCAGGGTGGGCTTCCCAGCATTTAGGGAAGGAAGTCCCATGAGGCCCCAGTGCCATGAATGAGTTACTATGCTCAGATTCAATGTTCCTTATGCTGTAATTATAGTATAATATTATAATCTCTAATATGTATTGTAATTATAATATGTGATTTATTATAATATTCGCTGTGAGCTTTACTTATTTACTTGTACTCGATAGGCAAGAAGTTTGCTACTGGCTGTGGCTAGAAGAAAACCCTCTTCACCAAAACCTGGCAGGTTAGGTTGAAACAGCATCACTGTTTCCTAACAAGCAAAGGAAATATGCTCTCAGATGGTACCAGGGTTCCTAAGAAAATCTACACTTCCTGGGGTTATTCTTTAATACATCCCCCCCCTCCATGTCCATTTAATTTTATATACATAGTGTGGGTATAGTTGCCACACAGTGTTACTTCGGTTTCAGGTATACAACTTAGTGATTTGACAAGTGTAAACATTATGCTGTGTTCACCTCGAGTATAGCTACCATCTGTCCCATTACATCCCTAGCACAGTATCATTGACTGTATTCCTTATGCTGTGCCTTTTATTCCCATGGCTCTCATTCATTCCATATCTGGAAGCTTGTATCTCCCTCCCCCCTTCTCCCATTTTGCCCAGCCCTCGCCTCCTTTCCTCTGGCAACCATCGGTTTGTTCTCTGTATTTATAGTTCTGATTCTTCTGTTTGTTTACTCATTTTTTTCAGATTCCATTTATAAATGGAATTATATGGTATTTGTCTTTCTTAGTCTGACATATTTCACTTAGCATAATATCCTCTAAGTCCATCCATGTTGTCTCAAATGGCATGATCTCATCCCTTTTTATGGCATGTAATATTCCATTAAATATGTATCATATATATATATATATATATATTTTTTTCCTCATCCATTTGTCTCTTGATGGACACTTGGGTTGCTTCTATGTCTTGACTGTTGTAAATAGTGCTGCAGTGAACATAGGAGTGCATATATCTTTTCAAGTTAGTGTTTTTATTTCTCCTGGATAAACCCCCAGTAGAGGAATTATGGGTTAATATGATATTTCTATTTTTTATTTTTTGAGGAAACTCCATACTGTTTTCCAAGATGGCTGCACCAACTTACATTCCCACCAACAGCGCACGAGGGTTCCTTTTTCTCCACATCCTCACCAACACCTGTTATTTTTTTGTCCTTGATTTTAGCCATCCTCAGAGGTGTGAGGTGATACCTCACTGTGGTTTTGATTTGCATTTTCTTGATGATGAGTGATAGTGGGCAGCCTTTCATGTGTCTGTTGGCCGACTGGATGTCCCTTAAGACTTTTGAGGTGACACCTTGCTGTCCCGCACACCACCCCTTGGTACCATTCCCAGAGGCGGAATTCTAATGTGAGAGGATCAGGAACCTGCCAGAACAGGGCACTTTCTATGTCCATTTGCCCCGTCTCCTTGCCTCTGCAAGTTATGGCAAGGCTCAGGCAGCTAGCTGCTCAACAGTTCTCTGCTCTGGACACCTGGCCTAGGGCAGGTGGGGGAAGGAGCTGGGCATCTCAGAGAACCCTAGCTGCAGGTTGTTTCCCACTCACTATGATTATTATTACTTAAAATAGTTCCATGAATTTAATGATGAGCAAATCAAGGATATGTGAATAGTGGTTCATCCAACTTATACCAGAAATGATATTGAAACATATAACAGCTACTTAGTAGTCTGGTCCACATTTCTTGGAAAAACAGCTCAGTTAATTGAATAATAGCAAGATGGATAAATTCATGCTATTAATTAATCTTATAATTAATCTTGTCAATCAATCTTATCTTAATAACTCTTGCTGACTACCACGCAATTAATGAGGAAGCCTTTTGATACACTCACTAAACATGGGATTTGGAGTCAGGCTGGCCTCCAATCCTGGCTCAGTTATTTACTGGCTGGGTGGTCTTGGGGAAATTACCTATTCTGACAACCTCAGTTTCCTCATTTATAAAATGGGCCTAAGAGCTACAGCTTGCTAGATTGTCATGTGGATTAAGTGAGTTAAACCATGTGAATTACTTTATTTATTTATTTTTAAATGTTTACTTATTTTGGGGGGGGAGGGGCAGAGAGGAAGACAGAGGATCCCAAGCAAGCTCCACGCTATCAGCGCAGAGCCCGACGAGGGGCTCGAGCTCGCGAATGGCGAGATCGTGACCTGAGCTGAAATCAAGAGTCTGACGCTTAAACGGCTAAGCCACCCAGGTGCCTGAATCACTTAGTTTAAAAAGGCCTGTCACGTATCCAGTCTCAGTGAAAGAAAACTATATATTTGCTTGATTGCAAGATACACATTTTCCATATTTTGACATTTCTCAGATCAGGATGTGTCTTAAAATCTTTCCAAAGAGACTCTCTAGGCGGTAGCCAGAGACCCCAAGTTACCATTGCTTCCCCGTGTTCATGTGCCCGCTTTGGTGGGCCAAGAAGGTAGGCGTTCACCTCAGCTGAGTTAGTTCTGTGGGTGGCACTACATGTGTACAGCGTTTAAATTAAATTTAGGAGTGGAATTGTAAAAATCGACAAAAATATCTTAAAACAAGCCTACATCATTGTACAGCACCAAACAAAAAGTTACTGTGTATGCAGTAAAGACCGCCTATCACACGCTATGTGATGCAATTAAAGACATCAGAGAAGGCCAAGTTTTTCAGAATACGTTATCGAATTTTCAAAGCTAGGAGAAAGGTGCGTCTAACTAATTTTGTGAAGGTCTATCACTCAAGCTCAGAACATCAGATAAAAGCCTCTAGCTGACTTTCAAGAAAAGCATGCTGAATTCCAGAGATATGTAATTCAATTAAAAATCCTGTAAGCATAATCAAAGCAGAAATGGAGACAAAATTCCAGATTCTTTGATACGCTTTTCAGTTATATTACTAATCCAAAAATTGCTATCTGTCAAGACAATGGACGTGGGTAATGAAAATTAGAATAACTTTATGGTCCGAAAGTGGCTCAGACTTCTTTTTATACTTTGTAAAAGAAACTTAGAGTCAAGTTTTGATGGTCGTAACGATAGGAGAAAGTGGGATGTGTTGGAATGAACAAACACAAGCTTCCGTAGGCTTTTCAATGTATGTGTGTTTAATATGGTCTTTGCGTTTTCTGGAGAAGTTGTCAGTCAATTGATGCTTTTTACAATGGATGGTGTCTTAGAATCAAGGGACTATAATATGACAATCAAGACAAGTGAAAGTTGCATGTTGGACAAAGCGATAGCTTTTTGGAATTGTGTGCTCAGCTCACAGTGCTCCCCTGCAGCCATTTTATACACCGTAACACCCTCCTCCAGCTTCAGCTGATCAGAACTGACATGCACCCCTGGTTCATGCTGGGCCAGAGTCTCTTCCCCAGGAATCTGAAATTAAGACGTAGAGAAGGAATCTCTGAACTTGGGAGGGATGACTGCATGCCACAAACACAGAGTAGCAGAGAGGGCTACTCTGCCAAAAAAGTTAACAAAGCAGGCTACTGAGAGAAACAGCAATGACAGATGCTTTCCGTTTCTCCATTCCAGCCCTTCCCCAGGCCTGGCAAATTCCCGTCCTGGGTCCCTTGAGTTACCCCTGAGTCATTAAATTCTCCACATTTTTGCTTAAGTTAGCTCAGGTTGTTTTCTACATCTTTAACCGAGAGAGTTCTAACCGATCCATGTGTCTAATCACAGACTAAGCCAACAGCATCACGTTGCTGTGGTTTGGGATTCCGTAGCTGGTCACCCCAGGCCATGAGCAGCCTCCGCAGGGCTCCAGAGACCCTCCATTTTGCCCACTATGGAATGAGACATGTTATCATTTCCCACAGGTCTTCATGCTAAAGGTTGGAAAGCGTTGACTTAAGATATGCTTTAAGTCAAATCAACACTGGGGGCAAGGACAAATAGATGTGCCTGAGGCCAATGGACTTCACAGGCCAATGGACTCCAAGGCTTCTAAGAGCATGATATTTAGAGCTGGAAGGAAGGGCATTTCCTTCTCTTAGTGCTTCTCACTTCCCAGCTCTCATCCTATTCTACTCATTACCCTTTCTTGAACCCTACTCTACTCATCCTACTCTACTCGTTACCTTTTCGTGGACTTCCTTGCTAGCTTCCCTCCTCAACTAGTCCTCTAAATGGTTGGGTTTTTGTTTTTTTGGGGTGGGGAGTGTCTTAAGGACCCCCTTTCCTTTCCAAATTGTCTTTCTAGATGGATCTCACCCATTTTTAGGGATTCAAACACTAATTCAGTGTTGGAAACCAAATTGATGTCTCTGGCCCTGGTTGTTCATCAGAACTGCAGACTGAACTATAGATCTAGCAGCTTCCTTGACATTTCCACCTGAATGTAACACAGATATATGGCAAAATTTACAGGTTGAAAATGGATGCTTGGTACCTCCAGCAAATCTTCTTCATCTCAGTAAATGGCCTTGCCATCCTCTCAGTTACTTCAACAAGAATCCTAAAAGTAATACTGATTCCTTCCTTTTTCTTCTCCCCCACGTGTGGTCTACCAGAAAACTCTGTCAATTTTATTTATTTATTTTTTTTGTGATTTTTTTAAATGTCTATTTATTTTTGAGAGAGAGAGAGAGAGAAAGAGAGAGAGGGAGGGAGAACGTGAGTTGGGGGAGGGCAGAGAGAGAGGGAGACACAGAATCTGAAGCAGGCTCCAGGCTCTGAGCTGTCAGCACAGAGCCCCGTGTGGGGCTCGAACTCACAGACTGCTAGATCAAGACCTGAGCTGAAGTTGGGTATTTAACCGACTGAGCCACCCCGGTGCCCCGGTTAATTCTATTTTTTAAATATGTCTCAGTCTATTTACTTCTCTCTAACTTCACCATCTATTCCACGTTAACACCTTCTAGTGTTCCCATGCTGATTCACTATTCACATATCATTAAAGATGATATTCTTAAAATAGAAATTGTATCAGGTTACCCCTTGCTTACAACCCTTCAGTGACTTGCCATTGTGGCTAGAACAAAGTCTGAACTAACCATGGCCTCCAAGATTTGCATGCTCCTGTTCCTTCCTCTCTAACCATATGTCTTGGCTTTCTCTCCCTCAATGGATGGAATTCACCATCCTTTTTCCTTTGTTAAAAACACCATGGTCTTTCCTGGTACTTAGTCTTTGCACACACTGTTTCCTTAGCCTTAGATTCTCTTTTGCTCACTCTGTGTATGGACACAGCTCTTTTATCTTCTGGTCTCAGCTTAGGTGACATTTCTATAGAAAGATCTTCCTTGACTAAAATAAGGTCCTCTTTGTTATTCTAAACTTAGGCCTGGGGGCACCTGGGTGTCTCAGTCAGTTGAGCGTCAGACTCATGATCTCAGCTCAGGTTTTTATCTCAGAGTCATGAGTTCAAGCCCCATATTGTGCGTGAAGCCTACTTAAAAATTTTGGGGGGCCTGGGTGGCTCAGTTGGTTAAGAATCTAACTCTTGATCTCAGCTCGGGTCTTGATCTCGTGGTTCATGAGATCAAACCCTGTGTCAGGCTCTGTCTCTGGGTTAACAATGTGGATCCTGCTTGGGATTCTCTGTCTCTCTTTCTCTCTCTCTGCACCCCCTTCCTTCAAAAATAAATACATAAAAAAATTTATAAAAAAAATAAGTCTTGATTGTTTCCATAATAGCATTAAACATAACATACAACTGTTAAACTATTTTATTTATTTGACTTTTCCCTCTTATCTTTTTCTCTCTTGCAAACTCCCTGATGTCAAGGTCAATGTCTACCTTACTTACTTTTCTACCTCTAGAACCTATCACAGTGTCTGGCTCAATGTGCTTTATGCGTGAGTAAGACATTTGGAGAAATTAGTTTGTATAAAGGCAATAGATCAGCAATCTTTTCCTTTCTGTAGATAACACATTCTCTGACCATCGGAATGGCATGGAAAGCAGTGGTAAAATTTTAGTTAAGGAAATAGTTGGGTAGTTTATAAATTGTAAAGCTAACAGGTAGAAGATGGTGTTTTGGAGGCTCTGAAACCTGAGATGGTGGAAATCAGAGTTACGGAACTGGCCTCATGAACAATATTCTTGAACTGCCACAGAATTTTTACCATATTATCTTTTGGCTGCTGGTGGCATATTTCATTTAAAAAGAGATGTGTTTTCCTGGAATTTCTTGCAGAACTAACAAAACTCTGCTCGCTGATTTTTGCAGTTGCCAAGCCTCTGTTTATTTTTCTCTCAATAAATATGGACAGGAGACAGAAGCTTATTAATTGCCCTGACATTTCTTTCTAATATATTTCAAGCCCAGGTGTTCAAGTGAGCATGTGTCAGGTTTTAATCATTGGCATTTGTTTGTTTCATAGGGCATTTGATATTTTGTGCCTCTGGGTATAAGAGATTCCTCTTTGTTTTCAGTTCTCTAGGTTTTAAAAATCATTAATTCTTTGGTTTTATAAAGTATGAGATACACCATAGGTTAAAAAAAAAAATCTTCCTGGATACTTCAATTCATGGAAGAAAGTTCTCTCTGGTGATTTTTTTAGGGAAAAACAGAACTTATCCTAAGATTGTTCAATAGCAGGAGTTCTGAGTGTTATTCTGAGCTACCAATTCCTTTGGACATCTGATCAAAGCTATGTAATCATTGGGTGGAAAAATGAATCTACACGCGTACATTTTTTGGAATGCGTTTATGAGTTAATGGACTGAGTAAAGCCCATTCATGAACCCCAAGCTAAAAACCAGTGCTTTACAGTGCTTTCAGATAGACCCCGGGAAATCCCTTTAGTTTCAACCTATAAATTTGACACATCAAGCATTTTTGATGGAGAAGACACTTTTCAGATCAGAGCACATGGGTTCAATTCCTCTCACCCCTGAAAGTAAGAGTTAAGGGACTTCTTTCACCCTTAGATCAATCCTCCAGGCTTGAGAGTTATAGTAGAGAACACCTACCATTGCTCGAGCACGCTCTTGGGTGCCAAGAACTGTGCTGAGTATTTCAAAGTATTTCATTTTCTATAATGCACTTTGCAATAGTTAAAACCATTCTTATTGATAGAAGAATTAAAAAAAAGTAGCAGAACTATCTGCCATAGGCAGCAGAGAAAGGAATTAGGCAGGCAGACAGAAATGCTTCTGGTCTGGGCAGTTCACGTTCCTCTTAGTTCATTCAACAAACATCTCCTAAAAGTGTACAATGATTGAATTTGCACGATGCTGGGATATTAGGTTATCACCAAGACATATCAGACGTAGTTCGTGTCTTCAAAGAACTCATGGTGCCTTTTGGAAGGACAAGACAAAGCAGTCTGCTGATCTAGGCCCCAGGCTCCCTGCTCTGGATGACATCAAAACAAGTCAGACCCATTTTTTGCACTCAAGGCACCTACGATCTGCTTTAAAGGACATTGCAGGGGCGCCTGGGTGGCGCAGTCGGTTAGGCGTCCGACTTCAGCCAGGTCACGATCTCACGCTCCGTGAGTTCGAGCCCCGCGTCGGGCTCTGGGCGGATGGCTCAGAGCCTGGAGCCTGTTTCCGATTCTGTGTCTCCCTCTCTCTCTGCCCCTCCCCCGTTCATGCTCTGTCTCTCTCTGTCGCAAAAATAAATAAACGTTGAAAAAAAAAATTTTAAAGGACATTGCAAGTAGACTTACGGCATTGATACAAAGACAAACACGTGTTGGAGGAGTCATGTGGACCTGGTGAGACAGACTTCTTGGGGAAGTGGGAGATGGAAGGTGGGAGACTAGGCCTCTGTGCTCCCTCCCTGTTACGTCCCCTGGGGGGCTGTATGGGAACCTAGGCTAGTAGAAGACAGAACATCCGTATCTACAGACTTGTAGCACTGCCCAAATCCACTGCCCTGTAAGAGTCTTGAATATAATGCCCGAACCTTATTTTCCTATTAAAGCATTTCTTCAGGGCGTAACACATCATTTGCCAAAGAGGAGGTGCTCGGTCAAGGATGGTTGCATGGAGTTAGAATGAAAGCACGCAAACTGGAACCAGCGTCTCTCAAAACCACCATGGCCACCACAAGAGAGACATACGAGCCTATTTATGTGTGTTGCTAATCGAGGAATTACTTTGGTCCCCGACCACTGGGACTTGACTGCCTAACGTGGACACATGGAGGCAGACACGCGAAAAGGTTCGTACGTATCGTGGGCCGAAGGAACCATCCAGCTCAGCGGAGGAAACAGTAAAACAGAGAATCTCTAATCGGTTATTTCTATTTATATGGCTGTTTTATTTCGTAAGTTTTCCTATTTGATACAGGATGCTTTGGCTGATAGTCATCTAAAAAATGTTGATTTGCTTACTGGCTGTTACAAGCTACTTCTCTATACACAGACCGTCTTTTATTATAATACGGAGATGTAGCACTTTTATAGAAAGAGCTGCTTGTATTTGTTCTTTGCCATAATTTCTAGTAATTTATTTTCATTATTGGCAATGCTTGCATAATCCCTAACACCTACAGGAATGAAACACAGTTCCTCTTGCAGATTTATAGCATGCCTGACGAAAAAAAAAAAGCCTTATAATGCAAATGTGAAGGTTTAAATGATCTTCTAAAAGTCCCACAATTGGGCCACGTGGTTTGGAGGTCAAAATTAAAAACAAAGCCATCTGGACTCCTTTCTTCTTTATTTACATATCGAGAGAAGTTAAGAAGGATTGGAAATGGCGATTAGCAAGCAGAAAAGTCATTTATTCGTGACACGGTTGAAATAGAAAGCTTCCACGTGTGGGGGGCTTCATGAATGCTTTCAGCAAGTAAACTCTGTTCCCTACACTTTGACTAGCAATGGCCACCCAGTTCTGCAGGGCTGCCTGGGTTCTAGATAGTTCTTCAGAGTGACCACTTGGCTGCTTAGCGCCACTTCTATGGTTTCTGGTTGTGCTGGGTGGTTTCCCCTATTGAGCGCTATCTCCAGCTATCAGAAAGAACTTAGCAAATATTTTTTTTAATTTTTTTAAACATTTATTTATTATTGAGAGACAGAGAGACACAGAGCATGAGCAGGGGAGGGGCTGAGAGATGGAGAGACACAGAATCCGAAGCAGGCTCCAGGCTCTGAGCCGTCAGCACAGAGCCCAACGTGGGGCTCAAACCCACGAACCGTGAGATCATGACCTGAGCCGAAGTCGTATGCTTAACCGACTGAGCCACCCAGATGCCCCAAGTTAGCAAATATTTTTATAGGGGGAAGGCTATGCCATTATGTGTATGACTTAATCTTTCTTTAAAAAAAAAATGTTTATTTATTTATTTATTTATTTTTGAAAGAGAGAGAGGGGCAGAGAAAGAGGAAGAGAGAGAATCCCAAGCAGGCTTTGTGCTCTTAGCACAGAGCCCGGCATGGGGCTCGAACTCATGAACCGTGAGATCATGATCTGAGCTAAAATCAAGAGCCAAAGTCTTAACCAACTGAGCTACCTAGGTGCCCCATGACTTGATCTTTCTTTTCTTCCTTTTCTCCACGTCATGGTTTCACTCCCCTTTCTCATCTCTCTTTGTGGGTCTTTGTTCCTATGTTTCTCCTTTTCTCTTCTACCTGACTCTCTGTGTCTGTGTCCTTCTGTCTCCTGTCTTTTTTTTTTTTTTTTTATTCATCTTCCTCTCTCTCCACATATTTATTACATGTTCCCACATGCCAGGCACTCACTGGGTTAGGGGGTGTGGATTATAAAGATTATAAACAAGACAGATTATGCTTTCCAGAGTTGTCCATCTAACAGGGTAGGGGGTGAGCGGAGGGAAGGGGCATAGAAATAGTAACCATAACGATTAATAGAGGCACAAACAACATGTTAGAGTAACACAAAGAAGTACGTAACTGTCTGAAAAAGATCAGGATGAAACGAAATTTGAACTAAGTCTTTATGCATAAGCAAGAGTTTTCCAGGTGAACTTTCAGGGGGCGGGGTGGTGCAGGAGAAAGTCCGTTACAAAGGGATGTGTACACGGTGTGTGTGAAGGTGTGGAGAAAATATCAAATATGGTAGACGTAGCAAACAGGGCACCTGTATTTAGTCCACTCAGAGCCAGAAATGGATCATCACAGAGAGCAATGGTGTCCACAGTCTAGTAGCAGTCCTCACCCACCGTCCTACCTAAGTCTCGTGCCACTGGTGCATTTTTTTGGATTAGTTTTGTTTTCCCAACACACTCCGGAAAACATGTCACATAGCCATGCCGGGAAGCTGTTCTCCCCCTCACTCTGGATCGATGGGGTCGGGCTGAGGGGAGCTCTGTATTTCTCCGACCGCAGAGATTTATGCAAACTCTTTCCTGAACTGAAAGTGGAAGCCAAATGTTGGAGGGCAGCCAATATACTATTCCACTTTCCTTTCCTTACGGAGTTTTGAACCAATTGACAGAGAGAATACGGCAAATAGAATTCCCAATATCCTTTTTTTTTTTTTTTTTTTTTAAGTAATAAAGGCTACTTTGGAGAACGTGGCTTAGGCAGATGGCAATACTGAACTTTCTGGCTCCTTACGCCAGAATCAGGGAGGCTCACCCGCCCGGTTATAGGCAGGACTAGAAAACCATGGACTTCCCTGAAACCCTGACAAGATGGGTTCTCAGACCAGAGTTCTTTGCAGGCAGGCAGGCGGGTGGGCAGAGGAACGGGAAAATGAGGCTGAGGTACTCAACCGGCCATGTAAATCATTCCACCCACCGTGAGACAAAATAAGTGAGTGTGTAAGGAAGGGTCACGAGTGTGGCCCTTACCTTCCATGGAAACCAAAAGCCAGGTGGAAGAAGGTTGTACCACCCGCTCCACGTCCGATATCTGTCTTCCCTCTTCCTCGTGGGAAGAAATTGACACTTGGGTGAGGTGCGTGCAAGAGGTGGTCGGGCGTGTGGCCTTTCGTGCTTGAGTCCCTGGCACGAAATCGTGTACCGTGTTTGCAGTCGTAGCTCCCCTTCAAGTCGAGGCGTGATGAGTTGACTTCGCAGGGACCCCCTGGATCGGTGACTCCAGATTATCACACCCTGTCAGAGTTAGTTCGACTGGGAAACACCTAACACTGTGGTTCAAACAGGGCGAGAGATCCAGGACTTGAGCAGAAGAGTAGAACCGAGCACGAGGCTGGACACGCGTGGCAGCACGACCTTCGGAGCGGGCTCTGCATCTGGAAGGAGGTCCTCAGGCTGCCGCTGAGACCTTGAGGGTCTGTTCGGTGCGTTTGGCTGCAGGGACATTTAACTGCACTCTATCAAGGGGGCAGCCTCCCCTCCGGCTCTCCAGGGCTCACTGCTTCTCCTCTGATGTGGATTTTGTTGGGGGGGGGGTGCTTGTTCAAAGAGCAGACTCCTGGGCTGCTGGCCCTTAGAGATTCTGATGCGGTAGATCTGTAATATGGGCTAGAATTCTCACTCTGAACTGGCATCCTTCAGAGATGCTGAGGAACGCGGTCCACAGACCTAACTTTGAAAAGCACCGCCAGGTATGGCACCCTGTGCCCTGCTTGTGCTCGTTCCAGTATGTGGCCTTGGCCCTCTCTGATTTCTGTCCTCACTACTTCGCCTGGGTGCTGAAAACCAGGAGACTGAGCTCCTATGGCTCGAGACGAGACGTGTCCCATGATGTACGATGAGGAGGAGTGTTGAGTTGGCGAGGCGTTTTGAGATCGATGGGACCCAAATTATTTGAGCCCAATTATGTCATCAGCGCACCATTTCTGGAAGCCTGGAAGCTTGTGGCGTGGTTCAGCTCTGCCCAGGTCAGGAGAAGCTACTCTCAGCTCTGCGCATGGGTATCCCGCTCTCGAAGAGCTTGGAGTTTTAGAGAGTCTGCTGTTGGAGCCGGGTTTGTTCTCCCCAAGCAGTCTGACAAGAAGTTGGTTGGCTTCCATGGTTGTGTTGTTGTCCATGATGCGATTTTTTGGGTTTGATTAATAGTTGCAAATGTGGTCTGCAGACTTGACTTTGAGACAGTCTATGGACTACCTGCATCTGTTTAGGAATATTTGCCCATGGACATCAAGTCCCATTAAACCGCAGCAGTGATCTCCAGTTTGGAGAAAACCGCCATCAGTCACGTTGCTTGAAGGGACCCTATTTACTTCCCAATGGGGTATTAGTCACAGCACTTCTGAATTTCTAGAACCATCTATAATTTTATTTCCTTTTTTTTTCTGGCATTCTCCTAATTGATTTTTAACTTTTCTCATACTGCTTAATTCTTCTAGAATACTCTCACCTAATATTCACTTTTATTGTTCGGAATACTCTTGGTTTTACCATTTTTTCTTTGCCTTTTGATATGTCTATTTAGTCTTACTTCATATTATATCATTCTGTCTTTCTTGCTCACTTTTTAAGTTTTAATTTTATCTATTTAATTTGATCGTTTCAGAGCTATGGCTCTTTGTAAACAGTGAAATTGAATTTGTGGTGAATCTTTTGCATTTTTTATTTACTATAGCAAAATGGCTCTCCAGTCAGAAAGATTTGTTGTACCAGTTTTTATGACTTGGTCTGTCATCGTCTCCGATCCCTATTTATACTTTCTTTATCAGGAGCATGTTTCACTCAAGAGTTGTTTGAAATCTTCACTGTTCACTATATGCTGCCCTCAGGGAAGTTTTCTGAGAAGCCAGCTCTCGTTAGGCGGGTGTTGGCATGGCGCGGACCCATCAGCTATCTTCAGTATGGACTGGGCGGCAAGGGGGTGTGACCAGAAGGCCAGTAACTTAAAATTCCTGAAATAGTAATTTTTATTAAAAAAAAAAAATGTGTGCGCCTTAGTAAAAGGCAGACCGTATGTGACATTAACAATTATTATTACTATTATTTATGACAGGCGAGAAATGTTGATTATCTTCTTAGCTGCCCTTTGAAAGAAGCTGTTCAAGTAAGCTTCATTGTGCAATCTTTGTGGCTTAGACAGAAAGGGCCCTGGATTGATTTTTTTAAGATAGTTTCACTTAGAACAGGTTGGGCTCCCGTCCAAAGACCTGGGGGGGTGGGGAATCCTGTTCCCACGGAACCCAAAATGTTGACACCGATGCCTTCACTTGAAAGGATGCTGCCTGCAATTTAGTAAAAGGATCCTGTTTTCAAGCAAAAGAAACCTAAGCAAGAATTAGACTTTAGACGGTGGGAAAACCAGAATAGTGGGAGTGTCTGTGTAAGGATTCCTGCAAGTTCAGTACATTTAAGGGTTACCACTTAGCTCTCAGCCTAGTTGGGAAACCTATAAGTGACGTCCACTCCTTGTTCTTTGTTGTTTGCGGGTCTCTTGTGTAACGCTTGTGCCCATTTCCCTGCCTGCTAAAGTCTCTAAGCTGTCATTATCTTCCATATTTGAAATAAAACGGGGAGCTGGCTTTTCCGGACAAATACTTTTTTAATCACTTTAGATGAATTATGCCTTTACCTTTGTATAGGCATTTGGAACTGAGAATTTATGGGCCCTTAGGTATCCTGTCCTTCTACGTAAAGTAGTTTTACTTTAAAACTTAGCCAATCTGCCCGCCCCGCCCCCGTAACAATACCAATGAGTAGATTTTTTTTTTAATTTATTTTTTTTGGTCTACCCAGCATCTTCACGTACTGCTTTAGGTTCAAGTGACCTGTATTGGAGTTTTGTTGTGTTTTGTTTTGTTTTTTAAAGAAACAGAACCAATAGGTATCTCTATCTCTAACTCTATCCTATGTCTATCATCTCTATCTCTATCTACTTATCTTTAGAGAGATTTTAGGGAACTGGCTCATGCAGTTGTTGGAGGCTGGCAAGTCCAAAATCTACAAGATGAGCCAGAAGGCTGGAGAGGCAGGGAAGAGTTGATGTTTCAGTTCAAGTCTGAAGACAGTCTGTAGGCAGAATTCCTTCTTTTTTGAGGCAGGGGTTTAGAGCGGGAGGGACATCTGTTTGTTTGTTGCTGTTTTTCCCTCTTAAGGCCTTCAATTGATGGGAGGAGGCCCGTTCATATTATGGACGGTAATCTGCTTTACTCAAGGTGTCCCTACCGATTTAAATCTTAATCTAAAAAACACCTTCAGAGAAACATCCAGATTGGTGTCTGATCAAATATTCGGGTACCATGGCTTAGCCAAGTCGACACATGCAATTAGCCATCGCATACCCCAACTTCCTTTTGAAGAACTGCTCTCCTGACCCTTCCTTATTCCACATGCTTCAGGTGGCACTGACTTCCTTTTCCAGCTCCGAGGGTGAGTATGTGACACAGGCCCAGCCAATCACAGTATTCGATTAGCCTGGCCAAAGAGATTGCTTCAAAGATAGCCACAGGACCAAACCTAGGTCCATGAGATCCCTTTCTGGGATTTCTCTTACAACTACCAGGACTGAGACCTTTGTTTCATTCTTAAGAGTCTGGTCGCTAAGCCTGGAAATGCAGGGAACCATCTCTGCCCCCACGTGGGGAATGCTTGCTGAAAAATTAAGCCAACCTATGGGAAAGAAAGTGGGACTGAGAGATGAAAAACAAGAGATAATTTCTTGCAGACATCATATAAACATTATTTGAAAACCTGAATCCAGCTGTCTTGATCCGTGGATTTTTTTTTCAAGTTACGTGAGTTAATACATCCCTCTTTCTGCTAAAGCTAGTTTAATCTGAATTTCTGTCGCTTGCAATGGAAATTATTCTGATTAATGCATAATATCCTGGGCACTGTTCTAGGTTCTTCCCAGAGGCAGCCACCTTCAACAGTTTTCACTATTTCCTTATATATTTATCTCCACATATTCAAATATGCTTTCACTTCTATTTCTTTTTTTTTTTAATTTTTTTTAACGTTTATTTATTTATTTATTTAAAAAAAATTTTTTTTTAACATTTATTTTTGAGACAGAGAGAGACACAGCATGAATGGGGGAGGGGCAGAGAGAGAGAGGGAGACACAGAATCGGAAGCAGGCTCCAGGCTCTGAGCCATCAGCCCAGAGCCCGACGCGGGGCTCGAACTCGCGGACCGCGAGATCGTGACCTGAGCTGAAGTCGGACACTCAACCGACTGAGCCACCCAGGCGCCCCTAACGTTTATTTATTTTTGAAACAGAGGGAGACACAGCATGAACGGGGGAGGGGCAGAGAGAGAGGGAAACACAGAATCGGAAGCAGGCTCCAGGCTCTGAGCCATCAGCCCAGAGCCCGACGCGGGGCTCGAACTCGCGGACCGCGAGGTCGTGACCTGAGCTGAAGTCGGACGCTCAACCGACTGAGCCACCCAGGCGCCCCTTACTTCTATTTCTTGATTGGTTGATTTTACTCAGTAGTGATTGATTTCCTATTCAGGCGATAGAGGATTCCTTCCTGCCTCTCCATTTTCTCTTTCCTCACATCCACTCCCTCTGCAGTTGTAACATATATTATTCTTATAGTTATATTAACTATTATTAAAGATTATAATGTTTAGTTAAATCAGTATTTAGGAGTTACATTTTTAGGACTTTACAAATACTGCTTACACTTGAACCAAGCACTGCTTGCTGTATGATTACATCTTTTTTCTGTACGTTTAAAGATGTATCTCACGATTAATAATTGCCCTGGTTTTATTTTCTTAGTTTTCTATGTACCAATTGCTTTCTGTGTACCAATAGTCTTTTAATTTTTTTCGCTAAATGCGATATATCTGTCAACCACCCAGATAAAAATTTTGCAAGCAATCCCAATAATCAGTTCCATTATCTGTTGTACCTCCTCCTGACAGCCACCATCTTGCATCTCTAGATTGGTACAGAACGCTTGTCCAGAAACTTCCCGGGCATGTGCAGGAGAACCTAGTTTTTGAATTCCAAGTCTCCTTATCTTGACTTTTTTTCTCTTAATTTTTAAAAATCATATAGCCAGTAGCTTCCTTTGCAAGTCGTCAGGGAAGTGACATTGTTTTTAGTCCATGCGTATTTGTACATGTGATGTGACTATTCCATGTGTATACAAGCATAGCCAATTTGGTTGGTGGGAGAATTATCAGTTGAAAATAATTCTCATGCGGAATTTTACAAACGTGGCTCCACTTTCTCCGGGGCCCCAGTATTGCTTTTGGGAAGTCAGATTCTACTTTGATGAAAGCAATTATCACTGGTTATTTATACCTAGAGTTGCTTAACTCCATGATTATGTGATATGCAGTTAAAAAAATATATTGCAATGGGTGTTTGTGGGTCTTTTCAATCTTAAGACTTTTGCCCTGGATTTTGCAAACCATTTATATTATTTTTATTATAACTTCCCGACATCTCTTTCTCTATTCTTTTTCTAGAACTCAAATAATCACATATTGCACTCTTTTGATTGGTCCTCTAATTTAAAAATATTTTCTCCATTTTTCTAATTCTTTAGTTTTTGGTTCTATTTTTGGGGGGAGATTTCTTTGATCTGGCTTTCCATCCCCTTTATTAAGCGTTTTATCCCAGTTATCATATTTTTAATTTTAAATTCTTCTGCTTCTTTGGCTTTTAAAAAATACCATCCTTCCCTTAGTTGACAGATGCATTATCTATGCTCTTTGATTATATTAATTTAAATGTAATGTTTTGTTTGTTTGCTTGCTTTATTTTGAATGCCACCTAAATGTCTCCATTTCTTCTGTGATTTTTTTTTTTTTCTGCGGGAGGGGAGAGTTTCTTTTGCCTTTGAATTCACTTTTTCATGTTGAAGCCTTTCTTTTCAAGCACTTATGAGCCTCAGTTGTCCATTCATATATAAATAAGGGTGGACTCTAGACTGAAAACTGATTGGAAGGGGTGTATGTGTGTGTATGTACAGAGAGAAAGAGATCAAAAGAGGACAAATGTTAATAATTGTTGAATCTAGATAGAGGGTGTATGAGAGTTCATTGTCCTTTGAAAAATTCTGACGGTTGAAATTTTTGATCATAACAAGTTGGGAATAACAAAAACAAAACAGAATAGAAGAATATAGTAGAGAATCACATTCAAGTTTGTTCAACACCAAAATATATAAAAAAAAAAAAAACCGCACCAAAAAACAACTTATAGACAATCTAGAAATTTTCCAGTGAGCACTGAAGGTCGAGTGCCACCTTACTTCATTAGTGGGAACTAGCCAACCCTGCGACAGCAACTGGGGTCATCTTGCAAATAATCCTGAAAGTTTTTCCACATAGACACTTCCTGCAAAGTCAAGACAAAATTTAGGATAAAACCTTTACATAGAGAATGGAAAGATATATGGAAAAAAAGTCTAAAAATCCTGCCAAAGGAGGTATTGTTGGAGGGGCTAGGAATCTTTTATTGAGGGAAAAGAAGAGTCCAGGATAATGACGTTATCTTCAATAATTCAATTCTCAATACCAAATATTTATAGGCAATTACTCTTATTGTCTGTGCCAATAGGGCAAATATGGGGTGCTTGTGTAGAAATTCCAAGGAAGAACTAATTAGAATTTTCTATAAATGGAACGTATAGGGGCATCTGGGTGGCTCAGTTGGTTAAGTGTCCGACTTCGGCTCAGGTCATGATCTCACGGTCCGTGGGTTCAAGCCCTGCATTGGGCTCTGTGCTGACAGCTCAGAGCCTGGAGCCCGCTTCAGATTCTGTGTCTCCCTCTCTCTCTGCCCCTCTCCCACTCACACTCTGTCTCTCTCTCTCTCAAAAATAAATAAACATTAAAAAAAGAAATGGAATGTATAATTTTGCCCAAAAGAGAAACCTAAATTGTTGAATGTGCCTAACGAACTGAAAAACTGCTTACCATCTCTTTGAAAGGGAGTGCGTTAGACAACCTCCAGAGTCTTTTATACTTTTAAAGTTCAGTGCCTCTATGTAAATTACAAACCAATCTTAAGATTGAGCCAACCAGAAGCATTAGAATTTTTGATATGAAACCTAAACCAAAATGTTTTGAAATACAGGTATGCTTGTTTTCAGGGAAATACTCTTGCCAGGGCATTCACCCATGTTCTGCTCCCCATCTTTAGTCACTGCCTGGACATGGTGAGTTCTTATTAATATGGGCAAAGAGCTTGGCAGATGGTGTGTCCACTCAAGAAATCAACCGCCCCCAAAGGAAGGGGAAGTTCAGTGTGGAACTGGAAAGCGGGACGTGTTCCCCTTTTTCTTCTCCCACCAATCATTAATGTGAGGGATAAGACGTGAGAACAAAGAACAATGATCGGGTGATTGACTTTGATGGAATGCAACATTTTACTAGTTCGTATTCTGTGTCTCTTTCCTCTTTCCACCAGGCTTTCTAGAATTACACGCAGAATTTTCAGAAAATAGGATAAGAGGGAGAGAGAGAACTTTATCAAATGCTTCAACCAACAAATATGTGTTGAAAAGCTCATTTTATGATATAATGAAGAGTTAGAGAAGACATTTGCGATAGGATCCTTGTACTCAGGTTATTTAGAACCTGAAGACAAATATAACTAGTTGGAAGATTTACCTCTCCTTGAACCCTATAGCTGGAGGGGAGATGAGCCTTGCCCCTCCGTTTTCCCCAATAATCAGCCCAAAGACCAGTAACCCCGGGTGTGTCTAGAAGTGGGAGCGGAGGCAGCATGCTGCGATGCACAGAAGTAAATGCAGAAAGTACACGAACTCAGCTTTTTATGGGTGATGGCTTCCTTATCCCAGCAGCAGGGGCTGCAATTTCTCATGAGCCCAGGTCTTCTGATGCTTTTCCAGCGCTTTCTCTGTGTGGCTGGCAATTAAAAACCTCTGATTGCTTGGCTTCCAGGCACTCGTTTGCATCTGTTTATAAGACCACTCTCAAGCTTACCCACTGCATAGGGAGAACCTAGGGGATGGAGACCTTGTTCTGCAGCCCCACAGGTATGTCCTACTGTGCTGGGTCTGGACTCACCTCTTAGCAGGATGCGGAGAGACAGGGGACTAGTGAGCACCTGTGCCTTCTGCTGATGACTTCCTGTGGGTTGTGATGTTTATTGGGCTTGTTGCTTTTCCCCTCAACCTCTTGGCATGGTAAATTATATTTCTTCCCTTGGATAATTTGTTTTCCTCTCTGAGCTACCGTGTAGTCATCTGTAAAATACTGGGGATGGTGCCCAAAGATTTCTAGAAGCTGAGACAAATATGTGTCCTGTGATTTAGTGACCCACATGTTGTTCAAATAACCATACTCGGAATAATACAATCCCATTCGTGATTTCTAGTATTGAACAAAACAAAAATAAAGCTAAATAGAACACCTTTCAGCTGATATAATGGAGGCTGCTATCCACTTTGATCTCCAGATTTACTGCCATTCTCAATCTTATTTTGTTTATTTATTTATTTATTTATTTACTGTTTATTTATTTTTGAGACAGAAGGAGACAGAGCATGAGCAGGGGAGGGGCAGAGAGAGAGGGAGACACAGAATCCGAAGCAGGCTCCAGGCTCTGAGCCGTCAGCACAGAGCCTGACGCGGGGCTCAGACTCATGAACTATGAGATCATGACCAGAGCCAAAGTTGGATGCTCAACTGACTGAGCCACCCAGGTGCCCCTGCACAGATTCTTTATAGTGTATTAGGTAAACTTGAGGAGAATAGAGAATGTATAGAAAATTTTAAATGTCGGGGCGCCTGGGTGGCGCAGTCGGTTAAGCGTCCGACTTCAGCCAGGTCACGATCTTGCGGTCCGTGAGTTCGAGCCCGGGTCAGGCTCTGGGCTGATGGCTCAGAGCCTGGAGCCTGTTTCCCATTCTGTGTCTCCCTCTCTCTCTGCCCCTCCCCCGTTCATGCTCTGTTTCTCTCTGTCCCAAAAATAAATAAACGTTGAAAAAAAAATTAAAAAAAAAATTTTAAATGTTACATTTGCATGTGTAGTAGGCCAAGAAGTAAGGAAACCTACAGTGTGTACTCTATACCTCACCCCATGTTGGTATTTTACTGATTATCTTTTTGATGCTTATAATAACTCTATGGGTTTATGTTACTTTCTCTTTTTCCTAAAAGAGAAAACAGAGGATCAGTGAAGATTATTACTCATGTGAAGCCCAAAAAACAACAAAACAAAACAGTAAGCGTTATCCTTTTGAGTAATATGGGAGTAATCGATGTATTCATAAAAGGAAGGTAAATCCTTTTTAGGGAAATCATTTACTTTTGGAATAAAGGCAAAGGGATTCAATTTAGCAGAAGCTCACCTTACTTAGATCTGTGCTTTTATTCCGAATAAGCAGAGCTAATGATCTCGGTGGGTATTGTGGGATTTGGGCTAGTGGATCCCATTTTAAAAGAATTAAGAATTTGGCCTTATGGTATTAGTGAATATTCTGAGGGGCAGAACTGACAACAGGTAATGCTAAAAACAAAGTGCAACCTAAAACTTGCACTCAAAACTCAGCAGAACAACAAGAAATTCCAGATGCTCCAAGTTTGGTTGAGGTTGGGGAAGAGTTGGGGGAGCAGGTGGAAATTCAGAGGCGGCAGTGGGACCTTGAGGTACCAGAAAGAACCCTCAAGCTGTCGTCCAGAGGCCTGAATCAAAATCCCACTCCCCCAGTTACTTGATTGTGGGATCTCAGGCAACTCACATAATCTTTGCTCTACTTCCCTGGGTGTAAGATTGTTGTCGCTTTGCTCCTACTAGTGATTGCTAGGAGAAGCAAACAAAACACACGTGATTGTGGAACCGTGTTGTGAACGTAAGCCTAAACTGTGTTCATCTCAGGACTATCCCGAGGAACTGTTAGGGGATATATACCCATGATTTATTTGGGAAATAGTTTATTTTAAATAAAGAGAGTGATAGCTGGGTGGCTCAGTTGGTAAAGCATCTGACTCTTGATTTCAGCTTAGGTCATGATCCCAGGGTCATGGGATTGAGCGCCACATCAGGCTTCATGCTGAGTATGCAGCCTGCTTGAGATTCTCTCTCTCTCTCTCTCTCTCTCTCTCTCTCTCTCTCTCTCTCTCTCTCCAACCCCCTCTTCCTCTGCCCCTTTCCCCTGCTTGTGCATGTGTGCTCTCCCTCCAAATAATTTTTTTCAATTAAAAAAAATAAAGAAAAGAAAGAAAGAGAAAGCTGAAATACACAAGTTTGGTTTAAGAGTATTGGCCATAAGGGGAGGTAGAGTGATTCAGAACATAACACTTCCGTCTATCGTGGGAAGGGATGGGGTGAGGTTAGTTTCCAATAAATTAGCAAGATGAAATTAAAACCCATAGTTCTTCTCAAATACCTGGGAGATACTGAGACCACAAGGAAGGTTTTAGCAGATTGGGGGCAGCAGTTTCAGCAGCCGTGGGAAATAAACTTGGGGTTATTCAGAGCCCTTTAATGGCACCTTCAACTTGTGAGCACAGGACAGAGCGGGCTCCTGGAGAGGTGGCCGCCCTACTGGGCTTCAGCAGCAGTGGCTTTGGTGGGCTCTTGTTAACAGCAGCTACTAGAGATTCTACCAGCATGAAAGAAGTGGGAAGGGAGGAAACTGATATTTTCAGGTGAGTAAAAGGATGGTTAGTTCATATAGCATGTGGGAGACAGCCCCAGGTTGCGACTTCGTGACAAGTTTGAAGGTAGGGTGGGAAGTTTGTTCAGATGGTACTCTCATAGAAACTAGGAGAAGAGCCTTCCAAGATGTGTACCATTTTATGGCTTCTACTGTAATCCCATTTTTATTCCAGCAGGAATGGCACAGGAAACTTGACATTTGTTAGGTAGCTATGCAAATGTAAGGCGTTTTATAAGTTCACGTGTCCTTCTATCTGCTAGGTAGACCTCAGAATGCGCTTGGAGTCAGGCACAAAAGCGACAAGCTGTTATTTTAGGGCTCAAAGTGGAGTTACATTGGATACGTCTTGGATCTCAGACTTGTATCTTTAAGTTTTGCTAGGTTTTTGTAGGACCAGGCAAATTAATGCTTTGAAATCTGAGTATTAAAATACTGTTAATTTTGTCAGACTAATTAGAAAATGCATCAAGTTTTAAAAGCTTAAAACCGAATTATTGTGGATTCATTTGACAAATGTTTGCGGAAAAGGTAGGCTGCACCAGGCAGAGTGCTAGGAAGTCACTAACGGACGTTGAGCAAGCACCTTGTTCTTGTCATTGGGATGCAGTAGAGACAAGAAAGACAAGGTCACTGTTCTCATGAGACTTAATTTAAATGAAAGGAGAAGTCAACCAATAAAGAAACAAATAAGAAAGAAATCGTATAGTAGTAAGTTCTGTGTCGAAACTTATAAAGGGAATATGACTAGGTGTCTACTTTGGGGCATCAGAGGAGGCGTCATTTGCCAATATGTGAATGCTGAAGGGTCAGCCATGTGAAGGAAGGTCGGAGGCAGCATGTTCCTGGCAACATGAGGAGAAAGTCCATGAAGTTGGAATGAACTGGACCAATCAGGTGGCCTGAAAATGAGATCGGCATAGCATAAGGTTGGAAAGGAAGGCAGGGGTCAGATTTGGCAGGACTTTGCAAGTCAGGTTAAAGGGTTTGGGTTTTACTGGAATTTGATCTGTGGCTGTTGTGCAGAGAAGTCTGGGATGGCAGGAGTAGAAGCAGGATGCCGTGACAATAACCCAAATGGGAGGTGATGAAGAGTTGGCCGTGGATGATAGCAATGAACATAGAGGGTGGTAGAAGGATTTGCGTTGTAATTTAGGAGGTAGAAGTGATTGGATCTGCTGATTAGATTCTATGTAAAGGTTTAGGAAAGACAGGACTCAAGGAGGATTCCTCAAGGATAGAAATGTGAATCAGGACAGACATAATCCCTAGCGTCGTGGAGGTTGGGGAGTCATCTTAATTAGATGAGTCCGTGAAGACAATGGAAAAGTGTCACCAGTGACAAAACTTCGGAGGGATTTTCAGTGTTGTGAGGGTTGACAGGCAAGATGCAATCGGGGGAGGGAGGTGGGGGAAGGCGGTTTGGGACTAACACCGAGCTCCGAAGCGATGCGTGGGGGAAACATCCCATTTCCTCAAGCCTGGGATCCTCGGTCTTATCTGGGGGGAGGCTGTTTAGCAAAGGAAAGAGTCAAACTTGTGCCTAGAGCTGCCTCACTCCCACGCTCCCCTTCTCTTATTCCCATGGCCTACGAGAGACAAAAAAGATTTAAGAATGTCCGAGAACAAAAGGGAACAAATGTATGAGTGTGTTCCCAGAAGCTGCCCGATCGCAGCAGTCTCCGGCTGCCGAGGTGGGGTGTGGCCCGCTCCTCTCACCCTTCGCAGAGTCCATCGAAAAAAACAACAACTTCTTTCTTTCCCAGGGATCTTCCAGCCAAGGGGTAGCAATGCTGTGCCTTTTCCTCTATCAAGATTATCCTGGGAGCCTTTCTTCCCTCACACCCGAGAAAAGTTTGAAAGGATCAGTTGCACAGGATTGGGCCCCAGAATCCTGAGTTTGATATCCGGCTGTACCTGTCACTAGCTCTGTGTGTGACCTTGGGTGACTTTGCTAAGGCCCATTCCCTTATCTGTATCTAGGGGTAACAGTAGTAACCACCCCATGTTACTGCGGGGCGGTGAGGAAACCCCATGAACGCCAAGCACCGTAGCATCTGTGTCTTTGTAAGCGATGGGGATGTGCTGCTTTAACAAATCACCACCGACAGGAAGCGGTCGGGGGGGGGGGGTGTCTTAAAACACCGCCAGCTCACTATTTTCAAGTTCTGGAGGTCAGAACGGCTGTACTGCTGGGCCCTGGGCACTGGTGCCTCTTTGATCTCTAACCTAGACAATGGGACAAGAACTGGGAAAACTGGGGCGCCCTCCTGGTGCGAAGCAGTCTGCACCCATAAGCTGAGTGCGGCGATCTTCGCGGCTTGCGTGCAGGGGTGAGACCAATGGTGAACGGGGCTGACATCAGATTTGGGCAGATCTGAAGCATTTGGACAGTCTCTCCAAGGCAAGAGAGAACCTCTAAAGATTGCAAGCCGGTTGATGGTGTGTTCCAGGGGAGGGTGTTTTGAGAAGGTTGATCTGGCTGGTGGGGGGGTGGGTGGGCAGGGCTGGTTGGGAGTGGGGGAGACCCAAGGCTGGGGGTCCAGGTAGAAGGCTATTGCTCTAGAGCCAGTGCGAGTTCAGGAGGGTAGCAGCTGGGGGGGGGGCAGGTGGAAGTGAAAGGAAGCGGCTGCTACTTGAAGACCAGTGGTGACTGGACGTGGGACAGCGGGAGAGGAGAGGGTTCAGGAAGACGCGATCTCAAGAGACAGATGTTCCCGTGGTGGGCAGGATCAGAACACTTGGTGTTTGGTAGTGACAGTGTTAGCGGTGAAGATTTCACGGTGACCTGAATCATGGAGCAAACCTGTTTTTATGCAGTAATATTTGATAGCTTTGAAAAAGACACTTGGCATGCGGACGGCGCGAGTCCGCTCTCTTTCAAATGAGATAAAACCCTAATACTTTAATACTTATTGAGCCACCGTAAGATCTTGCAACTGTCGTCGGTGGTGTAAGCATTCACTTAGGGCTGGAGAGGGTGTTGTTTTCCTCCCGGGAAGGACCTAGATGAAAAGAAAGTCTATAATTATCAAAGGAAGACTAAACTTCTAACCCGTCCCGTCTCCAAAGGGAGAGGGGCAGAAAACTGCAGCGTAACCTTCCGTTGCCTGCACCCCCCCCCCGCCGAGGTCAATGCACAAGGGCTGAGGGCTGGCTGGGGGAGGACATAATGGGGCTTCGGTGCCAGTGACACCAAGCACGGACCCCAAGAGGGTGCGGACAAATGCTGTGCCATCGCTCCGAAGGGGCACGGAGGGAGCTGTGAATAGGAAGATGCTGGAAAGACAGCCGCCCACCCCAGGTCCAGGTCTGTATGGGGGTGGTGAGAATTCTTGAGAATTCCCAGAGGACATTTCAGTAGCTGAGCTCTTTTGCTGAACCGCCAATTTGCCTGTGGTCCTGGGAGCCGTACTCGCTCACTCGAAGCGGAGGGTCAAGACTGTCGTGTGGCGTTCGTGACAGTCCTGCGGAAGGCCAGGTGTTGGAAGAGGCCTGCCAAGAGGCCGACCCCAGCTTCCACTCCATTGTTGCTTAGTCTGATCGGCACCTCTCCCAAGGTCAGGACAAAACGCCCTCCTGTCATCAGATAAATTATCAGCTCTCCCTATACAGACCACCGACAGGTGATACGGCCATACTCCCCTTAGCGTTGTCCTGTCTCACGGTGCACTTGATCTACTTGGGTATGGGCTAGCTGAACTCACAGTTCCCTCAGGCCTTGAATTTCCCCTTTGCTCCGCCTATGAAAGATCTATCCTCATGGATTCCATGTTGGAGAGGGAGACTGAAGTCTTAGCCCTGCCTTGGAGAGGTGTCCCTCCAGTGGAGCCCAGAGGGAATTTCCCTGTGGCTGGCGAGCAGCTGAATTGTTCTGTTTCTGCGCACCAGAGAGTTATACTTAGGACAGCACGTCTTGGCCATTGCCCTGAGTCCGGAGGGCCTGAGTGCCTTTCTTAGAGTTAGTTTATGAGGCTTGTTCAAGATGGTTGTGGGTGCGCGTATGTATGGGGGGGAGGTACGGTTAGGCACCACCAGCCTAGGTCCTCTTAGTAACCTTCTGGAAGGCAGTCAAGCCTTAATTCTTTTATCCTAATTATACACAGAGTTTAACAAAATATCAGCAGTGTGTACGTAGCCGTTAATAAGAAATAAATGCAATTACGACAGCACAAGATTTACTTCAATCTCATGGCTGTGCCCCAAGCCTCCCTGGACTTTATTGAGCAGACCACATTTTGTTCAGCAGCCAGAAATGCTGCTTGCGATTTACTGAAGCCAAGGCACCCTTGTCCCCCTGAGGTTATTTATAATTTTTCTTCCTTTATTAGAAAAGTTTTTACAAAGCAGGGCTTTATAAAGAGTTTTTTACAAGGAGTTTTATAAAGGTAGTTATTATTGAAATTAAGATGAGTAATTACGACCCGTAATCAACTTAGAAAACTGGTTTGCTTTTACAAGAAAGCAGCAATTATTGCTATCTTTCCGTGTAGCCTTTAGGCTTGCAATAAATTGGTTTTGGGTGGGAGGAAGCGACAAATTAGCTTAAAAGGGTTCCCTGGATTGATTATGGTTACGTCTCCAGACAGAATCTTGAAGAATGCGTTTGATGAGTGTCTGTATTCAGACGACCATTGCCGTGATTAATAGGGCTACATCAGAGGTGGTTAAAAAAATGATAACACATCTGAACAATTTAGTGTAACAAATAGAGTTCTGGGTATTTTTTTTTTAATTTTTTTTTCAACGTTTATTTATTTTTGGGACAGAGAGAGACAGAGCATGAACAGGGGAGGGGCAGAGAGAGAGGGAGACACAGAATTGGAAACAGGCTCCAGGCTCCGAGCCATCAGCCCAGAGCCCGACGCGGGGCTCGAACTCACGGACCGCGAGATCGTGACCTGGCTGAAGTCAGATGCTTAACCGACTGCGCCACCCAGGCGCCCCAAGTTCTGGGTATTTTTTTAAAAAACCTTTCTCTTTATCATCTCCCAAGAAAAATTCCTAACTTTGGTCAAAGATAAAAGTTACACGTTCTGCTTCCTAAATTTTACCGGTAAGTGCCGCTGAGGGATAGTTTTTTGACTTGAGAGAGCCAGCCTGTTTTTTTTTTTAATTACTGGCGAGCTACCTAGCACGGGGAGATCCCACCACAGAGCGGGGGTCCCCAGACATCTTATGGAAGTTCCTCAGATGTATAGAAGGCACATTCTCTGGGGTAAATTGCAAAGATGGCCACAGATTCCCACACTACCGATATCTACACCCTTGCGGCATCACTCGGTAGCCCTTCCCATCTGAAAAGCAGAGTCTTTCTACCAGCAAAAACGACACAGACTTGCAAAAACACTAGCACATGAGGCCCTGTCATCTGGCTGCTCTTGGGGACTTGACTGCCACTTAAAGACTGGGCCAGCTTTCCAGGTGATAGGAAGCATGTGGCCCAGTCACCCTGCTTACCCTGGCAGTTTGGTAGTTGACTCCCAAGGGTGTAACCATCCAACTGACTGTCTGGGGCCCGCCTATGCATGAGTGATCCCAACACAAGCCAGCAGAAGAACCATCCAGCTGAGCCCAGACCGCATTGCCGACCCTCCGGATGGTGAGCTGAAGAACAGCACTTTAGGCGTCTAAATTGAGGAGGGGTGTCGTTACATCGCAAGTCGAAATGGTGTAACTCTTTGCTGGCTTGAAATCTCCTGCAGGGAGAGCCAAACAAAAGATGGAGAGATTAACTCGTTAGGGATAGGCTACGTGCTAGACATAGTGCTCAATGCTTCATGCATATTATTTTGCTTAAACCCACAGGGTAGGTATTAACCATTTCCATTCACAAATAGGTAAATGAAGACTGAGGGAGATCGTTAACTTGCCTGACCTTGTAAGTGGTATAACCAGGATTCTAAACCGGGTCTATTTTGTCCTAATTTGGCTTTGTGCAGAAGCAGACCTTGAGCTGAGGATCCAAGTACGTGTGGTTTATTTGGGGTGTGAAGGAAGAGCGGAGAAATGAGTCAGGAAGGAAACAGAGACAAAGACAGAGAGACAGGTACAGAAACAACCCCGTACAGAGAGACAGAGACAGGCAGAGGCAGATAGAGACATAGTCAAGGCACCAGATATCTAGTGGTGGCGAAAGTTGGAGTCTTTGTGGTCTGAGCAAGTTGGCCAAAAGTCAGTCAACCATGTAACGTCAGTAGTGAGGAATTAGGAACAACCAGCAGAAGAAACACGTGCCTCCTGCTCTCTTGGGCTGTTTATCTTTCAGTCAGGCAATAACCTTAACTGTACTTGGGAAAATGGGTTTGTTTATTTCTCTAGTCCTCTGTCATATCATCATGGCGGCTACATACTTACTGAACTCTGACACTAATGGGCACTGAAATGTTCCCGAACCCCACATACATGGCATCTGTGTTTAGGGATGAATCAAATGCAGTGGCATTTCATGTGGAAGTAGGACCCTTGCCGTGGGTTAGCTTGTGAGGGCCGCCATAAGAAAATATCAGACTGGGGGACGCCTGGGTGGCTCAGTCGGTGGAGCGTCTGACTTCCGCTCAGGCCATGATCTCGCACTCCGTGAGTTCAAGCCCCGCATCAGGCTCTGTGCTGACAGCTCAGAGCCTGGAGCCTGTTTCAGAATCTGTGTCTCCCTCTCTCTGTGGCCCTCCCCCCATTCATGCTCTGTGTCTCTCTGTCTCAAAAATAAATAAATTAAAAAAAAAAAAGAAAATACCAGACTGGGTGCTTTAAACAACAGAAATTTACCTTCTCAGCGTTCCGGACGGTAGAAATTCATGGTATGAGCACAGTGGGTTTTTCTCGAGGCCCTTGTCTTACAGGCAAGCAGCCTTCTCACGGTGTCCTCACGCAGCCTCGCCCCTTGTTAGCACACACGTCTGCTGTCTCTCCCCCTTCTTGTGAGGCCCCAACCCTATCAGTCTCGTTGTACCTCAGTGCCTCTTCGAAAGGCCCTGTCTCCGAATACGGTCTCAGGGACTGGGGCCACCTGTATGATCTCATGTTATTACCTCTTTAAAGGGCCTATTTTCAAATACAGTTACCTTGTGAGGTACTGGGGACTGGGACTTCAACATAAGTCATAAGACTTATTGGGAGGACACATTTCGGCCCCTAACACTTGTAGATAAATCTACTTTTATTGGAAAATCTCTAATACCGCACTTTAAGTACTCAATTGTTCATTGACTTATGCAAATAGATCTTCTATGTTAGAATACTGTGCTCTTCCTTTCATGGCTATGGAAGGTGGAAGGAAACATTTTAATGATAGATATTAGGTTAATGTGTTACAACTTCTGCAGTACTTTCTGGGAATTTTAGAGAGATTCAGTCTCGGTAGTAAGGCATGAGTAAAAAATTCAGCTTCTGGGACAGCTGGGAAAGGAAGATATTTTGCCAGGAGAATAATCGAAAGCTCCCCAGATGACACCATCTATGAGAGAATTCACTGTACCCTTCTGGACTAGACAACACCCTTTGCTTCTCCATACCTCCGGAAAACCGGATAAAGGAGAAGGGGCTTATATTATAACCCAAGTAACTGGACTGTATACCACAAGGCATTTTCTTTTCTTTTTTAAATTGTTTTTCAAGTTTGTTTATTTATTTTGAGAGAGAGAGAGAGAGAAAGAGAGCGAGCACAAGCGGGGAGGGGCAGAGAGAGAGAGAAGGAGAGAATCCCAAGCAGGCTCTTCACTGTCAGTGCAGAGCCCGACACAGGGCTCGAACCTATGAACCATGAGATCATGACCTGAGCCAAAATCAAGAGTCAGAAGCTTAACCAACTGAGCCACCCAGGCGCCCCCACAAGGCATTTTCTGACTCAAGTTTGCGGGTTACTGAGTCCTCAGTGTTAACTGAGAGTATTGTTGAAGTTCTTGTTGTTAACCTTGAACTTCAGAACTTCTACACAATTCCTTATTTTTTTTTTTAAAGATTTTCTTTTTAAGTAGTCTCTACACCCAATATGGGGCTCGGACTCACAACCCCAATATCAGGAGATGCATGAAATCCTGACTGAGCCAGCCAGGCACCGCTACGCAATTCCTTACTAAGCTTTGTTGGCAGCTGTCAGTGGACCTGTCCAGGTAAGGAAAGAGGTAGGAATCTTGTCCCCGGAGTATTCAGGGCTGTTACTGTTTGTATAAGTTTTCTTCAGAAGCATAGGAAAGGTGGCCAGGGTGCGTCATCAAGTTTCTACTTGATTTGTTAAAGATACTTCTTGTTTTGTTTTGGTTTTTGTTTTTGTCTTTTGTTCGACGTTTTTATTTATTTTTGGGGACAGAGAGAAAGCATGAGCTGGGGAGGGGCAGGGAGAGAGGGAGACAGGAACTGAAGTGGGCTCCATGCTGACAGCAGAGAGCCCATTGAGGGGCTGGAACTCATGAGCTGTGAGATCATGACCTGAGCTGAAGTCAGTCACTTAGCTGACTGAGCCATCCAGGCGCCCCAAGACACTTCTTGTTTTTGAAATTAAAATACCAAACTAGAGGGGCACCTAGGTGGCTCAGTCGGTTAAGCGTCCAACTTTGGCTCAGGTCACGATCTCGCGGTCTGTGAGTTTGAGCCCCGCGTCGGGCTCTGTGCTGAGAGCTCAGAGCCTGGAGCCTGCTTCGGATTCTGTGTCTCCCCCTTTCTCTGCCCCTCCCCTGCTCATGTTCTGTCTCTCTCTGTCTCAAAAATTAAAAAAATAAATAAATAAAAACATTAAAAAAATAAAATACCAAACTAGAGATGGTTTAAGTAGTCACCAAGTGCAAAATAAAACAGTGTTTTGTAAAAATCGTGCCATACGAAGAGCGAATCACTATTGACATTAAATTCTACCTTATCTAATTATCAATGGAAAAGGCCTGGGGTGTGCTTTTAGGGTACAACATGCACACCCTTCATTAAGTATTTCTCATAAATGCCTGTCATTACACTTGAAATCCATTATTGTGCTTGAGATTAGCCTTCAAATTAAGGCACTAAAGGGACACAAATGGGGGGGGTGGCATGTTCACCAATATGTGTCAGCTCTTTGCACAATTTATTAGATTTGCTTTAGAATAAGGTTCTGAAGGAGTGAGACATGAGCAGGTAAGTTGACTTATTTTGAGAGAGAGAGAGAGAGAGAGAGCGAGCACGTGCGCAGGAGGGTCAGAGAGAAAGGGAGAAAGAGAGAATCTCAAGCAGGCTCCACACCGTCAGTGCAGAGTCCTACGCGGGGCTCGAACCCATGAAACAGTGAGATCATGACCTGAGCTGAAACCAAGAGTCAGACACTGAACTGACCGAGCCATTCGGGCGCCCCAAGAACAGGCGAGTTTTGATGAGAGAAGGGGTTGGAAGCTTGGGCGACTGTAGAGGAAGACAGATGGGAGAGGATCATCAGGCTAGGTTTGGCTGGTATCTAATGCCTGAGCCCAGGCTATGAAAAGAGAAGAAGTTAGTAAGGAGAGGGAAATTATAAATGAATCTCTGGTCACTTCAGTTTTGTGTTTGGCTGGGCATTTCGAAGACTCCTTTCCCAGGTAAAAGTGAAGGCCCAAGTAAGTGGGGGCGTTCTTCCCTCGTCTTGGTGAGCTCACTTTCAGTCACTTCTCTGAAGGCCTCTGTCCGCCTCCAGAAATTCCCCCTGATGAAGGGGTAGTGTGGTGATAGCTCCCATTCTCTCCGAATTATACCTTCAGCCTTCCCTTCCTTGCACCTCTACTCAAGCGTGAGGGATAAGGGCTTCATCTCCCGGCAGCTTTCCAATATAATCAGCATTAGGACACATTGAGTGACCCACCAGAGATGAATGGGTGTCTCGAGGCAAGAATTTGCAGAAATTGCTGCCAGCAAAACCAGTCCTTGGTGTAGAAGGCAGTGGTCTTCACGGGGATTTGTGAGACGCCATTGAAGTGACCCTGTTCCCAATTTCCCCCTCCCTTCCCCACAGAGCCTCAAATCCCAGTCGTTAGAGACGCGTTTCCCTAGATGAAACTTCCCTTTGCAAGTTAGAGCCCTGTAGGTGGGAGGCAAGGTATGGTAAGGAGGAGGCATTTCAGCACAAATGAATTCATCGGCAACCAGCAATTTGGTTCTGTGACGGGGCAAAGGTAGTGGGAGCGAATGTGGTGTCCCATTAGAGAGGAAGGGTGAAGGGCTCTACCGCGAGGCAGGGTTAGTGAGGGCTTACAGTGAATACCCAGGAGGGGCGCACCTGCTCTGGTTTCTGACAAGCCTTGGAACACGCGAGAGAAACTAAAGAATCATTTCATTTAGTTCACAATTCGGCCCAGGATTGCTCCTTGCCTCTACTATTTTAAATAAGCCGTGTTATCTAATGTTGACCACGTACTAGGTCATTTGTTTTCATGAATTTTGATAGCAGGCACCGGGCCCTGTCCTAAATACTTTGCATATAGTAACTGATTTGATTTTCTAACAGCCCTTTGTGGTTGGTATCACTAATTTCCCATTTTCCACAAGAGGAGACGGAGACACAGAGAGGCTAAGCTACCCAAGGTCACCTAGCTGGTAATCGGCAGCGCTTGGACTTGAACCCAGCCATCCAGCTCCACGGTCAGGCTCTGAACAACTGTGCCGTTGTCTCCTTTGTACACGTGATTACTTTTAGGAAGGACACCGGCCAGTCCTTACGGCTGTTTCTTCATTCAAACACTGCTTATGAACTAGATGCTAGGGTCTGGGGACTGAATATTCCGGTTTGCCTGCAAAGGAGGGTTTCCCAGGACGCAGGACTTTGAGAGCTTCACCTAGGACAGTCCCAGGTGGACTGGATCAGCTGTCACCCCGAGTTAGGAGTAGGACTGTCATAAAAATAAACAGGAGGCCTACCCCCACAGAGCTTATCATCTAGTGGAGAATTGCGTGTGTGTTTATAAATTTAGATGAGCGTCTGGGAGAAAAGACAAGGTTCTGTGAATACAGTGTGTCTTAAAACAGCAATGGAGAGAGAGAGAGAGAGAGAGAGAGAGAGAGAGAGACCATGTTGCCCGTTTTAACAGAAGCAGAAGACTCCTGTTAGCTGTGTCTGTCTCCTGGCCCAAGACAGAGGCAGGTACGGGTTAATTCTTTCCCCGTTGGAGTGATTTAAATTGCTACTCCTTTATAAACCCGGGGAATAGTAACCAGTAATCAAGATTTATACCGCTAATGCCTCATTTATCCCAAGGACGCATTCATATTGCTGTTTAAACCTGATGTGTTGCACTTTAAATAATTACCACGACGCATGTGTATTTTTTAAATCCCGCTTTTGTTTTTATAATTTGCAGCTGCAGTGAGCCCCAGGCGCTGCTTTTAAAGAGGATTAAGGTACTGCATCCAGAAGCCTCCATTTCTAGTCAGCAAAATCCACTGCAGCTAAGGAATTAAAATTAAATATCATTACATGTTTCCCGAGAAGTTTAGGAGAATATGGAGGTTAGGAAACAGAAAGATTAGAAGCGGTGGGAATGTAACATGTGGGGAAGAAGGCCAAGGGCGAATCTCTTCCGCCATGTGTCTCCCGGAGGCTGACAAACTATGGGGCGGGGGCAGGGGGCGTGGGGACTGCTCTGTCAGGGGACAGTCCTCTGTCCGCTCGTGTTCATTCTCAGGACACTGTTGTTAGTCCTGTGTTATGAGAAAAGTTGAACCAGAAGGCACCTTAAGTGCAGGTGAAGCGAGGTGAAGAATTAACAGAAGAAATCAAGTTGTGTTCATGTGTTAGGCCAGGCTGACAAAATAAAAACATACCAGACTCCGTGACTTATGCAACAGGGGCTTATTTGTCACTGGAGACTAGAAATCCAAGATCAAGGTGCCAGCAGAGCTGGTGTCTGAGAGAGAGGGGAGGGAGGATAGGGAGGGAGAGGAAGAGGGGAGGAGGGAGAGGGAGGAACAGAGAGAACGGCAGAGGAAGCCCCGGTGTCCCTTATAAAGGGCATTAATCCCATCATGAGGGCCCACCTTCATGACCTTAGCGGAACCCAATGATCTCCCAAAGGCCTCCTGTCCAAATACACAATTCAGCCCACAGCAGCTTGTTTTTTTACTTTCGTGGTAAGATTAGAAGGGATTAGTTCCAAGGAATGAATAGAGAGGCAGGAATTCTTTTCAGCCTGTTTGGAGAAGATGTTTGAACCCAAAACCAAAGAACCAGCTCCGGGTTGAAGTTCTAGCATATTCTGCCACCAGAGAGTGTCCCAGCACAAAAGCAGAGAAGTATGGTGGGAAGGAGGCTGGATTCTGGAGCTGCCCTACCTTGGTTTGAGTCTCTGTGCGGCCCATTACCAGCCAGGTTAGTGAGAATCACGTCTGGCTTAGGTTAATGGCAGTAATAATAGTAATTAATGCCAAGTATTGCTGGATGATTAAATGGTTGCTGGAAAATGCTGTATAAAGGATGTAGAGGGTCTTTATAGCAAACATGAGCGTGGGGGTCCGTGGGGGGAGACTGAGTAAGCTATGAGCTGGGGAGTCTGACTGGCTGTTGAGGTTGGACTTGACAGGACACAGATCCTGCCTTCAATTTGTTGAGATCCTATGTTTTGATTAATCTGCATGAAGAAAATCTGGCTTCACGCTGATGGGTAGTCGAAAAAGGTAAGCGACTTTCAGATTCATTGTGGATATCATTCTTTGACCCTAAACCAAAACTTGGCAAGTTATACTTTCTTAAAGGTTATTTGCAGTGTGGAGCCATATGAATGAACTTCTCCTACGGAATCGCCTTAAAATCTATCGGTCCATCTTGCATGTTGGATTTTTTTAAACATAACGTGATGTTTTGATGATCGGGAAGATACTGGTTCACACATCTTTCAAATATCTACACACATCTTTCAAATATCACACATCTTTATACACATCTTTCAAATATCTACACGTTTCATTATATAATATATAAAAAAAATTATACTCCTCAATATCACCACTGATCCAAACAGAAAAATCTTTCAAAATTGGGAAGCGGGTTCATGTTTTCTGAAACCTACTTTTTGCTTGGAAAGCACACATTATTATGGGCAACAAACCCCGTCAATGGTTTTCATTGAAGCGACAGGCTCCCTTTGTTCGTTTTCCAGCAAATGTCTGCCAAGTCTGAGAATCTCTGCATCGCTGTCCCAAGTCAAAATGACATTCCATGGAGTGGCTAGTTGAGTCCCCAGCTCAAACCTTTAAGCGAGTGCTTTTCCAGGGGACAACATAGTGCTCCCGCCTGTGACAAGTGCTTCCTGTAGGCTTCCCATTTATCACACACGATGTTGAAAAGACATACACTCAGGATTGAGATGTAACCAAGTCAATCATTTATACTCATCAGGGAGATTTTAAAATAAAACAAAAAAAAAAAAGAAAAGAATTGTTTTTTAACGTTTATTTATTTTTCAGAGAGTCAGAGACAGAGCGTGAGTGGGGGAGGGGCAGAGAGAGAGGGAGACACAGAATCCGAAGCACAGAGCCCAACGCGGGGCTCGAACCCACAGACCATGAGATCATGACGTGAGCCATGGTTGGCCACCCAACCTACTGAGCCACCCAGGCATCCCAAAACAAAAAAAAATTTTTTTGTCCTGTTAGTACGTAGGTGGAAGTGAAGAATACAGTGACTCCTGGTAGGGTTTGGCACGACGAACTTATTTTGTGCTGAGGCAGAGGCAGCTTTGGGACTGGCACCCTCAGGGCCAACTTCAACAGTGCAAAGTCCTCAATGGTGTTAGGGATCTAGTTTTGACCTCGCGGACTGCAGACTCGAGTTTTGCTGCAAGGAATTCAAACTCATGAACAGTGAAAGGCAAGACCGGAAGTATTAGACTGTATGCAAATCGGAAATAAAACTAAAACCTAACAAAGCACATCTCCTTTTTTTCATTTCAGAGAGAGAGAAGGAGAGCGCCTAAGTGGGGGAAGGGGCAGAGAGAGAGAGAGAGAGAGAGAGAGAGAGAGAGAGAATCTTAGGCAGGCTCCATGCTCAGTGCAGAACCCAACTGGGGGTTTGATCCCACGAACCTGGAATCACAACCCGAGCCAAAATCAAGAGTCCGACGCTCAACCAACTGAGCCACCCAGGAGCCCCATTACATTAAATTTTTTTTTAACATTTATTTATTATTGATAGAGAGCATGAGCATGGGAGGGAGAGAGAGAGGGGGAGACACAGAATCTGAAGCAGGCTCCAGGCTCCGAGCTGTCAGCACGGAGCCTGACCTGGGGCTCGAACTCACGGACTGCGAGATCATGACCTGAGCCGAAGTCGGCCACTTAACTGACTGAGCCACCCAGGTGCCCCCCAGGAACCCCATTACAAAGCACAGCTCTTGGCAAATCCACTTAGAAAAGAGAGGTGTGCCAATATTGGCATGAGGCAGAGAAAGATTATTATGAAGTATCTCTATAATATTGCTAGAAATGTAATTTTTGGCATTTTTTTTACAGTAGTCAATTCATATAACTTCTTGGCTTAAGATCTCAAAGCACATTATCCAGATGCTTTTAACTTTTTCCCCGTTGAGTCAAAGGTGAGGGTCACTCTTGCTTCCTTTAGTTAATTGCCATTGGTGTGGTTGTCGTACCTGAGTTCAGCCTAACCGACAGGTTCCTTTTTTTAATTATCTGTATCAGAGTAGTAAAATGTCAAGAATGTCCTTGGTGAATTTTCTTGGAGAATGTCACATGTCATTTGCTTGAGTGCTGTCTGTGGTTGAGGCTTGCCTCTTGCCGAATTCCCAAGAACATCGTTGTGCATAGTGAAGGAGGGTCTCCTGCTTCTTAAAGAAGTGGGGTTGGATGGTCCTTGTGAATTTGGAAATCCTTCACCAACAGTCTCCATCTGGCAGCTGGCACCCGCAGATGACATTCATTCTCCTTGTCTGCTAGATTGCCTGGTCATCATGAACAAGATCAGGTAGAGTGAGAGCTGCATTTGTTTGGGAGAACATTACTTGTGCTTGGATCCGAGGTTGCATTCATGTACGTGTGAAAGACAAGAAAAGATACTGGCCTTTCAGGGTGGCTACCAAGGTCTGCTGCCTCTAGTAGAGAATTTTGGTGTATCTTCGGTTTTATAAGTTGCATTTTATATAGTATTTAAGTTATATATAGTATGCCTTCCGTTTTCATTTCCTTCCTGACTTTTTCCATTTACCACCCCTCCCCCCATGACATTCTCCTACCCTCACCGCCATCTTGTGTTCTTTCTTTCTTTGAAGGGATGGCCTCTGTGCAGCTAGGAGAAGGATAGACAGAATGGCTCAATCCTGCTTGCTTTTGCCCTTCTGTCAAGCTGTGTTATATTTCATATGATCTGCTATCTACCTGCCTTCCTGCCTACTGGGCCACCTGTCACGGCTTCTCCACCACGTGCAGTGTTTGTCTCCGTAGTGGTTAGTGGTCGTGATGCTTGGAGCGGGATCAGAGGACTGTTGTATTTAGGACCTGAAGAGACCTAGGGCATCACCTTCCCCAGGTTTACAAGAGAGGAGATTGGGGGTCAGGTTGGTGAAGTGATTGGTACAAGTTCATGAAGCCGATGGCAAACTGAGATGTCCTGCATGAAGGAGTGAGGACCCATCTACTGTGTGGCTTCTGCTTTAGCTATTGGCCGACTGTGCCCTCATTTCAGCATGGGAAGCACCCCCACTTTTGTACATGGTGAAACTGAGGCTCAAAATGCCTGAGACATCTTCCCAAACCCAAACTGCAAACCACCAGTCGTCTGGACTGCGAATTCTGCATTTGCTTTCCTGCCTCCTAGCTGTCCTGTCCCCAACAGGACCAAGTAGCAATATGTCCCATTTTTTATGAGTTTCCACTGGCAAGAGTTTTTTTTTTTCTTTTTAATGTTTATTTATTTTGGAGAGAGAGAGAGAGAGAGAGACAGAGTGTGAACGAGGGAAGGGAAGAGAGAGAGGGAGACACAGAATCCAAAGCAGGTTCTAGGCTGTGAGCTGTCAGCACGGAGCCTGATGCGGGGCTTGAACTCATGAACTGCTAGATCATGACCTGAGCTGATGTCAAATGCTCAACGGACTGACCAAGGCACCCCAAGTATTGTTAAAATACCATTTCAAAAGTAGCAGAACTCTGTTCCTTTAAGACTTAGAAAACTGATCTGTGAAAATACACTTTCTTGGAGACCTCATGCGCCCTGGAAGTTCATTAAAAGTATCTTTTCGGTACCACCCCACTCAGCCCGGTTCGTGCTCTAGAAGAAAAATGTTAAGTATAAAATTTATGCATCGGTATTTTAATCAAGCCAGAAACTTCTTTGGCTGCTCAACATGGGAGTTAAAAATCTGCATTTAAATTGGGGTTCTAAAATGTAAATCCCAAGGACCCAAGAGGCCTGTCCCAGAGGAAAAGTGTACAGAGCATATGAACTTTTTGCTTATCTTTGATTCTGCCAGCTCTCAGAAAGTTCAGGGATGAGCCGGAAGGAGGAACAGCTTTAGGAAATAACAGGAAAATGCTTAGGGATTTGGTATAGAACTTCATTTAATGATAAGATTTTTCCAGTTATTCATAAGGGCTGAATCTACATGATCTGACATGAATTATGGTGTGGGACCGCTAATAGGCAATTTATTCAACAGCTGTAGGAAGGGTTATTGCTTTCTGTCAACAGTCCCACATATTTGTTTTGTGGTGACTCCGGACAGCTGCTGGAGAAGGAGTAGGGTCCCTTAAGTGATGTGCACACGGGCTTTTCATTCAGGCTTTGCACGCAGGAGCGGAGCCTGGCATGATTATCATCCCAGAGTAGAGGAAACCTTAGTTTAGGAATAGCTTTCTTCATAAAGAAAAATCGTGGGCATATACGCATGAGAGAGAAAATTGCCTTGTTACCCCACCAATTTTCCCCCAAGTTTCTGCCCAGTCTCAGGCTTTTCCAGTTGTGTACCATCTACACATCTGATCAGATTCATTTTTTAAAATTTTATTTTAGGGGAGGAGAGAGGGAGAAAGGGAGAGAGTAAGAGAGAGAGAGAGAGAGAGAGAGAGAGAGAGACCCCTAAGCAGGCTCCACCTCAGTGTAGAGCCTGACGCGGGGGCTCGATCTCGTGAACCATGAGATCATGACCTGAACCAAATCGGATATATGTGGAAATGCTTTGCCACTGTAATAAAAGCATGGATTTTGTCTGGATGTTTTTGATGGCGGGGGTGGCGGGTAAGAAGGCAATGAGAAGCCAAGGTTGGGCCTTAGTTTTCAGCATGGCCTACGTTGGCCAAATGTTTCATTGGGAGTGCAGTCAGTAGGAGGCAGTGCTACCTTCCTCTTTTCTGTCATCCCTTCTGTTCAAAAAGGGATTTTCGAAGCCACTGGGAAATCTTGACATAACTTCTGGGGCCAGTCAGATCCCCCCGGAAGTGGGGAGCTGATAATTAATCAGATGGGAAATGCTGATCTCTCCACTTATTAGTTAATTGCTCTCACCACAGGCGCCTGTTCTTTATTACCACGCTTTCCCAAACCCCGTTTTGTCTACAACTTTGTGCCTTTTGTTCTTTTTTTTACACACTTCACAGAGCCCCTGCCACAGAATTCTTCTTTCCCGCACTTATTCAGAACACTACAGATTTTGCTTTGCAAGCGAACATAAAGATTTCATCTTGCTGCACAACGGGCCCTTTCCGCCCAGGGTTCTCATTAGTTAGGTGTTTATTATACCTGCCTAGGGATCGTAAGCAGCTCCTTGACGGGTCGGTTAAGTTTTAGTGTTGACCCCTCCCCTGTCCTTGCTTTTATCTGCTGCTGGAACTAAGTCCTTGGAAGCTGACCTGGTTACTACGCCTTGATTAATTCTGCGCTGCAGCCCTACCTCGCTGTAATTGCAGCATGCCAAAGCAAAAATCTTAATGATTTACACCAAAATCAGATGCCGGAAAATTGCTTTCGACGTTGCCGTTGAAGATGATTTCTCAGGGGCTCTGTTTGTGGTAAACAATACTTAAATTCAGCGGCGTGTATCATCCGGGTTTAGGAAAGTCAAGAAAGTGATGAGTGGAAAACTTGGCTGAACAGCTTAAGGGGCTAGAGTAACATTTTTTGTTTCGTGTTGTTACGTGTGAGTGTGTGTGTGTGTGTGTGTGTGTGTGTGTGTGTGTGTCGTGCTTACACAGTTTTCTAAAGCGTCAGTTTCAGTTTTAGGTTTTGCTTTACGTAACATTAAGCCTCAACATGAAAGAGTCTCAAGCAACACAGAAATTCTTTCTTCCTCCTGTGAAACGAGACAAGTACTAAGTAGTAAAGGCCTGGAATGTGGCCCCGAGAAGTCTTCAGGGACCAAGGCTTCTTGTAGGAGTGACCAGCCTCAGGTTACGGGTTTCAGCCTCAGAGACAAAGATGGCTGCTAAGGCTTGATCTCCAGGAGCCGGTAGGTGATGGAAGAAGAGGAGGGTGCGCCCCCTTCTGTTTACAGAGCCTTGAGGCAGTCAGTCCCGTGTGACACTTCAGATAACATTCTATTAGCCCAAACAGAACTCTGTTGACTACACCTACCTTCTAGAAAGGATGGGAATGTAATCTCTTAGCAAGACAACAAGAAGACCAGCTAAACTCACGGTTCTGTCATGAAGGAAGAAGGGGTTGATGGCAGTTAGGAAATAGCTGACAGTTTCTTTCACACCAGTCACTATTTCCCATCATCCCGCAGCTCAACTCACCTCTTTAGTCTCCCGAACCCGTTCGCATTGCCCCACTTTTCCTTTGCTCCTGTGGTGTTTTTCTCCACTTGGGAGATATGTCCCATGCTGCCTCCAGGTGGTGGCAATCACTTTTCCATGAATCGTTCCCCGAGTGCTCCCCTGAAAGAAAGCTCTCCCGTCTTGAGATTCCTACAACCTTATGTTCTAAACCATTTAAATAATATTCACCACACTTAACTCTCTGTGACAGTCATTTGTATGTACTTGGATATATGTTTTTTATCGGTAGATGTTTATCACAGTCTATACACTAGACTCCACAGATCCGAGGGCCTGTTTTAGGCATGATTACATCCTCAGATGTATAAAACTTTGCTTAGATCAGAGTCATTCATTCAACAACCATTTGTTGAATGACAGCCACGTGCCAGGATCCTGTGACGGGCAGGAGTGGAATGGCTTTGAGGAAAGGTAGGCCAAGACGCAAATGCAATGGAGTTTTCCCTCACTAAAGAACTTGCCAAAGAGATCAATGAATCTTAACCCCTTGCTTCACTTACTTCACAGTTCCGACTGGAAAAATGTAAGACAATTTAGTCTTACGAGAACAAACACATTTTTGGAAAACCTCAGGGCTGGGTTCTGAATAACTTGGAGTAACAGGATATCCCTGGTTGTGAGAGAATACCATTTAGAGTCAGAAGATTCTACGTCTTTAGAGAAGATGGAGAAGTTGAGCTCCAGCTGCTCTAGAGTACTTTCTCCTACTTTCTCCCTTTCTCCCCTTCTCCTCTTTTTCTTCTTGCTTTTTCCTTGTTCTCATAAAGGATGTGGGACAACTTATAAAAATGTACATAGCCTGGAACAAGATAAAGTGTAACTGAGTGTAAGTTACATTGAGTACAGTGTACAAGTACAAGTTACAGTGAGTGGGGAAGTTGCATTAAAAGGAAAATTGGGGGGGGGTGCCTGGGTGGCCCAGTCAGTTAAGCGTCCGGCTTCGGCTCAGGTCATGATCTCACGGTTCGTGGGTTCAAGCCCTGCATCGGGCTCTGTGCTACCAGCTCAGAGCCTGAAGCCTGCTTCGGATTCTGTGTCTCCCTCTCTCTCTACCCCTCCCCTGCTCATATTCTCTCTCTCTCTCACAAATAAATAAAGATTTAAAAAATTTTAAAAGAAAAATTGGGATAATAAGATGACGTCAGAAGTGAGGTTGGTAAATAGAATAAACTGACAAATGTTTTAAGGAGTTTATAAATTTTGCTAAGAGTACACTCTAAATTTGGCACAAAAACAGACACTCAGATGAATGGAACAGAATAGAGAACCCCGAAACGGACCCACAAACGTATGGCCAACTAAGCTTTGACAAAGCAGGAAAGAATATCCAATGGAATAAAGACAGTCTCTTCAGCAAATGGTGCTGGGAAAACTGGAAAATGAACCCAGACCACTTTCTTACATCATATGCAAAAATAAACTCAAAATGGATGAAAGACCTAAACGTAAGGCAGGAAGACATCAAAACCCTAGAGGAGAAAGCAGACAAAAACCTCTCTGACCTTGGCCACAGCAACTTCTTACTCAACATGTCTGTGGAGGCAAGGGAAACAAAAGCAAAAATGAACTATTGGGACCTCATTAAAATAAAAAGCTTCTGCATAGCAAAAGAAACAATCAGCAAAACTAAAAGGCAACCGACAGAATGGGAGAAGATGTTTGCAAATGACATATCAGACAAAGGGTTAGTATCCAAAATCTAGAAAGAACTTATCAAACTCAACACCCAAAAAACAAATAATCCAGTGAAGAAATGGGCAAAAGACATGAATAGACACTTCTCCAAAGAAGACATCCAGATGGACAGGTGATGCATGAAAAAATGCTCAACATCACTCATCATCAGGGAAATACAAATCAAAACCACAATGAGATACCACCTTACACCTGTCCGGATGGCCAACATTAACAACCCAGTCAACAATAGATGATGGCGAGGATGCAGAGAAGGAAGATCTCTTTTGCATTGTTTGTGGGAATGCAAGCTGGTGCAGCCACTCTGGAAAACAGTATGGAGGTTCCCCAAAAAGTCAAAAACAGAACTACCCTATCAGGCAGCAATTGCACCAGTAGGTATTTATCCAAGGGATACAGGTGTGCTGTTTTGAAGGGACACATGCACCCCCATGTTTATAGCAGCACTATCCACAATAGCCAAAGTACGGAAAGAGCCCAAATGTCCATCGATGGATGAATGGATAAAGATGTGGTATATATATATATATATATATACAATGGAGTATTACTCGGCAATCAAAAAGAATGAAATCTTGCCATTTGCGACTATGTGGATGGAACTGGAGGGTATTATGCTAAGCGAAGTTAGTCAAAGACAAAAATCATATGACTTCACTCATATGAGAAATTTAAGGCACAAAACAGATGAGCATAGGGAAAGGAAGCAAAAATAATATAAAAACAGAGAGGGGGACAAAACATAAGACACTTAAATATAGAGAACAAGCAGAAGGTTGCTAGAGGGGTTGTGGGAGGGGGGATGGGCTAAATGGGTAAGGGGCATTAAGGAGTCTTCTCCTGAAATGTAAATTAAAAAAAAAAAAAAAGAGTATACTCTAAATTTATGCTTAAACTTTTTAGCAGCCAGGGGCGCCTGGGTGGTTCAGTTGGTTGAGCATCCGACTTTGGCTCAGGTCATAATCTTGTGGTTCGTGAGTTTGAGCTCCGCATCGGGCTCTGTGCTGACAGCTCAGAGCCTGGAGCCTGCTTTGGATTTTGTGACCCCCTCTGTCTCTCTGCCCTTCCCTGCTCACACTCTGTCTCTCTCCCTCTCAAAAATAAACATTAAAAAATTTTTTTTTGATAATAAAAAAAAACACTTTTCGGCAGCCAATACAGGGGATAGCATGATTAGCTACATGATGTGGTGTCTGTTGTTAGATGAAAGCGTGAGTAGATGAAAAGTCTGATTAAAGGATCTAACAGCTAACTGTCAGTTTATAACTAATTACCTGTAGGGATTATGGAGGGTCACTGCTGGTTACAGGGGTTTTTTTTTTGTTGTTGTTCTGGCTGTGGTTTGTTGGGTATGCAGATGGCTCAAAGCATCTGTTGGTAGAGGCACATTCCTCAGAGCTCCCTCTGGACTGAGACTCTTTGGTCTACTGTCCCTTGCCCTGAGCTGTCTAAACCGAGTTCAGTGTTTCAGGTTGGCCTTCAGGGCAACTCTGCCTCCAAACAGTTGCAGACATTCCTATGATTACTGTTTTAGATGGAGGGTAAGGCAGGGAAATTGTTTCATTGGTGTTTGATGAGCCTGCCTCAATGATAAGCAGAACAGGAAGTGAAGGAGGGTAGCCTCCTTCAGAGAGAAGAAAAATCATAGTATGAACATGGGCTATGCAAACTGAAAAATTAAAACATAAGACATAAAACTGAGCCTAATACAACCATATCCAATAGACCTTGAGTTTCCCTTAGTTGATGGTTTTTTATGAGTGTAATTGACAAGTAGGGTTAACTGTACTCGAGAAAAGGGGTTCACAATCCTAGAGTTGCAGCGATAGCTCCTTTAGAGTTTTTGAAAAAGTGCATATACCCAGGCTATGTATCTGGAGATTCTGATTCTATAGGGCCAGATCTGGGAATGTACATTTTAATAACATTCAACAAAAAACTTCAATAAACTGCCAGGGTGGAGATGTGCTGGTCTGGACCTCACTAGATGCCCCTGACATATTTTTTTTAGGATGCCGAGAAGGTTGGCAACCAACCCAGTTGGTTTTAAATTCTTTTGTTTTCCTCCAGGAAACAAAGTCCCGGCGTATGTGGGCCACTGATTTAAATCCCTCAATCTTCTTGGAGAATCAATGCATCAAATGGGATGCATTGATTAGTACCTTAATTTATGGAAAGGCTTCAGCTTTATGACCCTGTGCAAAATTGTACATAGAAGAGAGGTAGATGAGTTTCCTGCTCGGGCAGATTGTAGAACCTGAGAGAATTTAGGTTGGCAAAATAACTATTACTTAAGCTCTATCATGATATTTTCTTGAAAGCACGTTGGCTTCAGTTATTTTTAGTTCTGGAAAAACTCACTGATTATTAATTTAGTGGAGAGTCAACCTTACTGACTCAGGTCTACTTAAATTCACCTAGTTAGATTCTTTGTTCATAGATTAGCCTTAAAAGTTGTGCTTTGCCACTAATTGAACATCTCACCAGATTTCAAAACTAATGGACCAAAGTCTTTTCTTCTAGAATTTATTTTAAAAAGAGTCATATCCATAGACTTTTTCTCCCCTGAATTTTCTCCCTAAGGAAACCATACAATTCATTGAGTGTTTGTAACGGTTACTGTCTGGTCAGTAAAAATGAGGCAGAATGGTGGACCCGACTGCTGCCACACATCTGCCCATCTGGGTTGTGTTAAAAGTGTCGTTTACAGGGGCGCCTGGGTGGCTCAGTCGGTTAAGCGTCCGACTTCCGCTCAGGTCATGATCTCACGGTTCGTGGGTTCGAGCCCCGCATCGGGCTCTGTGCTGACAGCTCAGAGCCCGGAGCCTGTTTCAGATTCTGTGTCTCCCTCTCTCTATGCCCCTCCCCAACTCATGTTCTGTCTCCCTCTGTCTCAAAAATAAATAAACATTAAAAAAAAATTAAAAAAAAAAGGTCGTTTAAAAAGGCATTTTACTAATGAGTTCACTTGATCATATATCAGGGACAGGGTGGAATTGAAGGACTGGGTTAATCCACTTTGGTAAGGATTCCTGAACATGATTTGTGTGTATTCGTGTTTTGGGAGCCTTAGGGAGCCTTGGGATACAGCTTTTGGGAGGTTTTTTTTTTTTTTTTTTTTTTAATCTGTTATCAAAAGCTGATATTCAGGAACTGGCTTACAAAAATATTTTCTTTTCTTGAATTTGGTCTGTATATAAATTTGGCATATGTATGTATGTACGTGTGTGTGTGTGTGTATACGTGTATATATATATATATATATATATATACACACATATATATATATATATATATTTTTTTTTTCCTACTCTGTTTGTGACGAATCTGCTGTTTTGATGCCAGGGTTAAGTTAAAGACAAGAGAGAAATGTACCCTCTTTTCTGTGTAGCAGATAGACCTCCCTGTTAGCAATGGAGAATTGGAATTCTCTTGGAAACATTTTTCCAGGATAGACTTTGGACTATGCCTGAATTCTGTCTCTTGGAATTGCAATGATTAATAGCTCACCGTTAATGAGATAGGTAGCTGTGATTAGAGTTTTGGATCTGCTCACAGAACAGAGGAGCTACGACTGCCCAGTATTCTTTTTTTTTTTTTTTTTTTAATGTTTATTCATTTCTGAGAGAGACAGTGTGAGCAGGGGGGGAGCAGAAAGAGAGGGGGAGGAGCAGAGAGAGAGGGGGACAGAGGATCCAAAGTGGGCTCTGTGCTGACAGCAGCTAGCCGGATGTGGGTCTTGAACTCACACACCATGAGGTCATGACCTGAGCTGCAGTTGGGCACTTAACGGACTGAGCCACCCAGGCCCCCCTGCCTGGTATTCTTAACTTAATTATTACCATGCCAAAAAGTCAGCTAATATATCCACTGACCAAGTCATTTCCATCCCCCCATCCCCCCCAAAAATCATGGATCCAATATATACATTAAAAAACCTTTGGGAATATGAATTGAAGGGAGAGTAGTTTCCTAGGGGTCTCTGCCCAGGCCGGTCACTATTCTTACTGATGGTGGTGGTTCTACCCCTGGTTGACCTTGGGGTCAGAAGAACTAAGGTAGGGCTGGAACTAGCAGTAGGACAGGTCAGGGGTCATGGCCAATGCGAGCGTGAGGGAAGAAGGGTGAAGCCTGACTCCTGGCTAAGGCCAAGCCACAGCATTATAACAACTGCATCCCTCCTTGTGTCCAAGAAAGCGAAGATTTTGCATTTGAAGGAAACTTGAAGATCCTAGTCTAAGCCCCTCATTTTTCAGTGGAGGAGTTAGAGCCCTACATGGATAAGGCACTTTCCCCAAATCAGACATCTAGTTACAGCAGAGCTGTGACCAAAACACAGTCTCCAGTCACCCCCCTCACCAACTCCTTTTCCACCGATGTTATCATCCCTGGACACTCTGTCTCCGTATGGCAGGTTGCTCACTGAAAAATTGTTCATCATAAAACAAAAAGCCTCAACATTCAGTAAACATCTATTGAGTGCTGACTGCATGCTCGAGGCACTGATGGTTTTAGAATGACATATTCATATTCTTCATCTTTCTCTGTAACTTTTTTTTTTCTCGGGATGCTTTAAAAATTTTTTTTCAACGTTTATTTATTTTTGGGACAGAGAGAGGCAGAGCACGAACGGGGGAGGGGCAGAGAGAGAGGGAGACACAGAATCGGAAACAGGCTCCAGGCTCTGAGCCATCAGCCCAGAGCCTGACGCGGGGCTCGAACTCCCGGACCGCGAGATCGTGACCTGGCTGAAGTCGGACGCTTAACCGACTGCGCCACCCAGGCGCCCCTAAAAATTTTTTTTAATGTTAATTTTGAGAGAGAGAGAAAGAGAGAGCTAGCAGGGGAGGGGCAGAGAAAAAGGGAGACAGAGAATCGGAAGCAGGCTCTTCACTATCAGCACAAAGCCTGACACGAGGCTCGAATTCAATGAACCACGAGATCATAATCTGAGTCAAAGGTAGATGCTCAACTGGCTGAGCCACCCAGGTGTCTTGGGACAGTTTTCTTTTATCAGCTCCCATCTGAGACTCATTTTCACTGCATTTAGTTCTTCGGTCATAGATGTGTTAGGTGCCAAGGACAGTTTTAGGGGTGGGGGTGTCTGAGCTCTATCAGAAATGATTGCTTATAACTTTGTATTAAAAATATCCACAATACCCACAAAGGTATGTTTTCTTGAGTCTTTTAGAAAATCAAATGGGCATAATAGATTTTCACTGAGGAAGGAGGACCAATGAATCTTGGTTGCAAAAACTGTCTCCTGAATAAGAATTTGCATATAGATTTCTTAAGACATTTGAAAAAGGAAAAGAGTTTGGGAATGAGCTTGGAATAGAGTTAACTTTTCTATCGCAAAAAGTAGATAGATGATTTTCCTCCATATGATAAATATTAGGCTATTTATTTTTCTAGGAGCCTCATGAAATCCCATGTGGAAGATTATTTTAACACCTCACGAGTAACCAGACATAAGCATTCATCATTTCTACCTGCTGCAGAATGTGCATTGCTAGGGTTATGACAGATATTTAGTTGATATAGAAGTAAGTCACTTCCAGAGTTGAGAGTTTGAAATGAGAATTATCTCAACGTTTTGAAGAGTTTTCCTATAAATGAGATAATTACCTACCATTCAGATCAACACAGGACTCATTTCACAGTCAATGAACACTCTTTAATTTTTCATCTTCAGGAGAATTCTACAAGTAATAATGTGATTTGTTAATTCTACATAGACTTAGCCTTCATAGAAGGCCCATTCAGATCCAGGATTAGTTAGTTTGTTGTTAGAAATTGCATTAACCAACTCAGAATTTTGAGGATCGGTTTCTGCAAGGAGAGCTTTTATCCTGGTCATCTAACCAACATCTCTTGCAGAGAAGAAAATCATGCAGAGAAGGAGAGGTTTGGTGTGGCTCACTGTAATTTTGTTTATTTTTTTCCTATCCGATACACTTATATTTAATTTATTTTTTAAACTCTTCCAATATTTTTGAGCTGCCTTCATGACTGACCCCAGGATAAGGAGGAATCATTGCTATGGGCGAACATGGTGTACATCGCCCAGAACCTGTGAATATGTTACCTTACTTGGCAAATGGGAATTCACAGACATGGTTAAGGACTTGAGATGCGGAGATTATCCTGGATATTCTGGAGAGCAGGGGTACCCTGCATAGGTCCAATGGTATAAGCCTTAAAAAGAAGAGATCCTTTCTCAGCTCTGATGAGAAAGACATCTGGTGATGGAGCTGTTGTGTTGCTAGCTTTGAAGATGGAGGAAGTGAGCCATGAACCAAGAAAGGTGGGCGGCCTCTGCATCTGGAAAAGGCAAGAAAATGGATCATGAATTAGAGTCTACAGAAGGTAAAGTAGTCCTGCTGACATCTTAATTTTCATCTGGTGAGACCCGTGTCTGACTTCTGCCCTCCACAACTGGAAATAATACACGTGTGTTGTTTTCAGCCATTGAAATTTGTGGCAATTTGTTACAGCTGCAAGGAATACCAATACAAGGGAGATTTGATTTAATAAGAGAAAATGGGGGGCAGCGGTCATTGCTGCGGTCAGATGGAGAAGTGGTAACATGGGACCAGAGGGGATTAGTAGCGGGAACTTTAAAAAATAAGCCTTTCGGGGCATCTGGGTGACCTAGTTGGTTAAGCCTCTGACTCTTGACTTTGGCCCAGGTCGTTATCTCATGGTTGGTGAGATTCAGCCCCGTGTCGGGCTCCGCCCTGACAGCTCAAAGCCTGCTTGGGATTCTCCTTCTTCCTCTCTCTCTGCCCCTCCCCTACTTGCTCTCAAATGAATAAATAAATAAATAAATAAATAAATAAATAAATAAATAAATAAATAAATTTCACAGATGATTCCGAATTAGGATGGCAGAGTGAAACTCCAGATTTCCTTATAATTATCTTCTTTTCTAACTAGTAAAACGTCAACCTTTGCAAAAGTGGGAGATGAGCTTCCGGGTGGGTAAGGGGCAGACAATAACTTGAAGGGCAAGTGACCCAAGGTAGGTAGTGATAATAGCCTTCAATTATCTGATTTATGAATGATTTTCAGCTTCTGACCTGGTATCTTTAATACAGATTTTGACTCTAGCCACCAAGTGTCGCTAGGGCAACCCGGACAAGAGACTTTTACATGAACCTCAGTCATTGTATGCCTCTCACACCTGGAATCGGTGAGAATAGCAGTGGACAGTTTTCTTCTTCACGGGAACAGAACACTTTTTGGCTTGGAGATAGCTAGAGGGAGAGACAGATCCTGGATTCAAGAAAGGCTGACATGACTCTCCCCAGAATAAACCCTGTGAGGAAAGAAATAGGTTCCTCCGGGGCCGTGCCACTCAACCGGGGGTAAGAAGACCTTCAGGGGTGAGTGGCCGATTCCACGAAGTATGGAAAGCTACAGGAATGTTGTAGCTTTCTTCCTGGAAGTCAATGAATGGAATGATTTTTGGAAAAGCATTTTGTTTTCAATGTGAAGTACTAAATTATGAGATAGGGGGTACAGTTTGTACCAGCGTTCAAAGTGAAGACCTCAAAGGAATTTCACGTGGCCGCAGACCACAGAGGTTCACTCTCTGCTCCTAGAGAGATGGTAAGACGTAGGAGGACTGGTGTAAGGCGATAATAACCCCCAGCCATTATACCTCCTCTTTGACATCCCTCCACGGGGAGTGACAAATGACTGGGATTTCCTGGATATTTACTTCCAGATTATAACCCGAAGTATATTTTATGAACCCGTCCATCTTGCATGTTTAACTACAGTGTGTGTGTAATAAATACTCTTTTCGGGCTTGCCTGAATCTTTCTCTCCAGACTTCCCCCCACCCCACACTCTTTATTGTTCCCCTCGTGTTGTAGCAAACCGTTCTTTATCCATTCTCAGGGCACTGTCCCCTGCTGGGTTTCCAGGAAAGCAGACTTGAGATGGGAGATTGGTGCGCAGGAGGTTAATTCAGGAGTGTTCTCTGGGATTAATGACCAATACAGGGAAGGGAGCAGGATTGGGCAGAGAGTAAAGCTGGGCTGGGATGCATTCTCAGTGGCAAACCCAGCTCTGAAACTAGGATAACACTTCAGAGTGGTCCCGTGTTGGGGTGAGGAAGCTGGGTCTTTTTCTCTCTGTGTAGAGCAATGACTGGGTTCTGGCTACCTGGGAATATGGTTGTTAGATTAGCAAATAAAAATACAACATGCCCATGGGAGCCTGGGTAGCACCGTTGGTGGAGTGTGTGACTCTGGATTTCGGCTCAGGTCGTGATCCCAGGGTCGTGGGATCGAGCCCCATGTCCAACTCCATGCTGAATGTGGAGCCTACTTAAGTTTCTCTCTCCCTCCCTCTGTCCCTCCCCCCTGCTCACTATCTGTTTCTCTCTAGAACAACAACAAAAAAACACAAAAAACAAAACCGACAACATGCCCAGTCAAATTTGAATTTCAGATTGACAATGAATAGTTTTTTTTTTAGTACACGTGTGTCTCATGCAACATTTGGGACATACCTATACTAAAAATATTTGTTGTTAATCTGAAATGCAAATTTAACTGGATATCCTGTATTATATCTAGCAGTCCTGTCCGAGAAGGAACAGTTGCTGCAGAATCTGGAAAGACCTCTGGAAGAAGATGGTATTTGAGCAGAGTCCTTGATGGGCAGGCTAGATTTAGATTTGCACAGGTGGACGGCTCTGGAGAGTTCTTCGAGGATGCATGCACGAGGGTCTTTGTGCATTCAGGCCAGGTACGAGTTTTCTCAGCAGAAGCCATTCCCAAAGTGGCTGACAGGTGAAGACTGAATGTGGGCAGCTGCCCCAGCAGTTGGGGACAGGAGTCTTCTAGTTCTCCTGGGGGATCTGTGCCGAGCATCGGTTCTAGGCATACATCACTTCCCATTTTGCATCCCCATGAGCTGTCAAGGTGAGAGTCAGGTAGGTGTGCCCGGGCTTTTGTGAATCAAATAATAGTAGTTGGTGGGAATAAAACAGGGAGGTTTTGTGGTTCCGCTCTCTTACTTAAAAAAAGAAAAATGGTACCACTTCAAGATAACCTGGGTGAATGACCTCCCCTTCCCCAATACTCCAAGGGAAAGAAAAAAATATCCTGGATGCCAAATACATGGTTTAATTGTCAGCAACTGGGACTGATTTGAATTGACAGCTGATTCTGTTAGATAATAGTGTTGGAAAGAGTAGCCACAGAGCAATTGTAATCAAACTAAGGTTCTCATATTGGTAAATGTCTCTGGATATTTAAGTCCCTTACGGAAAATATCTCCATCCAGGGAATACTCTTATTTGCTTAAGTGTATATCCCACAATTACGAGATACTAAAAGTGCATGTTCCTTTATGGGAAACTTACTAAGATGATGTGTGGTTCAGATGAACAATTGGGCATCCGGTTTTAAATTTTTCCTAGGCTGAAAACTCAACAGCTTTTAAACTAGAGCATAAGCATTGGAGACCATCATCATCGAATTGTCTTTATGTTCGCACGGACACCTAATCTTTTTTCTGAGAAAAATCTTGGCTCTGGCCGAGGGTTATCCGTGGGCCTGTCTCTGTGGGTACCAAACTTATTTTCAGTTCAGGTATATGTCACGTTTCAAATTCCGTGTTCTGATTTCTAACCCAGCTTAGCTGAACCAAGCCAATAGCTGTGTGCTTCCCAGCTGGCATGGAATACCTCTCGTCTAAGTTCTTTCAGGAGATACAACCCCAATTTGCAGCTTCATTGTAGTGATCAGATCTGTATTTATAAAGGATTATCCAAAACGACAGTTGATTCCTTTAGAGATCATAATATCCCTATCTTGGCTACTGAGAGCTACATTCTTATACCACATCGTTGTGACTTTCACAGAATTGCCTTTTCAAAATTTAACTTCTTTTAATTTTATCATGAAGAACATTATGTAAAAGAGTTCTGTGAGTCCTGCTAATCCTATGTTGACAATAATAATAATGATAATTATTTATTACATGATGGTAATTCCTGAAATCCATTCATTCTTTTAATAAATAGACATTGAGCAGCTTTTACATGCTTGATATTCTTTTAAATGGTTTTTTTTTTTTTTTTTTTTTTTTAATTTTTTTTTTTTTTAATGTTTATTTATTTTTGGGACAGAGAGAGACAGAGCATGAATGGGGGAGGGGCAGAGAGAGAGGGAGACACAGAATCGGAAACAGGCTCCAGGCTCTGAGCCATCAGCCCAGAGCCTGACGCGGGGCTCGAACTCACGGACCGCGAGATCGTGACCTGGCTGAAGCCGGACGCTTAACCGACTGCGCCACCCAGGCGCCCCTGTTTTTTTTTTTTTTTAATGTTTATTTATTTTTGAGACAGACAGCACAGAGCCCGTTGCGGGGCTCGAACTCACAGACCGTGAGATCGTGACCTGAGCTGAAGTCAGACGCCCAACCGACTGAGCCACCAAGGCGCCCCTATATTCTTTTAAATTCTGGGGATGCAGACGAATGAGATAGATAAAATCTCTGCCTTCATTGAATTTTTACTTTAGTGGGGGAGGGGAAGACAGATAAAATAGGGGCGACTGGGTGACTCGGTTGGGTGTCTGACTCTTGATTTCGACTTAGGTCATGATCTTATGTTTGGTGGGATCGAGCCCTGCATGGGGCTCTGTGCTGATGGCATGGGGCCTGCTTGGGATTCGCTCTCTGCCCCCTCCCCCACTCATGTACATACTCTCTCTCTCAAAATAAATAATATTTTAAAAAAAGCTAGAGGGCCACCTGGGTGGCTCAGTTGGTTAAACGTCTGACTTCGGCTCAGGTCATGATCTCGTGGTCCCGCGAGTTCCAGCCCCGTGTCAGGCTCTGTTGCTGACAACCCAGAGCCTGGAGCCAGCTTTGGATTCTGTGTCTCCCTCTCTCTCTGCCCGTGTCCCACTTGTGCTCTCTCTCTGTTTCTCAAAAATAAATACATGTTAAAAAAAAACAAAAACAAACCAGAATATAAGTTGTGGGCAGGTGCTCTGGGAACAAACAGAGCTTGGCAAGGGGGTTGGGAGTGGTGACTTTAAGTATGTGGCCTTTGAGGACTTCTGTCTCCAGTGATGCCTAAGATGGCCCACGTATTCTGCCGGATATTTTATATCAGGATGTTGTTTATTGTTATGATGATGATGACTAACTTTAAAATGTTTTTAAAGTAGGCTGCATGCCCAGTGTGGAGCCCAAAGCAGGGCTCAAACTCACAGCCCTGACATCAAGACCTGAGCTGAGATCAAGAGTTGTAGGCTTAACCTACCCAGCCACCCGTGAAGATGACGTTCCTTATATTACACGGCGTCTTCTTTGCAAGGGCCCACGGGGGGACTTTGTCTTTGGTGGTAGAACTAGCAATAGTTGGGCTTCTCCTGAGTAACCAGTTCCTTTTAATCTTCTAGGCAGTAAGACTCATGTAACAGATCATGTTTACGTCTTTATTTAGGCTATCAGGAAACTCAAAACTTCGGCGTGAGCCAAGAGTACTGACCTTGCTCTTGGCTTTGCCTTACCTTTTCTACCTCATTTTAGCCTTTGCTCCGATGGACTCACTTACTTATTTTAAATTTTATTTTATGTTGTTATATTTATTTTGCTAAGCTTCCTCAATTTCTTTTTTTTTTTTTTTTTTGAGCAAGGGAAAGCACGAATAAAGATACTCAAAACGCTTTGATGCGCACACGCATACTTGTATACCTACATAAATAAACACATCATCCTGGGAAAGTGTAGTACCTCTTGCTCATTTCTCTGTACCTTGGACCTGGAGTTCTTATCTGAAAAAGGTTTTCATGCTTCCTGGCACCTTGTTTCTACAGTTGCTCTATAAATATTTATACAATAACAATTTTAGTGGCGGTTATAATTTAAATGAGAAAGATATTCATGAGTATCTTAGGAGTTTCTCCATGTGAACGTCAAACAAGGAAAATTTTGCTGGCTAGTTTTTAAAATAATGATATTAAAACTATCAAAGTTTTAAATACAAACGTGGGGGGGGCAGATCTGGGATGTGATTGATATGTTGTTATGACTCTTTTAAGGCACTTTCTAAAAATTTTTAATCCACGGGTTTTAGTAATTCTGGGATGATGAAACCCTTTGAAAACTTATTCTCTCTGCAGACAAACTCAGTGGCACAAAAAATAATGTGTAACCTTAGAGGAGTCAGGGACAAGCTGAAGCCCATCCATCAACCAACCCCAGATTATGAATGCTTGTTGAGTATTTTTTCTTTTTAAGTAATACTACAGGTTCTTAAATTTTTAATTGACAAAAGCAGAAAGAGGCAGAAAAATTACCTTCAACTCCAGCACCAAGGGACAGCTATTTTCATAACATTTGGACATATTTATTTTTGATTTTTATATTTTCATTTTATTTTATTTTATTTTTTTTTTTTTTCAACGTTTATTTATTTTTGGGACAGAGAGAGACAGAGCATGAACGGGGGAGGGGCAGAGAGAGAGGGAGACACAGAATCGGAAACAGGCTCCAGGCTCCGAGCCGTCAGCCCAGAGCCTGACGCGGGGCTCGAACTCACGGACCGCGAGATCGTGACCTGGCTGAAGTCGGACGCTTAACCGACTGCGCCACCCAGGCGCCCCTATATTTTCATTTTAAAAAATGTGTTGAGTTTACATTATCGATACGATTTTATATCATGATTTTTTTTTTGCTCAACAGTATATAGTAAGCAGTTGCAAATGAAATTTAAAACTCTTTATACACATCGTTTTTCTTAAGTTTCTTTATTTATTTTGAGAAAGAGAGGGCACAAGCAGGTGAAGGGCAGCGAGGAGAGAGAGAATCCCAAGCAAGCTCTGCACCATCAACACAGAACCCAATGCAGGGCTTGACCTCACCGAACTGTGAGATCATGACCTGAGCCAAGATCAAGAATCAGACGCTTAACCGACTGAGCCACCCAGGCACCTCCATATACATCATTTTTAATGGTAAATAAGTACATACATGTGTAAATATATGCACTGAAATAATATTACACAACCACTAAGGATGAGGTCCCCAAATACAATGTACTTAAGCATTTTTCTAATGTTGGGGACTTAGCTACTCTCCCTCTCCCCTTTTATTTGGTGTAAAGTTGCTATGAACCTCTTGGAACAAAACCTTTGTTGATAGATCCAGAAATTTACTAGGGCATTCTAAGAGAGAAATTACTAGAGGCAGGGGCATCTGGGTGGCTCAGTCGGTTAAGCAGCCTAAACTCCTGACCCTTGATGTTCTCTCAGGTCTTGATCTCAGGGTCGTGAGTTTGAGCCCTGCTTTGGGGCTCCATGCTGGGCATGAAACCCCCTTAAAAAAAAAGGATTACCAGGTGCACATGAGTCTCATAACTAAAACTAATGTTATATCCATCCACATGGTTTTTCAGAAAGAGGGTTTTGGTTACCCCGGTCCCGGCAGGGTATAAATGCTGTTTGAACAAAGTATCTATTATTATCTCGCTTTTGCGAGTACCAAGTAGCCGTGCCATTTAAAACAGAAAATTAATCAAACAGAAAATCTCCTTTAATTTACTAAGGAAAAAGTGGTATCACTTTTACTCTAATCTGCATTTCTTTGATTGCTGATAAAGTTTACTTTAAAAAATACGGTTTTAGGAGTTTGCCTCCTTTCTTTAAGGAGTGATCATGTGTTTGGTTCGCTAATGTGTCGAGGGGGCTCTTTAGTTCTGATTTTTTATGTGCTTTGGATACAACCAAGTCTTTTCACGGAAGCCCACATTTCTAAAGTTTATCCTGGTATTACTTTGTTTCTGTTTTTGTTGCTGCAACGCAAAGGGAACTGTTCTATTACTGTATTTCTAACTGGTTGTTACTGCCATACATAAAGGTGATAGATTTTTATGTGTTTACGTTCCAGTGGATTTCCCTTGATCCTCTTGGAATTTTTAGGCATGTTACCATTTCCTGTTTACAGAGAGAGGCTCCTCTTTTCTAAGATTTATGCCTCCTATTCTGTTCTATGTGTTACACTGGTTAAAGCCTCCAGAATGTCAACTAATAGTGATGATATTGAATATGATGTACTTTGCTTCTTATTTTAATGGGGATAGTTCTGATATTTCATTGTTAAGTGTACTAGCTCCAGGCCAAGGGTAGATCATTAGGGACGAACTTGGAATTTTATTAAATGCCTATTCTGCATATATTATCATGATCTCATGTTTTATTTCCTACTGGCTTATTGGTTTGATACTTTCTATTGTTCTAATATTGAACTATGTTTGCATTTGCATTATTTGATCATGACAGATTATTCTTTTAAAGTTTGATTGAATTAAATTGGCTAGCGTTTATTTAGAGTTAGTATCCTAAAAATGAGACTGGTATGTAATCTTCTTGTTTAAAATTATTTTTGTCAGTTGTGAGGTGAGAGCTGGTTATGCTAGATTCACAAAATGAATTGGGTCACTTTTAATCTTTTTCTATGCCCGGAAAAAAAATGTAGCTTGGGAGTTATCTGTTCCTTCAAGGATGTGGATATGTAGCCATAAAATATTTTAACTTAGATCTGTTATGGAAAATGATTATTTGATCACTTTTTCCACTTTTTTTTTTTTTTCCCTGTGGTTAGTGACCTCTTCAGGCTAATATTTTTAGAATCAGTTTTGGAAGATTATATTTCCTCTACCTCCATTTTTTCCTCATATCTGTGATACTCTAATTGATTAGGTTCATGTCTGTTAAGGGTTAGTGTGAGTTACAGTCTCATTGATGTAAAATGATTCCTAGTCCAATTTAATGACCTTTCGCCTTGATTTCTTTCTAGTTTGGTGATTGCATCACTTCCCCTGCTTGCTTGTGTCTTTTCTCCTTCCCTCTCCTTTCTCCTTCCCTCTCTCCCTTTTTTCTTTGTTTTCTTCCTTATTCTGTCTCTCACCTTTTGGAATTTTTCTGATATAGCAGTAACTGGCTTATTTAAATTGGCGAAATGCTTGGGACACAGTTAAGAACAGCTGTAGTTCTCTTAGGTTTCTGTCTTCAAATGTGCCCTTCTTCTTTCTCCTCCTCACTCCTCGGAATCTTGGACCGCAATGTCTGTTCCAGTCTAAGGCAAAACTCTAATTTCTCATCCGTTTGCAGCTTCCCCGGGCCCTTACTCCCTGAGGCTCGGGACAGATGGATAGGCAGGGACTAATTTTTCCCCCTACTGTTCCTCCCCCTTCCCTCTTCCTTTAGTGGCTTTTCTGGAGCGTATCAGAGATACGTAGAGGAGAAGGAATAAGAGAACATGAAAAAAAATCTTCATTTTTTATTGTTTTAAATATACTTACCTTGTGTTGTACTCATCTCTTGGTGAATACCATCTGGCCTTAGATACTTTCTGTGTGGTAGGACACTGTGTCGGTCAGGATTTTCCAGAAACAGAGCCGATAGGATGTTTCTGTGTGTGTATGTATATATGGAGAGCGAACGAGAGATTGATTTTAAAGAATCGGCTCGCATGATTTGTGCAGGCTGGCAGCCCAAAGTCTGCAGGGTAGACCAATGGGCTGGAGACCCAGGAAAGAGCTGATGTCCCAGCTTGAGTCCCCGGACAGTCTGCTGGCAGAATTCCTTCCTCCTTTTTCCTCTTAAGGCCTTCAACTGATCGGACAAGGTCACCCACATTCTGGAGGATGATCTGCTTTACTAAAGTCTGCTGATGTAAATGTTAATCACGTCTAAAAATATCTTTACAGAAACATGTAGAATCGTGTCTGACCGAGTATCTGGGTACCATGCGCCATCCAGGTATCCAACCTGACACGTAAGATTAACCATCACGGACCTTCTGCACAGCTCTACTGTCATCTTGTGACCCCTGCCCCCAACTCTTACCCCAGGAGTACACTTCTCTCTGCTGAGTTTCCTCACCCCAGCAAGCCTGAAGATGTGGAGGGGCATCTTCAAGAATGCTCAAGCCTTCCCTGCACCCTGTTCAGCCACACGAAACTCTCCCACCGCATCCCACCACACTGTTGCCTCACTTTCTCTTTCTCATTCCATGCTATTCTGGCCAGACTCCAGCTTCCAGACTTCTCCAGGGGAGCCCTGGACACTTGGGTCTGTGTTCATAGAAGACCCCAAACTCCCAGGGATACATAGTAAGCTTCAACGAACTTTCCTAGCACATGCCCCTCTGCTCTGAGGGCAACACCAGGATTAGTTTGCCAGTTTCTGGAGGTCAGCGCAAGAGCCTGGGATGCAGACGTCCTTTCCTTAAAGGCACCCTGAGCTCTCTAAATTGCTTTCATGGAGTTGGGGGGGGGAGGGTCATGCTCTATCCCCTCCTGTGCAAGAGGAGAGACTATCTCAGCACACTTGCTTAGTGAGACCTATTCTAACATCCCTCCCAATTCAATCAAACTTCCTTTGAATTGTCCATTTTCCCTCATGTAAGCGTGGTGTTGGGGGCCTCTTAGAAGCCCTGGAGGGTGCACGAGAACTACCTAGTTCTCTCTTTAGAATTTGGCAATACGTGGCCTCCAACATACTCAGCTCAGGGGCTCTAAAAATTCTGAGATGATAGGAAAAGTCTGATTCAACATCAAGCATTTATCACCGTTGCTTCTTTCATTTTTAATTTTTCTTTGTTGTGTGTGGCTTACTCTAGCTTGTAAACATAGATTTGTATTTTAAAATATTCTAATTTGGGGGTGCCTGGATGGCTCAGTCAGTTGAGCCTCCCACTCTTGATTCTGGCTTAAGTTATGATCTTCAGGTAGTGGGATCAATTCCCATGTGGGGCTGTGCATTGAACATGGAGCCTGGTTGAGATGCTCTCTCCCTCTCCTTCTGCCCCTCCCTTGCTCACGTGCACGCAGGCGCATTCTCTCTTTCTCTGTCAAAAGATTCTCACTTGAGGGGTGCGTGGGTGGCTCAGTGGGTTAAGTGTCTGACTTCGGCTCAGGTCATGATCTCACGGCTTGTGAGTTCGAGCCCCGCATCGGGCTCTGTGCTGACGGCTCAGAGCCTGGAGCCCGCTTCGGATTCTGTGTCTCCCTCTCTCTCCGCCCCTCCCCTGCTTGCTCTCTCTCTCTCTCTCTCTCTCAAAAATAAATAAACATTAAAAAAATTCTAACTTGAAAAAATAATCCCTTTTACTAAAAGAGCAGATACTTCTCACACTTTCAGCATCCGCCTGCATTTGGTTTCCTTGCTGCGTCTCTTACGCTTTCTATTTTCCTGTCTTTCTTACTGTGTGCTTTCCATTGTCTTTTGTCTTTGACTACACATGCTGAGTCTTTGTTTTGTCTTCCGCAGTGCTTTTGAAAGTAAATATTTTGCCTTTATTCATACTAGTGATTGCCTTTCAGATGACCGAATACCTAATTAATTCATATTTCTCCCTTCACTGAAATCAAGAACACAGTGAGAACTTTGGACTCTTTTCTATGGAATTCCTAAGGAATACCAGTCAAACCAGGATGACTATACCTTTAAGTCCCCACCTTTTTCCTTTCTCCACTTCGAAGGTTTGTTAATTTCAATTGATATAAAGGAGCCATTATTTTTACTAAATATCAGTTATTGTTTTAATCGTGGAAATTATCTTTTAAAACTTATGGGCATCTTGGACTTTGAATTGAAGTTTTCAACATTTTAAGTACAGCTTATCAATGCTTGTGCTTATACTAGTATATTTATGTTATAGCTTTCTTGCATTCATGTTTTGATCACTTGTTCACGTATGTGAATTTTTTGGAAGGCTACTTCTATTTCCACAATATTTGTATAGCTAGGGAGGTCTTTTTGTTGTTTCCACACCTCAGTTAGGTTTTTATATATTTTGCATTCTTTTTTTTTTTTAAGTTTTTTTTTTTAACGTTTATTTGTTTTTGAGACAGAGAGAGACAGAACATGAACGGGGGAGGGTCAGAGAGAGAGGGAGACACAGAATCGGAAACAGGCTCCAGGCTCTGAGCCATCAGCACAGAGCCTGACACGGGGCTTGAACTCACGAACCGCGAGATCATGACCTGAGCCGAAGTCGGACGCTTAACCGACTGAGCCACCCAGGCGCCCCTATATATTTTGTATTCTTGAGTCGAAACAAGAATTCCCTCAGAATTCTATTAAGAATTATTTAACTATTTACTAGTATTTAGTATTTTCCCAAGTAGTCCCAAGGTCAGCTTGGTATTTAATTGTATCTTTCTGTCTAAAAGCTTCTAGTATTTTTTTGTTCCGTTGACACTTAAAACTTTCACTAGGTTAGGCCTAAGTGTAAGTCTTTTGTAATTAATCTTCTGAAGGGGCGCCTGGTTGGCTTGGTCGGTTGAACGTCTGACTTTGGCTTAGGCCATGATCTTGCAGTTCATGAATTTGAGCCCCGCATCAGGCTCTGTGCTGACAGCTCAGAGCCTGGAGCCTGCTTTGGATTCCCTCTCTCTGCCCCTCCCTCTCTCATACTCTGTACTCTGTCTCTCTCTCTCTCAAATAAATAAACATTAAAAATTTTTTTAAAAAAATTAATCTCCTGGGGCGCCTGGGTGGCGCAGTCGGTTAAGCGTCCGACTTCAGCCAGGTCACGATCTCGCGGTCCGTGAGTTCGAGCCCCGCGTCGGGCTCTGGGCTGATGGCTCAGAGCCTGGAGCCTGTTTCCGATTCTGTGTCTCCCTCTCTCTCTGCCCCTCCCCCGTTCATGCTCTGTCTCTCTCTGTCCCAAAAATAAATAAACGTTGAAAAAAAAATTAAAAAAAAAATTAATCTCCTTAGAAATACTCTTAGTTTTATAATGTTCATTTTGGGCATTCTGATTTCAGGAAATTTTAAATAGTATTTCCATGCAGTATTCCCAGCATCTTTTTGAGTAAAAATGACTCTTTCTCTCTGATTTAAAAGACCTGGAGTGGTTTGCATGGTCAGAATCTACAGTGCCAATTCTAATTGTCTGGTAGTAATTGACTGGAATCTTCCCCTTCTTCCAGCTTTTTTTTTTTTTTTTTTTTTTTTTTACATAAGAGACAGTATTTAATTCTTTTGCATGCATGCAACTGTTTATACATGAGAGCTTACACCCTTTGTATGCACTGCTCCCGGAAATCCTAACTCTGCTTTTTTCTACGGAGCATTTCTGAAGATGTCCGCATATCCAGGACAAAATATGCTACAGCCAGACCCTCTCCCTGCTGCTGTGCTGGGAACCATGATTTGCGGTCTCTCAATACAAGTGAAAGAAAGGTGGATGGTGGAGGTGACTAGAGGTGGAGGAAGCATGGAGGTCATGGGAACTGTTCAGATAGTAGTTCTTGGACCTTGTGTGTGTGTGTGTGCGGGGCGGGGGGTGGGGGGAGTGCACATGTATGAGTAGTCAGCTACTGCTGGAGTTTCTGGTCACCGTAGCTGCTGCATGCTGGCATTGGGACACATTGTAAGGTCGAATAAAATTTCCCCCTCCTTTATTTGATGTTGTTTTGGGGGTTCTGATTTAAAATTCTAAATTTGTTTTGGGGAGCCTGGGTGGCTCATTTGGTTAAGCGTCTGACTTCGGCTCAGGTCGTGATCTCATAGCTCATGCATTTGAGTCCCGGGTCGGGCTCTGTGCTGACAGCTCGGAACCTGGAGCCTGCTTCTGATCCTGTGTCTCCCTCTCTCTCTGCCCCTCCCCTGCTCACGCTCTGTCTCTACCTCCTTCAGAAATAAATAAACATTAAAAAAATGCTAAATTTGCTTTGATCAAGAATACATTTCTAAAAAATTCCCATTGATTCTGCAACTAGTACAAATGGCCCTGGCTTTTGCCTGGTTTTCTTGAGAGATAGGAAACACCTTTCTTTGCAAGATGTGCAGGTGGAAGGGAGTATAGTATAATTACTTAGAAGAAAGTCAGGTTAGAATCTGGGGTACAAACTAACACTGGAAGCGATGAGAAAGCCAAGCGTCCCAACAGGAAAGTGGGGTGGTATCAGGCTGTGTGCAAAGGACGCGTGAACGACCGTTGGTGTCGCGAGCTCCGATCTGGGCTGGAGGGCATCGTCAAGAGCCAGAGAACAGAGCCCGTGTTGTGAGGGACGCTGAATAAGATGTGCATGCGAAAAAACGTGGAAATGTACAAAAAAACCTCTAGAGATTGTTATTAATGCTATTGTCATTATCGGAGAGCCACTGCCTGATCTCTTTTCCTTGTTTAGAGGAAAATGGGAGGAATGTTAGAAAATCTGCCAAGTCGTGTGTGACGAAGTTGGTCAGAATCCATGCAGAGCTTGTAAATACTGCAGAGACCGGAAGAGGCAGGTGCAGTTGAGACGATGTTAAGTGGTGCATAAGAGGTGCCCGCTACAGTGAGAAATTACACCCTTGGCAAGAGGTGGACCAAGGCGGATGTCTAAACCTCCCACTACAGATATGCAGAAATACTAGATGAAGTCATCTTTTTTTTTTTTTTTAATTTTTTTTTCAACGTTTATTTATTTTTGGGACAGAGAGAGACAGAGCATGAACGGGGGAGGGGCAGAGAGAGAGGGAGACACAGAATCGGAAACAGGCTCCAGGCTCTGAGCCATCAGCCCAGAGCCTGACGCGGGGCTCGAACTCACAGACTGTGAGATCGTGACCTGGCTGAAGTCGGACGCTTAACCGACTGCGCCACCCAGGCGCCCCTAGATGAAGTCATCTTAATACAAAGTTCTGGTCACAAGGAAGAAATATGAGGTACCAGAAATGAAGAAAGAACTAAAATCAGAATGTTAGGAACACTGATGTATCCTTGATACAGGTGTAGATTGGGGTGAGAATTTCTGTCTTGGTGACCTTAAGCCTGAGCGAAGTGATGTTTTGTCCATGCGGCCCTTGCATAAAGCAAAAGCCCCCAAAGAACTATCCTCCAATGGTGGGAAACAGTCCACCATCGTAGGGAGATGAAGAGGAAATTATCTTGACTTGAGCTTTAGATTAAAAGAAGAAACAAATTCTCCTCAGAAGAACCTCTGACTCGGGCTTGTGTCTCACAAGTTTGGATTCCTTAAAATGATGTAGGTATTCCCCAAATCCCTAAATTGAAAAAAATAAAGTTCATCACTGTGTATTGATAGCCCCCATGGCAACTGGAAGCAGCAAAGGCAAACCAACTTTGAAAATACACCTCCATAAATAGGCCCACATGTTTCTCAGTGAAAGACCAAAGCACCCTTTTATCTCACGTTCAAAGTCGTAAATTATGAGAGAAAATAGTCAAGAGAGGGAGAAGGCAAGCACATATACAGAGAAGGCAGAGTCCCTGAACTCCATGAAATAATGCAAATGAGAATATGCAGTAAGTATTTGTAAGGATTAAAGAGATTTTTGTAATGCTTTTTAAAAAACTTATTTATTTTGAGAGAGAGAGAGAGGAAGCACACATGAGCATGTGCCAGTGGGGGAGAGGCAGAGAGAGAGGGAGAGAGAGAGAATCCCAAGCAGGCTCTGCACTCTGTCAGTGCAGAACTAGACTTGGGGCTTGAACCCACAACCTGTGATATCAGGACCTGAACCCAAATCAAACGTTGGATGTTTAACCGACTGAGCCGGGCACCCCAGGATTAAAGAGACTTTAAAAACTATTTAAAGACTATTTAAAGACTTTAAAAACTATTTAAACTATTTAAAGCATTACACTGAAAAAATAAGAACAATGTTTGAACAGGAACCGAACAGAACTCCCGAAAATGAAATTCTATCCAAGGAAGGTAAACTCAGCGAATGGATAAAACACCTGATTTAAATACTGCTGGAGTGGTGACTACTTACCTGGAAGGCAGAGCTGGAGAAATTATCCAGATGCAACACTGAAAATGCAGAGATGGAAATGTCTGAAAGAATGGTTAAGAAGCACGTGGGATATAACGAGAAGATACAGGATATACCTAGCAGGGTTTCCAAAAGAAAAGAAGAAATAGAGAGGAAATGTTTGAAGAGATAATGGCTGAACACGTTTTAGAATTGATGAAGGATACTAAGATTCATATTTTATAATAAGATACTAACATTCATATTTAATGATCCTGGACAAGATGAGTAAGAAACAAATACTCTGATAGAATATCAAGGGAATGAGAGAAATCATAGAAGCCAGAGAGAAGTAAGAGGGAGACACAGAATCTGAGGCAGGCTCCAGGCTCCGAGCTGTCAGCACAGAGCCCAACATGGGGCTCGAACTCATGGACTGTGAGATCATGACCCGAGCCGAAGTCGGACGCTCAACCGACTGAGCCACCCAGGCGCCCCATCAGAATAATATTTTTAATACTGGCATGGGAAAATAATAAAATATGGAAGTAGAGAAGCAACCATCCCAGTTTGTCCAGGACTGTCCAGGTTTTAGTGCTAAAAGCCCCCTGTGGTGGGAGTCCCCCAGGCTAGAGCAAGCTGGGACAGCTGGTTGTCCTACACCACTCTATGCAATTAAACTGTCATCATTGAGTGAGGGTAAAAAAATGACATATGACAGAGACTGAAAAAGCTCGCGTCTTGCAGACCACTGTTGACACAATGTGTTAGAGTCACTGAAGGACAGACCGTGAGGGACAGAGCAGAGCAAAAAAGAGGACTGGATCTGGGTAGAGAGAGTGGGATATCAGAAACAATGGGGGACAAATAAGTGAGGGAAAGTATTGATGGATATAAATAAGCGTTGACTCTACAAAGTCATAGTTAGGACAGCTATGAATTTTGGAGATACCAAAAAGGAGGCAAAAAAGCCATGGCAATAACAACGTGGAGGATGGAGGGGTGGGAGGCATAGAGGTGACAAGAGGGCAACTCTCTAAAGTCCTTGAATCGATTAGGGTGAAGGTAGGAACTTGGGCTAACTTTACACACATTAAGGGTGCACGTTGAAAATCCCTGGTGCCCCCTTTCCTTCCCCGTTTCTTCCTGAATAATTCAGCTTAAAGCTATCAGGGAAAGATAGACATCATGCTTGGGTGGTCAGGTGCTGGTCACGGTGACCCAGAGTGGAGTGACAGCTCTCAAGCAGGAGAAGGCAAGCATCCTCACCATGGGTGGCTTGGTGTAGGGTGCGGAAGCGCGAGGTGGGTGAGGCGGGTGTCCAGGCGGCAGGAGGAGGGTGTGAGGAGGGCATTTATAAGGGGCTGCCTGACAAGGAGTGCCAGGGCCGGGTCAGGGGAGGAGGGAGTCTACGTGGGGTGGGGGATGGCAGCCTGGCATGGTGCCGGTGCGAGGAGGGTATCCACATGGGAGTAGAGGTTGGAAATAAGTTACACAAAGGGGTGTCGTTTAAATAAATCTATTAAGGAGATCTGAGACCAGACACCCCCATTTCAGAAAGAAGGGGAGAATGACAAAGTAGAAAGGGACAAAACTCTGAAGAATGCTGTGGTGGTTGGATTGGAATTGGAGTTATGTGTGTGAAGTGAAGTTCTCACTAGAGGGGCGCCTGGGTGGCTTAGTCGGTTGCGCATCCAACTTTAGCTCAGGTCACCATCTCACAGTTCGTGAGTTCGAGCCCCATGTCGGGCTAGCCGCTGTCAGCACAGAGCCTGCTTCGGATCCTCTGTCCCCCTTTCTCTGCCCCTTCCCTGCTTGCATTTTCCTAAAAATAAATAAATATCTGAGGTTGTCAGCAGAGGTAAGCAGAATAAGTTTAGGTTTAAATAGATGTGTGTGTTTCATGCATACATATGTTTCTTAGCCCACTGCACTCAGCCGACCCGGGAGCCAAATAGGGGACAATCTGAGCAACCCATTGAGCGTGACTGTCACCTCAGATAATGACAGTAATAGTCTGCTGCGCAATGCATGTATGTGAACAGACGTTACCAAATGAATACATTGAAATTTTGATGCGCAATGGGAAATTTACATAATTTTAAAATTCCCACAAAATACTTATTAATTATAGAACAAAAAAAGAGGTACTTCACAGTGGAGTGGCCTGGAAGACACAGTCTTGTCAAGTGAACAAAAATGGACATCATCAGTACTGAGACACTAAAATTGTACGCCATCTGGAAAAATGCAATAATAATAACACGGCCCTGCTTCTAGGATATTCCTGCCAAGGATGCATAATCGTCGGACAAACCCAAACTGAGGAGAAATTTACAAAATAACGAGGCTTTAATCATCGAAGTTGTCAAGGCGAGAAAGAGGAACTGTTCCAGATTTAATAAAAGAGCATAAAAAGCAAATGACCCTGAAGTGGATCCTTTTACCAGGAAGGACATTATCAGGACAAATGGAAAAAAATTGAGCAGAGTCTGGGGATTAGGGTATCATCGTTAATTTCTTGGTTTTGATGGTTTTATGAGGTTTTCTAAGAGAATCATCCCCTTTTTTCCATCGAGGAAACCCAGACTAAAACACTTGGGGAGATGCATCCTCCTGGCAACTTTTTTTTTTAATGTTTCAAGTTTTTATTTAAATTTTAGTTAGTTAACATATAGTGTGATATTGGTTTCAGGAGTAGAATTTAGGGATTTATCACTTACGTATAACACCCAGTGCTCATCGCAAAAAGTGCCCTCCTTAATGCCCATCACCCGTTTAGCCCATCCCCACCTACTTCCCCTCCAGCAACTCTCCGTCAGTTTTCTAGAGTTAAAAGTCTCTTTTGTGGTTTGCTTCCCTCTCTCTTTTTTTTCTTTTCCCTATATTCATCTGTTTTATTTCTTCAATTCTGCATGACAGTGAAATCATATGTTATTTGTGTTTCTCTGACTGACTTATTTCATTTAGTTCCATCCATGTTGTTGCAAATTACAATATTTCGTTCTTTTTGCTGGCTGAGTAGTATTCCAGTGTGTGTGTGTGTGTGTGTGTGTGTGTGTGTGTGCGCGCGCGCGCCTGTCTGTCTGTCTGTCTGTCTGTCTTTAGGCATTCATCAGTCGATAGACATTTGGGCTCTTTCCATAATTTGGCTATTGCTGATAGCGTTGCTATAAATATCAGGGTGTATGTGCCCTTTCGAATCAGTATTTTTGTATCCTTTCCGTAAATACCTAGTAACATAATTGCTGGGTTTTAGGGTAGTTCTATTTTTAACTTTCTGAGGAACCACCTTACTATTCTCCAGAACGGCTGCACCAGTTTGCATTACCACCAACGGTGTAAGAGGGGTCCCCTTCCTCCACATCCCGAGTATCTGTGGCTTCCCGAGTTGTTCATATTAGCTGTTCTTTCAGGTGTGAGATGATATCTCATGCGGGTAACTTATCTTAAGTAATTCTGGAAAAATCATACAGCACTCAACTTTTTTTTAGGAGTATGCTTGTTTAAAAATTTCTAAAAATTTCCTCCAAAACTTTTTTTCAGGCCACACTGTGGACTAGATGTCCCAAGAAAACCTTCCAGGTTCACATACTTAAAAATGTTGAGTATCAAACAAAAGGAAACTACTTCTCGAAAACATGCAGTAAAAAAGGAGAAACATTTAGAGACCAGAGATGTCAGGAAGGTGTGATTCCCCGGGAGTGAGGCGAGCTGTGGCGCTCTGGTTTTCCCAGAGCTCACCTTGCGCCTTAGAACCCCAGCTTTTTTAGGTCACTTCCAGGAAAGGAAACAGAGATCACCCAGCACCGGAAAGGAGAGAGGTCCACTGAGCAACTCAAACCTGCTCAGTGTAAAAGAGAACTTCCCCACTGAATGAGACTTACCCATCTTTCAGTCTTGGAGAAGTGTTGAATGGAACAGTAATTTTAAAAATCTGAGAATTCTTGGAGCACCTGGGTGGCTCAGTCGGTTAAGTATCTGACTTCAGCTCAGGTCCCAATCTTGTGGTTTGTGAGTTGGAGCCCCGTCTCGGGCTCTATGCTGACAGCTCAGAGCCTGGAGCCTGCTTTGGATTCTGTATCGCCTTCTCTCTCTGCCCCTCGCACACTCATGCTCTCTCTCTCTCAAAACAAAAACATTAAAAAATTTTTGAGAATTCTTGGGGCGCCTGGGTGGCTCAGTAGGTTAAGCGTCCAACTTCGGCTCAGGTCATGATCTCACTGCTCGTGAGTTCAAGTCCTGCATTGGGCCCTGTGCTGACAGCTCAGAGCCGGGAGCCTGATTCAGATTCTGTCTCCGTCTCTCTGCCCCTCCCCTGCTTGTACTCTGTCTCTCTCTCTCTTTCAAATATAAAATAAAAATAAATGAATAAATAATGTGCCCAAGAAAGGTGGTCATTGAGTCCCTCGATCAAGCCATCATTGTAATACACAGGGTGGCTTATTTTTATCTTCAGTTTTAATAGTAAAACAAAATTTATTTATTGAATTTATTTATTTATTTATTTATTTATTATTAAATTTATTTTTTTTTATTTTTATTAAAAAACAAAATTCGGGGCACCTGGGTGGCTCAGTCGGTTGAGCGTCCGACTGCATAGGATAAGTCACTTATAAGATGAACAAAATCCAGAACTTGGCCCTTGAAGTTGGCTGGAATAGAATTTGATTCCTGGATCTTCTCTTACTAGCTGTTTGACCTTTTGTGTGTTTCTTAGTGTCTCTGCGCCTCCGTTTCTTCGTTGGTGAGTTATTATTTGCCTGGTAGGATTGTTACGAGAATGAAATGAAGTGGTGAGTGAGTAGCACCCAGCCTAGTGAGAGACACACATTAGGTGATAATCAACATTTGCTGGTTTGACGACGAAGCATCTGTTCCTTTGGCGACAGTGTCTCATTTCCCCCTTTGAGAACCATCTCCCTCCTACCATCAGAGCAAATGCTGCCGGTGGAGCTGATCCCACCACCAGCTTCAGGAGTATAATGTGTAGCTCGGAACTAGCCCAGTAGCATAAATCTGCCCCCAGCTGTAGAGACTCCTTCAGGGATCGCTGTGATAGCCCAAAGTACAATCCTACACGGGAGCTACCAGGGAGAGATACTCTTTTCCCCTCTGAACTGGGGCACAGGAAAGGACTGAAGCTATTGGCAGCCGGTTGTGCCCATGGAGCCTTGGAATTAAGCCAATATATGGTAAAGAGCAAAGCCATAAAATTTAACACATAATTCAAGTCACTAATCCCCAAATGCGTCAGCTAAATCTATCAATACACACTCACTTTTACTTGTTATTTACCTGCAGTCAAATGAGTCCCGACTGATAAAAAGTACATGATAAATTTTAGTCATTCTCCACCGTGGCAAGCCCTCCCATTCCAGGAAGCAAAGCTGGCAAAGGAGACATGAACGCAACTAAGGATTCTCCCAGAATTCTTACAGGTGGCAGAGAATGCAAGAAAGTGCCGTCCGGGCTCTGCCATTTCATATACATAAACAGCTTCCAGAGTATAGTTTTATTAAAAAACAAAATTCGGGGCGCCTGGGTGGCTCAGTCGGTTGAGCGTCCGACTGGCTCAGGTCACGATCTCGCGGTCTGTGAGTTCGAGCCCCACGTCGGGCTCGGTGCTGGCAGCTCAGAGCCTGGAGCCTGCTTCGGATTCTGTGTTTCCCTCTCTCTCTGCCCCTCCCCTGCTCATGCTCTGTCTCTCTCTGTCAAAAATAAATAAACGTTAAGAAAAAAACAAAAACAAAGTTCCTAGAACACCAACAACTGCCATATACTCTATTTTCTCCTAAAAGAAAGAAAACGTTTAATATTTAAAATAAATACAGAGTATAACAAAGGTTGGTGTTTTAAATGGAATAAATCTAGCTTTTAAGAAAAATGCACAGCCCTGTCCTTATTTCTTTCATTTTACCGCAGAGCGGTGAACACGTCAGTGGTTTTACAAGTTCTAGGTCTGAAATAACACTTCCTGGAATCCAATCCTGGCTTTACCACTCACTAGCTCTTAAGTACTCTGAGTTTCGGTCTCCTCATCTATAAAATAGAAATAATAATGATCTCTGTCTCGGAAGGTTTTGGTAAGGATTAAAGGAACGAATGCGTGGGGAGTTTTTAGAATAGTGCCGGGCACACACACAGTGAGCACTCAAGAAACATTATTATTACTGTTCTTGTTGTCATCATGATTATCATTACTAATCCGCACTCAGTGTGTCTGGGACAGAGGACAGATTCTAATTTCAGCCTTGACACGAACGAATTCTGTGACCTTGGGCGGGCCAGTTCAGCTCTTTTGGGCTTCGGGAGCGTTTATCAGGAGGATGGAGGGATTTGGATAATCTCCAGAGTTCCTTTAAGTGTAGCCCTCTGTCAATGCGGGAAACCACATGCTTGGACTCTGCTCTTCCGTGGGGGGGTGGGGGGGTGGGGTAAGGCACCATCGGTGGCCGTCCAGTGCTCACACAAGACCAGATGGGCTCCGCAGGAGAGGGGGCTAGCAATCCATCCTGGCCCACAGGGTTCCCAGCAGATGGCTGCTTTTCTCTCTGGATAATCAGCAGACATAGGAGGGAAAAAAGCCTGTTGGAGGAGTGAATGCAGGGATTTGGGGTAGGAAGTTTCTAAACACGACCTTGGGAAGATTCCAGTGATGCCAGACACAATGGACCTCGGTCTAGGGGGCTCAGGAGATGTTACCAGTCGCAAACATTCCACTGCCCTCTGCTGGCAACGCCTGGTGACCGGTGAGAAACATCTCCACGTTGGGTGTCCTGCCCGTCTGCGAGGGCAATCCCACCCTTGAGGGAAAGCCGAGGGTCCTTCTGGGTGGAAGGAAAGATGATGTGGTGACATGGGGATGTTCGGATGTTAACTTTATAAGGAAAGAATTGTCGGACAACTCAGAGGGTGAAGGCTGTTATTTAGCTGATGTGCATTGGAGAGCACCTCACAGAACAACTCCCTGAGCAGAAACCGCATTGGAATTTTCATAGAATGGGGGTAGGGGAGAGTCGGGTATGTGACTGTGGTCTTATCTCAGGTTGCAGCTTTTGCTGAACTGCTTTAAGATGGTTGGAACCATTCATGTCTTTGCAGCTCCTTCTGGAAACTTAGTCCAGTCTTACATTAGCAGCTGTCGGAACAGTTCTTTAGCGAGCCATCTGCCCGGTGCGTTGTCTGTCTGTTGTCACATAAGCTTTGGGGCAAGGGGAGATATAAGAGGGGAAAAAAGGAAGGGAGGAAAAGAAGAGAGAAAATAAAAAAGCAAAGCGTGCGATGTGAAAGCAGGTAGCCGGAGACCATTATGACTTTTTTCAACGTAAAAAGGAAACTTTCCCCAGTCTTAAAATATATGTATTCCCCCCTCCCCCCACTTTGGACTTCACGCTTTCATTCTTATTTCCCAAATAATCCAATAAATGTTTTTTAAAATTCCATTAAGAGAGGAAGAAAGCTAACTTAGGCAGATGGGTGTCTTATTCTTTAAACTGTACATGTATATGAATACTACATGTATTTCTTTATGCGTGATATATTCCACAATAAGAAAAACACCAAAATAGAGAGAAAGAAGGAGAAATATCTAAGCACAGAAACACTTTAAGAACTGACAGGAAAAGAAAATCCATGTTTTACAATAACTCTACACATCTTCCTTTAGGTCCATTATATGTTTTTATGCTAAGTGTCCGATAAGGAGGAAAGGATAGGAAGCTATAGAGAACGTGGAATTCTGGGAATCATTCTGTAGGAGCGTGCTCTAAGATTCTGTTTATATACAGCTGATTTTTGCAGTTGATGAAGCTAATGAGCTTCCACCCAACACTGGTGAGGTGCGGTTCGGAGTACATCAAAGAGTAAAGTGGTTCCACTACTAGGATGTACCATTTTGCTGACGATTGGGCTTTACGCTTGTGGGTCAAATCCACACTCACAAACAAACATGGCTCCTTGCTGCCAACTGCTTTGTCATTCTCTTTTAAGATGTGCTCATACCGTGTTGCTTACATAAGTCATGAACAGATGCTTTCTTGAGAAACCTGCCCCGTAGGTCTTTCTTAGCGAAAATGGATTGAACTGGACATTTTAAGCCCCTACTTTTAAGGCCCGCTTGATAATAATCTGACGGAGATATCAAACTGGAAGTCTCGTATAAAGGAGAGGACTGAAGTAGTGAGGAAAGAGCCGGTCAGACTGTCTTCTGCTTTTGCCCGGGCTTTAAACCCAAATGGGAATGTGTTGTAGACTAATGTCTCTGATCCCCCAAGTTCAACCTCTGAAATCCGAATCCCCCAAATGCTAGCGTTGGGCGGCGGGGACTTTGGGAGGTGATGAGGTCATGAGAGTGGAGTTCTTGTGAATGGGATTAGTGCTCTCAAAAAAGAGGCCCCGGAGAGCTCCCTCACCCATTCATATGGGAGGATATAGCGAGAAGATGGCCATCTACAAACCAGGAAGGGGGCCACATCAGACTCCAAATCTGTCAGCATCTTTATGTTGGATCTCCCAGCCTCCACAGAAATAAATGTTTGTGGTTTAAGCCAGCCAGTCTATGGTATATTTGTCATAACAGCCCGAATGGACTAAGACAGAATGAAAAAGAGTCACATCTGGCACGAGCTTATTTCTGGTGTCACTTCCTCCAGTGTCCCTGAACCTCCGTATGTTCTCAGTTTCCTCTGCTCTGGTTCAGCTCTTTTTCGTGTTTATCACCTGTCTGAGATTCCACAACCATCCCATCCCATCCCCATCTACCCCAATTTTCTTTCTCCCTCTCTTTCTCTAGTTGTAAATATCAAGCTTCTCCAGAACTTGCCATCGTAACAGGACATATCTGGTGACTAGGTTCAAGTTTGGCAGCACAGAAAACCTTATCTGTTTATGAGCTTTGGTCTTCATGTTTCAGGTCAGTTACATCCAATCAACATCTTTGAGAATTCCAGATGTGTAGATACAGGGAATAACATGGCCTCTGTCCCCCAAAGCATGAACAACATGCCCATTCCTGTGGCCAAGTCTTCTAAGTAGAGTGACTTCTTTGTATACTTTGGATTGTGGGATAAATTGAGTTCACTTTTAATAATGTAATTGATGACAGTTGTTAGTACAATTTGTTTAGGAAGAGAAAAAGGCTGAATATTTCAATTGCTACTTTCTCATAGGAAAGGCAACTGTGTTATAGAGACTTGGCCATGGAAAGTAAGTCTGGAAGGATTTGAGGATGGGAGAGGTGGAAAGGAAGGAGCAGGACGATAAGGTGCTTGTACGCATAAGCACTTGGCTGCTTAAAAACACAGGCACTTCCCCCAAGGGCCCCCAAGAACGAATGGGAAACAAGAAGGAAGGGAAAAAGTAGGCCTTGCCTGACGCAGACTTAATTCTCAACAAGGAAATAAAAAATGGATTTTTGTTCCAAAGACCTGACATGTGGCTAATTCGAGCCTCTCCCTTTTTTCCCTTGTTTTGGAAAGTGGAACTGTTCGCAACATAAATCTCATTCCCGTAAACACCGAGCCGTGTGATACATAACGCAGACGGCTGAATCTTCTACTCTTACATGGTTATTTAACCAAACTTTGGTTATCGAGAAATGAAAAATGATCCAATTTGCAAAATCTATTTAACTTTCGTAGTTTGTCTTTGATGTAACGACTTTACTCATTTTTATTCCGTTGCTTAGCTGAAAAGAAAACAATTCAGTTCGCTGAAGCAACTTCAGAGTTGTGAAAAATCAACTGTGCCAAGGTAACAGATTGAACTCACTTTTGATCTAGATGTTGGCACGTGGCTAACCTTAACATCAGATTTCTGGGTTTGAAGTCCAGCACCATCACTTACATTGCCTTGACAAGTTCCTTTAACCTCTCCACGCCTTACTTCACTTATCTGTAAGATGGAGGTAATAGTATCACTTACTTCACAGCGTTGTTAGGAAGATTGAATGAGTTCCTTAAACAAAGCGTTTAGAAGAGTGCCTGACACAGAATATCCTTTGTGAGTATGTTACCATCATCATCATCGTTCTCATCAACATCATCAACATCATCGTCATATCCTGGCAGGTTGACTGACTCAGCCTCAGACATTTTCTCGCCCATGAAGAGTGAATTTGCATTGTTTATCTTGCACAGAAGTTCAACCAACATTGTCTGTGATGAGACAACTATAGCCTGTGGGTACAGTCATCGTACAAATGTTCAATTCATGCTGTTCGTCATTTAATGCGTGCTCCTTACTTACTATTTCACAACCATTTAATTCACAGATGACTCAAATGACTGAAGGAACATTCGTCCTTCTGCCTCCTTATTTGCTCAGGGTTGGAGCAAGCGGTACTTGTCTTTAAAAAAAGAGGAATTGGCAAATGGGTTTATTTTGGGTACATTCTGCTATGTTCTCTTTCTGGCTCTACAGGGTAAAACAATTAACTCCCTCGTGGGAGGGACAGAAGGAAACCTCACTCTGACTCTCATCTAGTGCCTCTCCCGTGGCTAGACTTCAGAGCCAAGGACGTTTAAATTCATTCCAGAAGAAATGGCTTAGGGATTGGCTTTAGAAAAAGCAAAAATAGTTGGATTTGTTTCATACAGACTAAAGACCATTCATAGTCTTTAAGTAACACGACGAATACGTGGAGGATGCCGTAACCATTTATTTCTTTACCTATTGAAGACAGAAAAGAATATTTGCTGGGTTGTCAGGAGTAAAATTTTGTGTAGCTGGTATGAGCTGAGTGAATTCCAGAAAAGGGCTTCTTTGGGCTAAGGGAGTTGCCTTCTTATGGATAGAGTTCATGTTTCTTATTTCTATTTGTTAATGGACTTCTTTCTGAAGGGCCGTCTCTATCCATTACTCCCTAACACCCATCCCCTGCTTATCTCACATTTGCTAATTAATAAGCTACTCTGCGCCGACTGTGATTTCCTTCCTCTCCTAATTCAGCCTGTGAGTGGAAACCACTGACAAAGTTTTCATTGTCTTTAAAACGGCCTTGACGCATAGCTACTGACTGCAATGCCTCTATTTGAGCTGTCATGGTCTTGAGGCGGATCCACTGGAGGTTCATGAGGCCCTCGCGGGCCAAAGCGCAGAAGCCTTTTCTGGAGCCTCGGTGAGCCAAAGCCGTGCTGGGTTCGGTGCAGAAGTAGATCTGCCCACCTATACTGTAAGATCCTCTCCCAGTCCCCAGGCAGAGGACCCAATGCCTGATGGCACTCTTCATGAACAGTATTGCATTTGCTTTGGCCTCCAGTCCTACCTGCTTCCTGGGATGCTGAGTACAGATCGAGGAGACATGAACTAGAAGGCGACCTGAGCCGGAGACTCTCTGCTGATGTCAGAATGGCATCTCCCCTCCAAAGCCTGAGGCCCCACAGAGACCAGGTCTCTGACTCACATCTTGGGATGAGTTTTTCTCCGGCTTCTGACGGGCCCTCCCGCAGCATCCAGCCACGTCCGGGGGAAACGACTACCTGGGCTCAGGCTGGACTTAAGCTTTGAGGACCTTGATGAAACTCAGTAGTTTCTTGCTCATCTGATGGTTGTGAGTTGGGGAATATTCAAGGCTTCAAAATATCATGGGGTCACCTAGGCGGTCAGTCGGTTAAGCATCTGACTCTTGATCTCTGCTCAGGTCATGATCTCATGGTTCATGGGGTTGAGTCCCCCCCCCCATCAGTGCAGAACCCTCTTGGGATTCTCTCTCTCCCTCTCTCTCTGCCCTTACTCCACTCATGCTCTCTCTCTCTCAAAATAAATAAATAAACTTCAAAAAAAATCAAATATCACAAAAGACTGATAGTTAAGGAAGTTTAAAGACAACGTCAACGTGCAACCAATGTTACCCTCTAGTATACGTGTTCATATACACGCACACATTTGCAGATGGGAAGGAAATGTACTAAACTCTAATGCCGACTCTCTCTGGGGTTGTGGGATCATGGCTGATTCTTATTTTCTTTTTATGTTGTTATATTTGCTACTCTATCTACAATTAGCATACATACTTTTCATATTCACAAAAATATTAACTTCATTTTCTTTTCTTTTTTTTCTTTTCAACGTTTATTTATTTTTGGGACAGAGAGAGACAGAGCATGAACGGGGGAGGGGCAGAGAGAGAGGGAGACACAGAATCGGAAACAGGCTCCAGGCTCTGAGCCATCAGCCCAGAGCCTGACGCGGGGCTCGAACTCCCGGACCGCGAGATCGTGACCTGGCTGAAGTCGGACGCTCAACCGACTGCGCCACCCAGGCGCCCCTTAACTTCATTTTCAAAGAGAATAAATATCAGGAATACAAGGCTAGCCAGCCATGAGAGAGGGAGAACTGACGGATCTAATACAAGGATCGCATCCAAAATTACTAAATGCTTTTATATCAGTTCCTTGGTCTGTTTTCACTCACACTGAGAAAATTACGGCAGCTCGGCAGGCCTAACAAGAATGGCTACGTTTCGATTTCATTGGATGAATTGAGATTTCGTTTGATACCAGCAAGATCTCAAAATATCCAGGCAAAAGATGAAAAGCAGTCGGTCGTCCACCACTTACATATAATGTATATAGGCCACATATCCAAGTGATTGTAGCTTTGGCTTTCTGTTCAGGTGCTTTGACATTTTATAGGTAGAGTGATAAAGAGGGGAGCTTAAGGGAAATAGCTTTGCATACGAATAACACCCGCATTTCTTTTCTTCCTATTAATTAGGACTAAGTGGCCATCTGGAGGAAGATCTCTAGGGAAGGGACAGGAACAAATATTCTCGGTCTCATAGAATTCTGTTGAAGAAATAAATCCTTAATTTAGGCCAGAGCAGTGCAACTAAATAGAGTTGACCTTGCTTCATGTTAGGTGTTTATTGTATACCAGTCCTCAAGGGAACACTGTATTGGAATAAACCTAAGAAAGAGTTTGCACTGCCAGTGTTTTAGAAACAATGAAAAGTATTAGCAGGAGGGAACTTAAAAGCATCCAGAAATGAAAATGTTATGTTGTCTCAAAAAGAAACTGTTTTTCAGGGCAAGGCCCCTCTGGCAAGTTAATCTTCTGCAGTTCTGGTCTACTTCCTTTGTTCCGAAAACTTCGATGACTCTTGTTGAACCATTTTGGTTTTGCTGGTTTGTTTTTGTGTTTTTCTATGACAAATCTTTTGTTGAAACAAAATCATGGTAGAATAGGGTAGATATAGACAGTAGAGGGAAACAACAGATACTGTAGCAAGATGTTGACTTCAAGTGTTTCTACATTTTAAGGATTGTGTCAGAATCTATCCTAGGAGAAGGAATATTCTTTTGTTTGAGGAAATAATTAATAGATTATGTGAAGGCAAAGTCTAAGCACGGCCTGGAGGGAAGAAGTGAGGACGGACAGAATCATAATGAAGCAAAAAGGTAGTTTTCTTGGTTTGAGGCACCTCAAAATGGAGTTAACTGATTATTCAGCTTCTGGTTGGAAGAGGCCAAGGACCTGGAAATGAGAGGGTTTGTGAGGCTGAAACCTCCCCAGCTTTAGAAGCAATGGTAGTGCTTTCGAGTTTTGTTTGCCTTTTCTATGATTTCATTCCCTTAAGATGCACTCAGATTTCAGGAAAGCTGATCAACTTTATAATCTAATGCCTGTCTTCTTTGCAAGCTGCCTGGAAAAACGCAGGAAGCCTACTGTGTTCTCCCCACCCCTGCTCCCAGGTGGATGGCTGCTCATGGAGAGGACAGCTCATGGAGAAGCAGGAGGGCTCCATCCAGGAGTGACTAGGGAGACAAAGGAATAGCCAGTTGCATTCCGAGGAGACAAGGCATCAACTATGACACGTAAGCACTCCCAGAGAAGTCCCAGAAATATTTAAAAAATGACTACTTTCCTGTTCACGAGATTGAAGTGTGGCCTAATTTATTTTTATGTTAAGAAAAGGGCGTGCTTAAAAGTCTGGATAATTTGGAAGCACTCAGATTCTATATGAAACAGATAAAAAGTGGAGATGGTCTGGTCAGAGGGGGACTCGGCTTCCATGAAGGGGTTCTCCGAGCCTACAGAATATTAGCGCTGTTCCTGGTAGTTTCTAGATGATCAATAAAAGCTGGCTGGAGAGGGGCACCCGGGTGGCTCAGTCAGTTAAGCATCGGACTCTTGGTTTCAGCTCAGGTCATGATCTCGTGGTTCATGAGTTCTAGCCCCGTGTCGGGCTCTGTGCTGACAGCTCAGAGCCTAGAGCCTGCTTCAGACTTTGTGTCTCCCTCTCTCTCTGCCCCTCCCTTGCTCATGCTCTGTGTCTCTCTCTCTCAAAAATAAAATAAGCATTTAAAAAAACTCAAAAAAAAAAAAACTTAGAAAAAAAAGTTGGCTGAAAAAAAAAAAGAAAAAAAAGTTGGCTGGATGAAGGATTAAACAAATGAATGACTAGCGACCAACCACGTGAGGTCCTCTGTTTAAAGATGAAGACTGAAAGAGATTTATCAGAGCCAACATCACTGAGAAAATGAAATATGTAGTAGACAACTATGCCATTAGACAAGTTGTCTGGGTACAAAGAAAAAAACATTTTTTTCCAGATAATGCCAAAATAATCACCCTATTTCAGTATTATGAAAATATATCAAGTGGGCTACGTTATCTAGAAAAATGATCAATTGAGGGGCGCCTGGGTGGCGCAGTCGGTTAAGCGTCCGACTTCAGCCAGGTCACGATCTCGCGGTCTGTGAGTTCGAGCCCCGCGTCAGGCTCTGGGCTGATGGCTCGGAGCCTGGAGCCTGTTTCCGATCTTGTGTCTCCCTCTCTCTCTGCCCCTCCCCCGTTCATGCTCTGTCTCTCTCTGTCCCAAAAATAAATAAAAAACTTTAAAAAAAAAAAAAAAAAAAAAAAAAAAAAAAAAAAAAAAAGAAAAATGATCAATTGGTAATCTGAATATTTTTTTATGCCAAGTAAATAGGATTTTAAAACCTTATCATCTCATTTTTGAATTTGCTGAAAAAAATGAGTCGTCTCCTTCAGTATATTTGACTGAATAAATAGAACTATGTTCTTTTAGACATATTCTCTATTAAATCCACATGGTTAAAAATTATGTATGCATGTGTCTGTTTATCACAGGAACAAAAGGCAGAGACTGGAATGGATAAGTACAATGTACATCTAAAAAGTTGGAGGACAGATTTGTATGGGTTTATTAGAGCTGCTTATTTTCATTTTAGGATAAGTAAAAGAAGGCCTTGTCAGAATTAAAATTCATGAATGTTGGTTTTTGTAAAGACAGTAGTAACCAGTGAGTCCCGTAGGATGTAGGCAGGCAATGCCAGCTCAGGAGCCCCGGATGTAACTGCTTGGGAAGGTCATGTGACAGGGTTGGGTTGATCTGTAGGATTCTGGACAGTGTTGTTGTTTTTTTTTTTTTTTTTTAATTTTTTTTTTCAACGTTTATTTATTTTTGAGACAGAGAGAGACAGAGCATGAACGGGGGAGGGGCAGAGAGAGAGGGAGACACAGAATCGGAAACAGGCTCCAGGCTCTGAGCCATCAGCCCAGAGCCCGACGCGGGGCTCGAACTCACGGACCGCGAGATCGTGACCTGGCTGAAGTCCGACGCTTAACCGACTGCGCCACCCAGGCGCCCCTGGACAGTGTTTTAATAGAGAATAAGAAAAGAAAGAATTGGTCCTTTGATCATTTATCAGAGCTCTAAACATCCTTCTCTCAAGCTCTAAGATTCAAAACTTTTATTTAATTCACTATTTATGGACACCCTACCACGTGCCAGACACGGTGTCGGGAATGTGCATGGGGACACAACAGTGAACAAAGTGCGTAGTTTCTGCCCTCATGAAGGTATAAACTAGAAGGATGCAATCAGTACGTACATACAGAATGACAAACCATGAAGGAAGTGCGTGACGTTCTAAGAATGCATTGTGCGTGGACATTGGGGTTCTTAGGGGATGGGGTGTGGTAGTCAGGGAAGTCTTTTTTGAAAAGACCTGAGATCTTAAGGGCAACGGCCTTTACTTTAAAGAATTTGCTATATGATCAAGCCGTCTTCCTTCTGGGTATATATCCAAAGGAAATGACAATAGGAGATTGAAGAGATGTCTGCACCCCATGTTCACTGCCGCATTATTTACAATAGCCAAGACTTGGAGACAAATTAAGTGCCTACTAACAGAGGAATGGATAAGGAAGAGTGATAAGTATGTACGATGAGATCTCGTTCAGCCATGAGAAAGAGTGTGAAACCCTGTCATTTGTGATAGCATGGATGGGGCATGAGGGCATTATGCTGAGATTAATCAAACGGAGGCAGACAAGGACTGCGTGACGTCATTTCTCTGTGGATTCTTGAGAGAAAAGAAGAAGATCAGACTCCCAGAAAGTGTAGAAAGTAGTTGGATGGTAAGGGAAATGGGGAGAGATTGGTAAGAGGGTATAAACTTGCAGGTATAAGATGAATAAATTCTGAGGACATAATGTAAAACACGGTGACTATAGTGAATAACCCTATATTGTATCATTGAAATTTGCTCCGAGAATAGAATTTAAATGTTCTCACCAGGGGCGCCTGGGTGGCGCAGTCGGTTAAGCGTCCGACTTCAGCTCAGGTCACGATCTCGCGGTCCGTGAGTTCGAGCCCCGCGTCGGGCTCTGGGCTGATGGCTCAGAGCCTGGAGCCTGTTTCCGATTCTGTGTCTCCCTCTCTCTCTGCCCCTCCCCCGTTCATGCTCTGTCTCTGTCTCAAAAATAAATAAACGTTAAAAAAAAATTAAAAAAAAAAATGTTCTCACCAAAAAAAAAAAAAAAAAAAAAGATAAATGTATGCGGTGATGGATTTATTAATTAACTAGAAGGTGGGAATCCTCCAAAATGTATACAGGCATCAAATCAGCACAATGCACGCTTAAATATCTTACAATTTTGTCAACTGCGCCTCAATACAGCTAGAAAAAATCCCACCTTGATTTTTTTTTTTTTTTTTTTTTTGGTTAAAAAAGAATTTGTTACCTTCTAATATGGCAATCTAAGTGGTTAAGTGCCCTTTTTATGGATGGGAACATCAAAGTACCCATAGGAAAACTGATTGAGTTAAGATCAAACAATAAGTGGTTTTTGTGATATAAAAATCCCCTCTCTTAATTCATAGTCTCGTTATTCTCACTAGGGAAAGTAAACTGCCTCAATAAATATCAACAGCTTGCTTACATTAAAACTCCAGGTAGACCCATTTCTGGGGACGCTGTTGTTGTACGTCTCCATCAGAATGCTTTCCAGAAAAAAAAAAAAAAAGCAGAAGTCGATTTTAATTTTCACATTAGCAACATTTGAATTCCTAAAGATGGGGCTGGGTTGCTTTATGAAGATTATTTCTTGGTAGACAGAGCATATCGCCAGGATGGTGTAAGGTTATTTTCACATTTCGTTTTAGTAGCCCCTCCTGGTTTTAAACTCTGTGTGGACTTTTTTTCTTTTTCCAAAGTCTGTGATTGACTAAAACCAGACCGACAGCCCCAGTAATGACTCTGAGGTCTTTATTATCCCTTCCCGGTGTTTTCATTCTCCCCACGCGTGCCACTCTCATTTTGCACTGAGATATTTTAATGAGTTTCTGAATGATTGTTTTCCACTTTTCCTAATATCCCTGCTCAGGTCACTAAATTAGAGGAAAGCATTTTAGCAAATGGGAACGGAAACACAAAGTATCATTAGCAGGAGGGCTGCTGAAGTCACAGCTATTAGGAATGTGAAATGTCTCTTGACTAGAGAAGTGGGGAAAAGACACTGCCAGATGGAAGGGTTAATTACTAGATGCTGGCTTCAAACGAAGACAGGGCAACTTAGAAGATCCATTTGTCAACAGTGGTAAAGAATGGATTTCTTCTGCCTTCACATTCTGGGGTGACTAAATGCCCTCTCCGGGGATGCGTTAGGTACGAGAACAGTTGCCCAGGCTTTGATTTTCTGACTTTCCTCTGGGGTTTCATCAGCCATAGACGAGGAATTGAGCTACTGGAAACAAAATGCCAGTGTTCCTGTTTAAAACGGGGGGAACTAACAAGTAGCAAATATCACGACTTGGTATGTTTTAGAACGTTTCCGTTTCTCTTTTCCCGTGTCCACTCATGGCATCTGAGTTTCTTCCTGACCAAGGAGTGGAAAACCTTCATGAAAATTTCTAGGCAGTTCATCTAGCTTTTTTAAATGAAAACTTTAAACTTTCTGAGCATAAAACATCAACCTGAAAAAGGATGTATGATCACGAAAAGGTATCAAATGCTAATTTTCGGGCGCTTTTTTCCTCATCCATTTCCATGGCACCATGGCAGGAATTGGGTTCCGAAGAAGTGAGATTGTTCTTGCCAATCACAGATAGCATTAGGGAAGCGACTTTTGTTGCTTTTAAGTTCTCTGTGGGATTGGTGAGCATATTATGAGGTGTTGAATATTCATTTGATTCACCAAATTGGTTTCTTTGACGGCTCATAGTTAACCACTATGTCTTTTTTTTTTTTAATTTTTTTTTAACGTTTATTTATTTTTGAGACAGAGACAGACAGAGCATGAACAGGGGAGGGGCAGAGAGAGAGGGAGAAACAGAATCTGAAACAGGCTTCAGGCTCTGAGCGGTCAACACAGAGCCTGATGCGGGGCTCGAACTCATGGACCGTGAGATCGTGACCTGAGCCGAAGTCGGACGCTTAACCGACCGAGCCGCCCAGGCGCCCCAACCACTATGTCTTTTTTTTAAAAAATTTATTTTATTTTTTTTAACGTTTATTTATTTTTGAGAGAGAGAGAGAGAAGGAAAGTGGGGGGGGGCGAGGGGTAGAGAGAGAGGGAGACACAAAACTCAAAGCAGGCTCCAGGCTCTGAGCTGTCAGCACAGAGCCCAACATGGGGCTTGAACTTATGAACTGTGAGATCATGACCTGACTCAAAGTTGAATGCTTAACTGACTGAGTCACCCAGATGCCCCTTTTAAATTTATTTCAAAGATAAAGAGAGAGGGAGAGGGGCAGAGGGAAAGAGAGAGAGAATTTTAAGCAGGTTCCATGCTCATCACGGACCCCAACATGGGGTTCCATCTCACGATCCTGGGATCATAACCTGAGCTGAAATCAAGAGTTGGATGCTCAACTGAATGAGCTACCCAGGCGCCCCTAACCCTTATGTCTCATGCACAGTAGGCATTCAATAGATGTTAAAAAAAAAATTGAATTCATTTGTTCAGGGACATCTCTAAACAAAACTGAATCGAGACTGAGAGAGGAAGGACTCCTGTATTTGCCCTTGAAGCTTTATCTCTGACAATGGAACAAAAAGGCGTCTTTCCAATTTAAAACATGTCAAAATTGATTGATGACAGAAAAGGAGGAGCCTCAATGAAACTTATAAATGTATAAATAGGTAGCCACTCACGCACCATATACAATAAACCCTACTTAAATTTTGTATACAGCTGAGTTTATTTCCACCTTTCTGTATGGGAATGAGTATTCTGAGGGTCTGATCATTTGTATGCATAAAAACTGATTGTTTCATTTAGATATGGATGCGACTCTGGCCCAGGATGCAGTAACAGATCCTGACAAGTGGAGATCCTTGGAAAGAAGTAATTAGCAAATGTAGAAATTAGGCCAATATTGTGAAGGAGTAACCTTGGATGTCATGCTAGAAGAATTAAGGTGTTTGAGACGAGCTTTATGTTAATTACAAGGATCTATATCTCCACAGGCAGAACAACAGATCAATGGGTTCATTACCAGGACTCCCAGTTCTGAACTGAAGTCTTACTTTCAACCTTTTATTTGGTAGCCTTTTTTTTTTAATTTAGAAAAAAAAAAACACCACATTTGTTGACAGTGTCCAATAAAGTCCAAGGGTTCTTTGCGTAGGTTTGGCCTAGTAAGTCCATTATAATTACATATTTGTCCCTTCCACTGACTATAAATCTTTGAAGATAACAGCTGTGTCGATTTTCTTTGCCTTCCTATCTTCAGAGCCTAGCACAGTGTATGCGATGCCCTCCTGTTCATGTTACTCTATTACTAATTATGAGGAGTCTTGTACAAAATAGAACATTTGCCTTTGAGTGAAAACTATTTGCTGGATCGTACAACATGATTTCATTGCATCCGTGCCCAACTTTTTCTTCACAGAGGAAGATATTTCAGCTTTCAAAATAGAAGTCAAAGGGGAAAAAGGTGAGCGTGCTTGCTGGAACACTGGGGGAAAAAAAGTTGATTACAGTGATGGGGCATCTGTAATGGGGCAATTTCTTACCTGAGTCATTGGCCGTGTGACTTGTCCTCCAAAGAACAAGTTGATCCATATCCTAGAGAGATACATACCAAAAATATTATTTTCACAAATTAATCAATGAAATTAATGAAAATCCCAAATTAAGATCTGGAGAACTTTAGGTTTCAAGTCATGACTGCAATACTGAGTGACCTGGGATAAAAATGTCACAGTGCTTTAGTCTTCATATCTTTTTAACAGGATTGATCGTGTCTGCACTTAGGATTTGGAATGCAACTGGGATGATATGTTATCAATTTCAGCAGTTGTGCCTGGGTTCGGGAGCATCTGGTTGAGGTGATAAATGTGTAGGGAAGAGAAAATAGAAGCTTCTGGATGACAGATTTTAAGGCACAGGTGCTATCAACCACATTATCACCCAAACCTGAAAACTTAAAGCTAAGTTTGTATAGAACTTTGGTACGTGACATACGGTGTTTCAAATATAGAACTTATAGACCATCTGTCAAATCCAGTGGGGCTTGACTCTGGAAGGATCACTGAAGATTGGAGAACCTGCTGCATTTTCACACTCAGAAGTGACTAGACAATCAATACATATTAACTGAGTCGTCATCTCGGATACAAATCTAGTTGCTGTAAAGAGTTATAGACAATGTAGAAAACATGGTCTTGTCCTTCAGAACCTGTGGGAAGACAGAAGCATAAGGACAGGCAGAGTGCATGGTTTTTTATTGCTTCTGGTTCTTAGGCTTCAATTTCATGGTCCATCATCGTAATGACTCGGGGGCATTCACCATCAATCCCCTTGCCTTTCTCTGGCTTCTTACTTGCTTGGAAAAGCCCCAAGCCTGGATAAATACAGCGCTTCTGCCTTTCTGCACCAGTACCCATGCAACTGACTCTCTCTGGAGAAAAACACAGAACTGTGCTGCCTTGACTCACTTGAAATTATGACCATACGTCTCAAGTGGATACTTGATGTGCGTAGGCCATTGAAATATCCACCCCCAGTTCCTGTCTGCCCTGCTCATCCAGAAAGACTCTTTCCTGCCTCCTCTGCTTTGCTTCTCTGTTCTCATTCTCGGGGGATTAAGCTTTACTTCTCTTTGAAGCTTGAAGCAATCAGAAGAGAATTCCTAGAAGAAGACCTCATCCCAGTTACCTCCCTACCAACTTCTGCGTCTGGATACTCCAATTTCTTGCCTATTCCTATGCAAAGCATCTTTGCTTCTATCCAAAGCTCGTTGCTTCACTTGTTTGCAAGCCCTCATCCCCTTTTGCCTACGCAAGGATATTGCTCTAGCAATTCTTTATTCTTTCCGCCTATGCATCATTTGCCCCTGTCTTGACTGGACCGTTCCCACCAGCATTGAAACATACTGTTATTTCTTGCATCGTACACTAAACCAAATCTTCTCTGGCGTCGCTTGCTCCATCAGCGCCTGCCTTCTTTTACTCTCTTTTGTACAAAACCCATTGTTTTTCATTTCTCTCTTCCCATCCGTTGTTAAACCACGCCATCAGGCTTTCATTTCCGCAAATTCCACCACAACTGCCCTCAGTTGGGCCACCAAATGACCTACCTGTTGTGAATTCTAATGGTCACGCCCAGGGCTGCTTCCCATTGGCAGCATTTGGTCCCTCCTTCCACCTTGATGCACCTGTTCATGTGGCGAGTCTTTGTTGGACTCGCAGTGGCTGCTCCTTCTTAGTTCCCTTTGTGGCTTTCCCCTCTTTGATGTCGGAGGACCCTAGAGTTCAGACCTTGGTCCTCCCTCTTCTCTTCTCTCTTTGCTTGCTTCCTTGGCGATTTCATTTAGATCCATTGTATTTGGATCTCTATAACATCCATATAGATCCAAATAACGTCTATATACTAATGACTTTTAAACGTGAACCCCTAGCCCGGGATTCTTTCCTAAATTCTAGAACTTGTCTGCCCCACTACCTCCTCATCTACTTGGTATTTTTATTTGGGGGTCTAGGAGACCTCTCATACTCAGCTTGTGTGAAACTCACTCTTGATGGTTATGTTCCACCCACAGCCTTCCCAAACTCAACTGATGGCAGTTTGATTCCTCCAGTCAACCTATAAGAAACGTCCTCTTAGACTCCTCTTTTTCTCGTATTCCACCATTCGTTTCATCAGAAATCCTTTAAATTATATCCAGAATCCAAGCATTTCTTACCAATGCATGGTAACCACTCTCATTCTGGGCCTCTATCTCTCACCTGGGTCATGGAAAGAGCCTCCAAAGTTATCTCTCTTCGACTTTCCTTTTTCTCCTCCAGACTCTCTTCAGCCCAGCAGTAGAGCGACCCTCTGAACATGCAAGTCAGTTCACGACACGTCTCTCCTCAAAACCCCATCTCCTCAGAGCAAAAGCCAAAGTCACAAGATCTGATGTTATCTCCCAGCTGCCTCTCTTTCTGCTTTTCTGCTGGGTCACCTTCCCAATGCTCAGATTTGTTCTGCCCTCTCAATGCTCTTCGCCTAGACATGCTTTCTGCTCAACTGCACAACTCCCGCGAGCCTGCCAGTATCTGCCCTTCTCAATAAGCCTGTCCCAACCACTCTCTCTCTCTCTTTTTTATGTTTGTTTGTTTGTTTAGTTTTTTTGAGAGAGAGAGAGAGAGAGAGACAGAGCACGAGTGGGGGAGGGGCAGAGAGATGGAGACACAGAAGCCGAAGCAGGCTCCAGGCTGCACAGAGCGCAGCACAGAGCGCGACGTGGGGCTCGAACCCACGAACCGTGAGATCATGACTTGAGCTGAAGTCTGACAGTTAACCTGCTGAGCCACCCAGGCATCCTCCGACCACTCTCTTTAACACTACAAACTGCTCTGACCCCTGCACTCCTGACACCATTTACTCTGCTTGGCTCTTCCTTTTTTAATAACATGTATCGTCCTCTCACATAATGATAGAGTATAACTCACTTATCAGGCTTATTATTTTTATTGTATGCCTTCCCACTTACCCCAATGAGATTCCACGAGGGCCGGGATTTTTCTGCACTGACGTATCCCAACCTCCTAGAACTCTACCTGGCACACAGTGTGTGTTTAATAAATATGTATTGAATGCATGAATGAACAGTGGTAGCTCTGAGGTCATAAATGCTAAAGTTTATGCAAGTGCTTCCTTACTTTTCTTCTGTTCTGAGCATGTTTTTCAAATATTCCTGAAACTTACATAGCCATAAATCCCAAATGATTCTTGGGGTAGAAAATTATAGATCTCCTGTTTCCTGTATAAAAATGTAAATAGTGCCTGTATTTTTTTTACATGTGAAATCTAAGATTTCTTTGGTCTTACACTTTTGTATTTGGTGCTAACAAATTATCTTGCCTGAAGGCCTGTGGTCCTTCACAATGAGCAGTTTCGGTAAAGAAAAGAACTCTGAAATTCACATTCAAAGGGCCAATTGTAAGAAACATTTTGGGTAAAGTTGCATATTGAAAAGATTTACAGGACTGAAATTCTGTTGTGCCTTTGGTAATTATGAACATGGACTTGAAGGTTTTCTGTTAAAAAAAAAAGAACTCTTTTGAGACATCTGGACATAAAATTTTAGTATATTGAGTGCAGAATGTAGACCTCGGTTTCTAAAGGGCCCTCATAGCAATTGATGGTCATGGATAAGGGTATCCAAATAATTAATTGTAACTTTGGAAAATATATTATTGGCTTTCTCCTTATAAGACGCAAGAGTCTTGTCTTTTTTCCCCTTTGTCTTTGTCCCCCTTTGTGCATGAAAGTAAACAAAGAGATAACACTTGGGGATGAGAAATTTATCTTTGACAAACAAGAAAGTAAGAACAAAAGGTATATTTACATTCTCCTGTCTTCAGATCAGAGTAGCCCTTCCTCGAGGAAGTGAGTTAAGGTGGGAAAAACTACAGCAAAAATAACAGAACGCCTGAGGGTAGAGGACCCAGGGTCATGTTCTAACCTTTCTGTTACCTTGAGTTGTAATCTTCAGTTCTGTCTGGCTCTTTGAGCCCGAGTCCATTTCTTTATCTTTAATATGCTTTGAATTTATAATTTATGTCTCAGCTTTGTTGATGTTGCTTGGGGAAAAAAAAAAACAAACCCAAAACATCTCATTCCAGATTTAATTAACCTGTAAAGCTAAGGAGATGATTCTTATGACTAAATGTCAATTATATTCAAGTGACTTTTCTTTTTTGACTGGAAAACGTCAGTATCTGTCTTAAAGCTTCCTTTGTTTATCCTTCTGAAACTTTAGTGGGTACAGTTTGTTCGATTAAAAGTGTGAGCAGTATGGCTGTTACTCTTGTCTTCAGCAACCTGAGGACAATTGATTTGTGTTGTTGACATTGGAACCAGCCCTATGAATAATTTGGGTCCTATTTTCCTGAGACATCCATCACCTCTCTATCAAAAAACTGGAGATGGCGCCATCAAAATTTGATATGTGGACACCTATGATGAAAGAGCCCCGTATTTCCTTTTCTCTATCAAATCGTTAACTTTTGTCCATTATCTCTGTGGGAGAAAAGACTGCCCCCCACCCTTAACCGTTGTCTTTACCCTTAACCAGCACAGTGCCAGGCAATCAAAGAATGTTGAATGAATGAGTATATGAATGAATAAGTGAATGAAAGAAAAGTTAGGAGCAATGGGGAAAGAACTTACTGTCCAGGGAGACAGCAAGAGCATTCTCCAGGCCACCTTGACGATGTTGTTGTCCTAAGGATCCTTAAATCTAGACTGATTCTAAAGGAATAAGTGAGATTTGATAACAGAAATTGCTCTCTCTCATCAGACACTTTCCTTTCTTGCGGTGGGACTTTTCATTCGTATTTTTATATACTCGGGTATACTTGCACTGGGGATTTGTATTTGTATTGTTTTCCGTGATTTTTAATTTCTTACAGACTCTTCAAACACTGTGGTCATTTTCATTACATCTAAAAAAAATTACATCAGTACTAGTTTTGTTTTTGTTTTTGTTTTTGTTTTTTTAACCTAATTCACCTCTGGGATTACTCAAACCCGATTATCAGAACCATCTCAGGATGCTTTGATTTGGATTTTTCTTCTGCACCTCGATAGTGTCCAAAACAAAGGCAATCAATGACTGCTCCTAGAATTAACATTTTTAAGTACTTTAGGTTAATTATAGCTTCAAAGGGCTTTTCAAGGCTAGTATCTGTATTTCAGAGCCATTGACTTAAAATGTGCTTTGAGCAATGTTTTATAAATTAGAAAATTTATTAGAAAATTAGAAAAGTTAATACACATAGTCTATTCAATTGTTAAATAACTGATCAGTGGTAGTGCTGGACTTCAGATGCCCAAAAGATTTCTTTTGGCTGTACTGATTTTGTTACAATTCTGGTGATTTACTTGCCATTTATATTACTTTTCAGATTCTATTTATATTAGGAAGTAGCAAAAAATTACTTTTATTTCATGTTTATGGGCACAGAATTTTTTTCGATAATACTTTGCTTTTATTTTTTTATGTTAAATCTAAAATTCCATATGTAAACATATTTTTCCTAAGTATTATTGCAGAATGTAGTGTATTTTTAGGGCCATTAAAAACATAGTTTATTATACCATGTATGCCTTTATTAAAATTTTGCAACAAATTAAATACTTAATATTAGTTTTTTATTATTCCGTCTTACTTTCTTGTAGTGTAATTCCCACCAGATTCACATAGAAGAAGAAAACCGTTGTTTTTGTCATTTTTAGTACAAATGTTCATATTATTATTCAGAATACTAGTGCTGTTTGACGTTTTCGACATTTATGAAATTAAAATCCTGTCTGTCTTATATTAAACACTTATTACCATTTGAAAAATTTATTATTTCAAAAAAAATTTTTTTTAACGTTTATTTATTTTTGAGACAGAGAGAGACAGAGCATGAACAGGGGAGGGTCAGGGAGAGAGGGGGACACAGAATCTGAAACAGGCTCCAGGCTCTGAGCTGTCAGCACAGAGCCCCACGCGGAGCTCGAACTCACAGACTGCGAGATCATGACCTGAGCCGAAGTCGGACGCTTAACCGACTGAGCCACCCAGGCACCCCGAAAAATTTATCATTTCAAAGAAGACTGATATGCAGTGGCATCATTTCCTTTAATTTTATTTTCATCTATGTTTGAATGTATTAATTTAATATACATTTAAGTAGTTTTTTTTTTATTTGTGCTTCTTGTACATGTAGTATTTATTTCATTTTCCTATTCTTTTTTCATCTGGGTAATCTTCCAATGTTGTGATTTACATCCTTTTTTATAATTTCATACAATGCAGCTTTTGTATTCAGTGATTGGATCTTAAATTAAAAAAAATATATAATTGTTGAGGCAACAGATGCTCATGATATTATAAATTCAAGCAGTATAGGGAGATGAAAGTCAAAGTCAAAGACTTTTCCCACGTGCCCGAACACTCATTTTCAGACCTCATATTTGTTGTGGATGAGGTTACCTTTGTCACACTAAATGATATGTTTATCCTGGCATTTTGTTGATTCGTCACATTTAAACATTATCTACTGACTTCCCACTACAGAAGAGGAATTTAGATTATGTATAATACTTGCACTGTCTTTTCCTTTTTTCTCTCCTTATCCAATGTGTTCCATATACATAACAGTTATTTTATATATGTATATTTTATATTTATATACTGTATATACATAATTTGTCATCTAGGATAATAAAGGTAAACTATCTCTTGATCCATCCCTTTCAACATTACTGGCTCCCTCCCAGCTCTTTAAGATGAAATTAGCCCCTCCTATCTCACTTCTGCCTTGTCCTTCATCACCTTCCAACTTCTCTCAGGACACCGTTTACATTTTCATTCGTTTCCGTAACTATAATTAAGGCTTCTTTGCTTTGTCTGGCAACTTGAAAGATTGAAAACCAACACACATCTACAGTATTATAGTGACATAAACATTCACTGCAAGAACTGTAATTGAACCTGACCACCAAGCCTGAATCTCTTCAGGGAAAATGTCCCCTCAGCATCAAGGGCAACTTAACTCCTATTTTTTTTTAAGTGCATCAGAGGATCAGAAGAATGACATATGTTGACTGAGTTTCTTTTTTTAATGAATGAATGAATGAATGAATGAATTGTCATTTTATTTATTTGAGAGAGAGAGAGAGTGCACAAGCTGACAAGAGGGGCAGAGGGAGAGAGAAAATCTTAAGCAGGCTCCATGCTCATTGCAGAGCCTGATGCGGGGCTCGATCCCACGGCCCTGGGATCACGACCTGAGCCAAAATCAAGAGTCAGACGCTCAACCAACTGAGCCACCCAGGCGCCCCGATTTCCTTTTTGAACTGTAAGTTTTTTTATATGGTCTTTTGTCTACAGGTTCTAATTTTCTCCTTTTTTCTTGAATCAGAGGTCATGCTCGTCTTTGAATTCTTTAGGGCCTTGCTAATCATGTTTTTTGCCCTTTAGAAATAATACATGTGAGGTAGGCTTTCAGGCTTTGCTGGATGGAGGCTTATGGGGAGGAGAACTGAATCGAAGCCGGGAGGTGACGTAGAAGGTGGGAATAGAGACCCAGGCATCTGCATGCTCTGACTATAACTCTCAGTTTGCCTTATTCTTGATTCAGATGCTCTGCCTCATTTTTACTGTAGGCCTCTTTTTTTCTTCCAATCCCTACTTCCTCCATTCTCTAGTTTGTAGAGAATAAGTTCCGCCTCTTGTCAGTTCCTTTTGTTCATTGGAGAAAGTGTCCTTTGGTCTTCAGATTTTGAGCGATCAACCACAGTCATTAGGTATGGAAATGTAACTGAAGTAACGGGGTGCGTTGAAGGGGCATTGAGGTTAACCACATGTTCGGATTCATTAATTTAAGACATAACTATTGAGTATGCATGACGTATCTGGCCCCATTCTATGTGCTTTTTGCTACAGCAGAGAAGTAGATGGACAAAGTTTGCCACTCTGAAGCCTACATTCTAGAGTAGAGTGAAAAGCGCTAAAGAAGCAAATGAGTGCCTATATAAGATAATTTCATCTTGAATCAGTGCTATGAAGCAAAAAATTGTATGATAGGCAGGGACTATCATATCACAGTGACTAATTTAGATTGGGTGGTCTGGGAATAATAAAAGTAGTATAAGAGATATTTTGAATAAGCATGACTCATGAAGTAATCAAAATGCAAATTAGTTTTTGTCACCCGCTATCCTTCAGAAATTCTATTCTGTGAAAGTAATCTTTCTCTGACTCTGGATGAATTCTCGGACAGGTCGAAGGACTTTTCTGTTCTCTCTCAGATGATGTCACAAACACAGCCTCAGTTCTGTACGTAGAATGCCTACTCTTAGATAGAAACCCATCCTTAAGCATTCATTCGAAACCATCCTCAAGGATTCATTTTCTCCCTTCTACACGCCACACCTGTGGAGGGAGTGACGTAGAGGTGGTGGTGGCCGGCTTTCACTTTTTATCTTTCCTCATCTTGTCCACGCTTAGCTGTCCACCATGCATACAGTTGGTGCTGAGCCTCGATCAAGAGGTGGGGGTTGAGTGATGAGAAGAGCTGAAGGTATAGGGGAGTTCTTCCTTGGCTGTTTGGCTTTTCCTTTCTTGGTGCTGGTAGATGATGAAAGCTGCCATCACCTGGGTGCTTTCATGGCTCTTCAGAGATTCCCACCTGGGCTCCTCTGACACCAACTCTTCATGGTCCACATTTGTTTTTGCCTGAAGCTCTCCACTCCCCAGATGCACGACCCACTTCCAGTCCATGGGCATCTTTTGCCCAATAAACTCTGAGAAAGTGAGGGAAAGCTAACTGAGCATCTCGGTTCTGGTTCTTTCACCCAAGGAGTTAGTACAGCTCCTCTCTTGCCTTTTAAATTTCCCAGGTAGAAATCAGACCTTGTCCGCAATGCACCTGTCTAAGGGATGGCATACAAAGGTCTTCCAGCAGACCTGAGGCTGACAGCATAGGGGCACCTCTCCTCTCTGTCCCTGAACGGGGAAGGATGGAGTTCACAGCACAACTTTCTCCAGAGAGAATATCCTCACAAACCTTGTTTTCAGCACCTTCTTTCGACTATTTTATATTTTCAGAGTGGGTAAGATATCCAAGAGTTGTGAGACTACTTCCCAAGAGGTCTTAAAATATTGATACCTTGGTCTGATATCTTACTTGGAATTTCATATCTTCTCCACCTTGTTGTCTTGTCAAAATGTCATCATCATCCTATTACAATAGTTTACGTTCACTGAGTGCTTACAATGATTCAGTCGCCGTTCTGTGTGTTTTATGCACCTTCATCCGTGCAACTATCACAGCTATTAAAACTCTTAATTACTATTAACACTCTCATTTCATAGATGAGAGAAGTGAGACCCACTAAGGTTAAATGACTTTCCCGAGAATGCTTGGGCAGTAAAAGGCAAAAGTAGAATTCAGACCCAGGGAATCTGGCTGTAGAGCCCATGGCATGCATGGTCTCTCAAGCTGTGAAAACCTATCCACCTAACTCCCACTGAGCTGAGATCTGAATGCTGAGTAAATGCCAGCCATGTAAAGGTCCAGGCGCAGAATGTTCTAGGTAGCAAGCTGTAGATCTGCACTGTTTTCCTCTTGCAGTTCCATAGCCCATCACCTTGTTTCTGCCAAGTTGATGCTTGATTCTCTCATAGTGAGCCAACTACCAGTTGACATTTCAGGTCCTCCCGGTTTAGCCTTCCAACTACCGTTACCTATCACCTGGGACAAGGGTCTATTCTGGGTATATATCCAAAGGAGAAGAAATCAGTGTCTTAAAGAGATGCCCCCGCTTCCGTGTTGATGGCAGCAATTAGTCACAGTAACCGAGGCCCGGAAACAACCTGTGTCCATCAAGGGATTAATGAATAAAGAAAATGCGGTATATGTGTGTAATGTAACATTAATCAGCTTTAAAAAAAGGAAATCCTGATATTTGTAGCAACATACATGAAACTGGAGGACGTTATGTTAAGTGAAACAAATCAGACAGAGAAAGATATCATATGATCTCACTTATATGTGGAATCTAGAACAGTCAGACTCATAAAAGTGGAGAACAGAGTGGTGATTGCCAGGGTCTACGGGTTGGGGGAAATGGTGAGACATTGGTCAAGGGGTACAAAATTTCAGTTAGAGTTTGGACAAGTTCTGGAGATCTAATGTATAGCAATTTGATTATAGATAACAAAACTGTGTTGTATATTTGAAATCTGCTAAAAGGGTAGATCTTAAGTGTTTGCCCAATCTACGCAAAAAAATGGCAATGTGAGGTGATGGATATATTAACCAACTTGATTATGTTGATCATTTCACAATGCATATGTATATCATAACAGTAATTTGCATTACAATTTCTTAAATATATACCATTTCTTTGACAATTGTACTCTCATAAAGCTGGAAAAATGATAAAACATAAAACATTCTGAGACAACCTTGGATGATAAAATCAATTTTGGGGTGACTGCAACTTTCCCTTCGGGGGAGGAAATGAAGTCAGCAAATTTAGGTTTGTTGCAATTTAACAATTCACTTGAGAGAGACTATCCATGTGCATTTCAAATTTGCTTTGCAGTTTTTACTTGATCTAGCTTCTGGTTGTATTTTGAAGCAAGAAAGTTTACATTTACTTAAAAATCAAGCAAGGAGCCCAAATTTCTGGGTCAATGATGCCCTGAAAAAGACCAATTATATACCGGCGGTTCTCAGCTGGGGTCAGAGTGCACTTTGGGGTATTCAGAAATGTCCAGGGGCTTTGGGGTTGTGACTATGCCTGAGAAAAACACTAGGATTTGGTTGGTGGGTCCACAGATGCTTAACTGTCCTGAAATGTACAGTCCCACATAATGAAAAATCTGTTCTACCTTACTGCTCCTGTGGAGTACTCCCACTGAGAAATACTGTTATCGAGGCAGTTGACATAAGTGAAGGCAAGACGCTGAACAGGGTTTGTTCACCTGAATGGAACTAGTCCTTCCCTTCCTTCCCTTATTAGTAATGGAAATGCCACTCATCCATCTATTTGGAAGCGATTACTCTCTTGGCAGACAGAGTAAATAAATGACTTGCCTTTCAAAAATAATTACCCCTTTCTTCCCATGTTGACTGGGAGTGAATTGTGCCAGGTCATATGCAATGATGATTTTGTCAAAAGAGATACTGGCCGGGGGTATAGGTGAAGGGCACTCTTTCTAGCGTGGTAGCTCTGGGACCAGATAAAGAATGGGTCCGGTGGTCTACCTGACTACCTCCTCATTGCGGGCCACAGGGCGGAGAGATAAGCACAAACGGTTCTGAAGAAGGTTTTGTTCCAGGAACCCTCCCATCTGCCCTCAGGGACACCAAGTTTCTGGCCCTCCAGGAAGAACGAGCTCCTTATTTCAAACGCGGGCTGCCTCAGGTGAGTGACTTAAGTTTCTTGACTTGGGTTTGCAAGGAGAGAAAATTTATTTTTCTGCCTGTCTCTGATATCAAATGACATTCTAGAAAAAGAATAACATCAGTTTGTGACTTAAGGTTTGTTTATCACACAGTCACGTACATAGTGGTAGCAGCTTAATAACTAATTAAATTTAATCTGTCCTCCTAATGCTCTTCCTCCCTCTCTTCCAAAATGGCCCTGGAACGTTATGTAACAGATAATGGCTTGTCACTTTTGATTTCCCCTTAATCTGAGGAAAAGACTGATAATGTCTGAAAGGCAAGTAGATATAACTTTAGTAAACGCTTTATCACTGAAACTCATTATAAAGTAACATTTGCCCGTTTTTATAGACTTGGGAAAAAAAGCATCTCCTCACCTGCAGAGTGCCAAGTACTTCTCTCCATAGATTCATTTTGGGACACTTTGACTCTCTCTGTCTCTTTTTCTTGTCCTGCTAAGTAGTTATCGAGTAGAACTTCTAGTTCCGCATGTAAATCATCCTTCTTTAGCTCTGATGAGTTCATCTCCAAAACTTCCCCTCGGCTTGCGTTACTCAAAGAAATCCGTGAAGGTTAATCTGAATTCTCTCCATAACTGGCAGTGTCTCATTTCTCTCAGAACTACTGACTTGACATTAGACCTAACTCCTGTCTATGTGACATGCATGAGATGAATGAAGATTGGGTAGTCTAGATTATTCTCGGGGCCATCTTACTGTTGCCATGTGGAAAAAAATAACAGAGGACATCCCTGATGAAAAGATGCATGAAATCTTTTGGTTCTTGCTGACAGGGCTCTGCCCATAGAGCTGTTGTACTGGTGTCCCAAGGAGAGTGAATATTGGCAGGAACCATTTGGGAACCATAACGAAAGGGGTTAGTGAGGAGGAAATCAGGCTGAGAACTAGCCGTGAAAGGTGGCCCTGAGAGGGAAGCCAAGTTTTCCCAGTACCATGGTCAAAAGGATACGGGATCTCAGGCTGGTTGAGGCCAATGTTGCATCTAAGAGGACTAATCCAAGAATGCAGGGCACTGGAGGGCGGGGGTCCAGAAATTGGTCAGTGTCAGGAGGTTATCCATTTACTCCCACCTGTAGAGGTGGTATATGAGAGGGATGGAGAACACGATCATTTTTTAAGGGAAAAACGGCTAAGAAAACCCAAATAGGGTACCAGGGCGTTCAGTTACATGTGGTTTAGATCCTAGGGCAGGGATGTCAGAACTGGGGTGTTAAGTAGGGAGTTAATGAGGAAGCCTGGCTTTTAGATCCTGATGAAAAGGGTGCGGAGGAACGAACCTTGTGCTAAATCTGAGGCTATAAAAATGCAAGGGTGTCCCGTGTTTGATGGTAAAGGAGAATCGAGGATCCACACCTACCTACTAGATCTCGAGGTTTAAAACACGTTTACTCATTCTTTTTTCTGATGTGAACAAAATAATATAAAGGGGCTGTAGGTAACCTAGAAAATGCAGCAAAGTATAAGAAGAAACCAAAACACTTTATATTATAGCCTTGCACCAAAGAATAGCTGTGGACGATTCCCACACCCTTCTTGTGTTCTGTCTTTGATGCGCACCGGCATAGCCTGCCGCCTTCGGTAACGTCTCTCCTGCAGTGATTCTCCAAGGGGCTAGGAGAGGAGACATGGGGCGTGCGGGGAGGCCCGTGGAGCCCACAAGTGGACTGCAGGGGACAAAGTCATCCTGCCTTCCCCACCCCGGCCTGTGCGCGCACCGGGAACCGTGCACCGAATCACCCAGCTTCCTCCACACGGCAGCAGATCTGCCTGGATGAAGGGAGGTCGTGTTTTGTCTTGCTTTGTTTTACACTTAAAAATTAAAGCGCTTCCGTGGATTAAATTCAAACGTTTCTTAAGTTCATACCTCCAGGTAAGAATGGCTGGAAAGATACGGTGTCAGCCCAGTGGCACCTCTAATTTGAGACACGACAGGTAAATACATAATTATATTGACTGGCAAAAAAATTGCAATCATTAAAGTTAACTTTGGGGGTGAGGAGTTCTGTTACTTGTTTTCTTTCTGTCCTTCGTTGCACAGGAGAAGTGACATTATGTGCCAGGAGGGAGTGGTGGGATTCTCCGAGTAAGTCTGTGATCCCGTAGGGTGGTGAATCTCAGAGCCTAGAGCAGGAAAGACAAGACATGACTCCACGGACTCTGAGCACACTGGAGCTGGAATCGGGTGAGCAGAGCAGATCCTCTGACACGAGAGATAGGAACAGATATAAGAAAATGTTTCTTGGAACGCTGTTAGTGGATCAGGGGTCTGACGGACTGACAGACGTCCAAGAGAGGCTATACCGTGACGTGCCACAGAGCTGTAACACGGAGTCAACGTTCTGGTGGAGTCAGGAGCCTCTGACTTGCTTCAATTTTCCTGCAATTCTAGGGAATGGACAGTTAGTGTTACAGGTGAAATAGTGGTGTGGTGACATTTGACCACCAAGGGTGAGTAGGCAGCGGGAGCCGATGGTGGAGTCTGGTCTATGCACCCTGCTGAACAGCACGGAGAGCAGGTCAACCAGCCAGTAAGGGATGAGCTCAGTCCCAGCCCAAGAAAAATGGCCTCTTGGCGCCATATTATTCTGTCAGGAGAGGAGACAAATCTACCTGTCACATCCTGTTGTTATAAATCAGTGTAAAAGTCTTAGGGGGAGATTCAGTGTCATCAAATCTCCATACAGTTACTTTAAAGTATTGGCTAGAGTTTTACCACAAATGACATCTCCCTTAGATTTACAGGCTTTAGAGACCGAGGATAACGGATATTGAACGTTAGAAAAGAAACTTGTCTTGGATGTGCTGATGTAGGATGTTTTTTCCCGAAAGACCCAACAGAGCTTTCCTCTTCCTCTGAATCATGTAAGTGTTAATAATTCATTTGCTTTGTCTTTCATTTCCTATTTCTGTGAGACATGTAGGGTCCCGGTAAGGGACATGGATGATGCGTCATCGCAGCCCTGGCCTCTTTGGCTTGTTCGTAAAGGACTATTTCAGCATTCTGACAAGGATTAGGGGGGGTTATGGAATGGCCAAGTAGAGAGGGAGCTCTTTCTCACCGAGCCCAGGCAAATGAAAGTCTAGGAAAAAGGGGGACAAAAGTCTGGCTCAAGCTACTGATAGAGAAAATATTAATGGATGGATAGAATGTGCATAATTACGAACTTGTCGCTTGAAATCATTGTCACTTAAAATGGGATTCTTTCCAAAACGTTCGTTCCTGGTTAAAAAGGGAGTCTATGGTAGGAGTGGTTACCAGGCAGTGAGTATGTTAGTATCACTCCAACATGGTCAAACATCATAGTCCCGGCTGTGTTTTAAGGTAAACAACAGTATTTTAAAGACAGTACCATGCACAGGCTAAACGTATACGATAAATGTTTGTCTAGGGATAGGACAAGAGTCTTATTTTTTTGTTTTTAAGCATAACATTAGGAGTTTATAGGAGGGCAGTGGTACTATATTCACTTACCCCCTTTTTGTTTGATGGCTTTGTCAGACTGTGAGTGCACAACCTCAGGTCTAGTCATTTAAAACACACAGTGAGCAATGAATTAACTGATAGTTTGCTTATATAATGCTCCCTTTCCTCGGCCCCTAAATAAGTAAGTAAGTAAATAAATACAGAAGAAAATGGCATGAAAGGAAAAAAAAATCCTTAAGCCAACCCTTTTATTCTTGGAAGAAACTCTATTTTCCCCCACAAGTTAATGTTTTATTATTCAAAGATGCGTCCCAACCAAATTGAAGTCCTTGGGCATTCTTGGCAAAGCTACCTCCCTGCAAGGCTAGTTTGCAGGTATCATGATCTGTAAGGGTGGTTTAGAAGAATGCAGGCATCTGGGCCAAGCCAGGGGTAAAGGTGTATTACCATGTTAGGAGTCCAGATGAATTCTTGATTGGGTTGTAGAGTCAGAACATACAATAGGGAATAAAGTGGATAAGCCATTAATAGTTTGATAGGTCAGTATGCTCCATCGGCATTTCAGAATCCAGACTAGGGAAGAGAGAAATGCTACAAGTTAAAGGGGTGAGAGGGAAGGAGAACCTTGGAGCTCCGGTCTCGTGTAGGTGGTCCACAGGACGGTAATGAGGATCTACGAGCTATTCTTGTTGTTGCTAAAAATCTCCGAGAAATTATGCATGTATTCATAATAACATTGCACAGACGGATTAAAACGTTACTTCTTCGCTTTGGGCTGGGATTCTATAAATTCATCGTTGTAATATATTCATCTGTGTTCTGAGTTCTGAGTATGGGCAGCTGCATTTGTTAGATTAATGAAAAGAGAAAATGAATTATTATTTAATATATGCCTGTTTGTGGACAAAATCTTTCAAACCATGAGGTCTATGGGAGGAAATGATCAGAAGAGCCTTAGTGGTGAAATAGCTGATAATTGCTACCCTAGAGGAGAGACATTCCATCTGGTAGACCTGGTGAATTTCTGCTATATCATGGGGCCCCAGGAATGCTCAGTGATCATACATGTTTCATCTTTATTCTCCCTACAAGACAAATGTATCTTAGGTTTTCTGAATGGAGACAAATCTGAGCTAAACAAATACATGAAAGGTCAGCTTAGTGTGAGCCCAAGGTGAGTGATATTTGCCATCTCTCAATAAAATTAATTTTAGGGGGGAAATTCTTTCTCTTGCCTTTAAGGAATGCCTGGGCTGGGAAAGAGAGCCTCATGGGCTTCCGCGGGTCTCTGCCTCAGTTTCATCTTTTTAGGAAAGCATGGTACCATTTGGAGAAGTGTCCCTTCCGTTTCTATCCAAGGCAGAATCCAGGATTAGAAAATATGGTAAGATGTCAGGAAAAGGACTTGGGTCCCTCAAACCCACAGTTTTCAATGTATATTTATGTACAGGAAACTTTTAAAAATAGAAATATCTGGAAGATGTCACCCGGGATATTCGTTTCCTCCCAAAGTAAAATCTGTTTAGTGATGAAAAGTTAGGGCTGATTGATGTCTGGTTCTTTTTGAACCTGACTGTGGAGAAGGTAAGCAAGATACGCACCGGGTTGCCCCAAGCGCTTTTAAAAAAGCAGCGGGGAGGGGAAGGAATCAAAGAGAGAAGGTCCTGAAATCTGACGTCCTCACTATTTGCCCAGGGAGGGCTCCGCGTGGTTTTTAAGGCCAAAGGAGGCTTGAGAGAAGGTAAGGTCTCCCATGGTCCATGTGTTGGGTGCAGTTTAGAAAGAAAACCTCAGTTGCAAGCTTTTTGACTTAGTGATATACAAACTTTCCCAAAGGCACCAGCTCACCTGTACAAAAGTTGGCTTCCGATCAGGAGAGCATCTTGAATGCAACACATGTTCCTCCACAGACTGCCTTGCTCCTCAGGAGCTCAGAGCTCTGTGAGAATTCCTGGCATGACACAGCCATGGGTCACCAAATCACTAAATTCTGCAGTTTTAGAGTCAGACTCCACTAATGATTTCGAGCTGTTTCTTTTTTCTTTAAAAGAGCCAAGTCCTTAATTTTTTTTTTTTTTAAATGCAGAACTATTTGGATATTGCAGAGGAATCTTTAAAGACAGTTATGACGTGTTTTCTTCACTGGGGAAAGTTCTATCATCCTAAGATAAGGGAAAACTGTCACCTCTGAGATAATTCTGACATCTCTTAGCTGCATTAAGGAGACTCAGGAAAGGGTGATTTACTGCTGGTGATGAGTATATTGGATACAATGCCCATTTAGTTACAAGAAAAAAACCCATAGATTAAGCATTAAACAAAAGCCATCAGTCAAAGAGTTTTTTTTGGTTTTTTTTGGATTTTTGGTTTTGTTTGTTGGTTTTTTGAGTTCGTTCTTTTTGGCGGGGGGGATTTAATGAGAATGATGTACGCTAGAAGCAAAGAAACGGAAGGTTATAAAAAAAAACAACTCCAAACCTTTTTTTTTTTTTTTAAATTTAGCCCCTGGTGAAAGATTGAGAAAAGAAACAGATTTTAGATTTTATAAAAACGTCACTCTTCTTTCTTCTTCTCTTCCCCCCGCCCCTCAGCCCCACCAAAACATCAGACGAGCCTTTGAGAAAAACTTTAATTAGGCTTGTGCTGAGAACCGTCCGAGTTGCTTTATTTCATTTTCTTTTAGAGGGCCCTTGGGAAGCACGGTTATTGAGCCCTGCATATTCCTTTTGTGGTCTAACCGTACCTGAAAGACAATTTATCCGTCTCCTCAAGCCCCTCTTCGAAGCCTCCTCATCCTTGCCCCAAGGGTCCTGACCTTCCATGGTGGCAGCAATGCCAAGTCCACGCCCAGGGTGACCGGGCAGCCCCGTCTCTCATTTCCAAAGCTAGCTGCTGTCAACCGGCACTTCCGTATTTTCAGCATAAGTTCTTTTTGTCTGTGTTCAACTCAGTGTTTACTTTGTAAGGAGCAGCAAAAATGGTGGGTTATTACAAAGGTCTCAGATTTAAAACAGGAATTTTATTTTAGCTCTTAAATCTTTATGCACCCATGATGTCTTCAGCACTATTTCAATGTCTCAAGGTCTTATTGTTAACTGAAGGGAAACTTTTTTTTTAATGTTTATTTATTTAATGTTTATTTATTTAATGTTTATTTATTTTTGAGAGAGAGAGAGAGAGCAGGGGAGGGGCAGAGAGAGAGGGAGACCTAGAATCCTAAGCAGGCTCCAGGCTCTGAGCTGTCAGCACAGAGCCCGACGCGGGGCTCGAACCCAGAAACTGCGAGATCATGACCAGAGCTGAAGTCGTACGTTCATCTGACTGAGCCACCCAGGCACCCTTGAGGGAAAAATTTTAAAAGACATTCCCAAACGTTCTCCATCTTTCTGCACAAAGGTAATTTAAGAGCTAATCATTCGAAACTCAAGCTTCCCAGGGAGTGAAAACTCAGGATGAAAGAATTGCTGTGCTTTGTCTGGATGGTCAAGAGGAAGAATTCAACCCGTTGAATGGTAAGGAAGTCAATTTTTCAAGGTGATAAAATAATTTTCATCACTATCATCTTTTGTAAAAGTAATTGTTTTGGAAGAAGATTCAAGAAAGAATGAGGGTGATGAATAATGACCTCGAAGATGACACTATGGAAATAACGGAGATTGGTTTGCTTCTGGAAGAGAAGGCTAAGGTCTCTACCATCCAGGAAGAGTTTTAGTTGCAAAAAACAAATGGGTATTCTGTCAGCTAAGGACAGAATAAGATGAAAAGGGCTTACACTGAGGTAGAAGAGATTCCAGTTGGATGTGATGAGGATCTTCAGGACTATAAGGGGATCGACTCCTGAAATGGAATGTTCAGGAAGGCTACTTACTTTCTTTCCTCAGTGACCTTAAAGAAGAAAAGAGACAACTATTTATTTTGAACTGTTTGCAGAAAGACAGAGACATGGGCGGATGATTTCTGGAAGTCCCCTGAAACTTAAAAAATTCTATTCTCGGATAGTTCACTTAATGTTATTTCCTTTGAGATACACTGTTATGCAATGGAAATTAATGTTTCTTATCTTGGTTAGAAGTGTTCCCATCCCCTGGGGCGCCTGGGTGGCTCAGTCAGTTAAGCCCCCAACTCTTGATTTTGGCTCAGGTCATGATCTCAAATGGGTTTGAGCCCCGTATTGGGATTCTCTCTCTCTGCCCCTCCCCCTCCCCTAAATAAATAAATGAACTTAAAAAAAAAAAAGTGTTCCCATCCCCACAGTCCTCCATCAATCTCAAGGTCAATCTGTCCCTCCTCCTTCCTTCTTACCACACCCACATTCATACTGACTGAATTACTACAACATTTAAAATGCTGGGCAAGTATCAGATACTATGCCAAGTGCTGGTTTCCACAGCTAAATGCTAAGCCCCGTGGGCAACATTTTAAATGAGCCATTATCAATCTCTCACTAGGTAAAGGATAAATGAAGAAATGGGAACCAAGAGCCTTGCTTAAGCTAATGGCAGTAAAACTTCCAACTCCAGGCTTCAAATCTAAATTTTGCACTCTTGGAACATGGCATGAAATGAGAAACAGCTAGAAGCCATTGCTTACCTCCTACGCTGTGTAAGTTTGGGAAAGTTACTTAACCTTTTTCACCTCAATGTCCCTGTTACTTTGGGGCTTGGTTCCTGTTTTGATTAGGATATACAAGACCTTATAGAGAAGTGGAATGATAGCTTAGTTTTATGTCACGTGGAATCTTAAGTTGATAATGTTTTACTGCATGTATCACCAGTTCATGCGTCCCAAGAGAGAAGATCTGATTCCTAAGAGAGAGGTCTCATGTGGCTGTGTTCCTTGTGTGTGGCTTGTATGTAACTACTTTTGATTTATACACCTTACCCTGATTATCACTTGTGGCCTGGGGACTGCTTGGCATCACTCCCTGCACATGGAAAGACCAAAGGAAGTCTATATAAAGGGTACAAGAGGTACTAAATATTGCTACAATGGCAGTCGTATTACGATACGTAAGTATATCAAATTAACAGGTTGCACAGCTTAAATTTACACAATATTATATGTCAACTATATTCGATAAAAAAAATACAATTTGCGCTGGCAAAGAAAGGTTATATGTTTGTGACTCCTCTCCAGGATATCATTCATAAAACTTAGAGTTTGTGGAATACTTAGAGATCATCTAGTCCAGATGCAGTAAATACCTAATAACTTATACTCTGTCCGTAATTGATTAGATGTGGTTTCTTGGAAAACAGAGAGGAGAAAGGGCTCTGAGACTATATCCGAGCTCAAGTTTGCCATGGTCATAAGGGAGAGGGAAGCATTCGTGTCTCAAAACTGTCATCCCTAATATTTTCAAGCTTTACTTTTATAGAGGAGATCACTACAATCTAGATAGATTTCTGTCTCGGCCCATAAAGTCTCCAGGAAGATTAAACACAGTAAACTCGGCCATAATGCCATAAATAAGGTCTGAAAAATTTGAACTGCGTAACGCAAAGAGCTTCATTATCGCAAGACTAATAAAAAACTGTATGTTTCAGTCAGCCTTCTACGTGCCGTATGAAAAAAAGGGGAAAAACTTTAAAAATCTCTCAGCTATACATAGACTGACAATGACAAATAAATGTCTCGATGTCTTGCTCTCCTCTCCCTTCCCTACTACAGAAGGTAAGAACGTTAGCCTGACTCTTTTGAGCATAGGGGTTGGCAGCCATTAGCCAATCATTTTGTGTTCTAGTTACTGTCGTCACAGGGCACGTTATAATAGGGTTTTACTGTAATTTAGTGCTTTTTGATGAAAAGTATACCAAATGGTAGTGACAAACAAATGCATATCTTTGGGGGCCTGGGCGTGAATCTCTGCAAGTAGAAAATTTCCAAGAAGAGGTTGATGTTTTCGCTTAAAATTTACTTGAATTTTAGATTCATTCACTAACACAATCCAAATGTGTTTTAATCTAATTAGATTAGTTTTAAATGAGATTGGTGTTCCAGGAATAATAATAATAATAATGATAATAGTAATAATAATAATAATAATAATACTAGCTGATATTTATTTATCCTGTACTGGGACATGCCTATATGTGTTCCCCAGATTGAGAGTAATGGAAACAAGGGATTGCATAATGCAACTAGTATACCTTGAAAGGATTTAAGCTAATGACAGTTTGCTGTCAGGAATCTAGTTAGTTATGAAAACATATGCTTCATTTTATGTTTTTGAATATAGACAGACAAAATTCAACCCTTCTAATCTCTCAGAAATTTGGGAAAACGGATTATCTTCAGGAATTTGAAATTCTTCAAAAGTCCCTCTAATTGTCTATCTTTGCTTAGATAATGAATAGAAATGGTAATCACATTTTTTAATTTATTTATAACATTTTTTTAGATGTCATTATTTTATTTTATTTTAAATGTTTATTTATTCTGAGGGGGAGGGGCTGGAGAGGGCCTGAGTGAGAGAGAGAGAGAGAGAGAGAGAGAATCCCAAGCAGGCTCCACACTCAGCATGTGGCTCAGCACGGGGCCCAGTCTCACAACCTGTGAGATCATGACCTGACCTGAAATCAAGACTTGGGTGCTCACCCGACTGAGCCACCTAGGCACCCCTAGTTGTGCTTATTTTAAAATATAGTGTGGTTTTGACTTGTATTTCTCTGATGGTGAGTGATGTTGAGCATCTTTTCATGTGTCTGTTAGCCATCTGGATGACTAACACTTTGGAAAAGTGTCTCTTCTGTCCATTGGAAGGCACTTGTTGGGATGAGCACTGGGTATTATATGTAAGTGATGAATCACTGGGTTCTCCTCCTGAAACCAATGCTACACTGTATGTTAACTAACTTGAATTTAAATGAATAAATAAATAAATAAATAAATAAATAAATAAATAAAGCTTTGAATTAAAAAAAAAACATGGTGCGGTATTATGTTTCTAAAAGAACAGTGAGTGGAGAAGTAGATTAATACAGGTAAATGTATCAGGAGAAGTTTTAGTAACCTGGACAATAAATCTCTCACTGAGGGCCTAATCTTCCTGGAAAAAGCTTATCCAAATTATAGTCACCATCACTAAGAAAGTGTAATGAACTTCTTGAGAACTGGTCTCAGACCAAGACCTGTGATGCTATTAGAAATATCACAGCACAAAAGCTGCTTCAGGGTGTTTCTAAACTATTTACAACTGATTTATCTTTTTAAAACATCCCTGCCTTTCCATTTCTGCTATCTTGCTTCTTAATTATGTGTGTGTGTGTGTGTATGTGTATATATATATATATATATATATATATATATATATATATATATACACCTGATAAGTACCTATAGTAAGAGTATGTTAAATGATTCATAGCTTCTCTAAAAGTAATTTAAAATTGTTTACTGTTTGCTTTTTCTTAGAAATTTAGCCTATGAAACAAACTGCTTTTGAGGTGGGAAAATGTACATATGCAATGTACTGATATGATTAGATTGAATTACTGTCAAAATATATTAAATGCTCTAAAAAGTGCAGGAATAAGATACCTTTAGAATGAAGTGTCCTTGCATTGGATATTTCCTTAACGTCTGTTATATAAAAAAATGTTTCACCCAGTAAAGCTGTTCAAATACTTTTCTTTAACTTTTAAAGATTCATATTTAAGTTAAATCTTCAGAATTGTTATTACAAACTATATACCTTTTCCTTGATGGTTTGTTTACACATTTGATATTAGAATTATATATTTTTTACTTATGGTGTAACTTCCACTGGTCTAGGTTAAAATTTTAGGATATTTAGGCTAAAGATTGGGCAGATTTGTTTGTCTTTGCAGGGATACAACCACTTGGTTCCCTCTACCCCCACTTTTTTTTTTAAATGCAATGAGCCTTATAAGATATGACGTTCCAGGCAAAAGTGTTTTCCAATGAAGTCCTTTTTATTTTGTACTTCCCTTAAGTAACAGTCAGATACCCCACTGGTTTCTGAGCCCTCTGCTGGTGAGATTTCTTCCTTTTCTTTCAAACTGTGAGCAGTGGTAAATCCTCCTTAGTTTAAAAAGGCCAAAAGGGATTTCTCATGATGCAGATGTTTGTTTTTGTCTTGACCGATGCTTCCCTATGGCTGGGGGTCATCCTTTGCTCTCTTAAAAAATAGATCGTCCATAACAATGTCTAATTACAATTTTTCTTTCTCTTGAAAGGCAAGGTTTATTTTTTAATAGAACACTACAAAGTAGTGCGTGAGAGTAATCAATCAGGACTAGAGCCGTATTTCAGATCACAAAACTCTCAGGTTTTTATTCCTTTTCTCTGCTGTAGTTTGTAGGTATTCTGTTATCATTCTAATGAAGTGGTCAACCTTGGGGTACTATGGAATAAATAGGGTGGCATTTGACAATTTATAAAGCCCATCCCTCCTAGATACAGACAGGTTTGTCATGTGGCCAATGATCAAGAGGATTGGTCTGCAGGATTTTTCAAGGGTTTCTTTGTATAACTGATGGGGAAGATACTAAATTGTTGTAAATCTCATGAGACAAATCAGAGGATTGGAGAGAATGGATGCCAAATGAGAACCTTACCACACTGTGAACGAGAACAAAGCCAACGTGAGTACGTTCCTTCCTTGAAACCCCTCACAAGGAAACAGGTACTAGCTTCAGGGTAGTACCCTGGAGCCCACAACGAGGCCTGTTGCCCTATTTAGAAATCACAATAGGACTATTATGTGGATATAATGATTATTGCTATTTTAAAAGAATTGCTCTTAGAAGGGCGAGACTTTTCTTTTTGCAGAGCACAAAGTCTATGAAAATGCAATGTGATGAAATATATATGTAATAAACCCTATTGCCGTTGCAGTATCACTGGAAAAGCAGCTGGCCACTGAAATGAGCAATTTAAACATGCAATTGATCATCTTCGCCACAGGAATAAAAACCAGGCCATTTACGGCTTGCTTATAAAGATGCTACAGGTAACAAGTGGTTGTTGGAGGAGGTCAAGGAGAGGACGTGACCTCCGAGTGACCCGCGAGTTGGACCTGGGGCAATCGGAGGCTCCTCACCCGGCCCCTGTCCCTGGAATCTACATCCCCCGATGTTCCCGCAGTGGGAGCCGTTTTCACGTCGTAGCCTTGAGAGAGCAAGGTGTTCTTGAGGCCTGGATTGAATACGTGAGTGAGCCCCGCTGATGACCTCCATCTCAACTTCCAAGACCCTAGCGGGAGGACGCGGAGATACTGGTTTTGCGGCGCTTGAGATCAGCCAGTAAGTTAAGCTCCTGGGCTTGTTACACCTGCCGCCAAGCCGCCTGCGCGCTCCGCCTCTTTCTTCCGTCTCTCCCTGCCCTCCTCGCGGTGTGCAGGGCCAGGTGGTGAGCAGACAGTGCCCCAGACCATCCGAGATTATGTGTTAGATATAAATGTTCTGTTTTTATATAGTTCCTTCGTCTTAGGTGTTTGGGGGAGAGAGTGGAGACGCAGCCCCTGCTTGTCAGAAAATGGAAACTCCCCTCGAGATGTTTTGCCCTCATTCTATGTGAGAAAGAATTTCTGCTGCACTAAAACGGAAATGTTTCCGAGATCGTGTGCATGTGTGTCGTGTGCATTTTCGTGGGAGCAAGACCCATAGCTTTCTTTAATTTTTATAGAGGGCCATGATTCAAAAGTTTTAATTTCCAGGTTTCTCTGGTGTTTGAGCAGGAGACGTAGGGTGATGCCATCCTATTTCCTATACGAGGATTACTTGAAAACTGTATGGAAAGATTTGAGTATAATTAGAAACAGACCAAGGCATTTTCTATGCATTAGGAGCGTCCTCAGGAAAAGTGAAGTGGCTTGGGTTATTAGGATAAAATCAAATGTTAATCTGTAAATGACTTCTTTTCAGTATTAAAATAAATCCTTTTATCCAGAAAAAGCAGAATCCGTGAAAAAACAGTAATTGCTATTGAAGCCTCTCTGTCCCATGAGCTATCTCGAGTATGAGTCAATAACAGACAGTGGCTGGGGTCTGATGCAACCAAAGTTTATTTACCATCCTCTCTCAGTTCAGGGAAGTGGAATCTGGTAATATGATTAATAAAAACATTATTAAAACGGGAATTAAGCTTAAGTTGCCGAACACAGGCAAGAGTACTTCCTTAGTATTTTTTTTTTATGTTTAATTTGAAAGCCCAATAAATTGGCAAGAATGCTGGACTATGGGTGTAGCACCGTAGCATAAGCTCTTGCCACATCAGACTCGTACAGGAGACAAAATTATCTGTTCATATACACATGAAGTCACAGTAACCCTTACAATTTTAGTTACAGATACTTAAGTGTTGGGATTTTTTTTTGTTTTGGTCATTATGGCTTTTCCCTACTTTTTGAAGGGGAAGTGTTCTATGGTTTGTTTTTTGTTTGAAGGGTAATCTCAAAATTGAAGAATTTAATTAAGAATTTAAGGAGTGTGAGGGATCAGATTTCCTTGCAGGCACTCGATAGAGCGGCCAGATTGGATTTTGGAGTCTCAGAGAGCTAGCTTTGAATGCTGGTCTCACCCCTTCTTTTTTCAGTATTCCTTTGTGGACCAGCTAAGTACTGGTCCAAGGTCAAAATTTAGCATTGGATGGAATTTACCACCTGCTTTGGTTTAATCCTAAACACCAATCCTGGTGAGACTGTTACAGAAGAGATGGGAGCTCTTATGGTCCTCATGCTTATTAACTGCTTAATAATCTCTGAAATTTTGCAGACTTTCCTTATGGTTCTTGTGCTTGGACTTTCCGTATGGTTCTTATGCAAACTGCGTGACCTTGGCTAAGCTGCTCAACCTCTGAAATTTCAGTTTCTTAGCCGTAAAGTGAGGACAATATCCACCTTTATGGGTTGGCTTAAATGTTGGGTATGGTGTATTTAAAGCCTGTTACACAGTGCCTGGCTTCAGTTGTTGGCCATTTGGTTGGACATTTGACATTTAGCTTGTACTTGAGAATGTTTAGGAGCATGGAGGTCATCACTTTGTGAGAACCCTTCTTCGTTGTAGCTCAGTTCTCATTGGTAGATCCATGATTACTTCTGTTTGCCTTCCTAGCAATAATTTTACAGTCCGGTTCATGGAATTGCTATTGCAAAAGATGTCTCAAGGCTCTTCTTCCTTCCGGACACAACTTAAAATACCAATCTCTTCTCAGTGTGGCATCTGAAACGGGGTGCAACGTTTTATAAGTGATATGAACAGCACAAGCCCAGAATAGATAGTGTCATTGGCAAACTGAGTCACCTTAGAAAACTTTGCCCTTGAGATCTGAGGGCCTCATTTTTCTCATTTATGAAATGAGTTATTTGAGCCAAACAACATCTCCAATTGCTTTTTGCCCTAGGATTATATAATTTTGTGTTATCCATAACTTTCAATATTATGTTCAATATTATGTTATGCATTTTCTATGCAATAGGAGAGTCCTTAGGAAAAGTGAAGTATTAATATATATATGTTTATATATGTATGTAAATTCTTTTAAAGAATTAAAGAAGTACTTTTAAGTATATATAGGTCTATCTATCTATATCCCCACCTTTAAAAAAATTTTTTTAATACTTATTTATTTTTTGAGAGACAGAGTGAGACAAAGTGAGAGTGGGAGAGGGGCAGAGAGAGAGGAAGACACAGTATCGGAAGCAGGCTCCAGGCTCTGAGCTGTCAGCACAGAGCCCCACGAGGGGCTCAAACTCACAGACCGTGAGATCATGACGTAAGCCGAAGTCGGATGCTCAACCGACTGAGCCACACAGGCGCCCCTCCCCCCCCCCTTTTAAAGTAATCTCTAGGCCCAAGGTGGGGCTTGAACTCATGACCCTGAGATCAAGAGTCCCATGCTAGGGACTGAGCCAGCCAGGTGTTCCATAACAATGTTTCTTTTTAATTGAGTATCTGTTTTGTGCAAGACTCAGCTATTTCCAAAAAAAAAGCACAAAAAACATCCCTCCTTAAGGGCTTATGCCATCTTAGTGGTAAGACATGAAGCAGATAATTTTTTTTTAACGTTTATTTATTTTTGAGACAGGCAGAGACAGAGCGTGAACGGGGGAGGGTCAGAGAGAGGGAGACACAGAATCTGAAATGGGCTCCAGGCTCTGAGCTGTGAGCACAGAGCCTGACGCGGGGCTCGAACTCACTGACCGTGAGATCATGACCTGAGCCGAAGTCGGCCGCTCAACCGACTGAGCCACCCAGGCGCCCCTGAAGCAGAGAATTTTTAAAAAGAAAGGATGAGAAAAGTATCTTGTCTGTAGTCATTTTGTTTCCACACAATGCATAGTTTATATCTTTTACAAAAGTTAAAGTTATTGTCAAAAGCAAAGCTCTACTCATTAATAGATAATAAAACAGGAACAGGAAGCACCTTATGAAAATATATTATTTGCAAAGAGATGGCAGAAGAAGCTGACCCGTGTACCTGTCATTGGCATTATATCTCGGCATCTACTGGCAGAATTAGAATAAGAACCACAATCATGGAGCACGGTCTATATTATTTACTTGAGTTTGAGAACTGTTCCTCCATTTCCAAGGTGAGAACTGGGTAGGTTGCCATCTGGGTTAAAATGATACATTCTTATCATCCATTGTGCAGCTGAATAATGAGATCGTATCCACGCCTGATCAAAGAAACCGTGGTCGTCTGTGACCTGAGTGATGTATTTAGCACACAGGTGTTGTCTGATGAACCTCCCTCTCTCCTCTCTGGTTGGGGATCATGGACAATCTCTAGACCCCCTATTACCCTGGAACCTGAAGTCCTGCACCGCTCTGCTTGTTTTCTCTTTCCTCTTTCCCCATCTATTTGTGCTTGCCTAATACTGTTCTGGATTTTAACAGGTAGGGACAGTGGATAGGAAATCATGTTTCAGCAGCAAATGAAACTGATAATAATTATTTTAGAACAGCAAAGGAAGAAAATCAATTACCTCTAATGGTTTCCTTTCAAACAATGAAAGCCTTGCTTTCTATAATGAAACTTATTCCAGAAGCTTCTCTTCCTTAGGCTGTTCCTTCCCTTCATGGCCTTAGCGGTCTCCTGGAGGTCAGGAACCAGTCAGCATGCCAGGAGATCAGAGCTGCCTTTCCCAGGGGACCCAGCTGCTCTTTGCCTGGGGAGACTCTCATGCACCCTCTGCCCCAGGCCTTGCCTGAACTCAAGGGGCTGAAATCTCTCTCTCTCTCTCTCTCTCTTTCTCTCCAAAGGGGATCAGGGCAGAGTCCCGGCATTTTTGATGACAGCACATTCTGTAGTGTGCCTGGAATTTTTTCCCCCAGGCTTGTTTCATCTTGAGCTCGTTTTGCTCTAATTTATTCTGGGCTGTATGTTTCTGCATCTGTCCGTTCAGATAAGAGGCGAGTGAGTGTGTGTGTGTGTGTGTGGGGGGGGGGTGCGTGTGTGTGTGTGTTGTGTTCATCTTTTTGTCGTTTGTGTAGCTGATTAAAAGCTACAGATAAATAAGCTATTCAGCACCAAGCGAGGCTAATCATAGATAGCGTGTGGCGACCTCAAAAGGTTTAATTCTGCCTTTTGTTTGAAAGGCGGAAGGCTTGAAAGAGTAAGGGTATCTCGGCATGCTATGAGGGATCCCAGTTCACACTGGGAACAGTTCTTTCTTGGCAGGCAGATTTGTGAGGCTTGCAGTGTTTGCCTTTTATTGGGATGGACCCTTCAAAGTCCCGATTCTCTCTTCTGTCATGGTCTGTTTGGGGCCTTTGTCCTTCAAATGCATTCTCTCGTTAGCAGCTAAACTTACCCTACCGTGCCAGCAGACGTTTTACTAGTTTATAATTAAGAAACTCGGTTTTATATGGGTCCTGTAAGATCTGTTTATCTGTCAGCTCTGCAGATAAACACTTCTACCCTGGAGGCATCCTGGTGACAGGAACCATATGTCATCACCCCCAGATAAATGTCTAAAACCAGTTGGTTATGAGTTTTCTGCCTGCTTTAATATCTAGCTTTACCCTTATTATTACTTATGGGTCAGAGCGTGCCAATTACGTGTGACGCTTGAACAAAATGGAAATTGGCTTGGTTCCCATCTGGGCCAAAACGATGAACTCTTATAATCTATCTTGAAGCTGAAAATAATGAGTTGGAGTAAATAGCCAAATAATTCAACTGAAAAATTTTTATTTAAGAGAAGTAGTTTAATTTTTGTTGTGTTTGGTCTAATTGATACAGATTAGCTTTGCAGAATAAATTCACTGGGTTGGTGATTAATGCCTCAATTCGCTTAGCAAAGAGGGTTAGGCCACGTATTGTCAAAAGCCTTATGGTGTTATACTGGAAGATGGGAGTCATGTGATATATATAACCCTGTCTGTGGGGGCGCCTGGGTGGCTCAGTTGGTTAAGCATCTGACTTCAGCTCAGGTCATGATCGCGCGGTTCGGGAGTTTGAACCCGCGTCGGGCTCTGTGCTGACAGCTCAGAGCCTGGAGCCTGCTTCGGATTCTGTGTCTCCTCCTCTCTCTGCCCCTCCTCTGCTCATGCTCTCTCTCTCAAAAATAAATTAAACATTAACACAATTTTTAAACACCTGTCTGTGAAATCTAGGACTAGAAGAACAGCCAAGTGGGAAGCATCTGGCAGACCGTAGCTAGTAGATTCTTAACCGATCCGTTGTCCGGCGGTGGGCTGGATAATGACTTCCAAGATACCCAGGTTCCAATCCCTGGAAGCTTTGAATGTGACCTTCTGAGGTAATAGGAACGTGGCAGATGTGAATAGTTAAGGATCTTAAACGGGGGAGGGGGGGTTATCCTGGGCTATCTGGGTTGGCCTAATGTAATCATATGGTCCTTCTGAGAGGGAAGCTGAGGGAGAATTTTACCCCCCATAGAAGAGACGGCAATGTGCTGATCTCAGTAGAGACAAAAATACCTGAGCATGGTGTCCTGCAGGCTTTGGAGATGCAGAAGGGGCCCTGAGCCAAGGACAGCTAGGAACACAGCTCTAAGAATCCAGAGAAAGGAAGGAACCAGTTTTCCTCCGAAGCCTCTGGTGAGAGCCTGACCTTGCGGGCACCTTGGGTTCAGCCCGGTGTAACTGATTTCATGCTTCTGATCTCTCTAGGACTGTAAGAGAAGGGGATAAATCTGTGTTATTTAAAGCCCGCTAGTTTGCGGTAATTTGTTATAGCGGCCATAAAAAATGAATATGCCATTTCTAATTCATCCAACATTTTGGCTAGGTTCGTGTTCATAAAATACAGTTTGGTTAACACCCCTCCGTTGCTAGTTTTAACAGTTCAATTTTGCTTAATAGATGCTATTGAATACCTCCTAAGTGCTGAGTCCTGTGCGCTCCCGGGCTATTGACATCAAAAGGCAATAGTTCTTATCTTCTTCGTGGCTTACATTCTGTGGAAGAGGATGCACAAACTAGCAAAAATTAAAAAATCAGTCAGGGGTATTTTGTGAGCATGCACAGGAGGCTTTGGGAACACCAAAGAATGGCAATTTGACTGATATTCTGGAAGATGAGGTCCAGGGATTGGATTGTGTTGCTGGTGATGAAAAATTAAGCCGGAGAGAAACTGTAGGAAAAACATTTGCTAGGGACTGAATTGTGCCCCCGCCCCAATTTGTGTATTGAAGTCCTACCCCCATTGTGACTATTTGGAGTAAGGAAGTAAGTAAGGTCAAAGAAGTCATAGGGATGGGGTCCTGATCTGATAGGATTAGTGTCTTTCTGAGAGGAGACACTAGATTGCGTGTGTGCTTTCCACATGCAAAGACCAACAGGAAGTGATCATCTGCAAGCCAGGAGGAGGGCTCTCACCAGACACTGAAATGGCTGGTACTTTGATCTTGGACTTCTACCCTCCAGAAATGTGAGAAAGTAAATTTCTGTTGTTGAAGGCACCCAGGCTGGGGTATTCTGTTACGGCAGCCTGACCTAAGACAGCAGCCATTCTCCTTTTAGAAAGAAACGGAGGGTCAGAAGTATGACTTCTCCCTTTAAGAATGGAAATTAGCTTTTAATCAGTAAAGGGCTTACTAGCTAGATTGAAAACTTCTGTCAAGTTTTTGACATGCAGAGAGAAGATAAGAATTCTCCTGGTGCTACTAAACTTTTTAATTTACTTTCTTGTTACACACATTAAGATGCTTTATAAGATTCCCCTTGTTCCAAATGCTTGTGAAACACTGAATAAATTATAAGTCATAAAACAATAGTTATCCTGAAAATTAACGATGGTTCAAAATTGCATCAGTTGATGTAAACATTAATTTTATGAAGTGTTTCTTAAAGGAGCACTATATTCAAAGGTTATAAATACCTCAGTTTGTTTTAAGTTTATTTATTTTGAGAGGGAGAGAGAGAGAGAGAGAGAAAGAGACAGAGAATCCCAGGCAGGCTCTGCTCTGTCAGTGCAGAGTCTGATGTGGGACTCGAACTCACGAACTGTAAGATCATGACCTGAGCCGAAGTTGGATGCTTAACCGACTAAGCCACCCAAGAGCCCCAATGTTTGATTTTTTTGTTGTAAGAGTTATTGTACTCTATATTTCCCCACTGCAGGATGAGTTCAAAAATAAAACAATACTTGACTTCTTGGTTTTTCCTGAAATTTAAGCATCATCTCATGTTTTTGGTTATGTTTACTTCTTCTCCCACAGAGGGAAGAGGTCAGCCATGGAGAGCTTTGCATGTTGCTCTACTGGGTTCCAAATTGATCCTGTTGGTGGAAGCCTACAGAAGAGATTTTTAAAAGCATTTTATTTTTAACTGTGGTGAAACATACACAGCATAATATTTACCGTCTTAACCATTTTAGAAGTGTGCAATTCAGTCGTGTTAGGTACATAGTTTTATGCAGCCAATCTCCAGAACTCTTCATCTTGCAGATAGGAAGCTCTATCTATTAAACAACAATTCCCTATTCTCCCCTTCCCCAACCCCTGTGCTACTTTCTGTCTCTATGAACTTGACTACTCTAGGTACCTCGTATAAGTGGCTTTACACAGTATTTGTGTTTTTGTCACTGGCTTATTTCACTTAGCATAATGTCCTCAAGCTTCATCCATGTTGTAGCATGTGTCAAAATTTTCTTTCTTTTTAAGGATAAACAACATTCCATTGTGTGTATATGCCACATTTTGTTTATCTCGTCATCTGTTGATGGACACTTGAGTTGCTTCCACTGTTTGGCTACTGTGAATAATGCTGCTATGAACATGGGTTTGTGAATATCTCTTTGAGACTCTGTTTTCGGTTCTTTTGGTCGAATACCCAGTAGTGGAATTTCTAGGTTACATGGTAATTATACCCTTAATGTTTCGTACTTACCTCTCCTTTTCCTACCTAAACGTCGCTGTATAGCTTTCCTTTAAAATATGTCTCAGTTTCTCACCTGCAACATTATTCTGATGCCCCAGTGGATTGGGCTGTCTTCTCTCAATTTCTCTGCCTCTTTTGTGGATGGTTGTGGTATTCATTTACTCTTATGTATTACCCTGCCTCACTTTGAGTTACATGTGGATGGCGTATAAAGTCCTTGAGAACACAGATTTTTTTGTATCTACATATACCTATATCAATATGTTGAGACGACGCTTTGTTTTGTTTCTTTGTGATAATCAGTAAGTGTTTGTTGTTATGATAAACATGAGTTTGGGGATGTTTGAATTAGGTCATATTTACAAACTGAAATTATCTGCATAATTTGGCTTTTTATGCACATAAAATGATGCTTCATCAATTCAGTCTCAAAATATAACTGCTATCTTTCAAAAAATTCAGACTTGGGAGGCAGTAGAGTATTAAGCACTATTTTAGGAAAGAAAACCAACATTACTCTTGAGTATCTTCTATGGACGAGACCCTGTATGAGGCAGCCTGTATGTGATATTTAAAACTCACAGCAATAGCAAACAGCAAAATATGGCAGCAGGGATTGGTCTGCCCTTTTAAAGATGAGGGGTTGAGGGGAGTTCAGGGTGATTGGGGTACAGACAGACTGAAGTAGATAGACAGGGGGGTGTTGTAATGGTCTCGGAGAGAAGGATCAAATGCGGAATTAGCCCAGGTTAGTGAGAATGGAGCATGGATTCTAGAAACGCTGAGGAGATAGGATAAATGGATTTTTGTGTCTGCTTGGGAGAAATAGGAAGGCAGGAATCTCAAGTTTCTGGCTTGAGCTACTCAGTGGAATTCGGTGCCATTCACCAACATAAGGCAGAAAAGGGAGCAGACATTTTGGGTCACAAATCTGAGGTTCCCATGGGACTGTCAGGTGAAGTCAGGTGACAGAAATACAGGCCTAGAATTTAAGAGAGAAGTCTTGCTGAAGAAGCCATATTAGAATCATACAAGAGTTATACTCACTTGTCCGTTCAACAGGTAACTGTTGTCAATACCATACCAATGGCAGGGTGGTGGGGACAGCCAGCCCCAGGCACAGGCAGTAGACGACTGCATTGTCAGCACAAAACTAAATGAGAGTTGATCTTCTTTTCTGTTTTCCTTATGAGCCACGATGCCAGTAATAAAAGACACCATCCTGAAGAAAAATCTTTCGTTAGTTTACGTTCTAAACAATTGCTATGGTTACTATTGACTTTTAACAATATATCTGCAATCTTCCATTTAGCACATGTTTGCTCTTATCCTTTTACAGACTTTGTCTTCTAGATGGGGAAGTTAATTTGGAGACCTCTCTGTTATGTATTCGGCCCCTGCCAGTGGGAACTCAACTTTTGTTTCAGTAGTAAGATTATAATCATCTGGAACCCCTTGAGCTCACTGTGACAGCAGCTCTTATCTCTGTCCTTTGTGATGCTACATGTTTTTGCATTTATATGGTAGCTAAGAAAGAAACAGTGCCAGCACGGTGAATTGTGAAGACGAAGAGACGGTACTTGGGTTTTGCCAGTCTGGCATACCATTTGACACTTGGAGTTTTTGAACTTGTGTCTCCATGTAAAGCAGCGTGAAACTGGGAAGTCTGAATTTTAGTTTACACGTGAAATATTTTACTGAATTTGAACATTTGAAAATGGAAATTTACGTCCGTTGTTTTAAAATGGAAAGCAGCTCAAGAAAATAACGATTACTGCTAATCGTTTTGCGATGAATTGCTGAAAACGATTTTGTCTTATAGGGGAGTGGACTGTTAAAAATGATCTGCTTCTGATGTCCAGTGTGCTAGGTGAGCCTGATCATACCCATCCGGTGTCTGAGGAACTGTTCTTGGCTTGGTAGACTTAGCAGTAAATGAGAGTGTAAAGGTTGGTGTGGATGAGATGGCCCAGAAGAATGTGGAGGAGAAAGGAAGGCTGCCCAGTGCCATGCTCTGGAAAACACCAGCTTCTAAGACACAGACTTTAGAAGAGAAAGCCACCAAAAGATGAATAAGGAACTGATAGAGCACTGGGAGGGGAGGTATGAGACAGTAGAGTCAGGAGCATTGGGGGAGAAGTTTCAGGAAGGATAAGGTGGTCAATAGTATCCAATGTGCCTAAGAAGACCCCGCACCACCCCGCCCCAAAAAAATGGCTAGAAGGTGTCTTTGGGTTTGAGCCTCAGAAAGTGGTTGGCGACCTTCCTTCCTAAGACCATTGCTGGGGTTGGGGATTCCAGAGAGAAGATGGGGGTGCATTTCTTCAAAAAGTTTTTGCCTTTGATGGGGGAAAACAGGACAGGGTGGAGGGAGCATTAAATTATTCTTCCTGATTTTAAAAGAAATAACATGTTCATTGTAGAACATGTGGATAGAATTGAAAATTGCCTATACACTCTTATTCCTTGGTGTTATTAGCCTTTGACTAGAAAATACTCAGGTCTTGGTCACAAAGCCTCAAGCCTCTCCCTGTGTGATAACAAAGCCTCTGGCCCACCTCAAAGTGCCTTCATCTGTTACTTCGGTGCAGACTCCTGGTGCTCTCACCTCTGTTTTTAGGACTCTTGCTTCAGGTCCCAACTGTCCACGCCTGTTGGTCACATTGTGCTTGGAAGGCTTTCACCGCCACCACTTAGGAGAAACGGTTCTCTGTGCCAGGGGCACCATCAAGAAATTGACGGTTCCATCCGTAGGTGCGCCTTGTTTCAACTCAGAGCCACGCGTGTGGCCATCTGGGCCTCCAGAAAGCTCAGCTTGGTGCAGAATCACGTCTAGTCTCAGTGAGGGCCTCTGTCACCCCCTGGCTACCTCGTCCCCCTGCCCACTATCCCCTAACCCAGGGTGTAACCCAGACTGAGGAACCGATGACTGCCTTCTTCATTGTTGTCCTTTCCTGGAGTTGCAACCATTTCCTCCCCCCAAGCAATCTCTCCCCAGAATGCTGCCCTCTCCGGTCTTGTGCATTTACTCTTTCCAGATTTTCAGCCTCAGATTTTCCAAACTTCTCCACTTGAGCAGTCTTCTCTTTACCCATGCGTAATTTCAAAGACTCACTATAGCCTTTCTTTTTCTCCAAAGGACCTGTCTGCCCTCATAGGTGAATTCAAATGGGAATTCAAATTCAAATTTCCACCTCTTGTTAAACAGAAAGTACTTGAAACAGAAATTACACTTTTTTTCTTGACTTCTATTCTTCTTTTCTATCCTAGGACAAATTTTTATTCATGAATGAAGCACCAAGTCCTATACTATATGCTGGCTTGTTCTTCAGCGATTTCTGTGAAATAGAGAAACAATCATGGAAAAAATACAAGCTAATTTTTAGTCTTCCCTAGCGATCTTATGGAGTCTCTCTTTTTAAGTCCCAGCACATGTTTGATAGTATATAAGTACATATTGGCTAAATATATATATAGATAGATAGATAGATAGGTAGATATAGATATAGATATAGATGTAGTGATTATACTATGAATACAAATCTTAATTATCCTTTTTCTTCCGTAAAATTATTCTAGAATTTCCCTAGACCGTAACTAATCTGCAAATTTTTCTTTTATCATTCCATAGCATTTTAAATACAGATGTACCATAACTTACTTAATCGCTTCCCTATCATCAGACATTTCGGCAATTTTTATACCGCAGTGGATTTCCTGGACATAAATACGCCTGCATTTCCACTTGTTTTCTCTGGATGCATTTCTGAAAGTGGAATTACTAGGTTAGAGGATTTAGAACAGCGCTCAGTGCCTAGTAAATATTCAGTAAATATTTCTTGAGTGATTTGAATGAAGATCTTGATACTTTCTGAATTGTCCTTCAGGAAGACTGTACTTCTGGGCATTTCCCTCTGATGCTACCATGGACGCCTTTAAGGGCCAAACTTAATTGCATCCCCTTTGATATTTAGTGTTATTTTTTAGTCGTTGTTAATTTTATAGGTGAAAAGAGGGTCTTTTTAAAAAAATTATTTCTTTGAAGACTAGTGAGGTTTCCAGTGTTTCTATCTCCTTGTTTGATCCAATTCCCTCCCTGTCAGGTATCTCATTGTGTGTGTAGCTGTGCAAGTCTGTGCACAGGGTGGTGAGCCAGGGCCACGACACATGCTTGCCTAAGTTCCTGGTCCCTTGGTGGATGGTGAATGGTGTCCCCTCCGCCAAAAAAAATATGCTTTTAATAGTTGTAGGAGAAAGACAAGTGACGGGAGAGTTCACTCTACCAAAAGTTAAAGTTATCCGATGACAGACGCTTGCTAGATGCTCACGAATCTCATTTCCTCTTCTTGAACACACCGGAAGCCTACCTTTCCTAGCCTCACTTGAAATCAGGTAAGCATCCTAAGGACTCAGTTCTGGCCAATGAAACTTGGGCACGAGTGATGTTCATCTACTTTTGGCCTGGCCCTTAAAAGTGTGTCCAGTAAAACTTTGGCTTTCCACTTTCTCCTTCCGAAAAATATCAGAGTTCATATATTTAGCACACAGCGTTCCTGGATCCCAGAGTTTCTGCCAAAGAGAACTGTCTAAACTACATTTGATGCTGAGTGAGCAAGAAGAACCCTTTTATTGTATTAAGTCACTGAGACGTTGGGGTTATCCAATATGGTAGCTGACGTTAATTACCTCATCTAGCACATACAGCTTAGGGCCCAGGGATGGATGAAAGAATCAAGAGGAACTGACTACTTGAAGGAAAGTTGTGCTCAAAACATTGAAGATTTCAGTAAGGCAGAAGGATAGGTTCTGAGGGAGTAACAGGCTTGGGGTATAGATGTGTATGTCAGAAAGCATCAAAATGCAATTTCATGGTCTGGCCATAGAATTGAACGTTGGGGGAAAATGTGGTGAAGGTCCATGAAGGGTAAATTATCCAAATGGAATCGTGCAGGAACCATTTGTAAATAGATATCTTTTTATACTGCCTTAAACTTAACATGGATGTGCTTGCTCATCTTCGTGTGTGTGTCCTAGACCCAAAGTTATCTGTCCGAAGTCATAGCAGTTTGAATGGCTCCTGGGTGGCTCAGTTGGTTAAGTGTCTGCCTCTTGGTTTCAGCTCAGGTCACGATCTCACGGTTTGTGAGTTTGAGCCCCGTGTCGGGTTTTGCGCTGACAGCTGTGGAGCCTCCTTGGGAGTCTCTGTCTCCCTCTCTCTGCTCCTCTCCAACCTCCCTCTCTACCCCCAACTCTATCTACCAGTCTAATGTATGGAATTGACCGAGAAGTCCTTAACAACAATGTGATGCTCCATTACCATACAAAGATTACTACCTGAACAGTTTTTTATTCTGGTAGGTATTCATAAGTGTGCAAAATGCTATGATTTTTTAAAATGTTTATTTATTTAGAGAGAGAATTACTTACTAATTTAATGCGAACCCAACTTCTATATGATGTTGAATCCTTTGCGGAATGTGGCTGCATGAAATTTCATCATACCATAAGGCAGTCAATCATGCAGCCCAATTTGTTCAGCCAGTTCTCGTTTACATTTCTTGTCCCAGCTTAACTATTAATGGCAACCCATTTTCACATGCACAAAGTGTCCTGATGGTCAATCTGATAAATATTCAAAGACAACAATTTGATATGGCCTGAAGTTTGTTTTAATTGCTAAGCTAAGTAATTACTGAGTGCAGTTATGATGTTAATGAGGCTTGAACTTTTAATACTTTGAAATGTGCTTTAAGTTTTCGTCGTGGTATAATTTGCATGTGAATTATTTTTTAAAAACTGCGAGCGCATTGTACCTCTGGCAGTGTTAGAACATTTATAGACCAGGCCACCAATCTTTGAATGACTCGATTTCCAATTAGCATGCCAAGTGTGGTTTTGTGTGTCTTACCTTACTTCCTGCTTTCTCCAGCAGCGGGACATCCACAGGGACTCATTCTGGAAACAGATCAAGAGAACAGAGGCACCAAATACCTTAAAAGGGGATGTGACTCCCTTTGGGAAAAACTTAATATTAGTGCTATTTTTTAAATTATTATTATTCCATTTTAGTCTTTCTTTTCGATTTTAATTAGTTCATTCCTGGAACTGTACATGAGGAAAAATATTTCTACTTATTGAGGGATTCAGACTCCCTTATTCCCACACAACCAGTCCCCAGAAGGACTTCATAAGTAGGCCACTGCTACATCAGCCTATAATCTGAGTTAGGAAAATTAGGCCGATGACTAAAATTGTTTGGCATTTTATTGATAAATATTTTTCTGGTGATAAAATGGATACATGTTTAATGTAGAAAAGGCAGACAATACAGAGAAGTATAAAAATGAAAAACGATTCAAATTTTAACGATTTAATTTTATACATTTTGTATATTTGACAAATACTCTTTCTGTATATTTTTCAAGTTTATTTTTCTATATAAAATGCATTTTAAAAATGTTTTTGGAGTCATATTGCATTAACATATTTTTATATAGCTTATTTTGCTTGCTACCATATTCTACCAGTTGCACTCTTGGGAATTTATCCCAGAGAAATAAAAACTTATTTTCACACAGAGAAACTTGAGCATGGATGTTCACAGAAACTTTGTTCTTAATATTTGAAAACTCTAAACTGCCCAAACTTTTTATTTTATTTTATTTTATTTTATTTTATTTTATTTTATTTTATTATCTTATTTTTTTTTTTTTGAGTTTATTTATTTTGAGAGAGAAAAAGAGAGAGAAAGAGAGAGGAGGGGCAGAGAGAGAGGGAGAGAAAGAACCCCAAGCAGACTCAGGCCCTGTTAGTACAGAACCCCACACAGGGCTCAAACTGATGAACTGGTGAGATCGTGACCTGAGCTGAAATTAAGAGTCAAACGCATAACTGACTGAGCCACCCAGGTGACCCGTACCCAAATTTCTGGTAATAATTAAGTGGTCAAACAAACTTTCATCTATCCATGCCGTGGAATGAATACTGCTTAGCAATAATAAATAACTAACTACGGATATATGCAATAACTTTGATGAACATCAAGGAAATTATGCCGAGTGAAAAGAAGCCAATCTCAAAAGAATACATATTGCATGGTTCCAAGAAATCTAGGAAGATATACATGGTTTTTAGTTCCGGGAGGTGTGATAAATTGACACGGGTTGAGCCAAAGGATGCATTCTACCTTGTGTAAGTGTGCTTCAAATGCGTTCTGAGTGTGTGTCACTTTTGCACCTTAAAAAATGAAGAAAAGAATAATTTAAAACTAGGTATTCAAACATGCAACCATTTCCTGCTTAACTCTTTTCCATTGTTTTAGTACTCTCCTTTTAGAAATTAGATATTCACTTATATTTTCCTGCAGGTTTTTACATTTTAGGTTTTGTTTTTAAAATCATTATCTCCTTAATCTATTTGTGAATTTTTTTAGCGTATGATGTGAGATTTTTATCTAACTTTAAATCATAAGGAGGGCGCTCGTTGGGATGAGCACTGGGTGTTATATGTAAGTGATGAATCACTAAATTCTCCTGAAACCATTGTTACACTATAAGTTAACTGTCTTGGATTTTAATAAAATTTAAAAAATAAAAATAAAAATAGCTAACTGATGTTCTAGCTCCATTTGGTCTTTGTATTTATTTCGATGCCCCATTTATTATATATTGAGTTCTGGTATATACCAGGGTTTACCTTTGGCTGATCTGTTCAGTGTTTGACCTACATGGTTTTGATTATTGTGGTGGTGTGATTTCCCTATGTGGTATGAAAAATGCTTCGTGACACTTCGTTTCCAGAATCTTCTGCTTGGGTGGTATAGTCCACTGTCTTCTAGATTCACTTAGGATCCCTTTTATGTCACCAAAGGAGGTTTTAATTGGCATTGAATTAAAATTATTAATTAATTTGTGGAGGGTTGGCTTATTTCTTATCTAGAATCTTGGAGTATCTGTAGGGTTTTTACAGACGACTTTTATGTCTTTCAGTTATGTTTAATAATTTTCTTTATTAGGGTACTGCATTTTATTATTAAGGCTGATCACCAGTATTTTATGCTTTGGGCTACAGTTATCAATGATGAATGGGATTTATCTTCCATTTTCCTTTTTAACTGGTTATTACTAACATATTAAAATTGATTTTTACACTTTCATCTTGCATCCACTTATTTTGAAAGCTGTACATTTTTTGTTGTTGTTGATAATTTCACTTTTTTGTCACTTCATTTTGCTTTTCTCCCCAGTTCTTCATTTTCAGTAGACACACACAATTCCTAATGTAAGTGATGATGGCCGGTCTTGTTTCTGATTTGAGAGGGAATAAATGCGTGTACTGTGCCACTATTGAGATGACTGCTGAATTTTAGTTTCATTATTTTTCTGTTTTTAATTTTTTTTAGTTTATTTGTTTTGAGAGAGAGAGTGAGAGCGAGAAAGAGTGCACATGTGCAAGTAGGAGAGGAGCAGAGAGAGAGGAAGAGGGAGAATCCCAAGCAGGCTCTGGGCTGTCCGCATAGAGCCTGACGCTGGGCCCCATCCCATGACCTATGAAATCATGACCTGAACCAAGATCAAGAGTTGGATGCTTAAGTGACTGAGACACCCATGCTCCCCTGAATGTTAGTTTTTGATGCTCCTTATTAGGTATTTGATATCTATCTATCTATCTATCTATCTATCAATCATATATGTGTGTGTGTGTGTGTGTGTGTGTGTATACATATATATATGTAGGTATGTATATCTAATCAAGAACTAGTATTAAGTTTTTGCAAATGCCTTTAAGGTCTGTTGACTTTATCATGCTGTTTTCCTTTTTTTTTAAGCTATTTTCCTTTGTCAACATTAAAGATATATGTTGGTAATTTGTGATATATAGAGTTATTTATTTTGATGGTATTGAAATTTTATTTTTTAATCAACTTCATTGAATTGTAACGTAAGTACAATAAACTACATTCATTTAAATAAAAAACAGTTTGTTAAGATTTGATGCAAGTATGTGTCTGTGAAAGCATAGCCACAATATACTATTTCCATCACTCTTACTAGGTTCTTTGTGCCTGTTGACAGCCCATTTCTCCTTTGCTCCTGGCCCCAGGCAACTGTTGACCCACTCTTGTCTCTGTAGATTAATTTAAGTTTTCTAGAATTTTATATAAATGGAATCATACCCAAGACACTCTTTTGTCCCTGGTTTCCATCACTTAGCATAATGAAAAAGCACTCCCGTGTGTTTGTGAAGCGTCACCTTGCTGTGGTGTCAGACTGGTTGGCATTTTAGATCCACACTTCTGACATTTGCTTTACTGTGGAGCCCCAGAGAAATCACCCGTGGTCACTCATCATGTCCAGGGAGATCACCACAGCCATCAGCGGTCCCAAAGAACTTAAAAATAATTTCAGAATTAACTTAATTGTTTGGATGCACTCATTATTTAGGTTCTCTTATAAATGATGTTCTCATGTAAGAATTCAGTTTTATTCTGTTTCTGACTTTTGTCTTTATCTTGGAACCTTTTCCACACGTCTTAGATTAAAGGTTGTGTGGTTGACTTGGTGCAATTGTATTTTTGATGACTTTTCTGTGTATTTACAATCTTATTTCATATATTTTGATGGTTTCTTATAAGCTCTTAAAGGTCAATAAATATCAAGTCTTAAGTCATATCTATCTATCAGTTAGAGAAATTCCTTTATAATAGGACTTGTAGCCCACAATTCTATGTTGCTGTACTGATATTGCCATTTCTAACTTCATTTGTGCTTGAACGTAACTGTTTTGATAAGCATCTTAGTTTGTTGATTCTATGTAATTTCATTTAATTTTTTTCTTGCCGAATGCAGTTGAGATTTATTTTTAAGTCCAGTTAAGGAGAGTTTTTCTCCTAGCAATGTAACAAAAAAACATTTATTTTCAGAACTTATTTTTCACTTATTTATACTGATCTACAGGATTATATTTATACTGATCTAAGGATCTTCCTTGTATATCCTGTTTTAAATGCTATTACTAGATGCTTTTACTTTTTTTTTTAAACCCTCAAAAAGATTTCTTTTGGCAAAATGTAAATGAATTAATTTTGACTTCTCCTCATGCATGTAAGTTAAAGAATGTGTCCTTTTCTTACTTCCTGGTTTCTAGTAATTGCTAGCTTAAGTGAAATTACAGGTAGATTTCACTTATTATTTTAATATTACATATCTTTTCTTTTAACAGTCATTTTGCACGTATATCCCCTGTCGCGCCATGATTAAAATTGACGCGTAAGTCCATATGCTTCCTACCAAGTCTTTTATACCAGTTTCATCCTTTTAAAAGAGTTCCCTGAATGCTTCTATATCATGAATGCCTTCCTTTTCCTAAGCAGATAAAAACAGTTTACCATGATTCACCATTATTCTCATATGAAACCTACAAATCATTGTATTTTGTCTGGTTTGGGGGCGTGGAGTGGTCTGAGTTCAGCCTGAAAGATACTTTTCCTTTTCAAGAGGACCCTATCTTCCCTGCTTGGATGATTGCGTGATTATTTTCTTCAACTGAAATCTGCCAGGTTCTACCTAAATGTGTGTTTCCTGGTTTTCCCTTGGTACAAGTTCGGCTCTTTCAGTTTGCAGACTTTGCCCATGTTCTTTAAGCTAAAGACATTTTCTTCTCATGTAAATTATGATTTTAATTTCATTTTTTGGCTTTGTTTTCCTTCTGGGATTATGTGCATTTTCGCATTCATATAACATGTTAAATTGTATAATATTCTTCGTCAGTCTTCTACTTTGTACCTTAAATATATTGGTCTGTATGCCAGAAATCCTTCTCACGTCTGTCCTCCATATTACTGATTTTCTTTTCAGTAACATTTGCTCTGTCTTGATATCTTTGTAGATTCCAATTCTATGACCCTATTTTCGGTGACCTTACGGTCTTTCCTCATTGGAGCTAACTCACTCCTCAATTCACTTGTCTTTTTCACGACTTGATTTTGTCTTCTCTCTTATCAGAGTTGATAATTTAAACTTACTTTTTTGTGTGAAATATGGACAGTGCTTATACTAAGTACTTTTCCAAATTTGATACCCCTTCAACTTTATTAATTTTTAAAGGAGAAGAAGTCAACACAAGCTTGACAATAAATAGCGTGTCCTTAATACCTTAGCCCCTCTCATTATCCCTATTGGTTCTCGAATATATTCTTTGCCAAATATTGCCTTGAAATGCACCCCAGTGTTCGGGACCAGCAAGCATTTATCTGGCACAAGTCTACTGAAGTCACCCAGGCTCTTTGCAGTATCTCTCCAGTTCTCTGACTGGGCAGCAGTCAGACAGAGCACGTTTTTCCCTGTGTATCTGTGATGATCGCTCTTCCCTTTCCAGTACATGCTCCTCAAAGGGCTCTTCATTTTCTCTTTATTTCTTCTATTCTCGTCTTGTTGTGTCATTGCAGCTGAGGCTACGGTACGTCTACACTCGGCTCCTATATTGGCACTTGATATTCTGCAAAGTCAAGTCCAAGGGCCTGAAGAGAGAAAGGCTAATAGGACTCAACTTAAGTTTGAAACTTGTCATTAGTGGATGTTATGGTGACATTTCAGATACTGTCTGTGTGATTCGTGCTATATTTTGTCTTTCTCTGCATCTGCATATGTCTTAGGTTTTTCAGACTGCTGTAACAAAAATACCATAGCTCTCGTGGCTTATGAACAACAGAAATTTCCTTCTCATATTCTGGAAGCTGGGGAGGCTAAGATCTAGGTGCCAGAAGTTCGGTGTGTGGTTAAGGTCTCGCTTCCCAATTCATAGATGGCTGTTTTGTCACTGCTTCCTAAGTTGGCAGAAGGAAGAAAGGAGCCCTCTGGAGTCCCTCTGGAGTCTCTATCTTAAATATCGAGTCCATTCGTGAGGACTCTATCCTCAGGACCGAATTACCTCCTAATATCATCACATTGGGGGGATAGATTTTAACATGCAAATCTGGGGGAACGGAGAAACAGGTATATTCAGTCTATGTCATTAAAAGTATGTAAATTGGACTTTAGATGGGGATGAATCAGAGCCTACTGTTCTGTTCCTAGGATAAGAGTGTTTGGAATTGGTAGCCCTATCCAATGGTATGCATAGGCAAGTTAGCATCATACGATACAGCTTGTAAATGAAAAGATCTGAGAAAGGAAGCAAAAGAATTCAAAATCACAAAGCAAGGAATGTTCAAGGTTTGAATTCAAGACTAGAATTATAATTTGCAGTTGGAATATTAGCTTATAGCACTTTTCTCTCTCAGGTGAACATAAACCTGACTGCTCATGTTACCTTGCTCCGGGTAAATGCGGGTATCTATTTCTTCTTGTATGCCTGGCGCCTTATATGTAATGCTCACGCTTAATTGATGTTTCCCACACACTTCTTAGTAGACAGAAGATAGGAAGATGTTCTTTATTGTGATTACAGGGGATTTACCTATGTACTCCTTAGCCGATGACTCTCCAGGTTAATCCAATGGTTTTTGATCATTTGAGAAGTTGTAGGAAAAAAGGTACGTGAATTTGGAGTGCGAGTGAGTCTGAGAAAGGATGTGAGGCAACTCAAGGCGGAAATGGAGAACAGGGTGAGGCACAGCAGGAATGCAAAAGTAGGAAGTTGAGGTTGAAGGGTGCCACTGCTTTCTGTATTTGGGGGATTACAACAGATGGGATCCCTAAGAATGTTCTTAATGCCCTAAGTACTATGCCGCTTACAGTTCATTCATTCAACTAATATTTATTGAATACCTTTTACATGCAAGCACTGTTCCAAGTGCTGGGAATATAACAGTGAACAAAGTAGGTAAAATCCTCCCCTCAAGAAGTGAATGTTTGAGGAAAGGGTGGTAGAAGGTCCAGGACATGTAATAAGTCCTGTCATATGCTAGAAAGTATATGGGGACGACGATAACCGAGTCGGGGTAGCTGCAGTTCAGATGAACTGATTCCAGCCAGAGTGGATTGCCTCTATTATTTGAATGGCGTATTGAACAGCTGGGCTTCTCAAAGGCATGAACAACTAGACTTGTACCCTTACTCTTGCTCGATATTAAAATATTTATTTATATGAATATGATATGGCTTAAAACGGTTATTATTATTTAAAGTTATTTATTTGCTTTGAGAGAGAGAGAGAGCGAGCACGAGCAAGCTGGAGAGGAGCAGAGAGAAGGAGAGAGAGAGAGAATCCCAAGCTGGCTCCACACTGCGAGCCCAGAGCCTGACATGAGGCTTGAACCCAGGAACTATAAGATCAGGATCTGAGCCAAAATCTAGAGTCAGGCTGCTTGACTGAGCCGCCCAGACGTCCCTAAAATAGTTTTAAAATAGACATATACACCTGGCACAAGTTAGGAGTTATTTAACTCTTTGCAAAATTTACCTAATTCGGCCCTAGCTCTGTGCCTGTATTTGAGTTTTTTTTTTTTTTTTAAACAATGTACTCTCAATATTTCCTTGCTTGTTTGAGGCTTATTCATGGCTCTGAGATCCCTAGGAATCCCTTCTCAATGTTAAAACTCCTACAGTTTTCCTTTAACTGAAAGTCTCTACAGGCTGTCCATTACTGCTACTCTCTATTCAGCTTGCTTAATCCGTATTTATCTGAATCATGGAAAGATTGCTTTATGCTCTATTTAGCTTCTCAAAGGCCAGAAAGGAGAGATTACCGCCACAGTAAGTACACTGGACACTATCCTGAATCCTCACTTAATTGTTCTTTTCTAATCACGAGGACAGCCTCTCTCTTTCCAGCAGGTATTTGTTCTTACTGATTAATTACTTCCATTCATTTAAAAACTAATTTCCTTAGAAACTCCTCTAGCTGACTTCTTAATTATGTTTTCCCCAAGCCTGGCCATTGTCAGAGGACTTACTCGGTATTAAAGAGATTATACTTCTATTCTCATGAATATTTGAATACTTTAAAACTGATCTTAATGGTGTTTAAGGCAGAGATGACTGTTTGGGGCTCAGAGAGTGAATTGCAGGGTGGTGGAGGTGTGGCAGAAAAGACAATTTAAAAGAACGTGGGGGAAATGAACAACACTGGAGGACTGGGGAACAAGTGAAGGTGAAACATGCAAAAAATGATCAAAGGTAAATAATCTATTAGGCGTAATTTAAGCACATTTTACATGTTGGCGTCACAGTTTTTCGTGGGCACTCCCTACACCTCAGAATCTACTGAATTTCTGTAGCCGAACATTCAATGAGTAGTGAAGAGTTTCAGCGAGTTAAAATTGTATTTAGATCTCTCTCTGTCTCTGTCTCTGTCTCTGTCTGAGCGTCCTTCCCATAAACTGCCCTGTGAACAGGGAACTATACCTCACCATCATAGCATGTGTGTGATTAAGCACCCCAGAGGCCCGAGTTCCTCAGTGAAGTGCTCCTATGGCATCTATTTCCATAATAATGTCGTGTTAAAGTTTACCTGTGAAATTCTCAAAGGAAGGGCGAATAAATCAGAAGGAATTTTAGATGAGTGGTTTTTTTTTTGAGTATGGAATTAGGATGGTTAAACGGGAAGGATAAAACGGTAAGGAGATGGGTGTCCAACAAATGACCCCTCTGTGGATTTCCTTGATTCCTTCTGAGAAAGTCAGGGTTAACCAAAGGCTCTTTCTTCTAAGACACTGCGGGCAGTGTGTGTGCACAGACGGGTGGAATTTATTAACTTGAAGATACTAGAGGGTCTTTTAGGAGTGTATAATGTACTGATTACTAAACCAAGGACTATTTCAGGGATGTCTGGAAAGTTTGTTTTTTGCAAGTAAACTTGCATTGTGTGCATTGATGAGGTGCAGCTACACTTAAAGATAGAAGATTAGCTATAAGACTAACTAGGGACACCTTAATAGCAAGTGATTATTCTATGTTCATTTCTACCCCATGCTAGTCCATTGCATCCCAGCAGAGAAACGGGACTCCCAAATATCCCTGTGGCATGTGCTGTAGAACGTTTTTGGCTAATCATTGGCAGAGTTTGGCATCAAGCCAGCTTTTGATTTGGGGCAAGTATGATTGACAATTTGGCCTTCTGTGCTCTTGGACACGATCATCCCAGCACCCACTCTTTTGTTAGAGGATGAGGAGCATGGGGACCCTCAGAAAATACAGGTGTGAAGAGTCAACCTAATTCTTCCGACCCCTTCATCTTACACTTCCTTCTAGATTCTCAAAGACATACACTTTTTTTCTCCAAGTTAAAACACATAAGTGCAGTTTTATTAGCATCAGTTTACTGTAGAGTTCTAAGAGCGGTGGTTTTAAAATGTGTTCACAAATTCCTGGATACCCCCTGCTTCAAAAGGCAGAGTTTAATTCACCTGTCCTCAATGATGGGCCAGACTTAGGGACTCACTTCCAATGAATAGAATGTGACAAACATCATGTTATGTGACCTGCAGAGCTAAGGTCACAAAAAGGATGCAGCTCCTGCCCTGTAGCTCTGGTTCTCGTTTTGCTCACTCTGGGGTAAGTCAGCTCCCATGCGGTGAGAAAGCCCAAGCGGCCCTGCGGGGAGGGGGCCCACATGGAGAAGAATTCAGACGTGCTAAAGGCCAGCACGGACAGGCTATGAGAGTGAGCCACGCTGGGAGCCGGCCCTCAAGCCTCGGTCGAACCTTCGGATGACTGCAATCCCACTGGCATCTGACTGCAACTTTAGCATAGGTATTAAGCTGGAACCATCCAGTCGAGCTGCTCCTGAATTCCTAGCCTGCAGAAATTGTGAAAGGTAATATGGGATTCGTGCTGTTTTAAACGACTAGGTGTTGGGGGTGATGTTTTATGCCGCAATAGCTAACCAATACAGATGTTGGTAATGGACTGCCGCCATGAGAAAATCATAAGTAGGTGAGCCTGGCATTTGGACAGAGTGGTAGGCAGATCCTGGGAAGACTTTGAGGAGGTGTGAGGGAAGCCAAGCTGCCTCCTGGAAGAGACTGTTATACAAATGTGAATGCCTTCAAGGAGGCTTTTGATGATGGCTTTAAGGAAAGCGAGGGAAACTGTTTTTGGAAACTGAAAGGAAAGGGAATTCTTGTCCAGTAATGGCAGGGAGTTCAGTAACCTAGTCACTGGTGATCATACAGAAAATGCACCATAATGAATTGGGTTATTGACTGAAGGAGAACTCCGGGAAAAGTGTTGGAGATGCCTCCTGGTTTCTTCCTGTGGCTTCCAACAAAAAGCAAGAGGGGAGAGAAAAGCCAAGGAAAGATTGTCCTAGGCAAAGGAAGTGGGACCTGGTGGGTTTGAAAATTCCTAGCCTCTTCAGATGGCAAACAGTGCTACAGTGAAGGAATAGGCTTTGGGGCAAAGGTAGAATCCAGGGTACTCTGAGAAAAACACAATGTAAAGGTAAATCTGGGAGTGTCACTACTGAGTTCTTTGTGAAGAAGTCAGAGAACCATTTGGTGATACAAAAGGCCCTCCAATGAATTTAAGGGCAGGCAGCTTCCGGGGGGACCCTGAACCAGAAACACTTAGCCAAGTCACTCCTGAATCTCCAACCTACGGAAATCATGGGAGATAGTAAATATTTACTTCTCCTTTAAGACATTAGGTTTTGGTATAATTTGCTGTGCAGTGATACATACCTAATACTGTTACCACTGACATTTAATTATAAAATCAATGGCATGGCTGGTCTGATGGAAGATTGAAATGAAGTGGATTTCCTGATTTTCACACATGGAAATGCTGGGGAAATACACTGGAATTACTTGGAACAAATCCCCACATAACCGAGAAAAGGGGCATCTAGTAGACACTTAGAGAGAAATCAAAGTCCTGTTGGTCACAGGGTAAACTGAATGCACTACCATGTCCCCTTGAGGTTCCTTATTAGATGTAGGGCCATGTCCTGCAGGGACAGAAGCATGAGGCAAGTCCGCTTTGATAAAGCCAAGAGCCTGTATGTGGGCTCTCTCTTCAGAAACGGTCAACCTCTCCTGGCCAGCCAGGAGAGGCAACACACTTGTTGGTTATTTAAAGCTTCGCATCTACTGATTATTGTCCCTGCTTTCTTCCTCTTTTTTTAAAGTTGATTTATTTATTTGGAGAGAGACAGAGCGTGAGTTGGGGAGGGGCAGAGAGAGGGAAACAGAATCCCAAGCAGGCGCCATGCTCCCAGCGCAGAGCCCGATGCAGGGTTTGAACCCAGGAAACCATGAGATCATGACCTGAGCTGAAACCAAGAGTTGGATGCTCAACCAACTGAGCCACCCAGTCCCTTCTTTCTTAAGGGAAATTTCTTCGAAAACAAAGCAGAGGAAGTGCATGTAAGGAATAACGGAGCTAGAACACCTTGTTTTCTACAGTTGGCACAAGTATGGCCAGGCTCACTCTCCTACTGCCTGTCTTCTATCCATCTTTTGATCTACTGATCAATCAGTTGATTTATTTATACACTCTAGTATGCAGGGATGAGATGATTCTCAAGCCAATATGTATTTCTTGTTTAATTAAATTGGAAAATGGAAGTCATCTCTTCATGGAAAGTAAGTTTGATTTGGCTGGTGCTTTTGACAATGAGGCAGGACTGGAACTGGATTGAAGCAAATTAAGGTGCCTGGGGTACAAAATGTAAGGAAACATCAAAAGCGCAGGGCACAAAAGGAAAAAAACAAGCAAGTGGGACCACATCAAACTACAGTTTCTGCACCTCAAAGGAAACAACCAGCAAAATGAAAAGGCATCCCACAGAATGGCAGAAAATAGTTACAAACCATCTATTTAATAAGGATGTCGTATTCATAATATAAAAGGAACTCATACAACTCAATAGGAAAAAAAACCCAATTAACCTGGTTTAAAAATGGGCAAAGGAACTGAATAGACGGTTTTCCAAGGAAGGCGTACAGATGGCCAACAGGTATATGAAAAGATGCTCAACATCACTCAACATTCAGAGAAATGCAAATCAAAACCATAATGAAATATTATCTGCCTTAAGATGTTAGGGTGGCTATTATCAAAAAGTCAAAAGATAACAACTGTTGGCAAGGATGTAGAGAAACGGAACCCTTGTACACTGTTGGTAGGGATGTGAATGGGATAGCCATTACTGAAAACAGTATGGAGGTGCTTCAGAAAATTCAAAATATAACTATTATAGGGTCTATTAATCCCACTTCGGGGTATATGTTCCAAAGAAATAAAATCACTATCTCAAAGTACAAAAAGATATCTGTACTCTCATGTTCATTTCAGGATTATTCACAATAGTCAAGATTTGGAAACAACTAAGTGCCCATCAACAGACAAATAGATAAAGACAATGTGATACACACACACACACACACACACACACACACGCACGCATGCACTATATAAATGGACTATTAATCAGCCTAAAAAAGGAAGGAAATTCTGCCATTCGTGATGACACGGATGAACCTGGAGAAAATTATGTTAAGTGCAATACTCAGACACAGAAAGAAAAACACTCCATGATGTCACATGGATATGGAATCTAAAAAGGTTGAACTCATAGTAATATGAGAGTAGAATTATGGTCACCAGAGGGGAAGTGGGGGAAAAGAGGAGATACTGAGCAAAGGGTAGAAACTTGCAGTTTTGAGTTAAATAACTCTAGAGACCTAATGTACAGCATGGTGACTGTAGTTAATAATAATGTATTCTATACTTGAAATGTGTTAAGAGAGTAGATTTCCAGTGCACGCGCGCACACACACACACACAGATGGGTAACTATGTGAGGTGATGGCTATTTTAATTAGTTTGATTTTTGTCACTATTTCATAATGTGTACATATATCAAAACATCACGTTATACACCTCAAATATATACAGTTTTTATTTGCCAGTCATACTCCAATAAAGCTGGAGAAAAATACTCCCATTAAGACTGATTTCAAAATACCAGCATGATGTTACTGAACACAGGGTGGGAATGAAATACACACATTAGGCTGTGGCTGGCCGGTGTAAGCCAACTTTTGCATGACACTCATTCTTTTCCCAAAGTGGTATGTCTGTCCAATTTTGTCAACAACTCAGGTTTGTTTATATGTGCCAGAAACCTGATGGTGATTTAGAGCTCTTCCTCTAAGATTCTTGGTTTTGCTGCTGTTGTAATCATGTATGGTCAGCTCTATCCCTCTGTCTAGAAGACTCTAGTAATATAACTTCTGAGACTATTTATATAGAAATTAGAATAATAGTAACTACCTTTCCTACCTCATGATGAATTGAATATAAAATGATTTACAAATAATGATTAATTGCTGATATCCCATTATTCTCTTTTTTTCCTTTGACATAATACTTGTAACCCATAGCCTTAGGTCTTTAAACTTAGTAAAAGTCATATTCGGAGATAATTTGAAGTTAATGATATTTACCTGATGAAGACAGTTCGCCTTTGGTTAGCTGGTAAGTCCTTCTTCTAAAAATGGCAGGGTTGCAGTAAATTAACCATGCCCTAACCTTTAGCTTTGTGGCTGAATGCTTTAGTTACGTTCTTTCCAAATCAGTGGAGCCCACTGGCCCACTGACCTTTATGAAAATGAAAACAGCAACAACGAGAGCTGTATTTTGTGTTTTCTTCTTACCTATTGGAACATTTGTCAAGACTGACTCCAATTCCTTTTTACTTAGGCATCAACATGAATGTGTGTGTGTGTGTCTGTGTGTGTGCGCGCCCGTGCGCACAAGCATGTGAGTGCGTGCTTGAATTTATGTGTTTGAGGTGAGGATGGCGTTTTAGAGAGGAATATATGATACGAAAATAAACTTTACTGAGAAAAATCCCAATATTTCTAGAAGCTACTTCTTTCTTTTGTGCCATGCATAATGGAAATATTTAGGCCGATCTCATTTATCTTGTTTACCCAATGTTTTTTTTTGTTTGTTTGTTTGTTTGCAGTATTTGGTGCTCTTTTTGAGTGGCTGCTTGACACACAGTTCTCTGTGGTTTCCTGGGCATTTTTCTCCCAATTCTCCTCCGACCTCTTCATTTTATCCTTATCAAGTACTTCAATGGGCTCCATTGTTTAGGCCAAGAATTAGTAGTTCTCCATTTTTCTCCTCATACCTCATGAGCAACAGTTAGGGACAGTAAGTGGGTAAGGGGATCGGGAAAAACAGGGGGGTTCCATGAGCCTGAGATGGTGGAACCATGTGTGTTTGCGAATTGTGTGCACAACAGGAAGGAGAAGAGCAGGTCAAGTAGAGCATCCAAGAAATTCCAGTATTACTGAGTAAGAATGGTTTTACCAAAGTCTCATACCAGTCTTTACTAGGGTTGAGATTTAGGCTTCTTTAACTGTTATCTAACTTGTTTTTTCTTTTCTTTCTAAGTTTATTATTATTATTATTATTATTATTATTATTATTTGAGAGAGAGAAAGCATGAGTGGAGGAGGGGCAGAGAGAGAGAGAGAGAGAGAGAGAGAGAGAATTCCAAGCAGGCTTCTCAGTGTCAGCACAGAGCCCGAAGTGGGGCTCAAACTCATGAACTGTGAGATCATGACCTGAGCCGAAATCAGATGCTTAAGAAACTGAGCCACCAGGCGCCCCCTTTTTTTTCTCTTTTTAATGACTAGTACATGCAGAATAGAATGACCATGTGTTTGATTTGTTTGGAGGGAGAAGAAGGATTTGGGTAAAGGAGAGTGTGAGAGAGAGGAATTGTGAATATTTATTGTGTTATATAATCCATCTTCTCTTTTTACTTACTCCTCTCTTCTATTTCTTCTTCTTGCAGAGAGCTGGGTCAGCGTTTTTGTTTCCTTTTTCCCCTTAATGAAGTGGGAATCAGTGAAACTTCAAATCAATCTTGTGTTTCCAGGGAGGGTGCAAGCAGTTGAGAAACGTGCTCTTCTTCCTAGGTAGCTTGTGTTAACACTATTCAGAAAGTCATTAGGAAAAAAAGTGTGTGTGGAGAACATTTTTCTAACATACATCATCAATTGACCCAAAGTTTTGGCTGCTTAAAAATTGTATAACATCATACTCCTCTCCCTGGAACTGTAGTTTTGGTGTTTTACTTTGTTTTGTCTGTTTTCAATATTCATTTGTATGCTAAGTGTGGTCCAGAATGTATAAAGTCGTAGCAGGTAAATTTCCTTGTCTGCATTTTGACCTTGCTTTTTCAATCCATAGTCTCTCAGAGGAAAATTTCTTCATTTCTTAATTCCTATCAGTTTCCTGTCTCCCTCTCAGATGCATCCTCAAGACTTAGAGATTTCATGTGTATTATTCTCATTTTTAAAGTTATCATCTCATATTCAGTCCCCAAGTACCACCCTCTCACCTTCCCCTATGACTGCAGGTAGTTCAGAATCCTCTTAATTTACCGGCAGGTTTTCATTCGGTAAACATGTTGAATGCCTTTCTTATGCTAGCCACCTTGCTAGGTGCTTAGAATACAAAGATGTATAAGTCATGGTCTCTGTCCTCAAAAGGACCTCATCATCCAGTAGGGAGACAGGCAGGAAAACAGGAAATTACATTACAGAATGATAAGTACTGTTGGAAAGGAAAGCACCAGGGACAGTGATCCAAGGAAGAGAAATTAATTCTGCCTGTGGACTAGGGAGAGCTTCACAGGAAGGCAGTGCTTGAATTATTCCTTGAGTGATGGCTAGATTAGTAATCTTTGTTGAAGAATTTTGCTCTAATTAATATGCAGACACAGAAAAGGATAACGAAACTCCCCTCTCTCCCCTTCAGTTGGAGAACATTACAAATAATCCTGGGTTAGAACATAATGTATGGTCTGATACAGTTCCTCTAGAGAACTAGACCTAAAGTTATGTCAACTTGTTAATCCTAATTTAAGCTAACTCTTGAGCTATACCTCCTCTCCACATTTGGGTTTTCTTCTCTCAATCATCATTCTCTTAATGCTTTTTTTTTAAGGGTTGTTGTGGGAGGCAGAATAATGGCCTCCCAAAGATGTCCACATCCTGATACCCAGATCCTGTGAATATGTTACCTTGCATTGGAAAAGGGGGTTATAAGGGCACCTTGTTGGCTTAGTCGGTTAAGCCTCTGACTCTTGAGTTCAGCTCAGGTCATGACCTCACAGTTGTGGGATCAAGCCCTGCATTGGGCTCCGTGCTGAGCATGGAACCTGCTTAAGATTCTCTCCCCCCCCCCCCCGCCTCTAAAAAAACAGTGGTGGTGGTGGGAATTATAGTGGCAGATGGAATTAAGACTGCTAATTATCTGATCCTAAGGTAAGGGCATTGTCTTGAACCACCTAGATGGCCCAGCATAATTACAAGGGTTCTGAAACTAGAAGAGGGAGGCTGAAGTCTGTCAGAGTGATATGATGGGACAGATAATTGGTTGTTGCTGGCCTTGAAGATGGAGGAAAGGACCACAAGCCAAGGAATGCCAGTGGCTTCTAGAAGCTGGAAAGGACAAGGAAATAAGTTCTATGCCGGAATCTGCAGAAACAATGCAGACGTCCAACACCTTGATTTCAGCTCAGTGAGATCAGGTTTGGCCTTCTGACCTCCAGGCATGAAAGACAATAAATGTGTGTTGTTTTAGGCCATCCGTGTTGTGATAGTTTGTTACAGCAGCAATAGGAAGCTGTTAAAGTCTGTCCTCAATTACTCTTGTATTATACAGTGTTCACACTCCGTTCCTATGATTTCATAGAGCTTCTCTACTTCTCCATAGCCTTGACCATCCCATCAGGACATTGGTCTATTCATCCAGCTCTCCAGATTCATTTGTTAGTTAAGGAATCGTTGTCTAAGTGCTATTTAGTGCTCTTTCAACACAAAGCAATATTGAACATTCCGCATTTATATTTTTTCGTATTTATTTCCAAGTTTGACATGAGACCCCAATTTCCAATTATCCTATGCCTCAGTTCTTGCCTGTCTCCCTGCCTGCTCAAACAGGCTAACCTTTCTTCCCCACCCAAATCGCATTCTTCTTAAAAGGCTGTATTAGCCGAAACATACAGTGGTGCATGGGAAGCATTTGTTGACAGAACAACAATGATTAGCTCAGGGTCCAAACTTACTCCTATTATACTGCAAAATGAAGAAGTGCCTTGTAAGACAGTGGGGCAGGTCGGGGGAGCAGGGGCAAGGGCAGGCATTGGTTGAATACAGACACAGTTTGGAACTAAATAAAAGGACGTGGTTATCTGTTTTGGTGCATGTCCAGACTATTGTTCTTCCAGGCAGTCTCCATCCTCCCCTCATCAGTGCCTATGGTATTGCAGTCTACCAAGCCATGGTGATAGGCATGTGCTCATGAGGAGGTATAAAGCCCTGAGAAATGCCACTAGGAGACAAGTTGGGTAAACATTCCAATGACAGGAAGTTGAAGGAGAAAAAAAGTTCTTGGGGACATTTTTAGACCACAGACCTGGCCATTCTGGGATCTCAAAGCTCTTCATGGGAGTCGTTTGTGGATGAAACACAGTAGCTCATTGCTCTGAAAAGCTCTTAGAAGTAATGCATTCTCTCAAAACTGGATCTTCTCCACCCAAAGGAGCAAGTAACTTCAAGTTACAACTAAGCAGGAAATAACTTCCAGGCATGTGCTGGTAGGAGAAACAGAATCGGAGTCAGAGTGGCCCTTTGGAGGTAACATTCATCAGCCTGTTGAACTTACCATCATCCTGTCTGTTCTTTTACCACATCTAAGAAGGAATCTAAGGTCCAACTCCTCCTTCCCATCCTTATCTGGCAGTATCCTGTTCAGTTTCTTTGTTTCAGTATTTGAATTCACCTAAGTTTCATCTTCTTACTTCCAGTTTGGGAAAACATCTCATGTCCTAAGAAGTGATTTTAGGAGTGGGAACTACCTGGAGTTGGGTGTTAAAATACAAATATATCGTTCTAAGAATTTTTCTAAGGTATGGTTATGATGGTTCTTCAAAAGTCAGTTCATGTTTCAAAAGCATGAATAAAATATCATAAAAGGAAATAATTTCCTGGCTGTGGTAGGAGTTGAGAACTCGTGGCTGGGGTAGATATGGGCAGGCTGTAACTAAAGAAGGAAGCCCAATGAGAAAATAATGGAAACTGAGAGGGTGAACTGGAAATCTGAGAGTAGAGAAAGTGTCCACCATCAGAGATCCACAGAGGGTTTCCACAGACATTTTTAACATCGAGAAATAATCTCAATTTTAAGTAAATTTTATCAACAAGGGTGGAAAAAACAGCCAACACATCCCCTAGAATATTCTGAGTTCTACGCTGGAAGAAAAAGAAAGACAAGGAAGGAATTTACCCATCTTGGGAACTAAAGAGGGCTGAGCAGGCACTTGCTTGTCCTATTAACGTGACTCTGGGTGGGTCAATCTCACAAAACCTCAAACCTAGGAAGGATATTGAATATTATAATGTGTAAGGCACTGGTCTACAAGATAAAATATTTAATCCCCATAACAATCTTATGAGGTAGATACTATCACCATCACCCACTTACTATAGGTGAGAATATTGAAGCACACCTACTTGCCAAAGGTGTCAATGCTTATGAGTAGTGAATCTGAGATTTGAACCCAGACCTTCAGGTGCCAAGGTCAGTCACCTTCATCACTATACCATACTACCTCGGGGGGAAGCTTTGGACAATGGGAGTGATGATGATTTGGTCTAAGAATGGACCGATAGGTAAAGACCGAACCAGCGTCTGTCACGGCAGCCGTGGGATGGGAGTTGAAGCTCAAATCTACTTTGACCACAGCAAGGTAATCATCACAACAAAGAATAAAGACGGCAATCAACATTTGCAACGTAGACCTCCACCAAATTTTCCAGGGGTTTTAACACTCTCCATGATGCAAGGTTAGTGGGTAGAGCTTGGGGAGGAGAGGAGAGGGGAGCTCGGAGCAGGACGTCGGAACCAGACGGTCTCAGAAATTGACGACGTGATCTGAACAGAGAAGTGAGGTCTGAGAGCCAGAGCCACGACCGTGTCGTGAAAAGTCGTAGTTACTACCGTAAGTGATTTTGATCGCTTTGCAGCTTGTTAACAGTGGCAGCCACCGTGTGTGTTACAAGTGCTGTGAATCTTCACACCACAGGTGATGTAGGGGCCGCCGAGTCGCCTAACTCCATAAGGCACCCGGAATATTCTTCCTGCTGGAGTTGTGTGGCAGTGGCCCATCTGCCTGGCTTGTGTCCATGGGGAGAAGGCTGTAGAGTTGGCAGAACAGGTGTTGGCTTCTTGACTTTGGAAGATAGGTGTGCGTATAGTCCTTGTGCTCTGTATCTCTCAGAACTCTCTTTAGTTGATAAGGACTTTCCAATCAGCCTTTTTCATTATCTCCTGCCTGCTTTAACTTCGGACATATTCACATTCATCAGTCTTGTCTTATCGGAACAGCCAGCGGGGACCAGCGCCAGGCACAATGGAAGAGGCAAGATGCAGAGGTTTTAATTATATTCACACTCGAGGAGCCTCCAGACTTTGCGAGTTAAAAACGGCCAGTGACAGAGCTGCACACGTGACTCTGACACATTGATGAGGGGGCAGATTCATTCAGGGGATGCTCTTGGGGGTGCCCTTCAAGTGCTCTCTGGTAGCATCGTAGTCCTGGATTTCTAGAAAGACTTGCTCTAGCTTGGTTACTTTGCTTCGGGAGTAAGAAAGAATGCACACTTTCAGTGTGATGCAACAGACATCCGTGGAGCTCCTTATCTGGCTTCTCTTGGAGGTGTTGGGAATGAGACAGAAACAGTCCCTGCTTTCGGTGATCCCCAAATGGAGCCAGGTTCGAAGAGCACTGTCCTAAAATGAGACTTTGGGAATTCACATGTAAGAGTTGGGAAGAAGGGATCCTCTTACGGTTTGGAGACTCTGTTATTATATTCCAAGATGGCTAGTGGGCAAAAGGAAAGAAGGGTGCTGTTGTGCAGTAGAGATCAGCGGCCGTATCTGGCCAGGTTCAAATACAGGGGCGTCATAGCATCTAACGTAGTAAAATCCAGGGAAGTAACATGAAGAACAAGGCACGGAGTATTTGGCGAAGCAGATTTAAGGTAGTAATCTTTATAGGAGTTTTGGACCTGCATACTCAGGAAAATCTTGGGGGAGCTCAATTCTTAATGTATATTTAAGGAGAAGCCAGAAAACTGCATCTAAAAGGCCGAGGAAGTGCATACATTCATGCACCAGCCTTAAAATTATGGAAATTTGTGCCACCCTACAAACTCATTTAGGGTTTTTTTAAATTGTTCATTTATGCTTTAACCAACCAATTCCATGGAAATAGGCCATCCAAGACTCACAAATGCTCAACTGGTTCAATTGGACAGTACTAGTGATAATATTGGTTATATTCTATCAATTGCACACTTACATAGGCCAGTACTTGACGTATATTATTCTATTTAGTTGTCATAATAGTCCTATAAAATAGGTAATTGGGATGATGCCTGTTACTTAGATGAAGGCATGGGGCACAGAGAGGTTGAATAAGTTGTCCGGGGCATCACATAGCATAAGAATGGGGATATCAGCACAGTAAGTCTGATTCTTAACTGTTCCCTATCCTACTCTCTCCACTGTGTGAGGGAGAGGCTTGGTGTAGTTGCAAAAAAAACTGGTTCGGCAGTAAGACAATGAAGATTCTATGCCTGATGGCCTGCTGTGTGATCTCGAGTTAGTCACTCAACCTCTCTGGACTTTAGTATTTTCTTCAAAGTGACCAGACATGAGATTCTCTATATCTACCTTATCTGTCTGTCTGTCTGTCTATCTACGTTTTGTAGAAAAAAAGAGTACTGGGACTCACTTTGCTTGTGTGTGTGCGTGTGAAATTGTCATAGGAAAAATAACTTCTGTTTTATCAGTAAATATCCTTCTTCCTCATCCTCCTAGTAGGATGGAAAACTTTTTGGAAGGTAGGTGAAGCCAGACCTGCTTTCCTTTTTTTTTTTTTTTATACTAATCTGTATCCTACAGAGGATGGCTCTCTGGCGTCCTGATCCTTTGTGATCTAGATGGGTCTTTTGAGCTTTTTGTCTGGAGCACGATGGTTCTGCAACAAGAAGATTAGTCTCTTCGGAAATGAATCAGGCAGAGGAGGCAGTTCTGAATCTCCAACAGGTAGGTACGTGATGGGGAGTTCTGAAGCTTGTCTACTTCGACAGGAAATTGCCTGGGGGAAGTCTGAGGTGGAGGAAGAAATCCAGACAGGCTGGGATAAGGCAGACATTGAAGTTTGGAGTTGTTTAGATTGTTTTATATTGGTAGAACGTAGAAAAAAATTCAATCCCAGAAGATGCACTCCACTTGCTATGTGATATTGATCATACTGAAGGTTACGTAGCTGGGCACCAGAGGATACCCAGTTTGGCCGACCCTCTTGGAGAGTTCTTGAGTTTCTTTGACCCCGGTGTGCTCTCCAAGGCGAACAAGGCTTGTCAGGCAGGTGTGGGAATAAAGCTGAAATAGAACCATGGTTCTTGAGGACCTGTGACCAGTGATTCTCTCAGGAAGGTGGTGGGAGAATAGCGAATGAGTGCTTTCCTGGGAGGCTAGACCGGGGGCTGGGGGAAAAGGCACTGGTACCTGCCCTCCCTCCTTGTAGCTCCAGAGCCCGTGATCTTCATAGTCGCTGTCACTACCCTCGGTTGTGCTTCACCATCTCTCTCCTGGACCATTGCCACAGACTCCTGACTGTTCCATAGGCTCTCGGTGTCCTACCTCCCTGCCATGACCGGAGCCATCTCGCCAACTCCCCGTTGATCACTATCAACCCCTAGGGCTCTAGGATAAAATCTAAACTAGCCAGCCTAGTTTCGAAATCCCTTACAGTGTGACTTGGGTCTTCCCTGCCCCCCAGAAGGGCTGGGTCTTGTCATAGTCCAGTCTACCATCTGGATCCGCTGCTGGTCTACCCGCAGGGAGCTGGGAAAGGCAAAGACAGGGAACCCACACCAGAAGTGAGACGGATCAAGCTCTTCTCCCTCTCCGTTCTGCCTGTCCCTCATCCATACCCAAATGTGTGCGGCAGCTCTCACCTTCTTGAATCTTAAAGGAATTTAGTTCCTTTTTTTTAAAAAAATATAATTTATTGTCAAGTTAGCTAACATACAGTGTATACAGCGTGCTCTTGGTTTCAGGGGTAGATTCCTGTGATTTATCACTTACATACAACACCCAGTGCTCATCCCAACAAATGCCCTCCTCAGTGCCCGTCACCCATTTCCCCCTCTCCACCCCCCCACCATCAACCCTCAGTTTGTTCTCTGTTTTTAAAAGTCTCTTATGGGTTTGCTTCCCTCTCTGTTTGAAACTATTTTTTTCCCCTTCCCTTCCCCCATGGTCTTCTGTTAAGTGTCTCAAGTTCCACATATGAGTGAAAATATATGATATCTGTCTTTCTCTGACTGACTTATTTCACTTAGCATAATACCTGCCAGTTCCATCCACATTGTTGCAAATGGCAGGATTTCATTCTTTCTCATTGCCAAGTATTCTATTGTATACATAAACCACATCTTCTTTATCCGTTCATCTGTTGATGGACATTTGGGCTCTTTCCATGATTTGGCTATTGCTGAAAGTGCTGCTATAAACATTGGGGTGCCTGTGCCCCTGTGAATCAGCACTCCTGTATTCTTTGGATAAATCCCTAGTAGTACTATTTCTGGGTCATAGGGTAGTTCTATTTTTAATTTTTTGAGGAACCTCCATGCTGTTTTCCAGAGCAGCTGTGCCAGTTTGCCTTCCCACCAACAGCGCGAGAGGGTTCCCATTTCTCCACATCCTCACCAACATCGGTTGTTTCCTGAGTTGTTAATTTTAGTCACTCTGACCAGTGTGAGGTGGTGTCTCAGTGTGGTTTTGATTTGTATTTCCCTGATGATGAGTGATGTTGAGCATCTTTTCATGTGTCTGTTGGCCATCTGGATGTCTTCTTTGGAAAAATGTCTATTCATGCCTTCTGCCCATTTCTTCACTGGATTATTTGTTTTTCGGGTATTGAGTTTGGTAAGTTCTTTATAGATTTTTGATACTAACCCTTCATCTGATATGTCATTTTCAAATATCTTTTCCCATTCCGTCGGTTGCCTTTTGTTGATTATTTCCTTTGCAGTGAAGAAGCTTTTTATTTTGGTGAGGTCTCAATAGTTCATTTTTGCTTTCATTTCCCTTGCCTTCAGAGACGTGTCAAGTAAGAAGTTGCTGTGGCTGAGGTCAAAGAGTTTGTTGCCTGTTTTCTCCTTCAGGGTTTTGATGGTTTTCTGTCTCACACTTAGGTCTTGCATCCATTTTGAGTTTATATTTGTGTGTAGTGTAACAAAGTGGTCCAATTTTATTCTTCTGCCTGTCACTGTCCAGTTCTACCAGCCCCATTTGCTAAAGAGACTGTCTTTTTTCCATTGGATACTTTCCTGCTTTGTCAAATATTAGTTGGCCATACATTTGTGTGTCCAATTCTGGGTTCTCTATTCAATTTCATTGGTTTATGTGTCTGTTTTTGTGCCAATACCATACTGTCTTGATGACTACAGCTTTGTAGTAGAGGAAGTATTTATTTCTTTAAAATTCACAACTCCCGTAATGCTTTCTCAATCTATAGTCCATATGTCTTCCCAAGTCAAGAATATTTGATCAAATCTTTTAAAAAAATTTTTTTAATGTTTATTTTTGAGAGAGAGAGAGACAAGGAGGAGAGAGAGACAGAGAGACAGAGAGAGACAGAGTGCAAGCAGGAGAGGGGCAGAGAGAGAGGGAGATACAGAATCTGAAGCAGGCTCCAGGCTCCGAGCTGTGAGCACAGAGCCCGACATGGGGCTTGAACCCATGAACTCTGAGATCATGACCTGAGCCAAAGTCAGACACTTAACCAACCTAGCCACCCAGGCACCTCAAGATTTGATCAAATCTAGTTTAGTTTACATTTAAAAAGAAAAACAATAGAAACATTGAATATAATTTTTCAAACTATTACATATACTTCTCACTTCTAAAAGATAGTTTAAAACAATTCTTTCTCCTCCTCCCTTATGAGTTACTGTTAGCGGGTAATACCAAATAGGCTTTCATGATAATCTAGCAAAAGCATTTATTGAACTTTTAACGTGGAGCTGGGATCAAGCTCAGATTCCACACTGTCTGCTTCACACATGGGTTCTTGTTTGCCTGTGTTGTTAGTCTGTTGGCCACTATCCCTGACCCCACCTGTAGGGGGATTTACAGGGGGGTCCGTGGAACTGAAGTCTCAGGGCCTCTCACTTGACTGGGTCGTTCCAGGTCTCTGGGAAGAGCCTAGCAATGGGATACATAGCCATGTGTTTGTAAGGTTGGTAAAAGTGAGATTTTTTTTTATTTTTATTTTTTTTTTAAACATTTTTTTTTCCAACGTTTATTTATTTTTTGGGGGACAGAGAGAGACAGAGCATGAACGGGGGAGGGGCAGAGAGAGAGGGAGACACAGAATCGGAAACAGGCTCCAGGCTCTGAGCCATCAGCCCAGAGCCTGACGCGGGGCTCGAACTCACGGACCGCGAGATCGTGACCTGGCTGAAGTCGGACGCTTAACCGACTGCGCCACCCAGGCGCCCCAAAAGTGAGATGTTTTAATGGCAGTCAGGACCATTGTCTCTTTCCATTCTGACTTCCTTTCTGTTAACCTTTCTTTGGTGTGGGGCAGTGCTGGAGCTGACCTTCTGGGCACTCAGCTTAGGGGATGTTGAAGGGAGCATACATTTGATGAGTTTAGTGGGATATGTTCACGGACCTCATAGTCACTCTGTTGTACAGTTAAGCTACTGTCTGTGCTCTCATAATATTCTTAAAGAGGACCCACCGAATTTATATAAGCTTCAAGTTTCCAGTGATCCAACAACCTAATTCCTTAATCAGGTGTTTCTCAGTGTGGTCTTTGGATCATCTGTATCACTCTGTGTCTTCAAACGCAGCTTTCTGGCCTATACCCAAGCTCTACTGTGTCAGAATCTCTTGGGACAGGACTAGAGAAGGCACGCTTTACGAGGTCAGGGACTTTGGCTTCAAGTCATGTGTGTATGTGTACGTTTCCTTACTGCTGATTCCCCAAGACTGTCTTGGGGCAAAGTAGGTGCGTAACTCTCATTAAATTGAATTTTTATACATGTAGAGACTTGAGGATCGCTGCCTCTGCCTATTTGCTGTCTTCTCATATTTCAAGGTTTATAGATAAAGATTTTCCAATACGGTGCTGATGTTTCCAAGAATGTGAGGAATAGAAAAGTCCTCGAGACCATCAGTCAGTGGCTTTCAGATGGAAAGCGAGGAGGGATAACAGTTTCATGGAGTGATTTTTCGAGCTACATTTGCGACATCCCATATTCTACTGTTTTTCAGGGGCAAGTCTGAGGGTAGGTAATGTGTGAATCTTCTAGGCCGTGAAGTGGATGGTGTGAATTGGGAAATTCTTCATGGTGGTTCTGATCCTCCCTCCTCCAGTCACGAACATGGATTTAATTCAGTCTCTCTTTTAACAAACAGGGTCTCTGAAACATAGAGAAGTTGGGGTAAGGTTTTCTGTTTATCTGGGGAACAGAGTCAGGGCGGGGGCTTCATTCTTTAAAACTATAGTTTCTTCAATTAGTGTTCTTTCAATTAGCTTACAGGCAGGAAGTTTAGATGTGGCTTCCTTAAAAATTTTTTTTTTTAATTCTCCAATATTTGGAGGGCACATACAGCTCTTACATTTGTTCCATATTGTTTTGGGTTGCTTCTCGTAGTTTCTTGGGTATACATATGGTATTTTCTTATCTTTTAAATTTACAAAGAACAGATAACCCATCTTTAAATTCTTTTATATTTCTGAAGGGAAGTAGCTAAATGATGAGCCAATATTAAGAGGGCAAAAATAATTAACGATTAATTTCTTAGCATCTTCAGATAATCCGCTTTGTATGGCAAGATGCTTTTAGATACAGCATTTCAAGGGCAAATGAAATTCTTGTTAGAAATATTGTCCACGTTGTGAAATTCATGCCAGTTAAAGATGAATATGGCCTGGCGGGGCATAAGAAGGGTACAACATCAACATATGGAAGCCCAGAGAGGGTTAATTTGGGGGGTGGGTTTCAGTATAATGAAGTTGGGTGTTCTAACAGGGTCCCAGGGAATTCTAGGGTAGCTGGGTGACTCCAAAGTCAAGTCCTTTTGGTAGATGACTTCAGGGAACTCTGCCTGTTGATAACTAGGGGCTGCCCTACACTTGAGGGTAACAGGGAGGTTACCTGAGCAGGTTCAGGACAAAGGCAGACCAGAGGGATTTGAACATGAAACCTATATAATTCCTCTAAAACTTGGTTAATGTGTTATAAACTGTATGCCCTTATAGTTCCTCTTTCTTTTTATTTTCGTACAGTGTTTTGCTCATGATTTTCAGCCAGGTTTTTAGACGACTGCCAGACAAATGTAGTCAATTTAATTAGTTAGGCACATTAAAATGAATATTATTTTTTAGGGGCTGTTAAAATTTGAAGGATGCTAACATTCTTCTAATGCACTTTAATTATTATTACAAATGTTGTTTAATTATTAGCTCTGTGCTAATTGTTAGTTTGGAGAATGATTTGCATGTTCAAAACCATAGGAAAAATCATTTTGGCTGCAGCTAAATCTTTTTATTTACTTGCATTTTCTCTCCTCACACGATTTCTCGGTTCCTTTTTTATAATTTACAATCACATAAAATTTGATTTGAAATAATCCAGTAAAATAGGGAGAATTTTTTTTCTTTTTTGCTCCTGTTCTATCTGTGTATCATTACCTTTACTTCTCTGTGCTTGGTCAAAGGACAGAGAAAAGGGGACATTATTATTTATTGCATCATGATATCCCTTGTGTTGCTATATTGTTATTTAATATTTTACACATTCACATTTTATCTACATTTAGGCATTTCCTCAGAAATTGTTCTGTCGAATACATGCGGGCAGGGGCTATGTCCTGTTAATTCTACAGAATTAGAAGCTACATCAAGATCACCCAAGGTGCCCTTTAAAAAATTTAGAGTCTAGGGTCTCAGATCAGAGATTCTGATTTAGAAGCTGTAAGGAGAATCCCAAGAGTGTTGTTTTTTTTTTTTTTTAACGTTCATCCAGATAATTTTTATGGACACTTAGATTTAAAAATTAATGGCTGACAGCATGGAACGCTGCCTTGCATTTAGTAAGTGCTCAAAATGTTTCTTCATTTTGAAGCCTGAATCACTTAGGATTGTGACATAACCTGCGTCCATCCTGCTTATTTCATTTTTTTCCTCTTTTTCTTGTGCTTCACCTGACAAAACTCAATTCCAATGTACTCTCTTTTGTTTTATTGTGCATAATCATAATCAGATGGCCAAGACTTTTCGTTGTCCTTTCAAAAGTACTTGACAAATCTGATGGTGCTTTTTAAAATTTGTATTAGTCCTTTGTGGGTGGGAGAAGATGACCCTGTTGACTATGTCGCCAGCTGGAAGGACTGGATATGGCTGAGAAGACTGATGTGTGACAAATGGCTGTTCCGTATTACGTACATTAAAACACTGCCCTTCAGATCTTGGCTGCTGCTATTTTCAGAGTCTTCTGGGGCTTTAAACATAATCTAAGTGATGTATTTGTTCCAGAAAGCCGCCCTATCTCTGATTACTCTCTCTGCTGTTTGGCCTTCTGATTACTTCTCTTTACAGTGGCCCTTTTCCAGATCATCATAGAGCGGTCATCCATTCTCAGTACATGGCCCATCCCACGAAACTGTGACAGAAGGCCCTGCTGTTGTCAGCAGAATGAATGACTTGCTTCCGCATTGAATAATCCAGTCTCACTCCCATAGTTTTTGGGGGGTGACCCTGTCTTGCAATTTGAAATTCAATGAGCTTTGCCGTGACATTGAGGAAACTTTTCAGAAGCTTAACTTGTTGGGCACTTGGGGTATTTAGCTTCCTTTGGCTGGACAGCAGGGTGTTCTTGCTTGTACTTCATGGGTCAGGAGTCGAGTCCCTGGTGGTCAGAAGAACAAATCAAGGAATGAAAGAACAAGCTGATGTGGGATAAGGGAGCGAAATCACAGAGAGGAGAGAGGAGTGCATGAGGTAGGGAGGTTTAAAAAGTGGTGACAACATGGAGGAACCTTGGCCATCATGGGATAATTCACTAAGATAGCTTCAAACATTATGCTTGAAACGTGATGATAGCGCTCAGGTCTGCTGGCCTCCTGCACATTTGCACTGTGGCTCTCGGCACACCATTCCATATGCCTATTCACATCCCTTGCAATGTTCATAGCAGATTATGTCCTCTAAGACACCTGTCTCTCTCCCTTGATTAGTCAAATGCAGGGGTTTTTACTATGTGGCTTGTGGATTCATGAGTTTGGCATTGATCCATGGAGCCCCGAGTACTTGTTTGTAAAATTTGTACCTTAGGTGCATTTTTCTCCTTGAGGGAGAAGTCCAGGAATTTCTCAGATTTTCAAAGGGATCATGGGTCAGAATATTCATTTTTCTTTTAAATACAACTTTAGATTAGCTAATAGTGGACCCCAGCCATAAAAACCTATCACTGTGTAGAATATTTTCTGGATAACAGTGAACAGAGCTCTATGAGTTGGCCTGGTGACTGAAGCTGGTCCCCAGCCTGCTGCTTCTCCCTCTACTTACCATGAGTTAATTGTTTGGTCAGTCCCCAGCGTCACCTTCTGTCTGTTGTCTTCCCAAAGCCGTCTGAAACCCTTGGATATAATCTTCTGCTTTTCTGCTGACCAAAATACCAATAACTTGAAAAAAAATTTTTTTTGATTTTTTTTTATGTCTATCTTTGAGAAAGAGAGACAGAGTGCGAGTGGGGAAGGGGCAGACAGAGAGGGAGACACAGAATCCGAAGCAGGCTCCAGGCTCTGAGTTGTCTGCACAGAGCCCCATGTGGGGCTCAAACCCAGGAGCTGTGAGATCCTGACCTGAGCTGAAGTCGGACGCTTAGCTGACTGAGCCACCCAGGCGCCCTGAAAATTTTTTTTAAACATGGACAGCTGATATCAGACATTCTCTTCAAGTCTGAATTCCAGGTTAAGTCACTTGTATTCAGGGCTTCTCACCTGCCAGTTGGCAAATGTATTTGCATTTACATTCTTAGCCTTTTTAAAAAGTCTGTTGCATTAGTTGATTTGCAGACCATTTTTGTAACTACTTGGATACAAATGTTTTTCTGGGGTCAGGTTTAAGAACACAGTTTTTGGTGGGTGCTCACCTCTAGATGATCATGGTTTTCATTAGGACTTTTGATAATGTTTGTAGTTTCCTGCCTGGAAGGGTTTTACCGAGGACAGGAAGCATATTCTGACACTGCTTTCCGGTCCCCTGATAGCTTCTTGAGCATAGCTACATAATCTCTCTCCTGTGCTAATTTATCAGTCTGTGACAGAAGCAGGATTTCCATCAGTCTGGCAAGAAACTTCTGAGCTGGTAGGTCACTGGTTCTGAGTATATTCACCAAGGGGTGATGCTCTCCATTCTCTATTGACTTAATTATCATTATTATTATTAGTTTGCAAACCAATTTTAAAATCTCTGTGGAATATTTCATTGTTGGAGTAAATTTTTTTTCTTCTTTTTTTAATGTTCATTTTTGAGAGAGAGAGAGAGAGAGAGAGAGAGAGAGAGAGGGTAAGGAGCAGAGAGAGGGAGACACAGAATCCGAAGCAGGCTTCAGGCTCTGAGCTGTCGGCACAGAGCCCGACGTGGGGCTTGAACTCACGGACCGTGAGATCATGACCTGAGCCGAAGCTGGACGCTCAACCGACTGAGCCACCTAGGCGCCCCAAGTTAATTTTTTAAGTGTCCCCAGCCCCTGATTAATTCACCCATTTCCTATTTCATATCTTAACCCACTTCAGTTATTATTCACATTTGCCCGATGGTAACCGTTTTCTCCCTTCATATAGCAGAGAATAGCGATATGGATTTGCACTTACATCTATATCTGGCTCTTAGCAAATATCCATACACCCAGAGTAATAAGTAATTCTCTTGTGACCCCCAAATCCTTTTCTTTATGCTTATCCGTGCATGGATCAGGGTAGCATCAGCGTAGGGCCTGAGAATTATCTGGGAGGGAGGCTCTGACAGAGGTAGTGAGGTCTCGAGAAGTCAGAAGCCCACGTACTAGGGCAGCACAGCAGGTTTAGGACCTTAGCAAGGACATGGGGGAGCACAGAATAAAAAAAAAAACCAGAGGCGTCCAGCCCATCGGAGTGTGCGGGAGCAGCCCCAGGAATGCTGGAGCCTGGGAAACACGTACACAGACAAGTTGAGTGACAAAGGCCGGAACACTGGCTCAGAGGGTCAGATAGAAGAAGTCAGTGCCCAGACTCCATGCCTGGGCAGCAGATGGAATTAGAAAATACACAGCAAAAAAAAAAAAAAAAAAAAAAAAACAACCAAAGACTTTGCTAACACATATTATGAGCTTGGTAAGGACTGTATCATGTGTTGTCCACAGTGAACCAGGGTGAGGCCAGCGTGCAGGCAGGACTGAGGCCACGGACAGAGAAAGTAGGAGAACGAGCAGCCTGAGCAGGGAGGCTGGCAGCTTCTGACGGCACTTTTTGGCAGCCTTTCATCTGGATGGTCGAATCGCTTCTGTGTGCGTTTTCTGGACGTCTCTTACCTTTGTGATTTATTGGTCAATAGCATCTGTATTGCACCACACCACTCAAGCTTTCAATCCTCCTGCACTTTTTTTCTTTAGAAAAAAGGAAAACTCTGTTGGGATGCTCTTACTGCCTGCTATTTTTTTTTTTTTTTCTTAATTCATTTCAACTTCACTTAATCTATCCAAGACCAAATAAAATGCAACACTCTTGTTCTGTTTTTTAGCAGATCTCGGACTGATGCTTTGATGCCGTTATCCTATGAATAAAGAGGAGTAAAGGGATGCTTTGAGAGGGACTTGCAGAATTGCGGATTTTACCTCGTCTTGTTGCTTTTGGAAATAGTCCCACTTGACTTTTTCCGGTACAGAGAGGAGGACGTTTAAATGGGTCAAGTGCTGGGGCGCCTGGGTGGCGCAGTCGGTTAAGCGTCCAACTTCGGCCAGGTCACGATCTCGCGGTCTGTGAGTTCGAGCCCCGCGTCGGGCTCTGTGCTGACTGCTCAGAGCCTGGAGCCTGTTTCCGATGCTGTGTCTCCCTCTCTCTCTGCCCCTCCCCCGTTCATGCTCTGTCTCTCTCTGTCCCAAAAATAAATAAACGTTGAAAAAAAAATTAAAAAAAACATTTAAATGGGTCAAGTGCAGGGGGCACCTGGGTGGCTCCGTCGTTAAGCGTCTGGCTCTTGATTTCGGCTCAGGTCGTGATCTCATGGTTCATGAGGTGGAGCCCCACGTGGGACTGTTTGCTGACCTTGCCAGAGCCTGCTTGGGATTCTCTCTCTCTCCCTCTCTCTTTCTCTCTGCCCCTCCCCTGCTCAGGCACGGGCATGTGCTCTCGTTCTGTCTCTCTCTCTCTTTCAAAATAAATAAATAAACATTTAAATCAGCCAAGTGCAAACCTAGGCATTGCTTTAGTGTTCACTGTTGGATTGAGGATATGGGCTGTAGAGAGCGAAGGTGAATAGTAAGCAAATGTGCACGTTACAAAGTGCTCCTCCTCGTCCGCTGGTTTTCGTTTTGCTTTGTTTTTTAATTTTCTTTCGTGTTTATTTTTGAGAGAAAGAGAGACAAAGTGTGAGCAGGGGAGGGGCAGAGAGAGAGGGGGGAGACACAGAATCCAAAGCAGGCTCCAGGCTCTGAGCTGTCAGCACAGAGCCCAACGCGGGGCTCGAACCCATGAACCGTGGGAGCATGACCTGAGCCAAAGTCAGACGCTTCACCGACTGAGCCACCTGGGGGGCCCCCTCATTTGCTGGTTTGATTCATCTTCTGAGAAGGTTCAAGTGGAGAGCAGCTAATGCTGCTGATTCCTCTCCCACACCAGTTGGAAAGGGATTTCAAATGGTTCAACCAGAATGAAGAAGGGGTGAAAACATTTCAGGAGTGGAAATGGGGCTGGTAAATAGCCTGTTGCAAGTGTCTTGGGGAGTAAAAGCCTATTTAGGTGTTGGCCACATCCATAGGAAAATCTGATTTGCCATTAAGATGATACAAAAGCTGGCTGGCTACAGACACAGGCAGAAAGGTGTTCCTTAACAAGAGTGACCCTGGATACCCCTCTGGGTGCAGGCTGGGGGGCAGGGCATGGGGCAGCCGAGATAGCAGGAAGAGGTAAAGGCAGTGTCAGGGCGGTGCCTCCCAGGTGAGAGAGACAAAATTCTCCCAATTTCTCCCAATTGTGGCTGGTTTCAAAACACCGAACAGTCCCTCTCAATATCTTCCTCTTGTTATTGCTCTCTCTCCAAGCTTTTTTTTTTTTTTTTTTTTTTTTTTTTTTTTTTTTTTTGTGGCATTGGCCTTGTTGCCTCCATTCAGCCTCTGGAATTTAGTTATTTCCATTGGCTTTTGGTTGGAGGGCATGATGACCCCGTAGACAGTCCTTACAAATCTGTGCTCCTAGGAATCCTTTTAATCCTCTCCCTGTCTCATCACTTTTCTCCCTAAGACCTGACTTACTCCATTAGGTCATCCTGGACATTGTGGGGTTTTCTGCCCCCCCCCCACCATGTCCCTGACCACCTAATTTTCTATAAAAGTGGATTTTCATTTTCTATAACACCGCTTCCTTGCTTTTCTCCCTCTGCCCCATAGCTATCAACCCAGCTGAACACAGCCAACCCAAGCCCTTTGTAATTTTTCTCTCCAGTGATTCACAATATATGTCCTTTCTGGTTTGGCAGCAACTTAATTTTAAGAATTCTGCACTTAAAATTTCATATCGCATTATTGGCTCTGAGTCGAGGAGTACGTATTGTGCCAAAGCACTGACTGTCCCTATTTTGTGACTAGCAAGGTGGGAATTCTGATGTAGGGCCATTTTATACAGCCTATTAGTAGAGTCTGAATGAACTTTAGAATTAGCTTGACAAGGAACGAGGCAGGGAGTTTAAATGAAGGCAAGGAAGACTTCTGGTTCCCACCCGCTTCGATCGAGGCCGGCAAGTTAACTGACTTGTGTCTGTCCCAATATAATAAACGATAAATAAAAACACCCAGGAGGGAAGGCCTTCTTTGTGGCCCTCCATTCAGCTGGATGGAAACTCGCAGGGGCGGTAGCTACGTCGTGGGACTAAGAGGGACTATAATCCCTCGTAGGGTTTATGCAGAATGCTACGCCGATGTTTACAGTTATATTGTGAGGGAGAAATTAGCCGCGTGGAGATAGGTTTTGGAGCAAGAGGAAGTGCAAAGGTGCCTACGAGTAAAAGGTTTTCTGCGGTTCTGTTTGGTAGAACTTCTTCTGAATGAAAACAACCTCAAAGAAACTGGAGCAAAATATCACCAGTTGGAGGGTTCTGAGGATAGCATTGTGGCATGCAGATCAAAAGGAGGTCTAAGCTTTTGATCCCTTTTCTCAGGTAGAGAATGGGATTTAGAGGCATGTCAGTATCTACAAGTTCAGTTCTAAGATGCCGGGAAGAAGCTTTGAAGCCAACGACAAGTGCGAGGCAGAGTTTCATTAAAAACGTTAATTCAGGGGCGCCTGGGTGGCGCAGTCGGTTAAGCGTCCGACTTCAGCCAGGTCACGATCTCGCGGTCCGTGAGTTCGAGCCCCGCATCAGGCTCTGGGGTGATGGCTCAGAGCCTGGAGCCTGCTTCCGATTCTGTGTCTCCCTCTCTCTCTGCCCCTCCCCCGTTCATGCTCTGTCTCTCTCTGTCCCAAAAATAAATAAACATTGAAAAAAAAAAACAAAAACAAAAACAAAAACAAAAAAAACGTTAATTCAGAAACATGGAGAAATCAGGCTGGTGACGGAGCATGGGATCGCGCGTGCACCCCCTGGGATGCTCCTACACCTGTCACACCGCAAGCTCTGAATGATGCCACTGACGCTCAGTTGCTGGGGGGTGCCAAGCAATGACCTCATGAGCACTGATGCCCCCGCGACGAGTCAGGGACTAATGGCCACAGTCCTAACAGTTATGTGTTAAATCTTCAGAGATGAATAAACTCATTTTACACAAAGCCATTACAAAACTCATGGGGATGACGAGGCAGACAGTCACAAAGCCTAAAAATAGTGATAGAATAGCTATCAACAGTCTGATCCCGTGTTTTTGTTGCATAGAAAGGAAAAAATTTGGCATGGTGATCATTGTGATCATGCCATATCATTGTGTCCATAGACTCAGCATTTGGATTAGGAAGGCCCTTAGCTTCACCCTTAACGATTTTGCAATACTGTTTATGTAAATTGCTAATGTCTTATCAAAAGTAATAACTACAGTACTTTTAACAATTTCCAGGTCATAGAGCACTTTCTCGTTATATTACTTTATGCAAGAAATAGCTTCTCTACAAAGCAAAAAACAAATGGATGGTGTTCAGCGGTTGTTACGGCTTAAATTGCGTTCCCTCAAAATTCAAATTTTCAAGTCTTAACTTCTAATACTTTAGAATGTGACCTTGTTTGGAAAGAAAGCTGTTGCAGATGTAATTAGTTGATTTAAGATGATGTCATTAGGGTAGGACCTACTTCAACATGACTGGTGTCCTTAGCAAAAGGGGAGATTTGGATCCAAGCACACGCATGCAGGAAGAACGTCACGGGGGCACGAAAACAGAGATCAGGGTGGTGTGTCTATAAGCCAAGAAACACCGAAGATTGCCAGAAACCACCAGAACAAGGGGAGAAGCACGGAACAGATTCTTCCTCACAGCCTTCAAAAGGAATCAACTCTGCCAACACCTTGATCTTGGACTTTTGGCTTCCAGTGGTGTTTTGTTATGTCAGCCCCAGCAAACAAGCCCAGCCGTCAGCAGCACAGCCATGTTGTTTGTGATCATGCCACCATCTTGAGAGTTACAACTTGGCCTTTTCTCACTTTTCTGGAGGCATTCAGAATTGGAATTTTATTTTCCTGTCGAAGGTATGAGGACTGGGTTGTTGGTAAGCAAAGGCCTGGCCAAGGGGCTGGAATGAGGGGTCTTGCAGAGGAGGAGTGCTGAGCCAGCAGAAGATGGCAAGTGGTGGGCTGGATGGAAGAGGCAAGAGAGTTTATGAGGGCTCTGCAACCAGCCCCCTTTTTTTCAATCTACCCCTGCTCTTTGTCACTCCCGTGTGCTCTCATGGCATCAGTCCCCCTCATTCATTGAGAATCCCAAACCTCCAGCTCCAGCCCACTCCTCTCTCCTGAGCCTTCAATCCATTTACTCAACTGGATTATTGACTTCCTTACTGGAAGACCCATGGGCACCTCAGACTCAGTAAGTGCCCAATGATGACTATTATCTCTGACTCAAACCTAACCTCCCATTTGAAATATTGATTAGTGGTATCACACTGTACTCATATCACAAGTCACCCAATCCCAGACCTCCATGTCATCCGTAACCCCTCCATTCCCTTCCCAATGGCATCTAAGTTATTGCCAATAACGATTATTTCTGCTTCCCTAATGTCCTTCAAATCCATCCCTTCCTCTACATTTTCAGGTCCTACCTTGATTCAGACACTCCACATTTCTCAGTAACTTTCTCACTGAGTTCCTTGCCGGAAAGCTCTTCTTGCCCTCACGGCCGCCAAAGCCATATTTCTAAAATGTGTATCACTTTTTTGCTTGCGTCTTCAGTGGCTGCCCAGTACATATAGGACTGTGTGTGAATTCCTTGGTGTGCCACCTCTCCATCAGTCTGTCCGTTTCCTGCCAGTTTTTCCAATTTTTTCATCTTTCCCCATTTTTTTCGCTTTCTGGAAAGCCATTCCTTCTTTGACTTCCATGCTTGTCTGCTGAAGCACACTTACCCTTTAAGATATCCCAGATGCATGGTCTCCCTTTTTCTACATGCTAGGCGTGTAACAGTGAGGCAGTTGCAGTCTAGTGGGGCATATATACATCAAACCGATAATCATAAATTATTTTGTTTTCATGTTGTAAGTACTATGGAAGGGAGCATCCAACAGGTAGACTCTACTTGAAATAATGGAAGTGAGAAAGCTTCTCTGGAGAAAAGCTATCTAAGCCAAGGAGATACAGGAGTTCTCCAGGCAGAGAGTAGGCTGTGTCCCCCCGAGACCAAGGGAACAATATATATGAGGACTCTGAGGAAGGAAGAAACTTCCCTTTCTTAACTCATATGGCATCTTGAGCATATGTTTGTAGTTGTAATAAATCTCCTGGCTTGTGAGACCTTTAAAGGCAGAGTCTCTACACAATGTGGTCTTGGTTATTTGCTTCCCGTCCAACTAAATATGGATGCAAGGAATGGAAACTGGGATGTCCTAAGATTAAGTTAACGGAGATAGATTGGGTTGTTAGGCCTCAAGAATTTCACCATGTTTTCTCTTGGAATAATATGAACCTATAAAGAAAAACTAAGGATTTACACAATATTAACGATCATGATGAAAACAATACGATACATTTATATAGATCTTTGGACTTGACAAAACAGATTTAAAGAGTGATAAGTAATATGGAGTGTCCCTTCTTCAGAAGGAAAATAAAGGAAAGAAAGGTTCCACTTCACCAAGGCTTGAAGGTCATCATTTCTTCCTGTCTTGCGAAAACAGGAAAATAACAGCCATGATAGATAGCTGTCGGAGCTGGGATCGTCTCTTGCTGTATTGGAAGCAGAATAGGAAGGCCAAGCTGACATTGATAGATATGTGTTGTGACACGAGTTGGCACAGTATAATAGTGATCATTGCTATGATCGGGATGTGTTCTTGTACAATCTTTCCTGTAACAGGAACATTACCTTCTGCTGGCGGAATCTTTTCTTCCTCTTGATGGCTGTCTTGTTATGTGACTCAGTTTCAGCTGTCTCAAGCTGTCCTCTGACTTCCCTGTAGACAGAGGCAAGAAAGAGACAGTCATAGGTGGTGGGTGGTTTAGGGGTTCACCTGCCTGGAGAGAGAGAGTCTGGAACAAATGATGATTCTCAGACCCAAAGTCCAGAATCTCTATCTGAAATGACTACTAAACACTGAGAGGTCAAGGGTCATTTCTTCTGCATAATTTGGACAGCAGCTATGGCATTGCTTGACTGTCAGTTTCCTTTATGTAACTGGGGAGAGTGGCTCACCTGCTCAGTACCCTCAAAATGGCACCAGTCTCCATGCTTCCCATTACCCATGAGTCGTAGGGCCCTCTGCTCACGCTGCCACAGATGTTCAAGTCAGCCTGCTAGGGCATGGCTAACCTGAGGTTACCGCCAAGTCAAGGGGGAGTGCTTGCAGGGTTAATGACACGCTTGTCATCAGAGGAATTCAGAACAGTTCAAAAGTAATTGATATTATATGGAGTAGGAGATGCAAACCACGTTGTTGGAAAATGGACCATATTATGCACATTTCAGTGAATCTTCTCCTGTGTGACTGTAGAAGGGCATCGTGAGAGAGGCATTTGTTTCTTTTTATAGCACTGACCGTGTCAGGTTACTTTTTCTTTCTATATGTATTTAATTTGGAGAGTAAACAGATCACTAAAAATAGAATAACAGTTATTTTGATTATAGCCATTTCAATTGCTCATCAGCATAACAATGAAAAATGGAAGAGTTGCTGTGACGTTGCCAAGCCGTCATCTTGTTTAATAGCTTTCTGTGAATGTAGCATATACACCAGCCAATTACGAAGACGAAGCATTGTAGACGGGATGCACAGTGCACCTATTTTTAATGCTTTGCAGACACTGAAGGAGGATGCCAGGTTGAAAACATGAGAATCTTTTTTTTTTAAGTTTATTTATTTTGAGAGAGAGAAACAGAGTGCACAGATTGGGGAGGAGCAGAGACAGAGAGAGAGAGAGAGAGAGAGAATCCCAAGCAGGCTCCACAATGTCAGCACAGAGCCCAACATGGGGCTCGAACCCATGAACTGTGAGATCATGACCTGACCTGAAATCAAGAGTCAGATGCTGACCTGAGCCACCCAGGTGCCCTAAAAATATAAGAATCTTAATCTTGGTTTAATATATTTTATCCCATTTACCCTGTTGTCCCTGTTGAACTACTAGCTATTTAGTTTACTTTTTCCCCCTTTTCCTTAATTTTCTTTAGCCTTTTTGTCATGGTGGAGAGGATCTTGGGGATAGCAAAGGAAGCAAGCAGCTAAACTTACCTAAGAGTCATGGGCCAGACTGTTTAGAATTTAGGAAAGTCCCTAGAAAAGATTTACCTTATCTCCCCACCTCCACACACTTTATTTAATGCCACACAGAGCCTGGGTTATTGATCTTTGTTATAGTGGTTGACAGGGAGGGGCGGGGTAGTATATTCCAAGGGTCGAGTTGCTGTAAGCAGGGAAAGACAAATGATCATTTGCAATGTCTTCAACTTTCTCTATTAATCTGTCTGTGCCATCATAGGCCACAAGGCAAATATTTATATCACCTTGCTTATGAACAGTCATGAGTAAATGCTTCCTAGCATTTACTCATGAAATTTCTTTCATGAAGCATTTCTTCATGAAATTGGCTTTCTAAAACCAAGGGATTACGTTTAGATGCCCTTAACTATTTTTGCGTATCTTCAAAAATCTCAATTCTAGGCCGTGGACTCATTTCCAATGGACAGAACTTGAAACTTCCAGAATAGAAGGCAAGATTCACTCCTACCAGCTTTCTTCATTTGAGAGAATTGTTTCACTATCAGGATGTGATTTGAGCTCAGAGAAGCTTATCTTTGGAGGTCTAGGTATGGGATCCACTTTCATTAAATTCACTGGTAGTTGGGTCAATATATAAATGCTATCAAATAACCAACTGGTCAATCTGTTTGAATGAATTCCCTTACCAAATTCTAAGAAAGGATGGATCAGGAGTGGGTCCAGGTTGTGTGGGCTCTGAGGCTTTGATGACTTGGGGAGATTTCTATAAGAAAAAGAATACAAAGTTACAAATGTAACTTTAAATTAGGTATGAAAATAAATATTTATTTAGGATGACAAATCACAAGTTATTCATTTTTTTAAAGTATAAAGATATCCAAATTGTCACAAAATCTTGAAGAAGAACACAATTTTATTAATTCACTTCCCAATGCACTTTTATAATTGCAACATTTTTTTGGTTGCCTTCTCTTTGCCTCTTCAAATGACAATAAATTTTTAAATATCATTTTCTATAAAGAAAGTAGAGAGATAATAGTTTTTTTCCCTTAGAATGATTGACTCAAAATTGATTTGTGTCACTGATAGTTTAGAAACATTTATTTCGGCTTAGCAACTTTCTGTTGGTAATGCTATGCAAGTGTTTAGGATTTTGCGAAATTAGAAAAAGCCTCTTTAAACTGGGCTTTGTATGTAAACTTTACAATGTTAGACATTTGAAGTTTTCTTCAAAAAGTCTAATCGGGACTTTATTTATTTATTTATTTATTATTTTTTAAAATATAATTTATTGTAATTTAGCCAACATACAGTGTATACAGCGTGCTCTTGATTTCAGGGGTAGATTCCTGTGATTCATCGCTTATATACACCACCCAGTGCTCAACCCAACAAGTGCCCTCCTCAATGCCCATCATCCATTTTCCACTCTCCCCCCTCCCCCCAGTCAACCCTCAGTTTGTTCTCTGTGTTTAAGAGTCTCTTGTGGGTTTGCTTCCCTCTCTGTTTGAAATGACTTTTTCCCCTTTCCTTCCCCCATGGTCTTCTGTTAAATTTCTCAAGTTCCACCTATGAGTGAAAACATATGATATCTGTCTTTCTCTGATTGACTTATTTCACTTATCATTATACCTTCCAGTTCCATCCATGTTGTTGCAAACAGCAGGATTTCATTCTTTCTCATTGCCAAGTAGTATTCCATTGTATATATAAACCACATGTTCTTTATCCATTCATCTGTTGATGGACATTTGAGCTCTTTCGATAATTTGGCTATTGTTGAAAGCACTGCTATAAACATTGGGGTGCATGTGCCCCTATGAATCAGCACTCCTGTATCCTTTGGATAAATTTCTAGTGGTGCTATTTCTGGGTTGTAGGGTAGTTCTATTTTTAATTTTTTTTTTTTCAACGTTTTATTTATTTTTGGGACAGAGAGAGACAGAGCATGAACGGGGGAGGGGCAGAGAGAGAGAGGGAGACACAGAATCGGAAACAGGCTCCAGGCTCTGAGCCATCAGCCCAGAGCCTGACGCGGGGCTCGAACTCACGGACCGCAAGATCGTGACCTGGCTGAAGTCGGACGCTTAACCGACTGCGCCACCCAGGCGCCCCTATTTTTAATTTTTTGAGGAGCCTCCACACTGTTTTCCAAAGTGGCTGTACCAGTGTGCCTTCCCACCAACAGTGCAAGAGGGTTCCCGTATCTCCATATCCTCACCAGCATCTGTGGTTTTCTGAGTTGTTAATTTTAGCCATTCTGACAGGTGTGAGGTGGTATCTCAATGTGGTTTTGATTTGTATTTCCCCGATGATGAGTGATGTTGAGCATCTTTTTAATCTGACAGCATTTTTTAAATACTGAAAATTGTGTTTCCTGCCACATTCATTTGCCTCTTGCTTTTTTACTTCTGATTTGGGACTGTTTGAATATGATTCTTGTCCTTATGGTCATGATACTGATCCGCACATTTTAGTTTCCGTCATGATATAATAAGAATTTTGGTAATATTGAAACTTCGCCAGTATTGTCTTTCAATTTACATTTTGGCTTCTTTTGATCATATTTGAATTTTGGTATTATCTCTAATTCTGAAATAATATAAAATAAATCTGAAATTAGAGAATGAACAAGAGTAGTTCAAGTCATTTTAAGTTGGTGCTATATTGTATGGAGCTGAAAGTGTTCTAATGAAATGAATCTTAGGTCTCATGCAGTCACTTATTAATAAATATTTCACTTATTTCTTTATCTGTGTCACTAGGTCAGTGACAATATTGTGCACTATTTCATCTAGAGCTGCTAGACTTTATCCAGACAGTATGTGAGGGATATTCTTTTTTTTGAACTTAAAAAAATTTTTTTTAATGTTTATTTTTGAAAGACAAAGTGAGACAGAGAGAGAGAGAGACAGACAGACAGACAGAGCGTGAGCAGGGGGAGGGGAAGAGAGAGAGGGAGACACAGAATCCGAAGAAGGCTCCAGGCTCTGAGCTGTCAGCATGGAGCCCAACATGGCTCGAACCCGCGAGCAGCGAGATCATGACCTCAGCCGAAGTCGGACGCTCAACTGACTGAGCCACCCGGGTGCCCCTGTGAGGGATATTCAAAGACATCATCTAACATCTTGGGATGTATACAACAATGGAACAGTTGTAGGCTTGTGCCCTACGAACATGGAAATTCTCGTAAATGTAATTAAAAAAAAGGATTCTCATCAAAAAAGGAAAATGTATGGTCCATGTACATTTATGTATGTGGCACAATCAAGTACATTTTTGACAGGAGAAAACTTCAATTCTGATTGTGCATTAATGACAGTGGAATCTTCTGTGTGAAATATCGTACAAATTAGTGTCTGACTCCCTACAGTTCACACGCTGCTTTCCATTCACAAACAACACCATTCTGTTGCTGCGTCAATCGTAGGACATGTTTCCTTCTCACCGTGCTTTAGATCATGACGCCAGGTAGGTTGGCACAGTGGGCTGGAGGAAGAGTTTTGGAAGCCATTCCTTCACTGGGATGGCTGGTCACAACGTAACAGAAATGACTGGAAGCTGCATAAACATATCCTATGAAACCCAAACTCGGTGTGTCCCCAGCTCAACTTCTTAGCCAAAAAAACAAAATGATTCACAATTACACCAACATTGCCCGGCACGGGAAAAGATGTAACAGATGGCGAATCAGGGTGGGAAGAAATAGTATCTAAACGATTGCAGTTTAAATATTTCTTATTTGCAAATTTGACAAGAATACGTGATCATATTGTACGTGGCCAGGTCTTCTCTAAGGGGCCTGTAAGGTGCAACCCCCATTAACCTCACAGGGCACTTCATTCTGGGGGCAGATCTGTCTCTCTCTTTCCTTTTTCTCTCTTAAGCTCACTCTGCAATGGCCATGGTGTGATTTCATCCTTTCAATGTGAGAGATGACCGTGGCTTATTTTGGGAAAGGAAGGCCATGGGATAATGGAACAATCGTCTAAATGTGGCACAAACTTGGCCCTTCCATGGTTTTAAGGGCCAGTGAGTTCCCGTTTGTGAAGTGACTCTTAATTGTGCTTGTCAGCTCTTTCTAGCATTTTCTGTAGGAGGCAAGGTCCAGTACTCCCACCACAGAGAGGCAGTGAAGCACAGTTAGGTTAAATAGGTTTTCCAAGTTTATATGGGCTTTACCGGCTGCAGTGTTTAGGGAATGCTCTGTTCAGTAGTTATTTAATGTAGGACTTCCCAGAGCCTTTGAGATGTTAATATAACATCAGAGTTGCTTCAAGAAGGGATTAGGGTATGCAGCATTTCCTAAATTTATTTGATCAAGAACCCCCCTTTTTTTTTTTAATCCATAGGGTCTCTGGACCATGTGGAAAAATTCACTGTTGTATTTCCACTTTCCATCAGCCACCACCAGGTGAGGAGTTGAGTCTGGCAATCCTGCTTGAACCAACTAAGAATAAGCCTAAGCACATAGAAGAAGCCTATCGTGTTCAATGACAATACAGTTTTCATTAGAAACCTGTTCCTAATCAAATCACAATTATTCATGAGTCTGCGATGACAAACATTTATGTAGATTTGTTGGTAGATATTATTCGGAACAAGGTTTAAATTAATTCAAGCAACTCAGTACTCAAAATGATGATCTTTTTGATTCATCTCTGCTGTGGATTATAGACCCTCACAGAAATCTTAGACATTTGTCCCTGCTGTGCTCACGATGGCCCATAAAGGCATGAAGCCAGGTATGAAGGTGATTTACTGGGAGGAGAGAGCTGAGTTGAGTGAGAGTCAACCAACATTTCTGAGAACGAAAGGCAGTGGGGGGAGGGGTAACACGGAAGTGTGATAAACGAGAGAGGGCATCCATTCCCAACAGTGTCAAGGTTAGGAATGAAGGCCATTAGACAGCCGTGCTGCTGACCAGTCACCACGGAGCTTTTAACTGGAGGCAGTCTATTCTGCGACCCCTTCTTACCACCGAACCCAGCTCCTTCCACTCCCATAGATCCATTGCAGCCCTGCTTTGCATGAAAACCATCTCTTATCTTCCTAACTGCAACCTCTGCCTTAAGTATTTTTATTCCAGTGTATTTTCCTCACTGCCGCCAGAAATACCTCCCCAAAATGCAAACACAGTCATACTCTGAACATCCGCATAAGCTCTTTGGAGAAAAGCTAGGGTGCTTGTGTAGTGGGAAGAGAAAAGGGAGGGAGAGAGAAGTTGACCAAGGCTCTGATCATCAGGATGTATAGTGTGGGCCACGTTCCAGGCAAAGGCAGAGGTAATCAGAGCTCTAGCATCACTGCATATAACATGCATGTGTCCCTGCATCCTGGTACCTGCTAAGCTTCTCATTTGGATTTCCTTAAAAGTCATGATTTAAGACAAACTATTATAGAGGAATGAAGCCAGAGTTTCCTTCCAGTGTGTATCTGAGCCTCATCATCCTCATACAGCCACAGTATGAGGTGCAGTATATGCTTGCTTGGGTACCATCAGTCATAATTCCAATTCACTTTCCACATCCCCAATTTTCCTTAATGTCTTTTTTTTTTTTTTTTTGCATGAAGTCTCTCCTGGTTTGGCCTGGCTGGTGCTGGGACACAAGGCTTCTGAACCTCTGTTTCTACCATGGAAAGAAAGGGATGGGAAGAGAGGTGAAGAAAGAAGGAAAAAAGGTACTAAATAATACCTGTGCTCTATGCTCTGGTGAAGATTTTGACAAAGGTTTCTAGCCAGAATTAAGAATATGGAGGGGAAAAATATAGATCGAAGGGGTACATGCACTCTGATGTTCATTGCAGCATTATCAACAATAGCCAAATGATAGAGAGATCCGAGATGTCCATCGACTGATGAGAGATATATGGTGTATAGATATATACAGTGGAATATTACTCAGCCGTCAAAAAGAATGAAAACTTGCCATTTGCAACAACGTGGGTGGAGCTAGAGTGTCTTATGCTAAGCGAAATAAGACAATCAGAGAAAGAAAAATGCCAAATGGTCTCACTCATATGTGGAATTTAAGAAACAAAACAGATGAATATATGGGAGGTGGGGGAAAGAGGGAGGGAAACACACCATGAGAGATTCTTACCAATAGAGTACAAACTGAGGATTGATGGAGGGGGGTTGAGGGGGGAGGACTCGGTGGGCGATGGGTACTAAGGAGGGTACTTGTTGTGATAAACGTGGGGTGTTATACTGTCAGTGATGAATACTGAAACCAGTATTTCAGTGGATGTTAAGTAACTAGAATTCAAATAAAAATTTGAAAAGAATATAAGAAAGAATAAGGAGAGAAATGAATGAAATTCCAGGTCCAAGGAATAATGTTAGGAGAACACCTTTGGGGATGCAATGGTATGTATTCAAACCTTGCTCTCCCGAGGTTCCAGTTAGTGCTGTGAAACCAGCTTCCTGCTTGAAGCAGGCCAGATTGTCCATTAGCAAACACAGTCAGGTCCTCTAAGTGATTGTTGCGGTGCTAGATATGACCGATTAGGAGATACTCTCTGTTAGGAGATTAGAGCATTATTACCCAATTTTATGAAATCACCAATGAGATAAATGTGTTGCTTCTAACACATTTTTCCCAGAAATTGTTGTTTCCCATAGAATTGCCCGGACAAGTTCCCATCTGGAGGGCTGATGTCCAGGCTGGAGAATATTAAGTGGGTTGGTCTTTTGCTTTAGCACACGAGTTCTCCGGTGCTTGGGTCACAAGGATAGCAAATTATGGAAGGCCTTCTATCAGCCAGAGAAAGGAGAAAATGCAGGTAAAATAATCTGGTTGTTGGTGCAGGAAGAAGACGAAATGCAGTCGTTTCTCTAACAAAGATATTTGCTCCCCTGCTATTAGATTTATACCGCTACTCAGTATCTGTGCCTTCCAGCATGTACACTTTTTACTTAATGCCGAATAATCACAAAAATTTTACTTATTTTTGAGAGAGAGAGAGAGAGAGAGAGTACAAGCAGGGGAGAGACAGAGAGAGAGGGAGACACAGAGACACAGAATCTGAAGCAGGCTCCAGGCTCCGAGCTGTCAGCACAGAGCCTGATGCAGGGCTCGCGAACTGTGGAATCATGGCCTGAGCCAAAGTCGGACGCTTAACCGACTGAGCCACCCAGGCGCCCCGTGTCCAAATTTTAAATGCCTGTGAAAAACAAGCACAAATGATGATTTGTGCTACCAGCAGTGCAAATAGCTTAGCTAAGATGATGAGCATATGAAGATCATGACCAAGTTTGCACACATGCAGATAGTTACAACTTCATCATAACACGTGACAGTGACGGGGACTATATCTCGTTGATGATGACATCGGTTAGAAAATGCATCTCAGTTTCAGAGACATTGAGTATGTGAGGGGAAACAGGCATCCAGTTTTAGATGAACTGTGGTAGTTACAGATATATGGGGTGACAAAGTCCTGCAAATATTTTCTAATCACATGGAATGAAGCTGAAGAAATCTTGGCCCGAGCATATTTGACTTTAGGTGAATATATCTCTAATTCTGAATGAACACTGACTCATCGCAGCTGCTCAGTGAGAGCCTTTTTAAGAAACAAATGGGTAACTAAGATTGATTTTTCTCCCCCGAAGGAGATGGCAGAATGTTGTCATTGCTGCTGTGGATTTATAACATGACATAAATTAAGTGTGGCCAGAGAAATATCACCAATGAGCTCATACTTTCAATATGATTACTTTTATTTTTTTTAGTCTATCCTGATGTTTATATATGTACCTTCTTAGTTTTAATACTTGTAATTATAATAAAGAAGGTGACATTTTATACATTTCCCCTGAATGTTCTATCAAGACAGTATAATTATCATTTTATGGCTGTGTAATATTCCATTAAATTATGCACAATAATTTATTTAAAAATTCCTTACTGCTATACATTTAGATTGATTCTGGTACTTTGCAATTTTAGATTGAGCTGCAAATAACATTATTGTGCAGTTGGTTTTTCCTTCTGTTGAGTTATTTCCTGAGGAAACATTCCCAGGAGTGGAGTTTTTGGTTGAAGGGAATGATACATTTTTATAGCCTCGGTATAAATTGCTATAAGAAACGTTGTAATAAAATTTCAGTGGCAATTTCTCCTTGAAGCTTCTGTAGGACAGGGGGCTGTTTTAGCCACTTTATAATACTTGTCTTCTCCATTTTCTGCGATGTATATGTCATTGGAATCACGGCTTGAGAAGAGAGGGAAAAATGGATGATATACATTGCTATGGCTTAGTCGCCCCAGGATTCCCCAACTTTCTTACAGCCTGGAAGCTATAGTTCAGTTCTTGCCTCTGCTTTTCCAACTTTCTCGGCCCTGTGCAACTGGGTAGAGAGCTCTACTGGGTTCTGAGTTAAGTAATTATTAGGTAATGCACAGAGCAAGATTCCTTTTGAATCTTTCAGAACTGGATGGGAAGAGGGAAACTTTGTTTAAGAAGTCTGGCTTGGTGGGGCGCGTGGGTGGCTCAGTCAGCTGAGCATCTGACTCTAGGTTTTGGCTCAGGTCATGATCTTGCAGTTCTTGAGTTCAAGACCCGCTTTGGCTCCACATGGGGCTTGCTTGGGATTCTCTCTCTTTCTCTGCCCCTCCCCACTTGCTCGCTTGCTCGCTCTCTCTCAAAATCAATAAATAAACTTAAAAAAATTTAAAAAAAGAGGGCTGGGTTGGTTACGATGGAATTTGCATGATTACTTTATGGAATCTCTTTAATTCAGAGGGTCAGAATACTGAAGTTTGTTGTGTTGGATTCAAGATCACGTGTATAGTCCCAAGTTATAAAACAACAGCTACAACCACCAAATTTAGACTGCAGCTAAAAGTTAAGGGCACTCGAAGGTTATATATGAAAATCACGGAGCAGACTTCAGGATAGAAACATGCCCTCACTGGGCTGTATGCCATTTTGGAAGTTTTTTCATAATACTTTAGTTTATGTCTGGGCTTCTATCATATTCTCCTCATGGCACTGAGAAAGTCAGTAACTAAAGCGATTGAAATATTTGTTTCCTATAATAACCAAAGGAAAAAAAAACAGGCATTACATTTCCTGCCGTTCTTACATGGGCTGTGTTCTTCCTGTAGGAGAGAGGCACCGTTGACCTATCTGTTGACCTAACCTAAGCCCGCTCATGGTTGGAAATCCTTGTCTCCATGATGTTTCTCAAGTCCGAGTTACAAAAGACATTAAGCTTCTTTTGGGGGAGAAGGCTATGTAGGGCCAGGGATGTCATCTGTAGCTACGAGAAAGCAAAACAAAACTATGTCTAGAGGATGTCATTGTGGTCATTAGGACATGGAACTCGCTGTTTGCTAACTTGTGTTACAGTTGTCACTGTGCTAAATCTTAAAGCCTCAAGACACAGTGTGATATCGGGTTATCCTTGAATATGTTATTATTGATGTTCCTTGATGTGTATGTCTTGATGTGTTATTATCCTACAATAAGGAAAAGTAGGGTACTCTTAGCAAAAGAAGAGGAAGGGATTCTGGGTAAACCCAACAAGTGGTCATTATAGGGGTGGTTCTAAATGCCAATAAGATTCAGTAAAAAGACGAAGTGGCCTTTCCTAGTGTTTTATTTTCTTTTGGATATGCTTTGCATTAATTCCTCTGTATTCTGACATTTTGAGTCATGTGTTTAGGAGACTACTACATTGTGTACTCTGTCTTGTACATAAATTAGTATAGCTTTAGATCAAAGGAAATGAAACCCATCACCTTTTTTTTAGTGTTTGGAATGATTTACCAGTTTTTATAAGAGCCTTGGTTTGTGGACTCTGATGTAATGGGATTCATGTCCACATAGAAGTTAATTCTGTAAGTTTGTAGTTGATACTCAGTGGTGTCCACGCCGGAAATAATAATGACTTTTCTTTTCTTAGCCCAACCTCTGCTTAACATACCAGCATAATTAACAGAGAGATATACCAACAGCTCCAACTTCAAAGACTTTTCTCTTGAGAGAGATTTAGTTGCTATGCTATGTGAACCTTTATATGCCCTTATTCCTAGTTGTGGATGCGTGAGACCAAGTGGCTGCTCTTTAAATTTTCCCTAAGGAGTCATGAGCTTGTAGCTCACCAAGTAGCCAGTTTCCTGCTGGAATGAACTTCCCTGTTTTTTTTAGTGATATGCTTTCTTAAGAAGTCTTGATTACAGAACTTGTTAGCCACTGGTAAGCACCTTCGAGATTCTTGATTCTAGCCACACACTGAGAAAATGCAGGAAGAGACACGTTCTCTGAAGTTACTGACTTCTGAGTACACAGCCTATGCAGAGTCTCCTCGGAAATACTCGGTTTTCCTGTGGTCGTGTTGAGAATTTGGACTAAAGCGTGATTGTTCTGTTAACTCTGGGGAAAGGAAAAAATGGGTATGTCATGGGAATAGATGTCTGACCTGTGTATACACAGGAACACTCCAGTTTTCAGTAGGATTGGCCGAAGTGGAGTTCAGCCATTCCTTTCTGCCCTCCTCCCTCCCTTGTATCCTGCCTTCCTTCCTCTCTTTCTTTCGGCGGAGTAATGAACAGCTCTCAAGCCGAACTAGCTTAAATGGGTTCAGAATGAGAACTAATCGGTATCTGAAACAATAGTGTTACACCCCATTGCTTAAGATAAATGATACCTCATGCCACAGAGTAGGAGATTTTTCCACAGTTCATGGAGCAGTTGGTCTTTATGTCAAATTCAGCTTAAAAATAAGCTGTAATTTAAAAAATGCAAATTCTGAGAAAAACCTTAGCTAAAGGGCCGGCCATGGCAAAAGAGATAATTTGCCAATGTTTTGCATTAAGATTCAAGTCCTAAGAAAGAGATGGGCCAGGGGAGATTTCTTTTTGATTTGGAGGATCTTTCTTTTTTCTGAAAACATAATGCATCAGCCAATCCCAAATTCTGTCTGGGCTGAAATGAAGAGGAAGAAAGCATATGCAACGGTCGCTCAGTCACCTCTATGAAAACGGTTTTGTTTTTTTTCCAGAGAGCAACCAGCCTGTCCTGAGTCAATAAGTCTACTTAGTGGATGGGGTGAGAGCTTATGGATGAAATATCTGATCTTTGCCGTCTTCTCTTTATTCTGCAGAGAGGTTGTACACGTGTGGTTTTGTTTACCCTCTTGGTGGTCACTTTTACAGCTCAGTTGTTTCCCAGTTGGGTAATTCCTAACACACACGCACGCGCGCGCGCACACACACACACACACACACACACACACACACACACACTAACTTACCTGCAACCTCTTTCTTCATAGTTTCTTCTCAGAAATTTCTCTCATCTTTTACTCTGTTACCGCCTTATCCTTATTCCACTGATGAGCTAATAAATGACACTTCTATTTGATGACCGTAAGCATGTTTTGATGGCATCCACTCATCAAGGAAAAAGTAAATCTTAAGTTTTGAGATGAAATAAGACATGGAAAAGTACCATCAACCCTTAAGATCATGTGTTCTAGATATTCTCTGTCTAATATTATTTACCCTCTCTATTAAACCTGTTTTTCGTCAAGCAACCTTTAAGAGAAACAGTCTTGCATCAATTGTATTTTTCATCTTTGCTTCATTCCTAGCATTACGAAAGTATTACATTTTGTGATGTTTTCATTGCAAATTTCCATTTCCATACATAGGGTTTTGTGGGCACCTCTGACAATCTAATTATCAAAAATATGACAAACACAATTAACATCGTTTACTTCCACCTAGAATAGTGCTTATAGCTCAATGAATGTTTGTTAGATAAATTTTTAAAATTCTGAGTGAGTCTCAAATAAATGGGTATCGAATTGAACTACAAGACTACATTCCTTCTGTAAGTTCACCCAGACTGTTAAATTGAAATCGGGATTCTGATGGTCCTTAAAATATCCAGGATTAAATTATCAACTTTAAGATAAAAACCAGTTATAAATACTTACTAGATAACAAAATATCACACATTAGGTGTCAAATTGTTATTTATTTTTTAAAATGTTTATTTATTGATTTTGAGAGAGACAGGGAGGCAGAGAGAGCTGACAGTGCAGAGCCCATACGGGGCTCGAACCCACAAACTGCGAGATCATGACCTGAGCTGAAGTCAAGAGTTGGATGCTTAACCGACCGAGCCACCCAGGCATCCCTTAGCTGTCAGATTTTTAATATAAAAATTGAAAATTCATACTCATTCGCTGTTAATGACTATGGCCACCACTTAAAATATATATTGAGTATATCAATAGCTTTGATTATATGTTTATAAATAGTACTTATAGATTTACGTATTTGAAAACTAGGGGTCTTAAATATCACAGCAGATAATTACTTTATAGATAATAAGTTATAATTAAAATACCTTGAATGTTTACCGTTTGCTGGGGATCACATTAATCATGTGATATGTGTTATCTCCTTTAGCCCTCACAGGAACCCTCTGAAAAGGAGAAAGAGACCTGCAGGTTAAAATTATTCCTTTGGGGTCACAGACCACAGTCACTTAATCACAAACCTGAGATTTAAGCCACAGTCCTCCTGTGACCATGAGCCAGGCACTCTCCATCACGCCACACTGCATATGTAACATCGTTAGTAGATTTAAAGCTATTTCTGTGTGGCAGAGTCTGTGAAACTCCATTCTATCCTTCACTGTCAACCTGGGGTCTAACATGGTTAAAGTTCTCTCTGTTGAGACAAATAGGCAACAGAAAGCATGCGTAATTAAGTTTTTAAACAAAAACAATAACAAGAAAGAAGAAAGAAAAGAAAAAAAAAGAAATTAATAAAAGGGTGAACCCCATGACTGACATGGAGAGTGAGAATGCTAGGATCAGTGCTGAAAGGAGGTTATAACAAATGGTTATGGGCAAGTGGTTTCGGTTTAGTTTAATGGGATAGAATTTGTCTCCATTATATGCATGTAGCTTTCTCTTGGAATAAACTAGCTAAATATTGGTTGGCACCATCAAGGTGAGACTTGATACTTTTGATTTAGTATAAGCTAAATTGGACTTCTTTCCATTTTATATGTCTACTGAGAAAAAAAAACAGGGGTGTTCACAAAACTCAAGTTTAATGGCACTAGTTGACTCTCCTTTCACGGGAAACTAGGCCATTCTGTTATGACAGTTTTGAAATGTGGGTTTTTACAGCTGTAACTAAAGATGACCTGCCAGCACAGGTCCACCCGCGGGGCCAGGTTCTTACCATTACACGGAAGTAAAGGATGAGCAGAGATGGACTGAAGTTTATCTTATTTAGTACATTTGGCTCGTTTAAAATTTAAAAATGCAGGGGCGCCTGGGTGGCTTGGTCGGTTAAGCGTCCGACTTCAGCTCAGGTCATGATCTCACGGTCCTTGGGTTCGAGCCCCGTGTCGGGCTCTGTGCTGACAGCTCAGAGCCTGGAGCCTGTTTCAGATTCTGTGTCTCCCTCTCTCTCTGCCCCTCCCCTGTTCATGCTCTGTCTCTCTCTGTCTCAAAAATAAATAAACGTTAAAAAAAATTAAAAAATAAATAAAAATGCATAAGTCAGATTTGCAGGAGGAAATTAGCAAAACTTGTAGCTGATTTATAAAATCAGATGCTGTAATGAAAAACTGTGTACAGCAAGTCACTTAACTGTGTTTATTTAATAAATTATTTTCAGTCTCTGGACCATGGTTAATAAGTATGTATTACCTACTTTTTATTGCTAATTACAATTGAATTGAAGAGGTAGAATATTAACAATTAAAGCCTTTCTTGAAGTAGCCACTGGGAGTAAAAGGCTCTGACGTCTGTGAAATTACTCATACATTAAGGCACAGCTCATGTAAAAAATGTGACAGCACATTCTTTCTCATACCTTCTGTGAGATAAGTAACAAGATCAGAAAAAACAAAACAACACACTGAAAGCAGGTTAAAAGCTCAGCTTTTCCCCTAAATTATTCTTGATTCACCATGTCCATTTAATTGTTAAAAATATAGTGTCTTAGTGCTGGTGAGAGTGGTGAACAAGACAGAAAACGTCCCAGCCCTCCGGCAAGTGTACAGTTTATGAAGGAGAGTAGATTTGGAGTACGTGATCATGAGTGTCATACAGGGTATTACGGGAATAACAGGGGACAAAACCCAGATGGATGTGGGACAGAGAAGATCAAGGGAGGCTGAGGAAGTGCTGGCTAGATGTAGGGAGTGGTAGGTAGAATATTCCTGGCCTTTGTCAGGGCCTAAGGTGAGCAGCAGAATGTGAGAAACCGTTACATTCTTATGTCATATGACTGAAGCACAGAGCCTCAGGGGGACCATAGGCAAGGTGGCCCTCTAAGGCATCCCATGAAGGATTTTCAGCAATCCCACTTCCTGGTATGTATCCAGAGGAATTGAAATCTGAATATCAAAGAGATACCTTCACTCCCATGTTGATTGTGGCATTAGTGACCATAGCCAACACAGAGAAGCCACACGAGCGCCCAGATAAATGGATAAAGAAAACGTAGTATAGACACAGAGTGGACTCTTATTCAGCCTTGAAAAAAGAAATCCTCCTCTTTGCAACAACATGGATGGACCCGGAGGATGTTATGCTAAGTGAAAGAAGCCAGACACAGAAAGACAAATATGGCACGATTTCACTTATACGTGGAATGTACAATAGTCAAACACGTAGAAGCAGAGAGTAGAATGATGGTTGCTAAGGATTGGTGAGGCATTGGGGGGGAGGGGGAATACTGGTCAAAGCATATAAAATTTCTGTTTTGCAAAATAAATAATTTCTGGAGATCTGCTATACAACATAGGCTTATGTTGAACAATTCTGTACTGCATACGTACAAAATTTTGCTAAGAGGGTAGATCTTACGTTAAACGGTCTTACTGTAAAAGAAAAAAAGACCCCCAAAACAGAAACACAAAGCGGGGGACAGGTGGAAACTTTTGAAGGTGATGTATAAGTGGATATGGCATTGATAATTATTATGGTTTCATGGCATATACTTATCTCCAAAGTCATTAAGTTGTATACATTAAATATCTACAGCATCATATGTATTAATTATAGCTCAATAAAGAAGTTACAAAAAAGAATTACAAAAACATCTTTTCAGCTTTAACCTCTAACCCAAAGGGAAGCCATTGAAGGATTCTCCAATGTTTGGGAGGTTTGAATACGAGAAGAAGACAATCATTTCTTATCAACTCCTTTCCAGAGTGGTCCAGAGTGGGAATCCATTTTGAAAGATATGGGTGGTCACTGTTGAAGAAACCTTCAATAAGGAGCAAATAAGTAGTATTAAATATTTAATAAATAGTAAGTTACTGTGTGAGATAGAACTCCTTATCCATAGGATTTACACCTCAGATTACTTTACATTTGGTCTCTAAGAACATAAATAAAACGACATTGCCATCTACCCAAGGAAGTGCGTCTGCGATTGGACAGTTTTGAGTATTAGTTCTGAATTGGAGCAGGTATGTGTAGATAACCCAACCCCTGGATTTCTTTGGTGTTTCAATATTCTTGCTTGAAAATATGCTCCGAAAGCAGCCAAAAAATGTGTGTTTTCATGAATAACTTCAAGTTTGGCTGCCCAAGCCTCTTCATTTATACTTGTCCTTTGACATTAATATGTTCACGTGGACAGAAATATAAAGGAGCTCACTGCTAATATCTGCTCAGGAACAGAAGGTCGAGGATTTATGAGTATGGCCCTGACCTTAACTATAGCAGAGGGCTAGGGATATTTCAATTCCCAGAATGCACACTCTTTCGAAAATGACCTGTGAACAGAGGAAATACCTTCATTTTAAACCTTGTCTCACATTATACCCTGAAAAAATTTTAAAGCAATTTCTGATAAAAAAAAAAATAGCTATGTCATTACCTTAGAAATCCTTTCAATCAATCCACAAATATTTATCGGGCACCATACTTAAGTCAGGCAGTTCACTTTTTAACCCTTAATCTCTGAGTCCCGGAAATTAGATGTGTCAGGCTTCTTCACTTTATTGGTCAAACTTGGGATTAGAGAGATAAGCTTGCCCTAGGACACAAAACTAATAAGTAGTGGAGACGTGATTTAAACAGGTCTGGCCTGGCTGCTTCAAGAGAGCATGCCATTGTCACTGCCATGTGCCGCCTGCCTCCCAGGAGTTTATTTAATATTTATACTTACATGGGCTAGATATTTTGTGGATCACCAAGCTGTGCCCACCAGTCAGGAGAAAAGTGAGGGAGAGTTGTAAATGATGAAGACATGTGCTTCGAGGGAATAGTATTCGCTATCCTGGGGCAGGGTTTAGTGAAGTTCAGCTGGCTGAGAAGAGGACGGAGTCATGGGGTAGTGGGCTTCTTACTCTGTTTAGAAGGTAGTCTCCAGTAGAAGAGGGAAATAGTCGTACTTGCTTGTTTGCTTATCATTTGTCTCAAAATAATTAAACCTAAATGAGAAGGATTAATGAAAATCCTGGCTTCTTTCACTGATTGATGCTGTGATTGATGGTAAATAGAAAACAATAAATGTACACGAGTAGTCCCAGGCATTTTTATTTCTTTAAAAAGAAAGATGAGAACTTCTTAAACTATATTTTGCTGAAGATTAGCGTCTTGTTGGATGTTAATCAGCACTCTGCCAAAAATTGCTGGTCCCACCGTGAAATAAACGTAGGAAATTCTAGAGGATACACTGTCAAACTTCATGTTTATAATTGGTTTCGTTAGAACTTTTAATAGGAACACTGTAATCACTGATTCCCAGGCACCCTAAACCCATTGAATGAGAATCTCTGGGGTGAGACTCAGGCGTTGGTATTGTAAAAAAAAAAAAAAAAAATTCCAGGTGATTTTGGTATGCGGAAATGCTACTGTAATGGAACATTCTTCTAGTACCTATGCTCAGGCTGGAGGCCAGTTCCTTCTCATATCCACAACTGTTTGTCACAGTGGAGAAAAAATGATGACACATGACACAATGTAGGAAGGCTTTTGTAGCTTGTCATAGATTTGGTTCTTTATTCAATGAAAGTCAACTTTTATCAGAGACACATCCTATGAATCACTAGTGATGGGGGAATGGGCGGAATTTCAAGAGGCAATGGAAGTAACCGGAAAGTAAGCCAAGTCTCACCCTGATTTCTGTCCACAATGCTTCTGTTTTTCAGGAAGCAGCAGCCAGGACCACCTCCCAAATCCAGTGCCCTTGGCTGCCATTCCCCACTGTTGCCTATGATGTCCTCTGCTGCAGGCCTGTGGAAGGCTGATGTCTGAGTTTCACCTTTGATGCTTTTTCCTTTGATCCTGGCAGGCTTCAGGTCATATTAAACGGGCTCTTGTTCTCTTTTAGTCTGTTCAATATGCCTGGAATTTTGTGAAATGAGTTTATTAAGGATTAGAGTTGATCTCCCTTCTCAATTCCTTCCATGGAGCCCAGTGTCTCCCAATAGGGATGAATCCCAGAGGGGAGACTCCTACTCCCTGGGCTTGCTCACCTCTCCAGCCACATGTCTCAGGACTGTTGCAGCCTCTGCCTTGAGCAGAGAAGGCTGTGCTCTTCTCCTCATAGTTCCTTGAGCACCACACCTTCTCTTTGCCTTAGAGCTTTTGCACAGGTGACTTTCCCCTCCTTGGGAGTGTGTCCTTTGTGCCTTCTGGCCAATTCCTATCTGACACATCTTTCTCAACTCAGCCCAGAGACTTACCATTCCTGACAATGCCCTCCTCCCGCACCTACTCATCTGGGTTAAGGACCCCTCAGTTCTGCCACAAATAGCACCCACAACATGGTGCCACAGTGGTAGCTTACCCATATTTCTTCCCCGCCGGGTTGTAGATTCCTTGAGGGCAGGTCTGTGTTTCTTTTTTCAGTTCTTGCTTTAATGCCTGGGTTATCAAACTGCCTTCCTGAAGTTCACGAGTAAATGAAAGCACTGTCTTCTCCGCTCTTCCATACCCTGAACACACCAGTCACATGTTCCCAGTTTCACATCCTTTGGGAACACTTTCTCTTCTTTTCTGGAACACAATCTCTTTTCATAAATGGTATCTCCAATAGCGCCTCGTCCATATTGACACCATATTGATTTCTACTTTTTTTTTAACTTTGTAATCCATTTTTACTTTGTAATATGCATTTTATAGAAATGTCATGTGAGTTTTGTATTCCCAAATGGCACACTTTTCTTTTTTTTTTTTTTATATGAAGTTTATTGACAAATTGGTTTCCATACAACACCCAGTGCTCATCCCAAAAGGAATGGCACACTTTTCAAGATGACCTGGATTCTTTCACTTCCAATCAACTAGATATGGAATGACTAGATATGGAATGACCATTCTGATCATATGACTCGAGCCTATGTTGCAGCCTTATTCTGTTCAGCCATGCGTACTCTTTCTCTCACTGTGCCCTCATTTATGGCTCCAGCAGTGAACTTTCTGCTTGCAAATGTCTTCATTCATTTTTTAGTTTAATAATTCAATATCCTCATTTACTGTGTATCACTCAGCACCTCTTCTAGGTGCTGGGAATCCAGCAGTAAACAAAATATACAAAAACTCCCACTCTGGTGGGTAGAGGCAGAAAGTAAACACCATAAACAAGTAACATATGTAGTGTCACATGGCAATACACACATTGGAGAAAATTAATATGGAAGGAGGACAGTGGATGTTGAGGGAATTGCGGTTGAAAATAGGAAGACTCACTGATAATGTGGCCTTTGAACAGCATCCTGAGGGAATGAGTCCTGTGGATATCAGGGGAAGAAAGTTCCAGAAAGAAGGAATAGCAGGTGCCAGCACCCTGGAGAGAGTATGCTAAGTGTGTAGGAGTGTGGAGGAACAGTAAGGATATCAGTGTGCCTGGAGAGGGCAAAGTGGAAGAATCACTAGGGAGGGAGCCGGGGAGGTGAGGGGGGTGGACGGAGACTATAGGGTCTGGAGGTCATGATGAGAACTTCACCTACTTATCAGAACCTTTATGGGGCATCCACTGTAGAACCAATGCCATTTTCAGTGCTTTGGAGGGTGCAAAGATGAATCAGGCTCAGACTGTCATCAGTGAGTTCTGACTCTGTAGTATGGGTACAGCCCCAATATGGGTGAGAAGCTTCTCATATCCCAAGTGCTGAAGCTAAGTGCGGACTCTCATATACTGTTGGTGCCAGTGTAAATCGATACACTATTTTCCCCCAACATAACTCAATCTGGCAAAATGTATATAAAACTCGAATACGTGTGCTCTTTGACCCAGTGGTTCTACATCTAGGCTTTTTTCCTAAGTAAATAAAGAAGTATGCAAGGATATATAAGCAAGGATATTTACAATGCATTGTTTATAACAGTGGGAAATTATTCAGCAGTGAGCTTAGGCAAATGAATAATTATATATCCAACTAAGGACATACTTTACATTTATTCAAAATGATGATGTAAGTATTGATACAGAAAGATGATCATGATTTATAGTTAAGTGGAATAAAGTTATAAAATGGCAAGCAAAGGATGAATCTATCTTTATAGCATATTCAAAGTCTGTGATTTATGTATCATGGAAACCTTATGAACATGAATCAAGGTTTTTTTTGTTTTTTTTTTTGTTTTTTTTTTTTAACGTTTATTTATTTTTGGGACAGAGAGAGACAGAGCATGAACGGGGGAGGGGCAGAGAGAGAGGGAGACACAGAATCGGAAACAGGCTCCAGGCTCTGAGCCATCAGCCCAGAGCCCGACGCGGAGCTCGAACTCACGGACCGCGAGATCGTGACCTGGCTGAAGTCGGATGCCTAACCGACTGCGCCACCCAGGCGCCCCAATCATGAATCAAGGTTTTTTTTTTTTTTTTTTTAATTTTTTTTTTTTTCAACGTTTTTTTTTATTTATTTTTGGGACAGAGAGAGACAGAGCATGAACGGGCGAGGGGCAGAGAGAGAGGGAGACACAGAACCGGAAACAGGCTCCAGGCTCTGAGCCATCAGCCCAGAGCCCGACGCGGGGCTCGAACTCACGGACCGCGAGATCGCGACCTGGCTGAAGTCGGACGCTCAACCGACTGCGCCACCCAGGCGCCCCATGAATCAAGGTTTTAACAGTGCTAATACCTGCAAAGTGGAACTTGGGGTGATTTTCCTTTCTTCATTATACCTCTCTGTATGGTCTGATTAAATAAACGGGAAGATATTAGCGTGGCAATCGGAGAATGATTATTTCCAGTTTTTAAAAAGGGAAGTAAAGATAAATGCTCGGGCCACCATATACCCTGTGGCCAGTGTATGTACTCCTTTTCACCTGCGATCCCCGATCACATGAGGTGGATTTCTGGGTCCCCACATTAAAAGAGTTGCTGGGCTTTTTATCAATCTCCTTTTTTTTTGTCTGACCAAGTAGGGTAGATCTAAGTACACATCCTCTTGACCCTCCCTTCCTTCCACCCCTTCCTAAATTTCTTTTGACATCAGTTTCTTCTAAGTAAAGGTGATAAACGGAAATATCGCACAACAGGAGCCATATTCATCAGCGGGACTTGCTGACTGATGAACATGCCTTATACATGCGGGGCCCTGTTTGGGACTCTGTGGTCCTGGATGAGAAAACATTCCTGGGTCCTCAAGGACACTTATTACTCATGGTTGTTACTTCTTGAATATTACTGGTGCCTATTCAGGACGTGAAGACTTAAAAATGGGTTTGTCCTGCCCCTTGCCTGTCCCCTATACAGTCCTGACTCAGCCAAGCAGCAAAAAATTAATAGTGTTCTGAAAGGACTGAACAAAAGCTATAGTTTCCCACCAATCCCCCTGGGGAGCTAGAGATGCCAGGGCTGTGGTTCGGAGGCATTAATTCTGCTTGCTTTGACTTTGCCAACTGTGTTTTATTTCTTTTTTTCTCGCTCACTGGGCACTTCATTGTAGCGTTTTGTATAAAAGGAAACCTTCAGCAAGTATTGCAGTTTCCCTCATGTGCTTAGGCAGCGAATGCTGTCAAAAGCACTCAGTATGATAACAAAACGGCTCTCATCAATGACATTTTTTTTTTATTATGGATTTCCTAGCTCTCTGATAGGCTGCGCCTTTGATTTAGGCTTTCAAAAAGAATTTAATCATGAAAGAAAGCCCTGTGTGCCAGGTGAATCCTCTTGAAAGCAATTGCCTTTTATATCTCCAGGTTCTTAATCGTTCCTCCAGTCTGCTTCTGCTGTTTTATTCTCTTTTATGTTTGGATCAACATGTAAATAGCCAAAGTTGATGGCTGATTTTACTTAAGGCAGATGTAATGGAAAGGTAGAAATGAAATCCAGGCTCAATGGGGGAAGGAGAGAATATGCCATTTGGGGAACCAGAGATATAGGATGCGGATCCAGTGTATCAAAGGAGGACTGTCCATGCCTAAATTTTTGCATCGGAAATATGGGACTGTTCCATATTAGCTTTCCCTAAAGTGAGTTGCAGAGAACCGTAGTCCCATGAAGTGTTCTAAGATAGTGTTCCAAGGTCAGATAGGTTAGGGAAGTTCTATGTAGTATACACTATCCTTAATGGTTTTGAACCACTAGCTCTGAGATTTTCCATAAAGGTTTATTTTGTTGAATACAGACTTTTTCTATCTTATTTGCCCACTGAACTCTTTTAGAAGAACCACTCATTATGTCCCTTTTCTCCTTTTGGGAAATTAGAAAGATTAATGAATTCTCTATAATTTAGATGAAAATATATGTGTCCTGGCATTCAAAGTTAGGACAAAAAATTAATAGATTTAGGGGTCTTCTACTTTATATCTAATTTCATGACTCTTTAACAATATACAAAAAGCAAATATGACAGTGTTAGCAATTGTTAGTTTTGAAAAGATATTATGGGTTATGCTCCTTTTAATTATGTGTTCAGTTTCTGAGAAAGTCAGTTAAGGCACATGGAAAATGTAGATGTTAATTGTATATTCATCTGTTCATTTATTCAAGAAATGTTTTTGGAGTACTTAAAATATACCATCCATGACTCCTGGCACTTTATCTAAATAAATAGATAAAGATCTCTGTCCTTGAGGTGCCAGACTAAGGTTTAACTCAATAAATATTTATGAATTATTGAGACTCGCTTCTAATAATGTCTGAGTAAGCGCCTCTCTGACTGACCCTTCTTCAGTTAACAAGTATAAACCCTAGACAAAACAAAAATAAAACAGAACAAAAAAGCAAAACCAATGGCCAGAAGATGCTCGAGAACAACCAAATGTAGGTAGTTTCTGTAAGGGAATCAACACTTTGATGAAGCAGAAGACATGGGCTGAGTTCCCATTTTCATGGCTCATGAACTGAGTGAAGGCTCAGTTTGCCCTATACATATGGAGCTCTAAAACTGTGATAGAAAATCTGAATTCTTCTTGGTTGATGGAGTCAGACAACAAAGTTCTGGACAACACAGCCTCTGGAAAGTGATGGAACCAGAGAGAAGGAGCCTAAAGGTTTGCCTATACACGCATTCCAACCATCTGACTGACTCCTGACATGAGAATGTTTAGAGCAGGTTCCAAGCATCCTTGTTAAGGATTAGATTGAAACTGTCATCCAAGAAAGAGTTTGAAGTTCAAGGCCTCTCATGCTAATTGCCTGCTAACGTAAACAATCTTAACAACAAAACTCTCGTTAGAGGAATAAAGCAGAATCTAGCAATCCATAATCTAAAATTATTTAACATACAAAGAATCAGGAAAATTTGATTCATTCTTAAGAGGAAAGAAAATAAGGAAAGGCCAACCCCAAGATGAGCCAGATGTTGGCATTAGCAGGCAAGGATTCTGAAGTAGCTATTAGAATGTTGCTCAAGCTCTTGAAGAAAATACGTTCATCATGAATTTGTTTTAAAGTAAATCTTAGCAGAGAAGTAAAAAGAATGGCAAAGAATAAGTGGAAATTCTACAGTTGAGGAAGTGAATATTTGAAATTTAGAAAATTCACCGGTCAGCTTCGGTAAAAAGAGGTGATGATGGGCGAGTCTGTGAACTTGAAGATCAATAAAATTAATGAATTTGAAGAATAGGAAAAAAAATTAAAGAAAGAAAAGGAGAGGCACCTGGGTGGCTCAGTCGGTTGAGTATCTGACTCTTGATTTTGGCTCAGGTCACCATCTTGTGGTTCATGAGATCAAGCCCAGAGTTGCACGATCAGCGCAGAATCTGCTTGGGGTTTTCTCTCTCTCCCTGTGCCCCTCCCCTGCTCATGTGCTGTCTGTCTGTCTGTCTGTCTGTCTGTCTCTCTATCTCTCTGTCAAATAAAAAAAGGAAGAACAGGACCTCAGAAACATGCAGCAAAATATGAAAACATTTACCATAACTCAAATCCCAGGAGAAAAGAGTGGGAATGGGGAAGAAATAACGGCTATTTTTTTCTTTTACTTTGTTGAAAGACATTTACAAATTTGAGGAGCTTAGAAAAACTTAAGCAGGATATATACATCGAAAACATGCCTAGGCAAAACATAAACTGCGAAAAACCAAAGATTAGGAGAAAATCTTGAATGCAACTGGAGAAAATCAACATTTGTGTAAAGGGGAATGACAATTTAAGTCATTACTGATCTCTTGTTAGAAAGAAATGGAGGCTAGGATACATTAGAACAAAATTTTTTTTTTAATGTTTATTTCTGAGATAGAGACAGAGCATGAGTGGGGGAGGGGCAGAGAGAGAGGGGGGACACAGAATCCGAAGCAGGCTTCAGGCTCTGAGCTATCAGCACAGAGCCCGATGCAGGGCTTGAACTCACGAACTGCGAGATCATGACCTGAGCTGAAGCCGGACGCTCAACCGACTGAGCCACCCAGGCGCCCCTAGAGCAAAATCTTTAAAGAGGCTTTAAATGGCAAACTGTTAACCCAGAATTCTCTATCCAGGAAAAATATCCTTCAAGAGTGAATGCAAAATGAAGACAGTTTTCAGTAAAATCAAGAGACTCTCTTACCAACAGACCTGAACTGGAAGCAGTGTTGAAAGAAGTTCTTCAGTCTGAGAGGAAATGACAGCAAATAGAAATGATCAAGTTCAAGAGTTACCAGAAAGATAGAGTAGTCAAGACAGCATGGTATTGGTGAAAGAGGAGACACATAAATCAATGCGATAGAATAGAGAGCTCAGAAATACAGCCACACAAATATAGTCAACTGATTTTTGACAAAGATGTAAACACAATTTAGTGGAGAAAGCAGAAGTTACCCAAATATATGTATGTGTCAAAACTCAACAAACGTACACTTAAGATTTATGCGTTTCAGTGTATGTTCATCTTAAAAGGGAAAACACACACACACAATAATGAACTTCAGTTTAATGATATGTATATTGACAGATTTGGGGCAGGATGGAACACTGTCTTCGATTTACTTTGAAATACATTAAAAACAAGATGCATTGATGCATGGATAGAGGAATGAGCAAAAATGTGACAAAGCAGATTAGCAAAATTGTCATCATGATTTCAAGTGGTAGGGATACAGGTGCTAATAGTATTATATTTCTCTGTATATTTCTTCGGTATATTTCTCTGTATGTTTCAAGTGTGTTGTGATAGATATTGTAAAAAATATTTATGGACTGCCCACTGTGGACTTGTATTTCTCACCATGGTCCCCCAAATCAGGAAAAGGTAGTTCTTTATTCTCAAGGATCTCCCAGTCTAAGGAGAGAACAAACATATAAACAATAAAGAAACTGTACTATAAATTCAGTAGACATGAAAACAAGTTATTACAGCAACACAGAGAAAGGAACCCATAATCCAAACCTGGGGAGGTCAGAGGTGGTAAAGGAAGGTGCCTGATATTAGGTGAATCCTAAGGGAAGAGCAGTTTGCCACGTAATGTGGGGAAGGAGGGCAGAGGGAGGATTGTAAAGGAGGCGTCACGGGCCAAGATAAAGAAGAAAGACAGCATGAGGTGTGTAAGCACCTGCATTTTGGTGTGACTAAAGTTCAATTTACAAGAAGAAACTGGTGGGATGCTAGATATGATCAAAGGTCAGACATGTCAGTTTGGGCTTGTTTGTGGGGGAGGTATAGAATGATTGTAAATAAGGAAACATCATGAGTACATTTGAGTTTCCAACAGTTTTCTCTGGCAGCTGTGGGGGGTAGAATCAAAGTATGGCACCCAGAGGAGTAGTTGGACAGTTACAGTAATGAGACTTGTTCACTCTTTTCTTTTTTTTTTTTAAATTTTTTTTTTCAACGTTTATTTATTTTTGGGACAGAGAGAGACAGAGCATGAACGGGGGAGGGGCAGAGAGAGAGGGAGACACAGAATGGGAAACAGGCTCCAGGCTCTGAGCCATCCGCCCAGAGCCCGACGCGGGGCTCGAACTCACGGACCGCGAGATCGTGACCTGGCTGAAGTCGGACGCTTAACCGACTGCGCCACCCAGGCGCCCCAAGAGACTTGTTCACTCTTATGTGGATCCTGAAAAAATTAACAGAAGACCATGGGGGAGGGGAAGGAACAAAAAAAAGGGTTAGAGAGGGAGGGAGCCAAACCATAAGAGACTCTTAAAATCTGAGAACAAACTGAGGGTTGATGGGGGGTGGGAGGGAGCGGAGGGTGGGTGATGGGTATTGAGGGCACCTGTTGGGTTGAGCACTGGGTGTTGTATGGAGACTTGATGAGGCAGACAAGGGGACTCCGTTTAAGACCTAGGGAGAAGGCAAGGTCAGATATGGGTTCAAGGTGTCCGTATAGCTGATCATCTATAAAGGGTGTTTGGAAGTGAAAGTTGGCATTGAATAGTTACGCCAGGGGCGAGGTCCTTTAGGTGAAACAGTCCAGGGCAAATGGAGTACATTCCCGTATGAGAGATGAAGGGGCATGATTTTGAGTCAGGAGCCTGGCATGACTCTGAGTCTCCTGACTCAGTTGACAGAGATAGGAACAGGTTTAAAAGTGAACATGATGAGGGGCGCCTGGGTGGCTCAGTCAGTTGGGCGTCCGACTTCGGTTCAGGTCCTGATCTCACGGTTTGTGGGTTTGAGCCCCGCATTGGGCTGTGCACTGACAGCTCAGAGCCTGCTTCTGATTCTGTCTCCCTCTCTCTCTGCCCCTCCCCACTTGCGCCCTGTCTCTTTCTCTCAAAAATTAATAAACATTCAACAAAAATTTTTTTTAAGTGAGGATGATGATGTAGGAAGAAGTTTGTGGTTTGTTGGTTTCTGCTCCAAGGCATTTACAATCTAGAGAAAACCTGACCTTTTGAGGCTACGGGAGAGAAGCACAGAAGTGGCATCCCAGCTGGATCGTAAAGAACGTAGGATTCAGATCCCCAGAAAGACACAAGGAGACGTGAGGCCAAAGGTGAGCTCTGTGCCTTGATCTCTGAAGACATTTTTTAAAGGAACTGTTTTTTGGATTCCTAAATATTTCTAACATGGAAACAACTCAGGTACCCGTTATTAGAAGTTTAGGGGCCCACGTGAGAAATAGACACAAAAGACAGACATGAGATCCGTATATCTAGATCTCTCTCTATTCCTATTATTACTAGATCTGGACGGGAGCAGGTGGCTTGGACCTGTGACCACAACTGTGCCTTCTAAAACCTCCCTGGTTGGATCTTGGGGAGAGGAGTCTTTAAGGTAGTCAGCATGATATTCTTGTTATCCTGGGTGCTCTATAACTTCTAGGTGGAACTCCTATCCAGACAGAGAATTATCCATCTAGAAGAGTCACTGCCTCATCTGTATCAAGCCCCGAGAGAGGGGCCAAAGAGATAAAGACAACATATGACACCTGACTTTTAGGTCATTATCTTGTTCACATCCAAAAAGGAAATCAACTGATGTCAGAATCTGCCTACGTATACCTGTTGGATAGCTGTTCCCATGTTGGGGAGTCCACTGTTGGGGAGTAAATAAAGCGTGGGGAGAACAGATAGAAGTTTTACTGGCGTGCCATCCCTTGCTGGAGTGAGAGCTATTTCATGGATACGTGCAGGCAGGGAGTAGGGTCCCTTCTAACAACCTTTATATCTCTACCATAACTCAGGTCCAATTTTGTTGACTACTTCAAAAAGACATTATATCCTTCATAGAATGCTCCCACTAGACTGCCTGCCTGCGAGCCTCTCTCTTTTTTCTTCACCCACTATGGTTTCTAGGCACTGACATATTCACATTTGTAGATTTACACTCGGTTACAGATTCTTTAAGCTGTAATTTCATTTTGCTTCCATTCCTACCTGATTGATTTCATTTGAACAAGATACACCTTTGATCGCCGTCTTCATGATGAATTCTATACTACCAAGTCTCAGTGATATTTATGAGGTAAAATTGATCTTTTTTGCTGAGCCTCCAGTTCACCTTGACTTTTTACCCCAACCTATATTAAATGCATCAGTATGTCTGCTGAAACATATGTAGATTCTTGTACTTTCCCCTGTGTTCTCCTTTGAATTACCAGGCACCTTATCCGCTGTTAATCTTTTTTTTTTTTTTTTTTAATGTCAGAAGTGATGTTGACTGTCTTAATATTTTTCCCATTTTAACTGAGAATATTTCATCTTTCCTTCCAATTGCAAGTGAAAGTCCCCTAAATCAGAATAACAAATTATTTTCTTCCCAGTCATCATGATATACTTTTTGTCAGAGATATTCTATAACCTCTAGGTGGAACTCAAGGATACGTGCTGTACTCCTCCCTCTTTCCAAAGTCAGGGAAGAAGTGTGTGTGTGTGTGTGTGTGTGTGTGTGTGTGTGTGTGTGTGTACGTGTGTGTGTGTGTGTGTGTGTATCTTCACTATAGAATTAGTGGCTTTTAGCAGGGACAGGAAAATCTCTCTCTCAAGCCTGGATAACATCACTAGAGCCTCTTTTCTCCTTACTTTTTCTTCCTTGCCAAATGAGCTGGGAATACTTCTATTTGGAAGGAGTCCTTGATCGTGGAAGACAGAAGAGGACAGGGTGCCTTTGTGGTTCAGTCAGTTAAGCCTCTGACTCTTGATTTCAGCTCAGGTCATGATCTCATGATTCGTGCATTCCAGCCCTACCTCAGGCTCTGTGCTGACAGCATGGAGCCTGGTTGGGATTTTCCCTCTCCCTCTCTCCCTGCCCCTACCCCAATCATTCTCTCTCTCTCTCTTTCTTTCTAAATACATACATACATACGTACATACCTATCTACGTACATACATACAATTGTTTTTTAAATTTTTTTTTAACGTTTATTTATTTATTTAAAAAAAAATTTTTTTTTCAACGTTTCTTTATTTTTTTTGGGACAGAGAGAGACAGAGCATGAATGGGGGAGGGGCAGAGAGAGAGGGAGACACAGAATCGGAAGCAGGCTCCAGGCTCCGAGCCATCAGCCCAGAGCCCGACGCGGGGCTCGAACTCACGGACCGCGAGATCGTGACCTGGCTGAAGTCGGACGCTTAACCGACTGCGCCACCCAGGCGCCCCTAACGTTTATTTATTTTTGAGACAGAGACAGAGAATGAACAGGGGAGGGTCAGAGAGAGAGGGAGACACAGAATCTGAAACGGGCTCCAGGCTCTGAGCGGTCAGCACAGAGCCCGACGCGGGGCTCCAACTCACGGACCGCGAGATCATGACCTGAGCCGAAGTCGGCCGCTTAACCGACTGAGCCACCCAGGCGCCCCCATACAATTTTTTTTAAAAAAGAAGACGAAGCCTGGCAAGGACAGCCTAGTAAGATACATTTGGCTCTGGAACTCTGGCAAGTGGGCTTTCTTTGTCAATGCTGTCACTAGGAGAATAGTAAGATCTAGAAAGCCAAGAAGAAAACCCTTCAGCCTCACTTTAGTTAAAGCCCAAACCTAAAAGGTAGAATAATGGCCATGGCTCATCCAGACCACTGTGAGGGAAAAAAATTCCAAACCTATCCTTATATTTACATACGGGGGTTTCTGTTCCATTCTTAAGGAAGAAACAGTGTTAGAGAAATACTTCTGGCCCTTTCACCCAACTTTTTTTTTCAAGAGGAGAGTGAGACAAATTCAGCTGGCGAGGCGGTATGGAGCCCCTGGAAGCCTTTGAGTCTTCTTGATGGGGACGTGGCCACTGCCCTGTGACTCAGGTGACATGGGACATCTGCTCTATGCAGCCTTCAGGGTTGGCAGGGATTTGCAGTTCTCTGCTCTTAATTTCAGCTTCTTCAAGGCCGTAACTGCATAGGTACCTAAGGGTTGCACACTTAACCAAACTCTAGGTTTGGGAAGTGGTAAAGGAAGCTTTGCAGTGGCCTCTGATCCGGATTTATTGCCAATTAGGCTGATAGTCTGATGCCTACGTGGCTAGTTCACTGTGTTTGTATCCTGGAGGGGACAGGGGAAAAGTGGTGATCTGCATACCAAGTCCCACCCTGAACTTTCACCCAGCTCACCAGGATAGTAGGTCCCACTGAGGTTTAGATATCAAAGATTTCACTAAGCATAGAGCTTTAGATTTTCCTGGGATGTATTCTGTGCACATGGATCCCTCGTCACACAATGCGACCTATTACAGTGTCAGCTAGCCAAAGATCCAAGGACTTAGGATCCCTGGTGGAGCATCTCTTTCCATCAACTATAATCAACATCCCTAGCTAAGACCCTGTTCTTTTTGGAACAATGGAGTTTTGGTCTAGAGAACCAAAATGTATTATTTATATATTATAATATAGTTATACAATAATACAAATTACTGCCCATATTCTTTCCTTTTTGAAACCCCAATACGATGTGGAAGAAATGATTCAATCATGACCTGTCATGTGGCAAAGTGGTCCTAGACATAGGCCACCATAGTTAGAGAGAGAAAGATCTACAATAGGATGTAATAAGGGGAAAGGCATATCGAAAGGGAATTGTTACTTAGAACATGACTGGCAAAATCTGTTCTGTGAAGGGCTCACGAGTAAACGTTTTTAGCTCTGTGGGCCACCGGTTCTGTCACAAGCACTCAACTCTGCCATTGTAATGCGAAAGCAGCCGTATGCAATATGCGCATTAATGAGAATGGCTGTATATTAATGAAGCTTTGTTTAGAAAGCAAGTGGTGGGCCAGATTTGACTCATGGGGCCATCTTACCAACCCTGTATCTAGATAGTGACATAAGAGTGAGCACTTCCTATTCAAAAGTGGTCTTGATAGAAAGGGAGAGCTTTTGGAACTCAGTACCTACCTTGCCAGCATGTTCTCTGGACGCAACTCACACCTGCTGAGTCAGCGCTCTGCTAAGCTACCCAAAGGGACATGGGATGAACCTCCAGCACTGACCCCTGTGAGCAGTACGATTTATTTCACACGAATCTACAGGAGTAGATAGGAGTCACGGCAAAATCTCTAGAAAGATTCGTCTGAATGGCCACAGCCTCCAATTCATCTTCTCAACTCTGGTAAACCAACTATCTCTGTCAGGCTTTGGAAACTGTTTCTGTCAAGATTATTAGTTTTCGGGGCGCCTGGGTGGCTCAGTCGGTTGAGCGTCCGACTTCAGCTCAGGTCACGATCTCACCATCCGGGAGTTTGAGCCCCGCGTCGGGCTCTGGGCTGATGACTCAGAGCCTGGAGCCTGCTTCCAATTCTGTGTCTCCCTCTCTCTCTGCCCCTCCCCCGTTCATGCTCTGTCTCTCTCTGTCTCAAAAATAAATAAACGTTAAAAAAAAAATTAAAAAAAAAGATTATTAGTTTTCATGTTACAAAATTCAAAGATCGCTTCTCTGTAGTCTCCTGATTCAGTCACTATGCAGTGTGTGTGTAGCTGACCGCTTTGTCTTTCTTAAGACACTGTCTTCTCTTGACTTCTGTGACACTGCATTTTCTGCATTTTTGTTCTGCTTCGTTGGCCACTCTTTCCCAGTCGTCTGTGTTGGCTCCTTGAGTGCATCACCTAAATGTCAGAATGCCACGCGGCTGGGTGTTGGGCACATGCTTTTCTCTATTTGCTCTTTCTCCATCACTAATCTCATTAAGTGCTTTGGTTTAAATGACATTTATACTCAGTGACTCCAAAATTTTAACTGTACCTCTGGCATCCTCTTTCAGGATTCGGGTCTTATATGCAATTGCTTTTTTTGATGTTTATATTTGGATGTTTGATCATTATCTCGTTTAAGATTTACGAGGCGGAAGTACACCTGCATTTCCCCCAATTTTCATTATGTCAGTTGTATGGCATTATCCTTCCAAGTAAGAACCCGCCTCATTCTTCATTTTTCTTTCTCACAGTCTCCACTTCTGAACCAGAAGCAAGACAGAGCCCAAAGCAAACAGCTTCTGTCCATCTCTGCCAATCCAAATCCTCTCTCTGCTGGACTCCTCCAAATTCTCCTCTTTCCTGCTTACAATCTGGGAACAGACAGGAAGCCATGTTTAAGGGGGGGGGATTGTTAAATGGGTGACAGGCATTAAGGAGGGCACTTTTTGGGATGAGCACTGGGTGTCTTATGTAAGAGATGAATCACTGGGTTCCACTCCTGAAGCCAAGACAACACTGTATGTTAACTAACTTGAAGATAAATTTTTAAAAATGGTAAACTGGATTATGACTCTGTCTGCAGAGAACCTTTCACGATTTCTTGGCACACTGAGAGAAAACCCACAGTTCTTACAGTATCTGGCCCCTCCCAGACGCTCCAATCTCACCCTCTCTTTGTTCCAGCCACACAGCCTTGTTCTGGTTGTAGCACTTACTGTAGAAGCTGTTTCTTCTGTCTGAAATGTTCTTCCCCCCGAGATCTTTGCACGACCAGCTCCATTTAATGCCTCAGTTCAAAAGTCAGCTTCTCAGGTCTTTCCTTATGAACTGAACCGTTTATCACTTCACTCACTACCCAGAGATGCTGGCAATGACACCACTGTCCTTATTTTCCTCATGACCCTCGCATGATTATAAGGGAGTACGTTTCTGTGGTTATTGTGTATCTCCCATTGGAAACTAGGCTCCCAGGAGTTTCCCTCTGTATCGCTGGGTGCAGGGCTTAGCCAAGAGTTGCCTCTCTGTAAACACTGGTTAAAAAATGAATGGCAGGTGCACCCCAAAGAGCTTCTTCTCTTTCTTAAACATTTACACCAGGAACATTGTTTCACAAGCAGTCAGATCTCTGCTCAGTGAGTCACCAACTCCCACAATGCATCCCGTCTTCCTGTGGCAGTTGATTGGTTTCTGGATCTTTCCAGGCTGTTCCAGGCTGATCTTTTCAGGATCAGGCTACTGGATCCTGAGCGTTAGGGCTGCCTCATCCCAAGAGGGCCGCTCTAGACTGTCCTTTTCCTGTGAAGCCACAGTCTTCTGCCAACTTCCTCTTGATCCCCTTGTACTTTTTCAGAATGTTTTCCTTTTGGATTTTACACGATCGTGATACATACGTACGTGTATGATAAAGAGTCTGTGACCTCTTGACTCCAAATGGGCCAGTTCCGGTTTCACACTGTGGTCTCAGCATAATTATGAACGACCCTCCCTTTGCTCCTCCAAGTCGTCTGAGTTATTCCTACTCTTTTGTCGTGAGCCTCTGTTCCCCCGGCTTTTATCCCTCCTGGTGAGGGGTCTCAGGTGGCATTGCATTCTCCGTTGGTCCCCAGGGAGCCCTCATCACCAACTGTCACATCTGGCCGTGGGGCTCCAGTGCGGGCTTTGCAGCCACCGCCTTCTCGTGCCAGGGCAGACGGACTAATTTATCTAGGTGAGATGAATTAGCAATTAACAATTCGCCTCCCCAGAGCTGCTGAGCCGGGCTTTGCCCAGGGAACTGCCCGCCTCAGAACGCTGAGTCATCAGCCAAGAGCCCACAGCCTTCAATATTTGCAAACTTCTCATCTCCTCTTCTTCCTCTTCGGCCAAATGAATGCCTTGCTGTTCGTGAACAGGCCTGCTAGTCAAGAATGAATTGAAATTTCTTTCTCTTTTTCTTTCATTCTTTCTTTCTTTTTTTTTTTTTTTTTTAGCCTGCATGTGTCTCACGGGCGTAACCTTCACGAATCAGCAAATAATTTTACTTGTTGATTGTATCTGGTGTAGCAAAATCTTACGTTAGCCACAATTTCTTAGCCATTGATTTGTAGCACTGAAAATGCTTCGGTGTCCTCCTCTTGAATAGTTTATTCATTCACATTTCTACCACCGAACTACACTGCTCTTTACCCAAATTGGGTTCAGGTTACCTCGTTTCCCAAGGGGACCCTACAACGTGGCTGATGTTTCACTGCTGCAGCTGTGATTTGACCCCGTTTGCCTCGATACTATCTTTTGAGTTATTCTGATATGATGTTGATAACATCCCCTGCCTGTGGCTCCCACCAGTATGTCTTTGTCATCATGTGGCCTCTTTAACAGGGTATCGGTTCACTTTGGGGGGCTTTTTTAGTCTCTGGACATTTGTATCCACTCTGGTTTGCGTGCTTTAACAGGCAAATGTTAATTCCATTCATCTGCGTTTAGGTAAGTACGTTCTAAGGTGCAAAGCTTTTCATGATGTGACTCGCTTCACAAACTACCTCCGCACTTAATTGCTTAAAACGGTAACCTTGAGTTTGCCCCATGATCCAGTGGGTTGGTAGTTTGGTGTGAGTTCAGCTGGAAGGTTCTTGTGTGGCTCTGGCTGGGCTCCCTGAGGTAAGTGCGCTCACATGGGCTGGTTCTGAATCCGAGGCGTGGTTTGCTGTTGGCTGGAGTGAGGGGAACATGGGCCCCATGTCTCTTGTCCCCAGCAGGCTCCTCAGGTCTCACTTGCATGGCTGAAAGGGTTCCAAGAACATCAAAAGGGCATGCCCAACGCACAAGCGATTTCCAAGCCGCTGCTTATGTCATATCTACTCATGTCTATTTGGCCAAAGGAAGACACATATGGCTAAGATCAGACTCAGCTTGAGAGCACACACGGAAGGGCTTTGGATACAGACAGCAGCATTACTGTGGCTTTCTTCTTCCCCAAAGAATTTATCAAAAGATTATACACTGAAATGTTGCCATAGTTATACTTTGTAATAGAATTCGGTTTTTTTATTTTATTTTAGTTTTTAGTTGGTCGTTAAACCAGAGGAGGTTTAGTTGCAAAAGTGTGACAGGGACTTTATGGTAAAAATCTTCTTACAAAGAGACGTGATCCTAGAGACCAAATTATAGTGAGAATCTGTTACCGTGGATTTGTTTGGTCAATTTGTTTTAGTAAACTTTATGGGCTGAATTGTGTCTTCTCAAACTCATTTGTTGAAGTCCTAGTTTCCAGTATCTGAAAACAAGTTCCCAGCACTCCAGTATTTATAAACAGGGCCTTTAAAGAGGTAATGAAGGTAAAATGAGGTCATATGGGCGGTCCATAATCCAATATAATTGGTGCCCTTTATAAAAAGGGGGAGATTAGGACACAGACATGAGTATGCATAGAGGAAAGACCACGTGAAGATTTGGGGTGAAGGTCACCGTCTGTAAGCCAAGCAGAGAAACCTCAGAAGAAGCCAATGTACTGACACCTTGATCTTGGACTTTCCAGTCTCTAGCACTTTGAGATAATAAATATGCTGTTGAAGCCACCCAGTCTGTGGTATTTTGTTATGGCAGCCTTAGCAAACTAATATGGTAAATATATTTAAATAAGAAGTCAATTAAATTATTTATCAAGTAAGCATCCAGTATTTAAAGATATGCTGATTCTCTACCCAGCATTGTATTAAGATATTAAGAGGGATGCTGAAGATTGCCAACAGGCACATGGAAAGATGCTCAATGTCACTCCTCATCAGGGAAACACAAATCAAAACCACACAGAGATACCATCTCACGCTGGCTAAAATGAACAAATCAGGAGACTCTAGATTCTGGCGAGGATGTGGAGAAATGGGAACCCTCTTGCACTGCTGGTGCAGCCGCTCTGGAAAACATAGGGGAGGTTCCACAAAAAAATTAAAGGTAGATCTACCCTGTGACCCTAGCAATAGCACTGCTAGGAATTTACCCAAGAGATACAGGAGTGCTGATGCATAGGGGCACTCGTACCCCAATGTTTATCGCAGCAGTTTCAACAATAGCCAAATTATGGAAAGAGCCTATGTGTTCATCAACTGATGAATGGGTAAAGAAGATGTGGTTTATATATACAATGGAATACTACTTGGCAATGAGGAAGAATGAAATCTGACCATTGGTAGCAACGTGGATGGAACTGGAGAGTGTTATGCTAAGTGAAATAAGTCCTACAGAGAAAGACAGATACCATATGTTTTCACTCTTATGTGGATCTTAACAGAAACTTAACAGAAGACCATGGGGGAGGGGAAGGAAAAAAAAGGTTAGAGAGGGAGGGAGCCAAACCATAAGAGACTGTTAAAAACTGAGAATAAACTGAGGGTTGATGGGGGGGGGTGGGAGGGAGGGGAAAGTAGGTGATGGGCATTGAGGAGGGCACCTGTTGGGATGAACACTGGGTGTTGTATGGAAACCAATTTGACAATAAATTACATATGTATATAAGCAGTGATGCTGAAGAAAAATGCACTTCATCCATTCTTTCAAGAATCATTATTGAGTTTGGACTTCATTCAAGAAAAGTATTTTAGCATTTTTGTGATTCATGCACAAATTATTATTATTTACTTATTTTTATTTGGCCCAAGTTGGATATCTTTTTTTTTCTTTTTTAATTTTTTTTCAACGTTTTTTTTTTAATTTATTTTTGGGACAGAGAGAGACAGAGCATGAACGGGGGAGGGGCCAAGAGAGAGAGAGACACAGAATCGGAAACAGGCTCCAGGCTCTGAGCCATCAGCCCAGAGCCTGACGCGGGGCTCGAACCCACGGACCGCGAGATCGTGACCTGGCTGAAGTCGGACGCTTAACCGACTGCGCCACCCAGGCGCCCCTGGATATCTTTGATTCAAAGTTGATTAACAATTGCACCTGATATGAGCTAGAATCGAAAGGGTAGGGTGCCAGGCATAGCGTTGTGAAAGGAAGGCAACGTCAAGGGTGGTTGACTGGGAGTAATCACAGTCAATGATGAGGGGGTAGAGGAGCCCCTCTGTGGGGCTCTGGAACCAGGAGGTCCAGGAATGAATTCTGTTCAGCCATTGCAGGAAGCAGAGAGTTATGTCAGATAGGAGTAGGTTTTATCCCAGGGCCGTTCATTCCCTATTTCGTAGGAGGTCCAATTTGTTTTGGGGCAGCTAACTTTGGAAACTCTGGTTTGTACCTCCTGTTATCCTCAGGATTACGGATTCCTGTAAAATGCTCTACATAAGCCGGCAATGTTTTGGTTCAGCTGGTATCCAGAAATGCAAAGGAAAATTACTAGGCAGAGAAAAGCTACTTTAGAATGGATTTATTTGAAGACCTTATGGTCTTATGGGAAAGGTGAGCCATAATTATTTTAACTCCAAACAGAAAAGAAGTGAATTCTTTATCCAGCAAGTGGGAACTCGGCTCAACTTTGCACAGAGACACAGTTCTCCGTCAACATTTGTGCAGGGAGAAGAGATTGCCTCTCCATTTTTTAATGGTTATGCTGTCTCACTTCGTAGGGCGACTACTCTTAGAAACCTAGCAGTGGTTTCAACATGTCAACGTCCGAACCATCTCCCGTTGGGAGTAAAGCTGGGTGGGAGTGTGGGGAACCAAGAGCTCCGGGAAATGGTCTCTCCTGAAGCTGACAGAAGCTCGGCTTCTGAGCTTTTTCATTTCTCCCATGTGAAATGGGAAGTGTGAATAGATAGTGTGAACTGAAGAAGTAGGCAAGAATACTTGAAACTCAAACCCTAGGAAATGTTGCTTTTCCTAAGTTGCAACGTTGCTGAATCTTTCTCTCTCTCTCTTTTTCTTAATATGAAATTTATTGTCAAATTGGTTTCCATACAACACCCAGTGCTCATCCCAACAGGTGCCTTCCTCAATGCCCATCACCCACTTTCCCCTCCCTCCCACTCCCCATCAACGCTCAGTTTATTCTCAGTTTTTAAGAGTCTCTTATGGTTTGGCTCTCTCCCTCTCTAACTTTTTGTTGTTTTTTTTTTTTTTTCCTTCCCCTCCTCCATGGTCTTCTGTTGAGTTTCTCAGGATCCACATAAGAGTGAAACCATATGGTATCTGTCTTTCTCTGTAGGACTAATTTCACTTAGCATCACACTCTCCAGTTCCATCCACGTTGCTACAAAAAGCCAGTTTTCATTCTTTCTCGTTGCCAAGTAGTATTCCATTGTGTATTTAAACCACAATTTCTTTATCCATTCATCAGTTGATGGACGTTTAGGCTCTTTCCATAATTTGGCTATTGTTGAAAGTGCTGCTTTCAACACTTGGGGTACGAGTGCCCCTATGCATCAGCACTCCTGTATCTCTTGGGTAAATTCCTAGCTGTGCTATTGCTGGGTCATAGGGTAGATCTACTTTTAATTTTTTGTGGAACCTCCACACTGTTTTCCAGAGTGGCTGCACCAGTTTGCAGCTGAATCTGTCTCTTTCAGTAGACTTGATTTTTAGCCATCTTAACAGGTTATACGTACCCACCATAAATAAATTCCAAAATACCTTTTCAAAAAATAATTTCACAGAGACATAGATTGTTAATGCATTACTTGCATAAGCATTAAATAATTAAATAATTAGCATAGAGTTCTTGGAAATTTGTGAATTTAAACAGTCATCTATAAAGCTCTTTAATTTAGAAAATGTTTAAATGCTTAAGAAGGGGAAAGATGTCAATATTGATGAGAGAAAGTCAGCATCTCTGAGAACTCCGTGATACCCATTTCACTGAAGAACATTCTTGTATAGATAAGCAATACTGATTTTAAATGTAAAGAGTGGGGGATGAAAGTCAAAGGAAAAAGAATAGAAATTACAGACATAGAGGCTAACTTAACCAGGGCGTGACTTCTGGATGGTAAAGTGAGATTGTGAGAGAAAATGGTGCCAGCCCAAGTATCTGGCCTGGGGGACCTTCCTACTTTGCATAGTTAAGGGGCAAACAAGCTCATCTCAAGGCCGAGTGGGATCAAGAGAGGTACAAAGGGAGAGCGGACCACTGGGAAACTTTTCTGTCTTCAAAGAGAATAAAGAATGAGCTGCTGGGTGAAGCTATTCCTCTGACCACTTTTATTTTAAATTTATTTATTTGAATAAATAATACATTCTCACGGCAAAAAAAAGTATTGAAAGGTACCTGAAAGGCAGAAGTATAAAGTGTAAATCACCCTCCCTTCCCCATTCTTTGATCTTCCATCCCCCACTTCGCCTATCCATTTCGGGTTTCTGTTTAGAGGTGATCGAGGAATAGACATGGGTTTTTTAACTCAAAAAGAAAAAAGAAACATGAATGGTTGCAATACTACACTAGTGATTTAAAACCTTGGTTTCTTCATTTACTATCTTTTTGGACATGTACCATTTGAGTCCATACAGAAATACCTCACTGAACAAAATGTTTCAGAATATCTATTTTGTGGACATGCCTATGACTGTCCTACGGATGTAACTGGGATGTCTTCATATTGGGGGTTTTGTTTTGCTCTATTAGCTTATTGAGTTAAATGTTTATCTCATTTTTCTTCTTCAAGAAAAAAGGCATTTATGACTATGAATTTGCCTCTGATTTCTTTTACAAAAGATCTTTTTTTTATTGTAGCCTCATTGTCAATAATTTCTAAAATATTCTGAAATTTCAGTTTTGATTCTTCAAAAAATACTTTTAAAAGGTTTTTTTTTGTTTTTTTTTTTTATCCTTTAGGGATATAGTCTTTTCATTATGCATTGGCTATTAAAATACAGTGTGACCTATTTTTAGGCTAATTCACAGTATTATTTTAACAATGGCAGTTTTTTAGGAAAAGAATAAGCACGTTTCATGTGCAAGTAGCCTTCTATACTGAGTCTCACCTGGCGGTGCCTGAAGAAATCTGTCATTACCATACCCTGAACCTGGCCCTGTTATTATCAGCTATCAGAATTACACAACCTCACAAGGAAATTACTGGGATTTAGGAAATGTGTACAGCAACCCCACCAATAACAATGGGGACTCCGTACAGCTAAATTATACATTTCCATGCCATCAATGCTGAATGAGATTCTGTAACTTACATAAACTAGTAATTGGTGTTTCCTGCCATGGATTCATAAATCCATTTTTTTCTTATATAATTCAAAGGACATTTTCTTCTCCTTGATGAAAATAGATCCGCTTTGGAGTGCAAGGAGAGCCTTCTCGGTACCCACTCTTAATTTGATATGTACGTTGTTCATGATTTAAGTTGATTTTTCTCATCCTATAATTTAAGAATTCTCCTCTCCTCCTCCCTAGGCTGCCAAGTACAATTGTTTTATTTAAGACAAACTACAAAAGTGGCCAGGAATGATTTGGCTAAGAGATTAAGCTGGACTTCTCGAAGGACCCTTCGTTCCATTGTGGCTACAAGCCATTTGTTTGCTATAGTAACCTCAGATACGTGTGCTGTGTGAATGGACGTAAAGCCTCTGCTTATGAGGACAACGTTTGGTCCATATTCAGGCCCTGGGTGGACTCTGCTCAGAGAAATGTCCCTCTGCATGTCTCAAGCATTTATGTGTTGTTGGTTATACCCAAGAGATGGAAGAAAAACACAAGTACCTTTTCTCTTTACAAAGGATGTAGTAATTTGTGCATCCACAGGGGAAAACAGCAGTTGACCGTGCTGGATAGCTTTCAGTAAATAAGTAGCCTTATTTTATTTTATATGTTTATTTTTATTTTTGAGAGAGAAAGCGAGCACAAGCAGGGGAGGGACAGAGAGAGAGAGGGAGAGATGAATCCCAAGCAGAGCCCGACGCGGGGCTCAGTATTGCAAACTGTGAGATCATGACCCGAGCTGAAATCCAGAGTCAGACGCTTAACGGACTGAGCCACCCAGGAGCCCCTAAAAAATTAATTTTATGATTACCAAGAAATAGGTTAGTGAGAGAGCAACGGGTACACAAGGATGAATAATGTCTAGTGTGACCCTCACTGGTTGTATTTTTCACTTATTTTTCCTTCTCCAGTCTAACTAATGATTGTTGGACAAAACCAGTTAATGGATTATAAATCACGTATTTTTCCAGGTTTCGGAATACTGTTAGGTGACATAGTACAGTAAGTCTATTAAAAGTATCTAATTAAGGGATTGGTTCTATTTATGACGATCTTCTGAGCACTGCATTCTAACTGTGCCTCACAGTCATTTCCAGGCTGATAGACTAATTGGAATGAATAGTACTCTGATCCAACAATTAATTTCAAATGCCGTAGCCTGTGTCCTCTTTCTGGAACAAGAAGTTTTCTTCCCTAAAGGTTTTTTTTTTACCAACTTAAGTCCTACATGTGATTCCTGCACAAATTTACCCGATTATTTGTGAGGAAAACTGTGCATTGGAAGAGTAGGATGAAGAGTATTTCTTAAAAATTTTTTTAACATTTATTCATCTTTGAGAGAGAGAGACAGAGAGCAAGCAGGGGTGGGGCAGAGAGAGAGGGAAACACAGAATCCGAAGCAGGCTCCCGGGCTCTGAGCTGTCAGCACACAGCCCGACGTGGGGCTCGAACCCACAAAACGTGAGATCATGACCTGAGCCTAAGTCGGACGCTTAACCAACCGAGCCACCCAGGCGCCCCTGACGAAGAGAATTTTTATGTGGACAGTCAATCGACATTCAGTTCATTCATATGGTTGTGCACCGCCAGTCGTCTCCAGCCTTTCTCAGCTTGCAAAACTGAAACTCTGTATTCATCCTCCATTAGCTCCCTACTCTCCCACCCTGCCGTCCCCGGCAACCACTGGCCAAAACTTCTAAATCTCGAGTTCAGTTACCTTAATTCCATCCTCATTCCCTTTATCACTTCGTTGCGGTGGACACCATGGTACAACTTCAGCTTTCTGAAAGTTTGTTTTGTTTTGTTTCTGGTTTTGTTTTGTTTCTTAGCATCTCTGTCTGTTTCCTTCAACAGCTCTTCTGCTTCCTGGATGGCGTGGTTAAGTGGAAATTCAGGAAACTTCAGTCATGATCTTTAGCCTACTTCTCTCATTAGCGCTTGTCCCCAAGACATTGGCTGTGTGTATGTGACTTTATCATGTCTATTTAGTCAATTCAGAAATTTGTTTCTGGTTCTGTGTTGGCACTCTAATCTCGAGGGTATACACATCCCAACTCAAGACTGTCACCCTCACCTCATTCTTAGGGTTTTCAAGGATTTTATCCTGTTATCTCTTCCATAACTCATTTCTCTATTTGTATGTATGTATGTATGTATGTATTTTGAGGGGGGTATCCATGTAGGGGAAGGGGAGAGAGAGAGGGAGAGAGAGAGAGAGAGAGAGAGAGATTGAGAGAGAGAGAGAGAGAGAGAGAGAGAGAGAGAGAGAGTATCAAGCAGGCTCCACGCTGACAGCATGGAGCCCAAGGAGAGGCTTGATCCCGCAAATCGTGAGATCATAACCTGAGCCAAAATCAAGAGTGAGAGCCCAACCAACTGAGCCACCCAGGAGGCCCTCATCTCTCTATTTTCTCTCTGTCTTTCTGTTTTCTTAACTTATATCTTGTCACATCCTCCCAGAGACTCAATGCTTCTTTATCTTCTGCCCCCACTCGCCAAGTACAGTCAGTTCTATCTCTGAAAATATTTTATGTGTGTCTTTTACTTTCTCTTTCCACTGTGGCCATCAGAGATAATTCCCCGGGTGCTGCGTGGCAGCAGACTTCCTCCTCCTTCTCCCCCATTATGCTCCATGTATCTTCCCCAAAGACCACTTTCCTTGTGTCTACCTACCATTTCACTGAACCCGTTTCCCACACCTTTCTGTCTGAGTTCCTCTGCTTGGTTTCATATCTCTCAAACCACATTTTGTTTCCTAATATGCCTTCTGTACTCTTGTTGTGCTAGTCTCTTTTCTGCTCCGTGGGTATTTTTATTTCCGTGCCTCTATTCACGTGGCTCCCATATTCCTGGCACCTTGTATTTTCCTCTAGGTTTAACTTGACACATGAGGACCATTCTGCTTCTCACGGATCTCCTCATTCTCTAACATTCTGTAGTCCCCACCGGAATCACAGGAGTTTTAGCATCACATATGATCAGGTTGCCTGCTCCTTTAGATGTGTCTATTTTGTGTCCCTCTCGCTTAATTACAAATCTCTTGAGGGCGTAGGTCTACATAGCTGCTGAATGACCGAAGATGTTACATGAGATAGAAATGTCTTCGGTTTGCAACGGCTGTAAGAAGGACAAGTTTGAAAACATATCCGGGGAAGTTGGAAAGCTTCTTCTCAAGTAAGGGAGTCTTGGCCAAATAACTTCTGTTTTTCAGGTCGTCCTTTTTGCAGGGCAGTTGTTGAGATCATGTTTTGGGAAGCGAAGCTGTGGATTCTGGAAGGAGGCCAGAGGGAGTCAGAAGCTGGAGAAAGCTTCGCTGGAGACACCAACTAGAATTAAGATGGGGCTTATGAATAGCTTGCCCTTTGTGTGCACGTGATTAACTTGTAATTCAGCTCCTTGTCTTATAAAGGAACATGACTGAAAACGTGGCTTTGTTGCTTGTTCGTTATACACAGCCATAAAGCTGTATTGAAATCTGAGCATTCTGGGCATGAAATTTCTCTTTTTAAAAGAAGCTTTCTGCATTGTCTGTACTCTAACATTAGGTGGAAGTAGAGAGTTATAGACATAAAGTCCAAGATCTAAGGTCACAAAGTCTGAAGACCTCACGATCCTTCCCATAGTCAGAAAATTGGAGGAATTGACATTTGCATGATTAATCTGAAAGGTTTATCAGATTTATGGATCCTTTCACATAACCTGCTTTGGGTTTGTTGGTTTCTCTATTGTTTTTCTCTTTTCAACTTTATTTATTTCTGGTCTTATCTTTAGATTCCTTTTTTTCTGGTTGCTTTGGTGTTACTTTTTCTCATTTTTCTAGTTTCTTAATGTAGAAGCTGCTTTTATCAATTCCAGAAATTTTTTCTTAACTATTATATACACTTAATTTTATAAACACCCTTGACAGACATTGTTTTAGTTATTTCCACAAATTTTGAGATGGTGCATTTCCATTTCATTTAGTTCTTTATTTTCTAACTTCCTCTTATGAACTGAATGGAGCTCCCTCAAATTCACATGTTCAAACCCTAACCCCCAATGTGATGATATTTGGAGATGGGGCCTTTGGGAAGGATTAAATGAAGTCATGAGAATGAGACCTCCAAGATGGGATTGGTGTTTTTATAAAGGGAGAAAGAGCGCTCTCTCTCTCTCTCTCTCTCTCTCTCTCGCGTGCGCGCGCGCTCTCTCTCCACCATGTGTGGATACAGTGAGAAGGCAGCCACCTGCAGGCCAGGGACAGGGCTGTTACCAGGAATCAAATCTGCTGGCACATTGATCTTGAACTTCTCAGCCTTTAGAACTGTGAGAAATGAAAGTCTGTCATTTAAACCATCCAGTCTATGATATTTCGTTAGAGCAACCTGGGAAGATTAATACACTTCTTAAGAATTCCTCTTTGACCTATTCAAAAGTATAGTGTTTCATTTCCAAGTATTTGAAGGCTTTCTTGATATTTTTCTGTGATTAATTTCCAGTTTAATTCCATTGTGGTCAAAGAGATACTTCATATGATTTCAATTCTTTTACATTCAAGTTTATTTTATGACCTGGGACGTGGTCTCTTTTGGTGAATATTTCATTCGCACTTGGGCAGAATGAGTATTCTCCTTCCATTGAGGGGAGAGAGAGGAGAATTTTCTGTAAATGTCAATTAGGTGAAGTTGTTTTTGCTGCTGTTTGCGTCTTTTTCATCCTTGATGATTTTCTCCCTGCTCACTCTACTGATTACCGAGAGAGTGGTGGAAAAGTCTCCAGCTGTAATCTTGGAAATATCATTTTCTTCTCTCAGTACTATCAGTTTCTGCTTCGTATATTTAACTGCTCTGTTGTTCGGTTTACTCACACTTAGAATTGTTGTGCATTCTTGTTGAATTGATCCTTTGATAACTTTATAACATCCATTTTAACCTTGGTAATGTTCATGGTTTTTAAATCTAGTTTTTCTGATATTATATAGACCCTCCAGCTTTCTTCTGCTTTGTATTTACATGGCATATCTTTTAAACCATCTTTCTTTCAGCCTGTCTATATCATTGCATTTAAAGTGGATTTCTTGTAGTCATGATAGCTGTGTCGTGTTTTTTTTTTTTTTTTTTTTTCCATCCAATCTGATGACCTTTGTCTTTTAACTGATGCACTTAGACCAAGGGTCGGTGAACTGTGGCCTGTGGCCTGGGGTCTGTTTTCATATTGCCCATTAGCTAAGAATGGTTATTACATATTTAAAAAGTTGTAAACAGGCATGCCAACAGAAAAATATGCAAAGGAGAGTGTCTGTGTCCTGAAAAGCCTAAGCTACTGCTTACTGACCATTTACAGAAAATGTCTGATGACCTGGTTCCCTCTTGTTTCTACACACTTTTTGTCTGTATACCGATGCATTGACCCACACAGCAATGTAATATGTTGTAAAGGAGTCTGTAGGTGAAGTAGGATTTGTCCTGTTTGCTTTATAGCCTTGCCAAATAGGTGAGAGGACTACAGATCTCTCAGTGATGCATGAAGTCAACCAACTGCTCCAGTTTCTCCAGGCTTCCCAGCTAGAATTTGAAGTTGAAAGAGGTTGTCTGGATCCAAGAGAGCTCTCCCACTGCTGAATGAGGGAGGTGAGAGAGTTGGGCTCTATTCCAGTGCCATGACTCAGGATTTCAGTCTGCTCTTGACTGGGTTCTCAGGCATCCTCTCTGACTCAGAGCATTCCAGTCCTTTAGATCTATAGAAACTCTGGGTTAGGGTCATAGACTCAGTCTCTCCTTGTTAGAAGTGTTTCCAAACAGGGGCTTTGAATTTGTCCAGACACTTTGCATAATCACTCAAGCACCGGTGGTGCCCCAGAGGGATGATAAGTAAGTCCCAGTTGCCCTGATCCCTAAGATAATATTTCAGAAAGAAGGAAGCGATGAGCAAAATCAAGAGTAACTGTCATGTCAAGGAATACTCTGGTTCGAGCAAGGTAGAAATGAGATAAATTAGAAGGTACTTGAGCAGGAAAAATAGGCTTCGGTGACATGCATGCTTAGTGCTGACAGTGTTCAGCCAAGAGAAGCAATCAGACACTAGCATGCTTAGGTCTAGCCCAGACTTCCTTTCTTCAGAATACGGATTGTCGAGATAACCAGCAAAACTGAGCCTAAAAATTGCGGAGATGGTTAGGGCTCGTGGACAAGGAAGTAGAGAAGTTGTGGTCACCTGGTAGATGACTAAGCCAGCCTAGGAGACTGGTAGCTCGCGTGCGTCTCTGCCTCATAATGTATTCTTCTCTTTTTATGTGGGTCTTCTCTATTTATTGTTTTACCGCTAAATTTTGTTAGGATTATGGAGTACCCGGCTGGCTTAGCCAGTAGAGCATGAGACTCTGGATCTTGGGGTTGTAAATTTGAGTCCCATGTTGTTTACTTGTGACTTAAAAATAAAATCTTTAGAAAAATAATAATAGATTTTGTTATGATTGTTTACTTTTTTTTTTTTAAACCCTCACTTGAACAGGGGCTCCTGGGTGGCTCAGTTGGTTAAGCGTCCAGCTCTTGACTTTGGCTCAGGGTATGATCTCCTAGTCTGTGAGCTCCAGCCCCGCGTCGGGCTCTGAGCTGACAGTGCAGAGCCTGCTTGGGATTCTCTCTCTGTCTCCCTGTCTCTCTGCCCCTCCCCCACCTGCTCTCTATCTCTCTCAAAATAAATAAAAATAAAGTTAAAATAATATTAAAAAAGCTCACTCGAACATGTTTGAAAAGCTGCAGCAGACACAGGCTTTAAAGTGAATAGTGAAAGGCTACCCAGCTCCTGTCCTACAGTGTTATTCTGCCTCAGTTCTGATTTTGATCCTTCTGTTTATTTTTTCTATTAATTACATTCACAAACCACTTTTAATATTTTTATACACATCATTATAAAATCTCAAAGGTCTCATGTAGGCCTCTGCAACAGCAAGAAAATACCAGCTGGAAATTACGCAGCCTCATCTTAAGCAACTACCTTGATGACTGATTTACCGTTTTGTTTTTTTTTATTAAAAAAATTTTTTTATGTTTATTCATTTTTGAAAGACAGAGAGAGACAGAGCACAAGCAGGGGTGGGGTGGAGAGAGAGGGGGACACAGAATCTGAAGCAGGCTCCAGGCTCTGAGCTGCCAGCACAGAGCCCGACACGGGGCTCAAAGTCACAGACTGTGAGATCATGACCTGAGCCGAAGTCGGACGCTCAACCGACCGAGCCACCCAGGCGCCCCCTGATTTACCATTTTTTAAGGTAAGTTCTTCTTTAGCCTTTTCCGTAAGTGGTATTGTCTCAGCTTTATAAGTATGACCCCAAATGCAAAATCCATAAATTAAAAGAGAGGAAAAGAGAGAGAGAGGAAGAGGGAGAAGGAGAAAATTTTGTGATGAAAGGAAATGAGCAAACAATCTTTTGATAAAAAGCATTGCATGTAAAATTGAAAGGAAAAATATACATAGTGCAAATTATACACACGTATATTCTTGCCGATACTCAAAGATCCACACTTACAACAATGAGATGCCATGTTTTTAATCTGTCGAATTGAGAAAGAATAAAAGAATGCTAATACCTAATGTTAGTAATGAGGGGGAAAAATGAGCCATCTCGCAGTGGAAATATAGGTGATGGGACATTTCTGGTTGGCAAATTAGCAATGTGACAAAATTAAATGATATGCATAACCTCTGATCAAGCAGAAATGGGATTGTTAGAAATTTGTCCTCATGATGGAAATGGGTAGAAGCACCAAAGTGCATGTGTAAATGTTTTTTATTTGCATTCTTGCTTTGAATAGTATTAACCTGGGAAAAAAATCGAGATGCTCCAAAATATTGATAAGTAAACAGTGGTTTTGCTATACCAAGAAATGCTCTGTAGCCATTCTGGAAGATGTAATAGATACGCACCTATATTCATTTACAAGTAAAGATGTTCACTATGGTTTTAAGGAAACATTCTGGTTCCAGAACAATATATGCGGTGAGATCCCTGAAAGGAGAGGAAGCAGCATTAACCGTGGTTATGTCTGAAGAGTAGGAGTATGGGTGGTTTTAAAGATATTTCTTCTTAAATGAAGAAAAATATTTTAAAACATTTATCTTCTTCATAGTAAGTGGCAGTAATTCTTAACTTCCCCTTAGTTTCACGGGGCCTCGCTTAGTGCCCAGTAATTCCCTAAACAATTATGATTTTCCATCCATGTGTTGGTTCTTTAGATATTTGAAACAGTCATTGTGTTCTTAGAGCCTCTGACATTTGCTACCACTGGTTGCCTTCCTTTTCATGCTAACAAGTGTTTCGTTTTGTTTAGCTATCCAGTTCTCAGGGGAGCTTTTAGATCATTACACTGATGCCACTAAAGCCCTCTAATTCATTTTCTAAATGTGGAAAACCATGCCTTCATCTTTTGTTTATTTAATCATTCAGGGAGAGTGGTAAGGAGGATCCAAAATGCAGAACCTTACACACGCTTTCCTTCTATGGGAAGAAAACTTTCCTATCCGGTTCTTTCAATGAGGTAATTAGATTAAACTTAGAGCATTTAAAATTTAAGTCATCCTGTTAATTTTTATGTTAAATGTTTATTTGTGTGTGGGGGTGGTGCAGAGAGAGAGGGGGGACAGAGGATCTGAAGCGGGCTCTGTGCTGATAGCAGTAAGCTAGACACAGGGCTTGACCTGAGCTGAAGTTGGTTGCTTAACTGACTCAGCCACCAAGGCGCCCCCCAACCCCTTCTCAGGAATGTTTTCAAATTAGATTTTGTATAATCAGCCTGGAAGAAATTTGAGGCACAGTTGATTCTGATTTGAAGTCAGATAAATGCAGGAATATAGGCGGTTTCCTACTTTTCATTCTCAAATGCAAAGACTCGTTGAGTGTCATAAGGAAAGATCTATATACCTGAAGGAACAATGATGCTAACGTACTGTTCTAAGATGTCCTTGCTTCTTCTATTCTGTTTTTTTGCATAGTAAATGCAAAATGTTTTCTCTGTCCTTTCTTATAGATTCGTATTACTTAAAAAATGGTGAGTGCTTGAATCTTGTATGTAATTATGTGCTACAAACACCTAAATAAAAGTAAATGAACAATGTTCAGATTATTAAAATCATAATTAAACTTATACTAGAAGCTAAAATAATTTACTAAATTCAAGTCTTCTTAGCTGTTACAACCTTTATTTCTTTCAGTCAGTAATAGATATTGGCACTTGAATTTCATAAGTGAGAGCCTTTCAAGCATGATACAATTCAGAAAATGAATATTCTTTAAGTAAAGCTTGGGGAGTTACTTACCTTCATATATCATTACCTTTGACAAACAAGATTGTTCTTGAATTCGGTAATAGCTATTCATTGCTTATAGCTATGGCATGTATATAGTGTTCTGATGTTCAAAGTCATGTCTTTTTTAAGGACACTCCAGCATTGGTTGTACAATTCATCTGGCTAAGCATCCAGCAATCTAGAAAAAAGATGACTGACTTCAAATCTAAACTGTTGACACCATTAAATTAAATATATTTGGTAAAAACAATTCCAGGCAAAGGCCGTTCTCTTTGCACTCCTTCTGGGGATACAAAGGGGATCTATTGTGTTTCACATTGGAAAAAATGATGTGTTTCCTCTCTTTAGATCTTGAAATCCAAATGGTGTTTGAGAAAGTCAGAACTTCAGAAACGAATTGGTAATGAGAAAAAAGGCCGTTCAAAATGTGGTCAAGGAAGGGCACCTATCTCCATGTTTATTATTGATATAAAGGCTTTAAAAATGGAATCACTTCTTACGTTACTGATCCTTGCTCCCAGATACAGGAATACATGAGGATATGTGTACATTCGTATGTATCAGAATTTTAATTTCTTCAGCATGGATGGGGGGGTAGCTGCTTTGGTCGTGTGTAGAGACTGAATGAATTAGACAAGATGGGATGAGGGAGAGAGAATGAGGGTTGGGAAAGGACAGGTAGCATGGTCACAGTACCTGTGCGTTATTTCCTGTTGTCGAGGAGTGAGAAGGTTGACCAACTCTAAATCAGTCACAGGGGCAAAAGCGACAGAGGGCAAAAGAACAAATAGTGGACAAAAAAGTAGGAGTAGTATTTATTAGGTGTCAGGCACTGTGAGAGCTGTTATTTGCATAATATCTAGTTTCACCACAATTTACAAGGTTTAGTTATAACTTTCACATTTTTGTACAAAAAAGTAACTTAGTTTAAGAAATTTCTCCTATATTACACAGTTTTTAAATGGGAGAACAACATTTCACATCAAATTCTCACATGCTTGTGTTCTAATAACGAAAACACGTATAAGGTACTCCCTCATTTTTCTTATATTGAAAAGGTGTGTACGTCTTCATTCTATCTCTTCACCGCCACACTTGAGAACATTGCCCCATCTAATCCACCTGCTGGGTTCATCTCAGTGATTTCTCCCCTTCTCCATTTTCACTAACTTTCTTTAGGCCTCTGGTGTTTCTCCCATCCAGGCACTAACCAGGCCCGACCCTGCTTAGCTTCCGAGATCAGATGGGATCGGGCATGTTCAGGGTGTTATGGCTGTAGACAGGCCTCTCTCTGGTATTTCTTGTGTACATAGTTCATTAGCCTTTTAATTGGTTTCCATTCTTCTGGTTTCCCACAGACAAGCACGCACTCTTTGTCAGAGTGCTTCCCTTTCCCTTCTCAGCTTCTTGTTTTACAACTTAACCCTTGTCCCCCAGTGCCGATTCCAGTGTAACATACTATACCACGTGACACTTACAAAAATTTAGCAAGCATTTTTCAACAGATGTTGGCCAACTGCCTCCTATTTGCCATAGATAGGGGTGAGTTGGCAGATAGGATAAACACTCAACTCAGCCATGGCGTCTGGCCTTAAAGGACTGAAGGGTGGAGGGGGAAGAATAGACAAGACAATTGATTATTATTATTTTTTTTGGAATTGCTTTGGAAGAAGCACACTCGGGGTGCTAACAGTCTCTGGGATGGCGTGGCAGAGGCGAACTTGGACATAAGTCAGGCTGGAAATCTAGAGGATTAGGGATGATGGAGTGATTTGACTAGGAGTAGAGGTATAATTACACTGAAGAGTGTAAGGTGCTTGTTTAGGAGTCATGAATTGGAAGAGGCCCACGGGATTATAACTGCTGTGAGAGGCCTGGATACCAGCTTGTGCGGGGGGTAGGTCGGCCTCCCAGATCTGCGCATGTTCCTGCTCCAGAAAGAAGGAGAGGAAGGGAGGAGGGATACATAATCCGACCTCCATGGAGGCATGGGGGATGAGGGGTGCATTTCTAGTGGAGATGGGCTCAGGAGCACCCGTCCCTGCATCTTGTGGGCAGAGTGTTGGTAGGTTTTGTACCAAGGGAGGCCTCTGCCTCGACAGTAATCTAAAATTAAATAAGCGCGTGTTTTTGTTTTTTTCTGTTTTAATTTTGAATACGGTACTTATTAGTTGTTGTAACCCACACAATCCAAAGCTCTTTGGAATCTCCAGTAAATGTTTAGAGTGTGAGTGGTCCTGAGAACAAAATTTTTTGAGAATGCTGAGCTGGCAAGATAGTTAGAGGCCAGGTGTGCAAAGCTAAGAGGTTTTAGGAGGGTACTCGATAGGATAAGCACTGGGTGACATATGTAAGTGATGAATCACTGGGTGTTCTAGTCCTGAAACCGGTACCATGCTGTATGTTAACTAACTTGAATTTAAATAAATACATTAAAAAAATAAGAATATATTTTAGAAATCATTTTGAAACAGCCAAAAAATTACGAGGAGATCTTTAAGGGTTTTGCGTGGGGGGGGGTGACAAATCAAATCCACTTACGTGTTTTGGAGTATCGGTTCTCCCTGTGCTTTGGAGGATAGTTTAATGGTTTAGTTCCGTGGAGGCCTTGAGATGGGGCATAGTGATCAGATGGGAGGCTGCTCTAGGAGTTCGAGCTGGAAGTGATGAGGGCTCAAAGGATAGCAAAAGAGCAGTCAGAAAAGACTTGAGGGAAATACTGGATTTCTACAGGACTTGGTGACTGGTACAGGATGAAGGAGAGCCAAGACTCCAGGGTGACTCATAGGCTTCTGGGTTGGATCTTTCAAAAGATGTTAACCACGCTAACCCTACTCACATCCTCACGGATCTCTACGTCCCTCCCCAGGTTTCTGTGGGTTTCTTTTTGCCTCTTGAAAGACTATGCAACAGCTTCCGGAGCGCTTTTACCCACATGTATAGGGAGCTGGAAGTGCCTGGGAATTTATGTCTCCCCAGCCCGACCCCCAATATGGCTTTAGAAACAAAGACTGTACAGGAATACGAAAGCTCAACTCCGTTGCCTCGAGGTGGCACAAACTGAGAGACGTAATATACTCTCCCTGTGGGATCAGGCTGGGGCTACATCTTTTGCTGAAGTGACACAGCTGCCTGGCTTCCTGTTTTTCCAATCCTCTTTCCCCTTCGAGTTTTCTCCTGGGAGCACTTCCTGACTCTGCGACTGCACGTGAACATTCATCTCAGGGTCTGCTTTTGCAGAACCTGACCCAAGACTGGGATCATGTTGACCTTGCATTGTATCCAGATAGATTATCTCAAGTACTTTAGCGGAAGGACAGTAAGCAGTTTTGGACATGTTGATTTTAAGTGCACTTGGATCATGATGTGGAAATATCTAATAAGTAGTCAGATCTGAGTTAGAGACTGTGATTTGAAAGCCATCAGCATATAGGTGGACGGTGGTTGAAGCCACGGGTATGAATAAGGTTAATTTAGAAGAGCATATGGAAAGTCTGGAGGTAAGACCTGGGCCATGCGGAAATCCTGGAGGATGCATATTAACGTACTCTTCCTAAAAACCCTTTCATAATTACTGTTATCATTTTTCAAATTGAGGAAATTGAGACTGAAAATTCATGTGAGTTACCCAAAGTCATGAAAATGACAGGACCAACCAAAAATGTAGGTCATTTAATTCCTGGCACAAAGCTTGTCCTGCCACCCAACTGCTTTCGAAAAAACGTCGTTTTTTTCCCCTACCTACTCTGGCAATGTGTAGGCAATTGTCTTTGGTCTTGCAGAGTCAGCATTCTTGCAAACTCCTGTTTATACCTGCTCCAGCTTTTCTGGTGTCCTCACGAATTTATCATGCTCTACCACCGGATAGCTTTGTTTCCCAGAGCCCAGAAAGTCGCTTCCTTCGGGCAGCCACCCGAAACCAACTGCTGCCCCTTGTTTGGTTCTTACTTAACAGTTGTGAATGGATTTTGTAGCATGTTCTTTTTTACATATCGATATGCTGCCTTTGAATGGTTCTGACTCATTTCGTGCATTTTTGTTTTTCTTCCCCCAATTATACCGTAAGACAGTCTTTCAGATACTCTCCTTTGTGCAAAATTAGTAAATTCTCTTTTTCCTTGGAAAAGAAAGATAATCTGTTCTATGTTAGAACAGCTATTTTTTGTGGATTTATTTTCAACCTGTTAATTTTTCCCACGTGCTTATGTATCTTGTTTTATAGGATATTCCTAATGTTTGCAGCTTTTCACCCAGCCTGCTATTTGTTGTACAAATGTATCTTGTAATGGATTTTGATTCTTCCTTAGCGTATATAACAGTGCATTGGATAAGGATTCAGCATCGGCTTGGGAATTCATTAAGTGGGAGGTAGATTTGCAAAAGAGACTCAGATATTTAAATCAGGTTATAGAAGCAAAGATGGTCAGCGAAGAGGTTTATTGGGGGAAATGACTCTTCACTTGTGGGGAGATCGACTTGAGTAGAATGAAGTGCTTCACAGATATAATTGGTCCAATTGTCTTCATCTGTTAGGACGATGCATTTTCTGCCTTCCCGCCCCTATTGGGACTATTTAGACAGCTGAGGGCATATTAGGGGTAGTAAACAATTTGGTTTTATCTGATTCTTATTCAGCTGTCAAAACAAGATTGTGACCTCCTTGCAGAGTTTAGTGTAAAACACTTTTTGGGAATTTGGTTAATTATCTTAAAGAGAGCCCCGGTAGGTTTTATGTTCTATTCTGACCCAAGAAACTACAGTCGAGTTTTCCAAGTTATTTTGTAAGTTCATCTGGCTGGCATCCTTTCTTGGCATAATGACATTATTATATGTAACTATGGCTCACCATTAATCTGGGTGTATTAGGCTTTCAAACAATTGTTCCTCCAAACTATATGCTGGATTTGTACTTTGCTGGGTGACATTTAAGCAGTTTGTCTGGACGTTACATATTCCCAGCACAGCATGAAAATGCATTTACTGAAGGGCTTTGTGTCTGAGTTTAGATGAAAAAGGAGTAAACCTTCCTCTCTCTTGAGATGTTTAGATTAAGTTTAATTGATTTTTAAAATACATTAGCATGATCACGACACTGTAAAACAAATGAACCTTTTCTAAATAAGGCAGGTTGCATTGGGGGTTTGACTTTAAAAGCTTTGAAATATCGAAATACCAAGGAGCTGAGGAGATTTTTTTTTTTTAACTTAGAGAAGGAACAGCACACTTAAAAAATATTTATAACTTATGCTTCTTCTTCCAAAGTTTGAATAGACATAAACTTTCTTCTGGAAAGAATGCTTTTCATTTTGAGTGATTTGAATTATGAGGCTTTTCATAGGATAGTGTTAGAAACATATATGCTTGTCAGACTAATGCAACTTTATTGACGTAAAGCTTAGAAAGAAATCAATATATTTTCGGAGACAGGTGGAAGATGGTAGAACTTCCACTTACGAATAGCGTGGACACTTACTGCCTAGAACACATGTCTCAGGGTATGACTTGCAAACCAGTGGCATTAGAATTGCCACCCACCAATGTGGTATTGAACATACGTCTTGCATGTAACAAATAATGCTGCTTCCCTAGACTCTTGCTGGAGTGCTTGATCTCAGGCCATCTGCCAACCAACTGCTGCTTAAAACCCTGTAAGATCAGTGCCTTAGAAGTAAACCAGATTTAAACACATGGTTTCCACTCGCTTCTCTAGGTAATCCACACCCCTATCCTTGAATCAGGGCAAAACACTAGAAAATTACATACTTGTTGCATATTACCTTATCCCTTGGACAACCACCTTTACTAAATTAAAATTCTAAATATTATATCTTTGGTTCTGTTTGTATTTAGTAGATAGTCTCGGTCAAAGACACATTTCCTACCTTCTCTGTACACAGTTTCATTTGAACTTAACAACTGGGAAAGAAACGCATGTACCATTTTCTCGGTATCTCTCTCTGTCTCTTTCTCTCTCTCAAAATTGGTTTGCTTTCATTAAACAAAGAACTAGAAGCATTCAACATACTGGGTTTTGGCCTCTGAGGAAACTCATAGCAAAACTGAATAGGCAACCACAATAATTATGTGAAACCTCATACTTAACTTTTTTTGCTTTCTCCTATGCTTTCTTGTATTTTTGATAATTTTTTTCCAGAACCTTGTTGTATACATCAAATTGTTTGGAGGTGCCTTAAATCCCTTTTGAAAAGCAGAAAGTGTAAGCAGACTCTTAGGGGTAGGCTAGGAAAGGGCTGTTCAGAAGACCAGAGGATAGCGATTCTATAAAATACAGAAACCTAAAAGGGAAATGGTATTTTTGATGGTCATTCTACTGCCATGGTGACTGCAGCCAACAAATGGACTATCACTAGTGATACTTAGCAAGTTGTGGTCACACCACATAATATACTTTCCTGTAAGTTCTATTGTTTGAGAGAAATAATGCACATGGACAATGTATGGACTTAAAAGATGATGAAGGGAAGAAGCAGGGCTAAGTATTTACACCAAAATGGAAATGCAATGAAGATTTGAAAAAAAATTAGCTTCTCTGGTGAATTCCCATTATTGATTTTTATATGATTCAAAATCTTTCCAAAAGACATGGAAACTTAGAATCCTTGGTCATCTGAAAATTATTAGACATGAAGCTAAAGTAATTTTAATGGAAACTTAGGAAGAAATTATGATTCAATTAAAATCCTATGACTCATAGGATTCAATTAAAATCCTATGAATCCTATGATTCAATTAAAATCATACATCCTTCCAAAATTATAATTATTTCTTATATACAGTTGTATCTATACACTTGAAGTACCATGGATACCAATCAAGGATAAATTTAAAAATGAGAAACAGAACTCTAGGGTTGAAATGGGGTTAAAAAGTCATGTACTCCCAACTCTCATCTGAGTTATAACCCTTAAATAATCATTGTTGTAAACAAACTTATAGAAAATAATCATAAAATAGCTTAGTTTTCCTCTTTGTCTTTCCATTGAAATTGATCTTTTAGTGCTGCTTCTGTCCCCTTCCTGGATAAAAAGTTGTAATTTTTATGGAATGCAGAAAGATTTTCTGTCCCTAGAAATCACAAGACAGGGTCACAGTATTTAAAAGTCTAATTTCCTATAATATTCAAACTTTCCTTTTGCTTTAATCTTAAGGCTTCTTCTTTTTCTTGTCGTAATATAGTTTTTCTCCCTTGATGACTGGTTTCCACCTCTCAAAGAGCAGAAAAGGGGAGGGAGGAGAGCGTGCTTCCTTCTGGTGGGTCCTCCTGTGGCTTCCATGCTCCCTAGACTTGGCAGGTGGCGAGAGTCTACTTTTCCTCCTGGGGATGCTTGCATGGGTGTTTCAGAGACTCTATCACTGGGAGGTTACTCGTCTCAAATTCTCTGGACGATGGCAAATGCAGCTCTCTATCTGTTGGATACTTGATTCCTCCTTGGACCCTTTGTATCAGCAAAAACACAGATTTTAACAAACCAGACAATAGAACATAAATGTGCAGATGAGGGAAGTCTGGAAGTAGAGGGAGGGACTATAGGTACGGAAATGGATAGGGACACTAAACCCTTTATTGTGCAAAGAAAGAAATCCAGAGAAAATTTCTGGTTGTTTGAACAAGAAATAAATATTAAAATACATGATTTAAAGTTACAAAGGTAATAGAGAGATGAGTTGTCAGGGAGAGGTTTAGAGTTGGAACCTATTTTGTTTCATTGGAAGTAGATAATGTTTGAGTAGATAAATTGCAAAATCTATTAGCATGGGTGTATTATGTTGAGCGTTAGGGGTAATTACCACATGAATTAAAAACATAAACTGTTAGAAGATTGGAACCTAGTTTCTGGGGGGGACCAAGATAAGGGGAGGGAAGGCTGAATTGGGGTTGATTGTGTGTATTCCAGCTTCATCTTTTTTAAAAAAAATAGTGCATATGTTTTTCTAGTAAGATTTCTTAACTTTTATTTTTAAAAATATACTTTTAAATATATATTTTATAATTACAAATTTCATATCAATTAATATAAAAAGATTATTAATGAGTTAAATTATTGCTGCAGGATATGAAATCAGTTTAAAGCTATATAACATATTACTTAATGTGATACAACCATAAGCATCTTCAGAGAGATCAAAGAAACAGAATAACACCAAAAAATATCTTTTAGTACATAAATGAATTAAATAAGTGAAAATGATCTCTTAAAAAAATCTTTGGGGAAGGAAAGAGTTATGTAATGGGTTTAGATTATTTGCTTTAAAAAAATGTTGTCTTCAACTCTTATCCCATATTAAAATAAATTCTGGATCATTCTTACCTAGCAAATGTTAAGCCAAAAAAAAATGCCTGGAAGGAAAATGAGTTTATTTATCTGAGCTCTACATTGGGCAGGACCTTCTCTACTTGAACCAAACGGAATAATTTGCAAAAGAAAAGGCGAAGATTCAAATTATTTTGAAGAGTTTAGAATGTGCACATTAGATTAAAAGATGGCAAAGAAAAATCATTCCAAAAAATATGAAAATGCTTGATAATATTGATTTATAAGGAAGTCATTCAATTAATTTTTATTTTGTCCTATACATTGGTGGGGTTCCAGCACTCGGCATGACAGACATGGTCTTAAAAATCAATGAGAAAAGCCGTGAGACTCCAATAAATAAATGGGCAAAAACCATGCACACTTACTTTACTAAAGACACAGTGGAAATAATTAGTAAACATTCGAAAAGTATTTGCCTCATTTTGTGACCAAAACTTTAAAATAAAAATGAGATATGAATCGCACTAATTAAATACCCAAAGATTAAAAAAGATTTCTTAATGTTTATTTATTTTTGAAAGAGAGACACATACAGAGTGTGAGCAGGGGGGGACAGAGAGAGAGAGAGGGAGACACAGAATCCGAAGCAGGCTCCAGGCTCTGAGCTGTCAGCACAGAGGCCAACACGGGGCTCAAACTCTTGAGCCGTGAGATCATGACCTGAGCCAAAGTTGAACACTTACCTGACTGAGCCACCCAGGCACCTGCCACAAAGATGTTTTAGTGTTGGGGTGTATCATGAAGCAGGGAGTCTATACACTGCTAAAAGTGGAAAGTATTTTGAACTTTAAATAAGGTAATTTGTAAATATGAGTAAAGAGTTTTAAAGATGTTCATGACTTTAGGGCCAGAAATTCAATTATTGATGTTTTTGTGGGATAATTTATAATAGTGAGTAAACTAAGACTTTCTAAATGTTCACCCATTATGGACTGGAAGAAAGGAAGAAAGAGAACATTTGGGGTAATGTGCAGACATTAAATATGATATTCACATGCAGGTTTTAAGGATATGGAAAATGTTTATGGTACTATTTTAAAGCAGAATACAATGATATCGAGTAGGCACAGCAGTCTATTAAACAATCATGAAATGAGTAACATTTTAACAACTTCTCTGGGAATTGGGGTCATGATTTTGAAATGGAATATATTTTCTACTTTCTTCAAAATGAACATGGATTATTTTCATATTGAGGACAAAAACACAGACAAACACGCAGCAGCTAATCCAAGCTTCACAATCTGTTAGTTGTAGGAAAATTGGGCAAGTGACTCCATGTGTGGGGCGACATCGCAGTCCACACAGTTGGGTGGCAATCTAGTCAACCATAAAGGGCCTGGCAATTAAAAATGGTCATGAAAATGATGATTTTGGTTTTGGTACAATCAAATCTGGTAGAATCCGGTACACGTCCTCTTTTCTTGTCTTCATCTCAGTTACTGAAGTGTACCAACTATATATATATTTTTAATATTTCTCCCATTCGGGGAAAAATTATGCCCGAGGCCAATGAAAAAGTTGATTATATCTCTCTGTACTTGTGCTCACCATCTCCAGCCCTGGAGTTATAAGCTGAGTTTACAAATTTAAACACTTGTTTCTTACAGCCTTTAACCTTAGATTGGCCCACATTCCTCACTCCTTTTTAAATATGGCCTTTTGACTTCCACTATGCACCAATAAACTTGAATTAGACAGAAAGGGGCACAAGACCTCTTTATAATAACCCCCAACCTTTCTCTACTTGAAAAACAAATCAAATGTTCTCTCCACCTGATTCCCTCTTTGGATGACCTTTGTGGCTTCCCTCTCTTGAAGTAATCAACTTGAATGGTTGAGCTCTGTACTATCTGCCCTTGTTGGATTCAGCATTCTTCATGACCCTGAAGGGGCCAAGCAGAAACAAATGGAGGAATATTAGGCGTGAGGCTGGAGCGTGTGTTGGCAAAAATGACACTGGCTTTTGACTTTGAAGAGGTTTGTGTTGGAGAGAATGCAGTTCGAAGTCCTTTTTGGTCCTCAGGAACCAGGGAAGTTTGACTCTTTGCAACTGGCAACGTAGTAACACAGTGCTGTGCTATTCAGTTAAGTCAGAGCTCTGTCTTTTGCACAATTCATATTTCAAACTTTAAAGAGGCTCACAACTGAGCTTTCACAAACAGTAGCTGTTTACTTTCTTTCCACTGAAATAATCATCGCAAATATCCCTCTGAGAACGTATATTTTCAGATGCCAGGTAATCAGAGCTTAGTTGTACTCAGAGGCTTTTTTAGAACAAAATGGAAAATAATTGCTTTAAAGTACCCACTTGTGAGGATTTCTGCTCATCAGTATAATTTCCAGCAGCCACTGTCTTTCTACCACAATAAATTCACAATGATTCATTAGCTTCTATTGGGGGGATGAAATAGATCATCTTGTTAACGTTAACTTTGATTTTTAAATGGCTTCACTGATTTCATATTGGAATTACAGTTTTCCCATAAACTAAAATAATAAATGTCTCCCCACCTTTAAAAAGTATAGGTAATAGAAGAGGATAAAATTAGATCTTGGTGAGCCTTGCAGGCTTTAGATAGGAGTTCTCAGTGTATTTACTCTAGGAGCATTTTGATTTCTTCTCTTTTGTCAAAGGAATTTAATTTCTTCACTATAAGCCTTTGCACACAGAACCCAGCAGTTGGCAAATAATCCTTAGGATGCAGTCTCAAGTACCTTTGTCCAGACATCTCTCTGATAGCAACTGAACAGGATGATTGCTGCAGAAAGCTGCTGGGTAACAAGGCTTGTCAAGAACTTTATGATCTTATTTAACAGGTGATCCTAGGTTGATGGGATCATAATTAATGTACCTTAAGACTTCTTCGTATATGTGGATATTGGTCAAAGTGAACAGGTCTTTGTTGATTTTGCTAGTTTTTAAACAGCTTGGGAACTACATCCTGTCTTTCTCTTGGCCATAAAAATGGTTTGGAATGATTGACTACTTGTGCATCAGTGAATTGCCTTGGGTTTCCACTCACTCACGGAGAGTGCAACCCTAGCTTTCCAAGGTCAGTGCAAGTAGGCATTTAAATCCCCTCCAAGCCGGCACGTGCTCTGAGTGTGTACATCACCAACTGCATATCCAGTGACTGCCTCTTAATGGTACCATCCATGTCCCTGTTCCAATCTTAGCCTCCCCAGCCCATTGGAGATCTCACCCTCTAGTTTCTAGATCGACTGACATAGTCAAAATAAGAAACCTGAGTAAATAAAAGCCATGACTGCTCATGGGTGTTTAAAGGTTCGAGTTGAAAGGGCAGATAGAGCGTTTTAAGACTGCTTCAAAGATAAATAAACAGACCAGGAGCCAATTTAACTATTTTAGGCTGCTTCAACATCAGAGGACAAAACAAAGAAAACTTCAAGGAAAAAAAAAAATGATTTCACGGGAAGTTATATGGACACAACTTCAAAGAGGTCACTGGGGGCTGAGAAGTGCTTGTTTGTCAACCAGCAGCGGGCCAACCAGGGAGGGAGCCGGAGAGTCTGGCCAGGACCAGAAACAATGCATGATATGAGCACAGGCTTTAACAAGTTAATATCAAGTGGCCGGAAATCAGGAAAACAGAGCAGACAAATCACACTCTTAACTGGCACTGGGAGCAGGGGGCTCACTTCACAGCGAAACCAACATACCCTATGCTGTGTCTAATCATTTGTTCAGCAGGCTATAGAGGTGGCCTATATCCAGCACAGCACCAGTGATTTATACAACTACAGTGAGGGGAAGCAAGAAGCATTTCTTTCAAAAAAAATCAGTGGGTATTTCTGATTGGTAGTATGGGAAGCAATAACCTAGTTTCTGAGCTGGCAAAGGAAAAAATAACAAAGTGCCTAATTTGTTTCAGTGCTGGGTCATTTCTAGAAGAAATAAGTAAATAAAAGGATCCCCATCAAAGTCTTTCAGAGTTAAACCAAGGCAATTTTCAGCTGTTTGGATGAATAACCTTAATTCCCATTAATATAAGCAGCATTTGTCCAGTGGTGGAGGATCTGAAACACAGTGTCATGCAAATTTAATTTGGTGGAAAGCCTGAGATGTCACTACAATTCTCAAGATCCTGATTTTACAGAATTTTAAAGCTGGAGCTGAATAAACAGGAGTACACTGTGCATTCTGGTAGAATGATTTTTCCCTTAGAGGTGTTTTGTTAATGGAAGTAAGGAATGGGGAGAAATATTTGATCGTATGCTATTGTATTAGCCTTCTACCCTTGAAACATCAGAGAGTAAGATCTGGAAGAAAGAATAGTTAAGGGATTACAGGGCAGCCATCTGTGTCTTTGATGGAGGATGGACGTGGGTAAAAGTGGGAGAAGCAAAAATGCTTGCACCTTGCATTTTTCAGAGGTTCTGTAAATATTTGTTGTCTGATTGACTGGCTGAAGGAAAAAATGAAGTAGACTTTGTTTTGTGTGCTCATTTGTCCCGTCTCCTTCCTCTGTACCTACTACAATGGTGTTTGTTGTTCACTGCATTTCCAGAGAGCACTTGGCACAGGTGTCTGATCTCTAGGGGGTGGGCGGGCCAAAGGTCAGGATCCATAGTTATTCTAGGCATCCACTCACGCTATGAAACCTACTTCCCTTTCTGCACCTTATCAAACTCTATGGGATATCTTATTACATTATAGCCTATTCTATAAATTAGCCACCGGTGTAGCTCAGGATTTACCCAAATGAATGAATCTTCTTCACATTTAGGGTGAAAAATTTGGGGGTGGAAGCTTCCTGAGAAGAACCCAGAAACAACTCAAGATGTCTGCCAAGAAGAAATCAAGATAGCAAAACTCTGGGTTTCAATTCTCAGTTGAAGTGGAAATTGAAAAGAGAGAGTATTCTCAGTTCAGGGAATAAATTTCCAGCTCAGATAGTTCAGTAACTATATACTGTATTTGATGGGTTCTCAGGTGCAAATCTGAATGTCTCTGTGTTAGGTTGTATTTTGCCTTTGATAGTGCTGAAAAATTGCTGATGGCCAGGCCATCAGTTTGATTATTTGTCATTGCCTGAACTATGAAAACAGCAAAAAACTGACCCCCTCCCCCCCCAAAAAATTGCACAATGACTGTGACAGCTGCTTGGAAGAGAATTCCAAAGAAAATAGGAGAGCAGTCTTTTAACCCCTAGGAACCAAATAGTTACAGGGAAAGGAGATGCTGTAGGTTCTTCTTGATTGCTTAAGGTTCAGCACCAAAGGATTTTTTGTTGTAGATTCTTTGTAAGATATACTGCATCAGCAGCACTTTATGGAAAAATCTGTACATTAACAACTTGGGGTGCAAAAGTAATCTCAAGAGTCAGACTCCGAATGTGAAGACATTTTAAGAAGATGCATTAACCAATGTATTTTAGGTGTCCTTTATCCATATGTATGTACAACAGTAATATATGATAAAAATCTGTGTGCTACACATCTAGGAGAACTTCTCAGTTTCCATATGATAAAATTCAATCTGATAGGAACACATTATGTCACTGTTTAGTTGGTAGTGTTTTTCTTTCTGGTTGGTACGTAAAATAATAGGACTTCTTAAAAGCAATCTATGGTGTCAAAGTCAAGGACATATGCTATATTCTTTTGAAAGTTCCATGACAAATCCTCTTTATTTGGGGGTTTACAAATTATTCAAAGTAAAACAAACAAACAACCGGTGACTTCAACATGCAAAGCCTAAGATCTAATCCACGGGTAAAGAAATCACATTAAAACTAAATAGAATGCAAATGAGGGGCTACGGAAAGAAGGATGGACAAATGTGTTGCTAAAGCTGTGTTGCAATTTTAGTTAACAGGCCTTTATTACATCCGCTGCGCATGGAGCGTACTACCCTGGGTTGTTACATTTTCCCTAAAACTAATCTGAGATTTCTTCAGGTTCTGACAACCTGAAGGCGGAAATAGGCCATTCCTCTCCTCTGATTGTTCGCTAACCTCACAATCTTTTTTTTTTTTTTAAAGGGAGGACAAAGTTATTTATAGACCCTATTAATTTAGCTTAAATGATTCTAGCTATTGGCCATGTGTAATCAGCTTTTTCCTCCTTTCTACTTGGAAAGTTAGGAGCATCCATAACTGCTTCCAATGTCAAAATACAAGTGGGGTTTCCAGGCCACCTGAAAAGTAGTCAGATTCAGTCCTCTGTGGAGGAGGCCAGCTTTTTGGCTGCTACAAATGCGTGGACAGAGGGAGGCTGTTAACTTGAGAAGTGCCCCTTAATGCACGTGGAATGGGATTTGAGTATACTCTTCCGTATTTTCAAGCACTCAGAGTTCATTCACGGTAAGAAAAATTTAAAAAAGATTTTGAGGGAGATTGCTGCTGAGAGATTATGGAAGGGATTATTTGGTGGGGACCACTGGAGGGTTTTGTTTTTTCCTGGGCAACTAGCCTTCCGGTTAACGCAGCGTCCTATCACTCAATTCAGTGGGCCCAACTATGTTGTTCTAAGAGGTCCTGCATGGTTCTGGGTAGATGGGCAGACAGGGAGAGAATTTGGGGTTCTCTCTGGTGGTGGGACCAACTCTGAGCCCCTGCCACCAACCTGGTGAACCCCCTGGGTGATGTGCTCAGGAAGTGCTCAACCTAGTTGAAAACTGCAAAGGACAGCGCCTTTCCCATTCATAGAGGGGTGCTCTGCCCCGCGTGGGGAGAGCTAGAGATGACTTTCCCTTGTTTGTGAAGTCATTCCAGATTTGGAGAAAAGTTTCCCAAGTAGTAGAAAACATTATATTTACATTTAGAGAACTCTGACTTGGAGCCCAAGACCGATCTTATCTTGAGAGGCAAGATCCTTATCAGCCCAGCCTGGCTCCAGACTTGCCATCCTTCTGTCTTGTACAGCGAGAGCTCAGTCCTGCCCCTGGTTCCCACTGCATGGCCTCACCTGAATCCAGTCGGCTTCATTATCAGGCTATTCCTGACCACCATCCCTCCTGGACATGTCACTCAAAGTTTGGCATTAGGGCTCCCATTGTTTCCCAGTCCCCACGCCTGCCCATCCCTCCTGTCCCTACCTTTGGCTCATGTAATAGGGTCTGCTCTGGTGAGCCTGTGCACTCTGCCTCCTCCTGGTCCAGGGCTTTGCGTCTTTCTTGCCAGACCCTCTCCTCGAGCCTGTTCCTGAATCACAGGCTGTGGACAGGATTTCCAGTCCTACATATCTGATCTCTCCGTACTTTAGACCTCAGGCCTAGATGGCCTGTTGTTAGGTTTTCATTACATGCTAGAACACTGGGCCATAGTTTGTGTTTCTTTATCCTTTCATTTCACCCGTGTATTTAATGACTACAGCATTTAAACTCACCTATTCTGATGTGGTTGCATTTTGACCCATGATTTCTATACCATCTGGACACTCTACGTGAGTATATATCCAAGGCGTCCACTGTCAGCACCAGCATATAGGATGGGTTCCCTTATCCCTGCTCACTTTGTGGGTGGGTCTAGAGACTGGCCATGAATCTTTGTATCTTCTCTGATTCAAAAGTACCACAACGGTTATTCTCCACCAATTGTATTATCTCTGTACTTGTGGGACCCGTGAGACAGCAGAATTGACGTCTGGTTTGGATCTTAGCTCTGCTACTTTCTAGCTATGTGGCCTGGTATCTATTCCTTAACTCTGTCTTACAATCCATTTTCCTCATGTGTAAAATGGGGATCATGATCACCGCCTCATATCTTCTTGTGCATGGGCTAAATGAGATGATCCGCAGCCTTTAGCAAAGTGTCTTGTAAATAGTAAATGCTCAATTTGTGGGAGCTATTTTTATTGTTACAGCTTAGCCGAAGTGATGCACAACCATAAATACAATTACAAACAACAGTGATGTGTGAGAAGTTCAGCGCTAGTGATGGGTAAAATACGCTTTGGGAACAGAAGTTCTCAGTGAAAAGGTACGATTCTCTTGAGGTCTGGAGGAGGTATTGTGTTGGAATTTTAGTTAACAGGCCTTTATTGCATCCGCTGTGCATGCAGCGTACTACTCTGGGTTGTTACATTTTCCCTGAAATGAATCTGAGATTTCTTCAGGTTCTTCAGCGTCCTTCAGTGACGCCCTAGGCAGCAGTTAGGCTGGACTTTGAAGGATGGACAGTACTTTGCCAGAAAGAACGGAGGAATCCATTCGGCGAGGCAACGATTTCCCAAATCGAGCACTGCTGATATTTCGGGCTGCATAATTGTTTTTGTTGTGGGGGCCTGTCCTGTGCATTGTAGCATGTTTAGCCCTGGGTGTCCTCTACCGTCTAGAGGGGGGGAGTTAAAAACCTTAGGGTTGTTTTCGGTGCTTTCCCATTGTCATCCCCGGTCTGTCAGCCTCTACTTTTAAGAATGTGAGGTGTTCGGGGCAGCTGGGTGGCTCGGTTAAGTGTCAGGCTTTGGCTCAGGTCATGATCTCACAGTTTATGAGTTCGAGTCCGGCATCGGGCTCTCTGCTGTCAGCGTGGAGCCTGCTTCATATCCTCCATTCCCCTCTCTCTCTGCACCCACCTCCCGGACTCGCTCGCTCTTTCTCTCAAAAATAAATACACATTAAAAACATGCCTTTGGGGCACCTGGGTGGCTCAGTCGGTTACATGTCTGACTTCAGCTCAGGTCATGATCTCACGGTTTGTGAGTTCAAGCCTGGCGTCGGGCTCTGTGCTGACAGCTCTGAGCCTGGAGCTTCAGATTCTGTGTCTCCCTCTGTCTCTTTTCCCCTCCCCTCCCCTCCCCTCCCGTCCTCTCTCTCTCACACACACACTCTCTCTCTCTCTCTCTCTCTCTCTCTCTCAAAAATAAATAAACATTAAACAATTTTTTCTAATGCTCAAAAAAAAAAAAAAGAACATGACATGTTAGTCTGGTGTCTCAACTCTAAGTGACCCTCTCTCTCATCAGTCATCCAAAGGACCACGTACTCATCCTGCTAGTATGTATTTCGTCAAGAATATTTGGTATTTATTATGTGTCAGAGGCTGTGCCAAGCACTGAGGACGCAAAATCCTTCCTCAGTCATAGTTTGTAGCTGAGGCTCAGGGCTTGAAATTTATTCCCTCTTTTATAGTTTTATACACGCCAGTCGTTTTTCAGAATTCGGTTCCGATTTTTGTATAATTCATTTATCACCATAAATCATTCATTAACTTGTTACTACTAATCACTAACTCATAAAGATTATAATTGCTAGTGTAATTATTAAACATAAAATATTAATCGCCTATACCTCCATTGATTTAATAATTATCATTAACTCCGTGCCTCCTCACATTGGCTGTTTTAGGCCCTGCACCTTCATACTGAGGGTCTTCTGACCTGTGAGTCTAGGAAAGTGCATTATCTGCAGTCCCACGATCATGCATCGAATCTTGATTGACCCAGGTCCCTTCTAGTTTCTTTTGCCCAACACCCACCTTGTAATATACCCTGCGGATTCGTTTGTTTTCTTTAGTTACTACCTGGCCCTTGATAGCATTAACATTCACAACCCCACTGAATTAAAAATGCATAAGATTATTATTTTCAGCAACAGCAACGACCACCACCACCACCACAACAACAAAATTTAAAGGTGCACACCTACATAGACTTTGGGGGCGGGCCAGTCATGAATGACAAAGCGATGTCTGGGCTTGGGCACAATGCGTGCATACGTAGGCATTCAACCATAACGAGTGCAAATGGTTTGAGAGCAGTTCCGTTCTCTAAATGATATCAATTGAGAACTCTTAAACACCACCCACTCTGAGCATTAGGGGCTTTACGAAAGGCAGAGAACAGTCAGTCCTCTGCAGTTGCAAGGTGGAAGACGTTGCAAGGCGTTGCAAGGCGAAAGGTGCACATGCTGCATGAACGTGCACATTAGTCTCCTCTGATGGGCGGGCTGTGTATCGAAATCTGCATCTCCTGTCAGCTGAGTGACTCGGTGGCCTCTGGTTCTTCTGATGACATTACGCAAAAGGACATCTCAAATGGGGATGCTTGCCACGTTGGATAAAACCTGTGATTGTGTATAACAGGAGCTACTACATCTATTGGCATGCACCCAACTGGAACTTCTGTAATCTAGAAATCTGTTGCACGTCCAGATGGTGAAACTTACCTACAACGGTTACCTTTGCTTTCCTTTTAGTACAGTTTTGCCGCTTTCTCATGCTGGAGATTGATATGGAACATAAAAATGTTTAGACAGCTCCCTGGGAAACTTTTAAAAGCCATTAATTTGGAAACAATTTTGCTTCTATATTTTATTTCTCAATTGGTTATGATGGAAGTAATTGTCACACCCAAAGGGAGAATCGTGACTTCAGGCAGTGCATAAACAGCCACATTCTTTGGAAACAAAGTCTTGTTTTCATGTAAATGCCCTGAGTTATTAAAAAAAAAAAAAAACAAAAACAAAACTCGAAGCAGTCTGGAAAGCATAATACCGTGACAGAACCGTTTTTCAAAAATAATCAAAGTTGTCAGGCCTGTGCATCATACACTTTAATAAGGGAAAAGGACGTATTTTATACATCAAGTCTTTATTGCTCCAAACATTCGATGAAGTCAGTCTGTACCTATATACTAGCCATTCTTTCCTTAAAGACTCAGCAAAGAAATTCTTGATATTACCAAACACCTGGGACTTCAGTGTCAAAAAAATAAGTTACCCAACCTCTCTGAATTTTAATGTGTCATTTTAAGAGTAAAAACAAAGGTCCCTCCCTTGGGGAGCTGTTGGCGGACGAAGGAAATAACACATGTAAATCAGCTAGTATATGTTTTGTGGATGCTTAGCAAATGATTACTACTCCTGCCTCTTGGTAGGTAGGGTCTGTGTGTATTTATGTTGCAGACCATCAGAAGGACAATAAATTCCGGTCCTTCTGTTTTTGAATTTGAATTAGAAAAAGAGGCTTTAATGGTATTACAATAGATTTTACCCCCCACTTTGCAATATATCATAAAGGGCTTTGTTCTCAGGAGCACCTGGGTGGCTCAGTCGGTTAAGCATCTGACGGTTGACTTTGCCTCACGTCATGATCTCACGGTTTGTGGGATTGAACCGTGTTGGGCTCTGTGCTGAAGGGTGGAGTCTGCTTGGGATTCTCGCTCTCCCTCTCTCTCTACGCTCCCCCTCCCCCCTTAAAATAAATAAATAAACTTAAAAAGAAGCCTTTGTTCACAATACTAGTGGCTAAAATCTAATCACGTTCCATAAATCTAACTCAGCTAGTTTTATCTATGTAATGCTCAAGAACTATGGTATATGGGTATATGAAACTAATTGCTGAGTTGTTTCAAAGTACGTCTGGTCTGTACATTTAGCTTCCAGTCGTTTTTACTGCTATTAATTTTTGTGTTTAGAAAATAACAATTCAGCAGTCATTGAAAATCTATAAGGAGTGAGGCAATCTGGGGGAGAAAAAGATGAATGTCACATATCTGAATAGCAATTAATGGCAATTCAGTTTTCCTTAGGGAAGTAAGTGTTCTCCAAATTGCTTTATAAGAACTTAGTCAAAAGCCTAAGAGTTCGTTGAAGACATGACCCCCAAGCTGGAAACTGTATTTTCAGCCTTTTTTTTTTTTGCCACAAGCTTGACTGAATACGGGCCAATGGGGTATGAAAAGCAATATGTGCAACTTCAAGGTGTGAACTTAAATATCAGCTGCTCTCTTTCAAATTCCTTTTTCATCTTCTTGTGCACAAATCAGAGATCCTGACCTTTGAGCTGGAGGCAAGAACAGGATGGGTGGGTCTCTGGAGTATAAATTCTGGGGAAGAGGGTTCACCTAGATACTTGGGTGGACAAAAAATACCTCCCGTGGCAGATGCTTCCGTTTGTACACTAGCATGCATTTCCTTTTGTATCTTTTAGTATTAGAGCCCTTAAATTTCAGCTGGACACATACATGACCATTTGGAGACTACCTTTCCCAGCCTCCCCTGCAGCTATTGGTCATAGTGCTGTGTCAAAATGTAGGCCAATAGATGCTTGAGAGGATGGAGCCCCTCCCTGATCCTGAATTTCCTCTTCCCCTGCCAGCGGGCCTGGAATATAGTCATGGTTGCAAACATGGTTTTTATGGGCATGGTGGTAAACTGTTTTTAACCATGTAGATGAGGACAACACCCCAGAAGACGGTGAAGCAACGCATTGAAAGACATGTGGATTCTTGAATGAGAGCATGGAACACAGTTGTCATGCTAGCCTTGGGTGGCTCACTCTATTTTGGGGTATCTTTGTACATAGTAATGCATTCCATGATTAACGTAAGTCCCATATAGATAGATGTATCCTATATATACTATATATATATCCCATATATATCCATATATATCCATATATATATGGGGATATATATCCATATATATATCCCCATATATATATATATCCCATATATATATATATATCCCATGTATATAGTGTGTGTATATATATATATATATATCCCATATATCCCATATATATATATCCCATATATGTAGTATATATATATATATATATATCCCATATATATAGTATATATATATATATATATCCCATATATGTAGTGTGTGTGTATATATATATATATATATATATCCCATATATATATATCCCATATATATATATATCCCATATATATATATATCCCATATATATATATATCCCATATATATATATATCCCATATATACATACATACATATATATATATTTATATTTATAGTTTTACTGTTTCTAAACACCTTTACATGTATAACTTCATTCTACTGATTTTTTTTTTAATTGAATGCCTAAGGTAGGGTGGTCTTACCCTGGGCTCTGAGGATACAGAAATGAATCACACATTCATCAAGATGGGGGCCTAGCTGGAAAAGAAACAGGATTTTTTTTTTAGGATAATTGAAATTTGGGAAGACAAGGCAAAGTGGGGCTTGAACCACAGACGCTAGGGTTTCTCTTATGCAGAAGGAGGTCTATTTCTTTTCCTTTAATTCATTGGTTCCCCGCCCATGGTTTTTTGACCAGTAGCATCAACTGCATCTAGAAATTTCTTAGGAATGCTAATTCTCAGCCTCCCCAACAGAAACCTACTAAGGTAAAAACACTGAGGCCCGGTTTTAACAAGCCCTCCAGGTGATTCGAAGGCATGCTTAAATTGAGAATCACTGCTTTAGTCCTTGTAGCAGCTCTGGAAGCTAGTCAAGGAAGTTTATAATATACCCATTCTATGTATGGATGAACCAAAGTTTAGGGGATTAGGAAATTTGCCTGTGGCTAGTGGCAGACTCTGGTTTGGAGTCCATGTTCTGATCCAATCCGCATGTACAAGACCAACTTCACTATCCCAATTCTCTATTTAAAGGCTTGGAATTGGTTCCATATACAGTATTTCTACACAGTGGCAGCACACGTGAATTTGAGACTAGGGACGGAATGTGCAATTACTGTTGGCTTCTGCAGGTGGTTAGAAAAGACAGGATTTTGCCACAATTACTTTCCCTTGCAAATCCATTCTTTTCTCCAATGCCTGGGTATGTTTCATATGGACCACACACTGGGCAAAAGTGGGCTCCAGGGCTTTTCTATACAAATCTGTTTTCCATTGCTGAGAGGGTGTTGGCAGCATAAAATGCCCAGAAGGATCTTTCTGCACAGGTTTATGTGGCCATGGTGACTTAATGATTGCCCTTTATGTGTTCCTAAGTGGTAGATGTCCAGGTGGTCTCAATTCAGAAACAGTACATTGAAACACTACCGTGGCTGTTCAGAAGGTACCCACACCTCCTTTCTGAGTTAAGTGTGACAGGCACGTCCCACAAGCTGATCTTTCATCATGGCAAAGTTGACCTGCATCTGTATTTTTAAAAAAGTATGACAAGCAGAGGTGCCTGGGTGGTTCAGTCGGGTAAGCGTCCGACTTTGGCTCAGGTCATGATCTCACGGTTTGTGGGTTCGAGCCCTGTGTCGGGCTCTGTGCTGACAGCTCAGAGCCTGGAGCCTGCTTCAGATTCTGTGTCTCCCTCTTTTTTTGCCCCTCCTCCACTCACACTCTGTCTCTGTCTCTCAAAAATAAATAAACATTAAAAAAAAGTATGACAAGCAGCATTTCTAGATGACAATTTCAGAGCTGTCTTATTATCTGTTGTAAAACCTACAGTGAATTAATACTAAAGTCATTAATTTTTTAAAATTTCTAATCTTTCCCTTTCTTTTTAACAAGGTGATAGAATAGGCTGTGATTACCTCAGTCAAAAAGGTGAATAAGAGTTTTTTAAATGTTTATTATTTATCTTTAAGAGAGAGAGAAAGATGGGGGGTGAGCAGGGGAGGGACAGAAAAAGAGGGAGACACAGAATCCGAAGCAGGCTCCAGGCTCTGCGCCCTCAGCACAGAGCCTGATGTGGGGCTCAAACTGCCCCTGACCCTGAACCGTGAGATTATGACCTGAGCTAGAGCAGGACACCGGATCTACTGAGTCACCCAGGCGCCCCCTGGTGAATAAGATTTTTAATTGTGCTTCTGCATAAGTCCGTTTATGTTGGTTTGTGTAAATAGGGAACAGCGCTGCTAGATTAGCTGAAGTGAAATTGATCTAAGCTATGTTAAGGGGAGTGTTGTGGTAAGAGACTTTTCCATGGAAAGAGCGAGATGACAGAACCCCAGAGGTGCATGCAACCTTACTGTACAATAGCCACTGTTTCTGTGAAGCTTCTGAGGGGAAACAAAAAAAAAAAAAAAAAAAGAAAGAAAAGAAAACGTGCATGAAGGACAAGGCCAAGCCAAGGAATACCAGGTTCTTAGCTGGGGCTTGGGGCTCCAACTACATTCTGAATAGTGATTTTGGCTGTGTTGCAGGCAAGGCAACTTTAATCCAGGCTAGAAACAGATCTGCGTTCTCAAAACATGTGAGCACTGCCCCTTTTCTCCTAAGCACACCCAGGAGTCTCATCCTCTCTGTGGGAAAACAAACAAGCCAGTGAGGAGTAAATAAGAAAGCAGTGACCTCAAAATCCAGACTTCCGTTGGTTCGGGCAGGCTGCCCTCAAGATGAACCATCTATGAAGTGTGGCAGCAAAGAAACGTTGCCAAGGGGGAAGAACACCTTCAGCCAGGCTCACTGCAGTGAGAGCTCTACACTCGGCACAGATGGCCATCAAAGCGTTCTTTCCCATGACCGTGACCCATTCTTGGTAGAGGGCTTAGGGTGCAGTGGGAGGCGGAAACTCTGTCCATGCCCGCTGAGTAACAAAATGGCTGGTCTGTTCAGAAAATTCAGCGGGCAAAGTGTCTCAGTGGTTTGATACCAATGAGAATTGCCTTGCAGACAGGGACCTTCATCGATGGAATTGTTGACTTTTAGACTTGTCCTAGGACCCAGAAAATACTGATTTATTCATCCAACAAATCTCTGTATTGAGCACTACCTACCAGAAGAGCGTTTGTGGTCGCAAAGATCACTAAGAAAAAAAGTCTTGACAGTGTAACGCTCCGGTCCCAGTAACTGACGAAGAAATCAAACCGAGTGAGTTGATCCAAATGATGGGAGAAAGAGAGAATGCCAGATCAGCCTTCATGCAGGATGGGTATTCCCATTTCCTTGGAAAGCTAGCACTTAAGAACTGCAAGCTTCATACTCTGAAAGACTAAATGGAGTCAAGTCCAGTGTTTCCAGTGTCTCTAAGATGCTTGATGTTCTTTGCCTTTGTTCTTTGTTTTTCAGAGCTGACCTTTTCTTAATGGTATTTTACTGTAACCCAGTTCATGTTCCATCAAATAGTAGGTTTAAAAAAGAAAATCCCATAGGACTTCCCTGGTAATTTTGCAGCCGTTTATTAGAATTTTAAATACTTCAGAAAATGGACTTAAAAACCTCGCTTGAAAGAATTTGAAAGAGAAAAAAATATTGACCTTTATAATAAATTGATACTGTTACAAAAATATACCCTAGAGAAGACTGGAAATGGTCATTTAGAGTTGGATACTAGCAAAGTAAGCTCTTTAATGTATCTCATAAATATATTTTATATGCCTTTCAAATGGCGAGAGAATAGTGCAGGCCACTTTTTTTCATCCATAATTATTTTCTTCTCATCGTAGGAATCCATTCAGTGTAATTTGTCCATGACATTTAGGTAGAAGTGGGAACATTTCCACTTCCTGTTTCTAAACACTGCAGCATTAACAATGTCAACTAGATCTTAGGTATTACAATAATGTTGACTCTAGGGATGGTTACACAGTGGTGAGAATTCCATGATGCTCTATTTGAGGTTCTACCTCCAGAAAAGTGGTCCTTATGATTCAAGTTTGAACACAGAAATAATGCATTGTCTTTGCAAGTGTATGATAAAGATCCTGGTTTGAGATTAAATAGGGCTCCCTTGGGCATGTCTAGGAATGGAAGAGGAAACACATTGCCTCAAAATATTCTCTGCCTCTGTACCTAGTGCCTCCTGGGCCTTCTCTTTTCTATCTCCCTCAAGTTCATACTTGGAGTACCGATGGTTCAAGAAATAAAGGAAGGTCTGAGAGCTCAACTAGGAACTTGGAATGGGATCCTGAGTAAAGGACAGACAAGCCAAGGAAATGGATTGATTAGGCAAGGACCGGCAAGATCTGCTGAGACAAAGTAGGCGTGCTAGTCAGGGTATAACACTCTGAAAAATGAGTCCTTAAATCTCACGACTTAACATTACAAAGGTTTATGTTATACTCAAAGTCCAACAGTGGTTGGTGGGAGGCTGAATTTTACCCAGACACCAGAGAGGGAGAGAATGTCAGCGTGTGCATTCTGCAGGCGCTATGGCAGAGGTCAAGAGTGCTGGAAGGTTGCTCATCGGTTCTTACATACTCTGGATCAGATAGGATGCAGGTTTTTTCTGTCCTTGTCCATTGGCCAGAATCAGTCAAACGGCCTCCATGTGCAAGGGGCAGGGCAATAGGCATTTAGTGGGCAGCACACATCTCTGCCATACATTCTAAAGGACAGTGCCCATTATGGAGGTTATATGTCGCCCCTGAGCCAGCAGCTCAAAGGAGCCGCTGGGGGCCTGCGGTTGGTTATCCTGCTGACTGGTTACAAAGCCAGCCCCTTGGTTTCTAATTGTGCCTTTGCCTGGGAAGCTGCTGCTTTCCCTTAACATAGCAACCATGGTTCAGATCGGTGGGCAGAGGCTCCACCCCAGTGTGCTGTAGGTTTCTGATTTGTTTTGCCAATGGTACTGATGGAAGTAGGAGTCAAGGCAGCATATTTCTGTGCGGTATTTCCTCTGTCAGTAGTCTCCTCGGGGCTGCTTATTTGCCTACAGCATGTTTAGTCCAGGGAAGATTACACCAGGATCCATAACGAAGTCAAGTTCTTCTGACTTGACTTGAAAAAAACTCTGTGTTTCCATCCCAAGAACTTTGCACCAACGGCCGTCAGGAAGGGCTTACCATGATTTGGCTCTCCTGGTTCAGTACCTGCATGGCCACCCCCTCACAGGGGGGAGGAAAAAGACGCAATGCCAGGTACACCTCTGCCTCTCGCTCTCTAGCAGCTGAGAAAAACTTGCCAGTCCCCAGCTTCAGACCAAACTAGAATCTCGCCCCCTCTGTACCTTGTTTGGGCAAACCTCCACCTAAGGGCAAATGAAAGGGCACGGCCGGGTTCCTCGGTTGCATGGGCGGCTACGGAAAACACGGTTTCCTTTGCCTGGGCATCTTCTGGCTCGTTCTGATGACTTGTGTCAAAAGCGTCTCCCCGGAGGGCAGCAGCGGAAGACCAAGAACGCACTGACGGGGCGAGAGCCCCGAGAACGCAAAGCATCAGCAGCATTCGTGCCAAGAAATCTCACGGCGGCAGAAGACCGTGCCAGCGGCTTTTGTCAGGACGACAGACAGGAGACTCAGCACACGTAACAAGACTCACGACATCAGGCTCAGTTGCCCTCTGCTCAAATGTCGGTCCTCGACACCGGGCCCTGGCAGCCTGGAGCGGATGTTGGCAGGCGCAGACGCTCTCTGCAGCGCCCTACAGTGCCCTGATGGGGCGGGTGTGGGGGCTGCGGTTTCGGAGGGTGCCAGCGGCACATTTCCTGCTGTTAGTCTTGGCAGAGACAGGGGACTGGATGCACAGCCCGCAGGGCCCGAGGGAGGAATAGAACGGCCTACACTGTGTAGCAGGCAAGAGGGCTGATTCACAAAGCACCCCAGAGACTGTTCACAATTTTCAGAATCACTGGGGAGAGATCTGAGGGGTTGCATATGCAAAAAGACTTTTTTTTTTTAAGCTGAGACACCAATGTTAATGTTTACTTTTGGAGAGAGACAGAGCATGAGTGGGGGAGGGGCAGGGAGAGAGGGAGACACAGAGTCCGAAGCGGGCTCCAGGCTCTGAGCTGTCCGCACAGAGCCCAATGCGGGGCTCGAACTCACAGACCGTGAGATCATGACCTGAGCCGAAGTTGGACGCTCAACCGACTGAGCCACTCAGGCGCCCCTATGCAAAAATACTTTTGGCCTAAGATTGTGACCCAAGGAGCACCTGGGTGGCTCAGCCCTGCACTGTACCCCACCTGGTCCCAGAAGTCCGGTTGGTTCAGTGACATCACATGGTAGTTTGAAACCAGCTCTCGTGGAAGGTATTCACACTTACGCAAATCAGTGAATGTGAAAATTAGGGCTTTTTTGAGGGGGGGAGTCAACAACATTGTCCCCATTTACACTACTGTCCTCAACTAATATTATGAGGTACAAAGAGTTGAATCAAGTTGAATTTTTCCTGTAGGCAACTGAGAGCTTTTGAAAGGAAGAATAATGTTTTCAAAGAGAATATTAAGGATATTAGTCTGGCACTGATACATAGGAAAGGCAAGAATTGAGAGACTTGTGTAGCCAGTAAATAGTTATGAGCCTCTTAACATAATCCAGGAATAAGGAATCAAGTACTTGAACTTGAGTGCTCATGGTATAAATAAAGAGGAAGAAATGAGCCCAAGAACCTTTTAGTTAAGACCTTGATTTTGGCAGACAAGGTCAGGGTGATTGGCCCTTAGTAGATGCTCTTTAAATATGTGTTGAATTAAATTGAGTTTGAATGAAAAATTTATTCACAAATTTCATTCTCTGTTCTTCCCCCCCCCCGCCCCTCTTCTGTCTTAGATCATTCTTCATTCTGTTTGTTCTTTGCCTATACCTATTTCTGTTTCTTGGGTTGCTTTTTTCCCCTCCAATCGTTGTATTTTTCTCTACTTCATTTCTAGAATAATTGGTAACCAATCTTACTATCTGCTCAGAAATTTGGAAAACAAAATCGCTTGGCAGATAGGGTGATAGAGCTGTCCCTCCCAGAGATCAGGAGTTGGTATTCCCCAACAAAGGTATTTCAACACAGGCTCTTTCTGGGTTGAAAAATACTTCCTACTCTCAGCATACTCTTTATCTCAGTTCAGTAACGTTTTATAGGTGGAAGCAACAAAATAAATGAAATATGAGTCACCTTTAAAACTTGCGGTGTGCCTGTCAAATGAATCGCACAACCCACACACCAAACTCATTCCTTTAATTGAGTGTCTTATAGGTGCTACCCCTCAGCATAAGCTGTAGTTAATGATCAATTGTTGCCATAAATGATTTAACATTTGTGTACACGTGAGATGGCATGCCATAATTCATGGAAATGCCAATGCTGTGAAATAACCACAAACAGTGATAAATGGGCTGTCAATTTCTATATAATTACTCCAGATCTATCATCCTACTTTGTATGTTGAAATGCATTAGTGCATAACAAATGTACATCATCCCAGTGATCAATATCCTATTTCAAATGAAAGTGTGTTACGGTATAATTATCATGTTATATTTTCTGATGATTTTTCTGTCCAGCTATGCTGTGTTTCAATTTAAAAATAAAACCACGGGTCGTCTACCTGGATTAGTCTGACGCTACTGGTCATAATTAGCACATGGTTTGATATGTGCAGTTTTAATTTAGACATTAATTATCGCTTGTGACATCACTTGGGTGTTAGACGGCTTAATTTGTCCACTTGAAGTAGTATCTTCTGAATAGCTATCTTGTGCCCCAAATAAATCTCATTCTCTGAGCCTTTGATCTGAAAACCTTTTTTTTTTTTTTTAGTGTATTAGTATGGTTTTTTCTTCCTTTGCTTCTTCATTTTGCTTTCTCTTTCTTGATTCTCTTTATTTCATTTTGCTGAGGTAGTATTTTTAGGTTAAAGATGGAGGTCAACCAGATTGAACCAAAAATGAACTTAAAACGAGCTCTTTGACAGGCAAAAAAGACCATTTTTATACATTCAGATACTTTAAGAATTTTCTGGTAGTTTCTAGAAAGAATAGAGGGAATGCAAACACCTCAGTTTTGCAGGCATCCCTGGCCTAATCATGTGCTTAGAAAGGGCGAGGTACACCCTTGGCCTTGCTCAGCACCCCTAGGGATGAATGATAGGGAGTCACCAGTAATTTGATTGACACATGAGCCTGGCTTACCCATGCTCTAAGACTGTCACTCAGCTAGTGAGAGCCCTGGCTGACCTCTCAGCAGCTACCTGTCAGGACCGCTCTCTTGTTCTCTTCTTGCCAAAACAATCAATTTCATGTAATTTTTTGAAATTATTTTATTGGATAAATTTGACATGTAACACTGTGTAAATTTAAGCTGTACGTGTTACTCTGAATATGTATTATAATAATGGTTTCTATTGTAACAATATATATCATATTGCTTACTTTTTCTGCAATATTATTGTCTATGTTCAGTTAACTGTACGATAAATATCTATGGCTATCTTAGTACTTGTTACAAGTTTACTCTTAAACACTTCAGTCTTCCCCTCCCAGCCCCTATCCCCTGATAACCACTGTTTTACTCTGTTATGTTTTTTCACATGCTTGGTTATTTTAGATTCCACATCTAAGTGATATCATACAGTACTTGTCTTTCTCTGTCTGGTGTTCAAGGTCCATCCGTGTTGTTGCACATGGCAGGAGATCCTCCCTTCTCGTGGCTGGATAGTATTTCATTGCGTGTACGTGCCATAGCATTTTAATCCATTCATTTGTTGGCTGTTTCCATATCGTGGCTATGGTGACTAGTGCTGTGATAAACATCTGAGTTGTTTCCGTATCTTGGCTGTTGTGCATAGTGCTGTGATAAACCTGGGGGTGCGTATCTTGCAGAACTCCTGTTTTCATTTCTTTTGGGTATATTCCCAAAGTGGAATTGCTGGATCACGCAGTAGGTCTATTTTTAATTTTTGGAGGAACCTCCATATTGTTTTCCATAGTGGTTGGACTAATTTACATTCCCACCAACCGTGTGTAAGTGTTCCCTATTCACCCCATCCTTCCCAATGCCTATTGTCTCTTTTCTCGGTAATGGCCATTCTGACAAGTGTGAGGTGGTCTTTCATTGTGGCTGTGATTTACTTTTCCCTGATGATGCGTAATGTTGAACACTTTCTCCCGTGCCTGTTGGCCATCTGGATGTCCTCTTTGATAAAAGAGTTAGTTCTTCTGCCCATTTTCTAATCAGATTTTTTTTGTTATTATTTGTGTTCATTCTTTATATATTTTTGATATTAACCCCTTATCTGACATATGGTGAGCAAAAATTTTCTCGCATTTTGCAGGCTGCCTTTTCATTTTGCTAATTGTTTCTTTTGCTGGGCAGAAGCTTTTGAGTTTGACGTAGTTCCATTGGTTGATTTTTACTTTAGTTGTTTTTCAAAAGCAATCGTTTTTGGAAGTTATATAATCTTAGTTTCTTTTTGAAAAAAAAATAGCCATTCACCGAGAGACAGTATTCTAGCAAAGGTTTAAAATAACGAATCAGGGGCGCCTGGGTGGCTCAGTCGGTTAAGCGTCCGACTTGGGCTCAGGTCATGATCTCATGGTCCATGAGTTTGAGCCCCGCGTCGGGCTCTGTGCTGACAGCTCAGAGCCCAGAGCCTGTTTCGGATTCTGCATCTCTCTCTCTCTCTGCCCCTCCCCTGTTCATGCTCTGTCTCTCTCTGTCTCAAAAATAAATAAATGTTAAAAAAAATTAAATAAATAAAATAATGAATTAACTTGTGGTCTGAACTTCTATGGAGGAACAGTGTGATGCTTGAAGGAGACGTAATTTGTGAGGAAGTGAGATACCTGAAAAACCTAAGATAGTGTTCCCAACCTTGGGGATCAGGGGTCTCCAAACCGGGGAGATGGTATATGTGTTTGCTCAAGGTCTATGGCACAGCATTGTGGTAGCAGCGGGCTTTCTTTGCAGTTCTCTGACCTTTCTGTGACTCTAGTAAACCCTCTCTGGCCAAGGGAATCCTGTATTTACTTACAATACAAACAGGGCAGAGAACACCCTAGGATAACTCTTCTTTGGCCTTGGCTGCATTTCTGAGGCTTCCTGACCTCCAGGACTATCTCTGTCTTGCCTTTGCACCCACCCAAGCCCCATTGCTTCTCTTTGCCCCATGCTCTCTCGAAATATGCCAGGATTTCTCTTTAAGTTTAGTACTCTTCTGTTTTTCTTTTTTTTTTTAACAGTTTATTTTTGAGAGAGACAGAGTGCGAGTGGGGGAGGGGCAGAGAGCAAGAGGGTGACGCGGAATCCAAAGCAGGCTCCAGGCTCTGAGCCATCAGCACAGAGCCCGACACGGAGCTTGAACTCACAAACCGTGAGATGATGACCTGAGCCGAGGTTGGACGCTCAACCCACTGAGCCACCCAGGCGCCCCTAAAGTTCAGTACTCTTCAAACCTCGCATGATCAACCGAATGCATTTTCTGAATTCTTCCTTCTCTGTCCTGTCACTTCCCAGTATGAATTTTAAAATAGGCCCTTAATGACCACTTAACCTGATTTTATTCCCCACTCAAGCTTTCTTTGTTCCAAACCTTCTGACCGTTGTTCTGTCCTGCATTCTGGCTGTGCTCTCTCCTCAAGCTTTTACCCGAGATAAACAATTCTCGTCTCCAGTTTTTCCTCCATCAATTCCCATTCATTTGGCAGACAAGTCTTGGTCCCTTTTCCAAAAGAAGCTCGTTCTGATCTTCCAGAGTCGGTGAAACCCCCTTGTCAGGCCATCTCTGCGTCTCGGTTTTACGTTTATTTGATTATTGGGTTAACATCTTCCTTCTCCACTAGACTGTAAGAGGTTCAAGGGCAGGGATTATAGCTGCTTTTGCTGAGAATACTTGCTAATACCCGCCCCACTGTGTGTGTGAGTGTGTGCATAGGTGTGCGTATGTATGTGTGTACGTGTGTCTGTTTAATGAATTGCTGGACGAATGAACGGGCAGATGGAAACTCATTACACAAATTTGCAACTGCATTGGGAAATTATCTCTCTCTTCATATCCGACAGCAGATATGAACATTTGTAACAGAAATTATAACTTTGGAGGACAATTTCAAAACTTCTCTAAAATAGAATATCCTGAAAGCTGTATGAGAATGCATTTTAAAAACAGAATACACAAAAGACTGTCCTATACGTGGTCTCACTGAATCCTCAGAACAGCCCTATCCCCATTTCAAAGACAAGGAAGGTGAGATCAGATACGGTAAGGAACTTTTTCAAGGACATTTGAACCCAGAATGTCTGATTCTTAGGACAGATCTTTTTCCATAACACAAAACTGCTTTCATTCCTCCTATGAAACAATATAATATTCTCAGTTTAATGGTTGACTTGATGTTGTAAAATGGTGAATTTTTATTTCAGTGATGCTTTATAGTAGAATTTTCTTTTGTGGGAAGATATCAATAGAGGTGATAGGGAATCAGAGCAAGCCACCCCAAAATATGTATGGCGTACATAACGGAAGACACTTGATGCATGAAACAGTAGATGCAGAAAAGGTTCTGACCTTCCTTTTTCTTCCAGAAAGCAGGAGATTAAACTCCCATGTGAAAGGTACCCAACCAGTAAGTACCAGAGGAAGGAAAATATTCTTATCATCAAGACAGGGAGGGGCGCCTGGGTGGCACAGTCGGTTAAGCGTCCGACTTCAGCCAGGTCACGATCTCGCGGTCCGTGGGTTCGAGCCCCGCGTCGGGCTCTGGGCTGATGGCTCAGAGCCTGGAGCCTGTTTCCGATTCTGTGTCTCCCTCTCTCTCTCTGCCCCTCCCCCGTTCATGCTCTGTCTCTCTGTGTCCCAAAAATAAATAAAAAACGTTGAAAAAAAAATTAAAAAAAAAAAAAAAGACAGGGAGTCAAGGCCAAGAAACCTGTAGAAACAGGCTTTGTTAAACTAACTCTTATCTTCCTAGTTACTTTCCCATAATTAACTGCCCTCCACCAAACCCCTTTGTCTTGTCACGTTCTCACAATTTACTGCTCTTGTCCAATCTCTTATGGAAGCATTTGGCCCTAACTGCTTCTTTGTGCTGTTCACTTCTCTTGTGAAGGCTCCCGTGGACCTATCAGCATCACTAAATGAAATGTGTGTGCTTTTCTCCTGCTTAAGTCAGTTTAATTCTTAGGCCCAGCCAGAGACCCAAAGAGGGTAAAGGAGAAATTTCCCCTTAGAAGGTCAGTCAACAGATTGGGATGTTTACCTGAAATATCGATTTAGGTAACATTTTTTCATAACACTGCTATCAACTAACATACTACAGCTCTTTGTCCGTGACATAAAGTTGAAACATTTTTGCTTTTCATCTAGAGATTTTCAAACATCCCTATGTTGAGCAGCTTAACCCTGGCAGGCATAGTCTGTTGTTCTTGAAGACAGAAAGTCTGAGAGAGAGACAGGCATTTCTAAGATGAGTGTCATCAAATAGACACAAAGCTGTGGGAAATATTTGTCTTGATTCACTCTTTGTGGTCAAAGGAAAATCACAAATCAGGAAGAACACCATGGTGGTTAATTTTTATGTGTTAACTGGGCCATGGGGGGCCCAGACAGTTGGCCACACGTTTTTCTGGGTGTGTCTTAAGGGTGTTTCTGGGTAAGGTTAACATTTGTGTTGGTAGACTGAGTAAAGCAAATTGCTCTCCTCAATGTGGGTGGGCCTCATCCAATCAGTGGAATACCTGAATAGACCTAAAAGCCTGAATAACAGGCTGCCTGATTGTTTGATCTAGGATGTTGGTCTTTCCTGCCTTCAGGAAGGAACTGAACTGAAAAAATATTTCTGCTTGGGTCTCAAGCCTGGCAGTGTTCAGACAGGACACCATTGGTTCACCTGCTTGTAAGGTCTTTGGACTCAGACTCAGACTATAACTACACCATCAGCTCTCCTGGGTCTCCAGCTTGGTGACTATATATGTCGCCATATATTTATATGTTTCTCTGGGGAATCTTGACTAACACAGATTTTGGTACAGTAAGCTATGGGGGTGATGCTGCTACCCTAGTGGGCCTGGAAGGTGGGACAGAGAGGCAAAGGGGATTATTCGCAAACCTAATCTAATAGAATTTGCCATGGCCAGGGCAGGGGAGGAGGAGGTGTGGGGGCGAGGGTGCGGTGCCTGGATGGCTCAGTCGGTTAAGTGTCCAACTTCGGCTCAGGTCATGATCTCGTGGCTCATAGATTCGAGTCCCACATCAGGCTCTGTGCTGACAGCTCAAAGCCTAGAGCCTGTTTTAGGTTCTGTGTGTGTCTCTCTCTCCCCCTCCCCTGCTCACTCTCTCTCTCTCACAAAAATAAATAAAACATTAAGAAAACTAAAAAAAAAAAAAAAAAAAAAAAAAGGGAATTTGCCTTGATAGGCTTTGAACCTGCTTGGGCCTTCTCCCTCTTTCTTCCTTCTAATTTCTCCCTTTGGGAACGGGTATGTCTATCCCATGCTTGTCTCACCACTGTATTTTGGGAGCACATAATATGTCTGCTTTCAGAAGTTCACAGCTAGACATGAATTTTGCCTCAGGATCAATTGTACCTTTAGTCTTAACCCGCATTTGATTTAGATGATTTGGGGGGAGATTTTGGACATTAGGTTTTAGAGTTGATGCTGGAACAAGTTAAGACTTTTGGGCTGTTGGGAATAAATGAATATTTTGCATGTGAGAAGGACAGGAATTTGGGGGGGGGGTTCCAGGGCTGGGACACCTCTTTGAATTGTGCCCCCCACCCATTTGTATGATGGTTTTTGGAGATGGTAACTTTGGGGAGATAATTGGGTTTAGATGAGATTGTGAGGTAGGATCTTCATGATAGAACTACTGCCTTTATAAGAAGAGACACCAAGGGTGCCTGGGTGGCTCAGTCGGTTAAGCATTCGACTTCAACTCAGGTCATGATCTCATGGCTTATGAGTTCGAGCCCCACGTCAGGCTCTGTGCTGACAGCTGGGAGCCTGGAGTCTGCTCCCAATTCTGTCTGTCTATCTGTCTGTCTGTCTCGAAATAAATAAATAAACATTAAAAAAAAAAAAGAATTGTATAAGAAGAGACACCAGAGAGCTTGCTGTCTGTCTCCTCACTGTCCGGTGAGGACAGAAGGAGAAGAGGCTGTCTGCAATCCGGAAAGAGAACCCCTACAAGAAACTGATCATGCTGGCACCTTGATCTTGGACTTTGAGCTTTCAGAACTATGAGAAAATAACTTCCGTTGCTTAAGTCAAATGGTCTGTGGTATTTTATTTTGGTAGCTCCACTTAATAAACATGGAAACCAACTAGGACACCTTTTTGAAATCATCTAATTGGACTCAAACCTGCCATGTTCTTCCTTGTTCTCCCTGGAAACTGAAGTAACAAAAATGCTTCACAGGAAGAGAAGTCACTATTTTGCCATGTTTTGCTAAAGGCAGTCACCCACCCTGTTACCGCCTGCCTGCCCTCTGCCCTCTGGGCGTTTGGATCCATTTGATCATAACAGTATGCTGAGGCCAGCAATAACTTTTTTTTTTAATGCTTACTTATTTACTTTCAGAGAGAGAGAGACAGCGTGTGTGAGTGGGGGGAGGGGCAGAGAGGGGGGAGAGAGAATCCAAGCAGCCTCCATGCTTCCAGCCAGAGCCCAATGCTGGGCTTGATCCCATGAAACCTGAGACAATGACCTGCCCTGAAATCAAGAGCTGGATGCTTAGCCAACTGAGCCACCCAGGTGCCCCGGCAATGACTTGTGTTCTTTTTTTTCTTTGAAGTACATTTTTTTCATTGCTTTTTTTAATGAATATTATTTGTTGTCAAATTGGCTTACATACAACACCCAGTGCTCATCCCAACAAGTGCCCTCCTCAACGCCCATCACCTGCTTTGCCCTTTTCCCCCACCCCCCCATCCATCCTTAATTTGTTCTCTGTATTAAAGAGTCTCCTGTGGTTTGCCTCCCTCCCTCTCTGTTTTGTATCTTTTTCCCCTTCCCCCAAGTTCTTGTGTTCAGTTTCTCAAGATCCACATATGAGTGAAAACATATGATATCTGTCCTTCTCTGACTGACTTATTTCACTCAGCATACTACCTTCCAGTTCCATCCACATTGGTGCAAATGGCCAAATTTCATTCTTATTGGCAAGTAGTATTCCATGGAATATATAAACCACATCTTCTTTATCCATTCATCAGTTGATGGACATTTAGTCTCTTTCCATAATTTGGCTATTGTTGAAAGTGCTGCTATAAACATTGGGGTACACATGCCCCTATCCCAGCAATAACTTTTAACTTTTAAGCAAAGAGCCTTTCATTTGTTCGTCATTTTTCTTACAGTGATGGAAAGCCAGGGCCAAGTTTTTTAAGGCTAAGAAAAACCACCAGCAGATTGTATGTCTTTCAAAGACTTCGTATTCATATATTCTGACTTGTTACGTACCCTCTTTTTAAAAAGAAAAAGATCAGGACAACTTGAGACGTCTTGTCCGTGATGTGTGAAATTAATTCTTTACTTTAAAATAATGTTATTAAAACTTCTTCAAAGAGGTGATAAGATAAAAGATCAAAGTGAGTACAAAGTTAAATTGTTCAGAACCTTTTACTAAGTTTTAATATAGGGATATCGCAAAGTATTCAAGGGCTAAACAGCCCAATTGAACCAAAATCAATTTCTCAAAATAATAGTTTAGAGAAAATTTAGATTGAAAAATGACTGGACTATAACAAACTAAAAGTATTGTCTTTTGCTAGAAGTGAGAGCATTGTGTTTTAAATACATATTAAAAAATATATATAGATACATCCTTCTTGGGGAAATGCAAATTTCTTTGGAAATGTCTCTGTTGTATAAAAATAAAACCCAATTTTACAGGATTCCATGGAAAACGTTCTCTAAAAAATCTAAACTAATAAAAAACTTGAAGAATTCTCATGAAAGTCAGGAACAAGACAATGGTATGCACTGGAACTTGTAATAGTTAATATTTTTTGGAAATCCTAAAGAATTTTATTGAAATGAGAAATATAAACATTCTAATGGAACAGGCAACCCTTGCTATTGGCAGATGAGATGACAATTTATATGGAAAACTGGAGAGATTGTAATGAAAAACTACCTAAAACAATGAGAGGATTCAGTAAGGTGAATCACAAAAAAATGAAAGATGAACACATTTTAGTATGCAAAACAGCAATTGGAAAATGTCATGAAATCAAATCTCTCGTTGACAGTAGGAAAAAATGTCAACAAAAATGTCAAGAAATTTATTGAATGTATACAAAGAAAGTTTTACTCAGGGACAAACAAGAAGATTTGAGTCAATGGAAAGACATTTTCTCAGATTGGAAAACTCAGTAAAGAGTTCAAGTTCTGGTACATTAACCTAGACCTTCAGTGTGATGATGCTGAATGTCGCAATTTGGGAAGAGACTGTGTGGTGGGGTGTTGGACGGAATTTGACAGTTTGTTTCCATGTGTACTGAAAAAATAATCCTGAGGAAATAGTCAGAAAAATTCTTCAAAAATAAGAGTAAAGGGGTGATAAGAAAGCGAGAGTAATTAAATACATTTGGCCTTAGGACATGAATAGACGTATTGTATTGATTAAACTCTGGTGTCAAGCAAACTGAATTCACTCCCTGGGTTTATCACTCATAACTCTGTGACCGCAGGCAAATTATTGCTGTATTTTCCTCGCCTGTGAAATGGTATCGTATTAGATGATAAAGTAAAATGAAACTATAAAACGACTTAAAGAAGATTAAGTTAAAGAATAATATTATTATGAGGATAGCTTTCCTGAATCAATAACAGAACTCAGAAAGTGTAAATGAAATGATGGCTGAATAACTAAAACTTTAAAAATGCACTCAAAAACATGTAATAAAATCAAAAGCCACACTCAAACATGTATTTAATAACAGCTAAAACCTCATTTATGTTCTTACTAATAAAAACTAGATAAGCGGGGCACCTGGGTGGCTCAGTCGGTTGAGTGTCCGACTTTGGCTCAGGTCATGATCTCAGGACTCGTGAGTTCGAGCCCTGCGTCGGGCTCTGTGCTGACCTCTCAGAGCCTGGAGCCTGCTTCCGATTCTGGGTCTCCCTCTCTCTCTGCCCCTCTCCCGCTCATGCTGTTTCTCTCACTGTCTCTCAAAAAATAAATAAACAGGGGCGCCTGGGTGGCGCAGTCGGTTAAGCGTCCGACTTCAGCCAGGTCACGATCTCACGGTCCGTGAGTTCGAGCCCCGCGTCGGGCTCTGGGCTGATGGCTCGGAGCCTGGAGCCTGTTTCCGATTCTGTGTCTCCCTCTCTCTCTGACCCTCCCCCGTTCATGCTCTGTCTCTCTCTGTCCCAAAAATAAATAAACGTTGAAAAAAAAATTAAAAAAAAAATAATAAAATAAAAAAATAAATAAATAAACATTAAAAAAATTAAAAAAAAAAACTAGATAAGCTACTCAATAGAAATAATTGGCAAAACCCATGATGAAGTTTCATAAAGAAATACACGTACCTTATAGTCTCTTGAAAAAGGCTCAAAATCACTCTGGATTAAAGAGAAGCAAATTAAAATAGTTAGGTATAAGGTTTGTAATATACCTTGTTGTGGAAGATACAGCCTGTATTTCCTGCATTGTTTTGTAGGGTACAAAACTGGTGGAGATTCTTCAGAGGGAGGTTGATAGGTTGATAGAGTATTTCAAAATTTTAAAAATGTACTTATCCTTTCACCCAACAAGTCCATATTTCAGATTCATGAACTTCTCATATAGGTGCTCAAAAATGAAAAAGAAATTAATAGAAATCAGTTTAATACATTTCAAAACAATCAGCAAGGGATATTGCAAAATGAGAAAATCAAAATGACAACACCGTGTGTGCAAGGCTTCCAAAATGTGTGATACTTACAAATGTTTAATAGTAATCACACCTAGGGGCACCTGGGTGGCTCATTCACTTGAGTGTCCGACTTTGGTTCGGGTCATGATCTCACAGTTCATGGGTTCAAGCCCATTATTGGGTTTTGTGCTGACAGTACAGAGCTTGGAGCCTACTTTGGATTTTCTGTCTCCTTCTCTTTCTGCCTCTCCCCAGCTCATATGCTCTCTCTCCCTCAAAAATAAATAAACATTAAAAAAAATAGTAATTACATCTGTGAGGTGAGATTGAAAAAAAATTTTTGTAGTGTTTGCATTTTCCAGCTGCATCCATGTGTCACTTTCATGGTAGAAAACTATTTAAATTTAGAAATAAAATGCACTGCAGAGTCCTAGAGCAAGTGTGCCTATTTATTCCCATATTTTTAAGAAAAAAGTAATAGATATTAGCAAAATCTAATAAAGAATCCTGCAAAGCCTACTGAGAAACACAAGAGGATTCTCAGAGAAAAATACATAAAATCACAAATTACTTCATATTTTTGGATTTTCTTAGAGTCTGAAAATGTAAAGGAAGGTGGAATGAACATTTTCCTGAGGTATGAATAAAATAAGAATATTTGAAAATGAAAGTACAGAACAGGGAATAGATTCTTCAGATATTAATGTCTTTATAATGCTATAATAGTTTAAATTATAAAATGGCATTAAACTAAACAAAATGACAAAATAAATGGACCAGAAAAAGACTTTTTAATAAAAAGGATGATTATATGATGATTAAACATCACAAAGCAATAAATGAGCTGTGGGTCATACAATAATACTAAGACTGTTGATTAATCAATATCAGTTGTTAAATGATTAACCAGTGCAAGTCAATATCACTAGAATATATTCATTGAAATTTTTAAAGTAGTAGGTTTAGTAAAATGTCAAACCATAAAAGACCAGAAACAAACAAATAAATATTTATCAATATCTCCATGGGCATCTTCTATTTTGGAAAGCATAGAAAGAAATTACTTTGGCAATGATAGTAGATTTCACTATAATTAAACGTGTTTTTTAAAACTGTTGCTCAAAATTAAAGACCAGTTTACTAAGCAGCCTACACATTTGGAGAATATTTACAATACATATTAAAGACAAAAGGTTAAAATGTTTAATATACAAAACTTAAGCAAGACACACATGTATTAGTTGCATATTTAGATTAAGACACTAAAATTTCAAAAAACAAGTGGTCAACAAACAGTTTATAATAGTGGAAATACAAACGGCAAAGTGGCTGAAAATGGGAAAATGTTAAATCATGAATAAAGAAGGTGTCAATTAAAACACTAAAATACTAAGCTTGACTATGAACTTCTCTGAAATTGTAAAATGTAAATCACTTAATACTGGCAAGAGTATTTTCCCATATACTACTGTGGGAATGTAAATCACACAGCCTTTGGAAAGCATTCCAAAGTGTACTGAGAACCTAAAAAATATTAGTAGTCTTCCATTCACTGATAGAAATTTATCTGAGAACGTAAGGTGAAATGCCTCGTGCATAAAAATGATGCTTGAAACACACCCATGCCTGCATTTAGAAGAAGCTTGAATGATTAACAATAAAGATACGGTTAAATGACATGAGATGAACAAGTAAGGATACATTTAAAACGATGTTTGTAAAGAGCACATGTCATAGTTTACATGAAAAAGAGGTAAGTGACATATCCATATAGTTTGATCTCAACGAAGCAAACACAACACACATACAAAATAGATTAGAAGAGGGAATTAAAAATATTCATGGTAGACCAGTCAGTAGCCTTGATACAGTGGCAGGATAATGTTGGTGTTATTAACATGTAACAGACTTACTTTATGGGAGCAGGTGTTCCTGCCCATTGATGATGATAAGAATTTGATGGAACAATAATATCTTTTCTGTCGTTCATTAATTGACTCTGGAAGGCAGCTACTCCACCTCTTTTGACCTTGGGTTCTTTTGCTGTCATGTGCTACTAGCGACAATAATACATCACTATCAGGGTCATTTGAAAGATAGAATAAGGTATGAATGAGAAAGTATGCTGTAAATGGCATGTAAATGTTACATATTTTTATTAACTAGTTGATGATTATCTAGTACCCTAAAGTTCTGCCTGGGTCAATGGCTGAATTTTGCAGACACAAACTCAATCATACTAGTAACTTCATGGCTATCATTGAGTGATGTTTCTGTAAAGAAATACATTTTGAAATCCACCAATGGTACAGATTTGTCTGTCAACGTCAAATCAAAGTTATATTCATGTCAGCAAAGTATTATACACAGAAAGAGCTGTCAGCTTGTTAATATAAAAAGCACTGGCTAATTTATAAAAATATTCAGTTGAAAGATAGTAGAAAGACAAGCTGCCAATATTAAGAGCAATGTGAAAATGAAAACTGGAGCAGGAGACCTACAAATTTTGTCGAGAAAAATCTTTGAAGATTTTGGCATAAGGAACGAGAAGGGCAGACACGAAGCTGATGCGTGACAGACAGTTGAGCAACCTATCTTGATTGAATGACTATTTTTAATCATTTTTACATGGCATGATTTTCAGTGTTTAGGTGCAACCTGTTACAAAGGGAATAAAATCGAGAGAAAAAGAAGAAAAAGTAATGGAGTCAAATGCAATGTGAGAGATGGGAATGGACAAAAATCCTGCCACTTCCAGGATTCCGTCTGGAACTCTGAAGCTAGAGCAGTGGTAACCATGGATGAGGTTCAAAGCATCCTCTTTAGGTAAGTCGTGAGGCCAGTCTTTTCTGTACTTCCGTTTCCCTTACCATGATAAATTGCCCCTCAAAGATACATAGAACTAGGAAAAAAAAGGCAGAGATGTAATGCTTACATTAGATAATTATAGTGTATGGTGTGGGAGAGGAAGAAGTGGTCAAATAAATAGAAGTATGTTGATGCATTTAAGGAAGAGAGTGTAAATATATACACTTGGTTACACTCTTCCCCCATATCACCAAATGGACACAACCAGACACTCACTGTAACTGTGGCTCTGGTTTCTGATGCAAAAGAATCCCCTCCTCTGTAGCCTTGTTCTGCAACTGAGTGTATGAAAGGCAAAAATATCTAGTTAGTACGCCTAATTATATTATAGCTCTTGCCAACTAATTTTGGAAAAAAAAATCAGTCCAACTAATTAACTGACTGAATTGACTGACTATAGCATTTGTCAAACAGTTGGTTGCACTTTTTTTTGCTTGAATCTAAAACCGATGTGTCTTCAGAGTGTTGGGGTGGAGTCCATGCTTGGCCTCCTTGTTGATATCGGGTTCCCTGCCAGGCACTAAACTATGCTATTTTTTACTGTTTATTTTCTAATTCTCATTGAAGTTTCAAAGTACAGAAAAGTAGGAAAAAAGATTAAACATAGTTCTATTATTTAAAGCTACACAATTATCCATGTGTTGTATTTTTTCTGTGCATATTTTTGCATATTTATGCTTAACAAGGTAATTTATATTTTTAATTGAATAATGAATATTACATATTTCTTAAATATATGTCTTAATGACTGTTGTATTGCCTCTACTTGGTAGCACCATTAACCATTGGTTCATTGAGTCATACTTCTACTTTATGGCATTAGGTTGTCCTATTGCCATCTACACAGTGCTAAAAATCTTTGTATATGATTGTTTTGTACAGTTGAGATTATTTTCTGAGGGTTTCAAGAAGCAGATTATTTTCTGATGTTTTTTTCCCTAAGAGTTATTCATGAATGATTCTCAAACACATTATAGTCCTACACCTTAGGAACTATCAGATTATGAAAAGCCGTTAAAGCTTTTAAGATGATAAAATATATCTATCTCATCTCAGAGCCAGCAAGTTCTTAATTAAGAAACATTAGAAAACATTTTCATTAAAGCCAACAGCAAAGCAAATATCTGCATTAGCATCATTATTATTAACAATGTTCTGGGGAATATTAGCTTACACAATTGGACAGGGGCATAAAACATTGGACTTGATATAAAAACATTAGAAGGGAGGTGTACAATTGTTATCTGATGACATGACAGTATGCCTGGAAAATCCGTGTTGAAAAACTACCCAAACAATAAGAGAATTTAATAGTATAGAGAGACACAAATTAATATTCATATCATTGAAAAGAGAAAATTCTTAGAAATATACCTTATGATAAAAGTGCAAAACAAAAGTGAACAAGATTACAAAAACAAACCTCTAAAAACAACAAATAAACCCCAAAGGAAACAAAATACCGTCTGCGGTGAAATCACTTCTGACACATTGTTGAGGGAAACGTAAATTGTCACTTCTGTGGAAAGCAATTTGGTGAATGAGTTATGTGGTAGGTTGATGGGCCAGTGATCCTAACTGTTCCCCTCTGTCTCTATCCACATGATTTGCAATGGGACTTTGTGGTTCTCATCAGTGGATAAAGTGACTTCCACACCCCTGAATCTGGGCTTGCCTTGTGATTTTTCTTGGGCCAACAGAAGGCTTTGTGATCAGTAGAAACTTCTCTTTTTTTTGCTGTCAAGTTCAGTACATTGTCATATGACAAACAGGTTTGGTCCCATTTTTGTCATAAGTTACTCTATTTTAAAAACTCATTTCACTGTATGGCCTGTTTGTTCAGACTGTTGTGTATGGGTATTTTTGTTTTTGCTCGAGAAATTATCCTTACAACTCTATAAAAATGTTTTAATGCTTGGTTTTAGATGGTCTCCACTAATGCCTTACTGGAAACAATGACAAAATTAGGATATTTCCTCTTTTCCCTTCCTTCCTCTTTATCTTCTGTACCCATCTTTTAGTTGATTGCATCATCTTTCTTATGTTTACCTTTGTGCTGTTGAATAAAGTCTCTGCTTCTTTGACTTGGTAATGAGGAGAGTTTCATGAAGGGGCTATTTATTCATGAAGAAGAACAGGCAGAGCTAAGAGATTCGACAAGCAATGATGGAGCATCTACGGCTAACAAAAGTCAGAGGCCCCCATAACTTTCTTTGGCTTATGGCGGCAACTGGAAGGAATGGCCACCAGCACATGATGAGAGCTGAAGCCGAGTGAGAGGGGCTGCTTGTCAGGAGTTGTGGTGTAGGTCGAGGAATAAAACCATAGCCAAGTCACAGCAGTCCTGTGCCTTTATCATCATCACTAAAATAGGAAAATAATAACTATCTAATAGTGTGGTTGCAATTTATACATGAACATGGGATCTATGACTATCCTAGCTTAGTAACAGTCAGATCGCAATTACCACCGGGCGATTAGCTGTGTAGACTAGGGATGAGGGGAAGTGTGCACATGTAGGTATACATAGTGAGGAAAAGCGAGAAAGAGAACAGGAGTGTCAGTGAAGGCACGCTATTGGAAGGTATTATTCTTTGCAATGAAGTTTGACTGGGTTCTGAGGTGAGTTCCTCACACTTTATGTTGACTTAGTCATCTGGAGTCAATATTTCCTCTCTGCAGTCATCTAAGTCCCTCTGATCCACACCTACTACACACTTACCTCATTACAAGTCTCTGTGTGTGTTTCTGTGCCTGTGTGCACATCAGCAAGTACTTGTTCTAATTTGCATAGAAATACTCAAGGTACAGTTCCACTTGCGTAACCACACGGTGATATTTCATTGCTGGGGAAAGAAAACAAAGAAATCAGTGTAGGGAATCTGATTTCATTAGAAAATATTATTGTCCATGTCACTTTTAGGTAGACATGTTTAAGTGTGATTGGGGATCCCATGGCAGTCAGGGCGCTGGAGCGTGCCATGCTGTGCCACGATGCGAAGACAGAAGAGATGGAAAATTTTTGTCAGAAAAGGGCTTTTATATTCAGGCACTAAACGATGACAGTACAGACAGAGTGATTGTTATTCAGCAAGAGTAAGACAATAGAAAGGATTTAAATGATCTGGAAAAATTAGAATTGATTGAACGAGTACAGAGTAGAGCAATTCTGGGGATGCAGGCTGTGGTGTTAAAACAAATATCAAATTTTTACGTGAGACTCATAATAGAACCCACAAATGACATGCACGTATGTGTGTGTGTGAGAGAGAGAGAGAGACTGGGGGGGGGGGTGGGGAGAGAAAGAGAGTATTCTGGGTGGAAGGACTTTGGCTTGCTCTGGAGAGCTGTATTTACAGGGAGGTTAGGGAGTGGGAACAGCATTCTTGCTTCCATGGCATGGAAGTGTGGAAGGGGTCCTGTACTATGTGGGTTTGTCAAAGGAATCAAAGTCTATATGGATCCTTGTAGTGACATCGGAATGACATTTCACTTTTGTTTACATGTTGAGATTCTTCACTTCGGGAAGGGCAACATTCCTTCCCAATATTTGGTGGGTGAACTAAGACCGATGCATTCTTGAATGTGGGGACTCATTCGTCTACTGTTTGTAGGGCCTGGGAAGAACACAGAGAAATAGCTTCTTATGGTTCAGTAATTTGTTGTTTAGCCTAAGACCTGTGCGACACCAAGTGCCACATAATGTGAATTTTCCATCACTCAGAGGCCATTGTCCATTTGTTAGATATTTTTATTCCTTTGGCTTTTTCTTTCTCTCTGTTGTCTGATATTTGGCAACAGCCACGATCCCTTGAGTGAAGGCGAAATGAAAAGATAAACTTTTTCAGTCTTGCTTCTTTTTAGCAGTTCTGAGAAAATTAGAGAGAGGAGTTAGAAGCTGTTACTTAAAATGAGGTTCCTGAATCGTTTATAGTTAAAATTTTAGCAGTGATATAATGGGACCAACTAAAATCTTGCTCAATGTCCCGTTCTATGTTGGACTTGTAGCTATAAAAATCTATCTTTTTTTATGTTAAAGCTCTTTACCAGGCAAGCATGTTACATGATGAAAGGAAAAGATACAATATGCAGATTTTCAGAAGCTACTTTCCTCTCTTTCAAGAAATGAAGTTTCTTAAAAATATAGCAAAAGCAGGGGCGCCTGGGTGGCTCGGTCAGTTGAGCATTCAACTTCTGCTCAAGTCATGATCTCACGGTTCGTGAGTTCAAGCCCCACATCAGGCTTGCTGCTGTCAGTGCAGAGCCTGCTTTGGATCCTCTGTTCCCCCTCTCTCTGCCCCTCCCCTGCTTGTGCTCTCTCAGAAATAAATAAAAGTTTTTAAAGAATACAGAAAAACCAGAACAAAACTCAAATGAGGCCTTGGGAATTGGGTAAGGGGAAATTTACAAAGGCCTTAAGGTTGATTGGAAGTTTACTTTTATTTTATTTTTGCTCATAAAATATAAGCAAAGTATTAAGAATATAGATAGTAAAAGGAGTAACATAAAATTTATATATTTTCCCAACACCCAGAGGTGGACTTTAAAAAATATTTTGGTAATTCATACACACACACACACACACACACACACACATATGTATATAATAGTTATATTGTGAATATTTTAGGCACAAATTGTGACTTTTCCATATTAAATCTTGGGGAGGTTTTAGAAAAGCACATCAGGGTAGCAGGATGAGCAATGAATCTACACAATCACATGAATGACTCCTTAGCTGGTCGGAGAAAAAAATAGAATGTGGAGAAAAAAATTGGTGGTCTGAAACAAAATAGTGATGGGATTTTAGGTAAATTCAGGTGAGGAATGATTGATATGATGTAGAAAGTCCTGGGTTTAGGTACAGAAAGGAAAAATGTGAGAATTGGTAGTGAATCTAAAGATTTCTATCAAACATTCTTGATTGTATTAAATGTTTATTGCTATAGATTTTGTGAAAATTGCTCGTATGGGTGTGTTTATTCTGTGGCGTTAGTCCTGTGACTATCACATTCAAAGCTGGCTGGCAGTTGAATATGGTGACGCTTAGTTTAGGAATGGGTGCTCTGGCAGAGATGGTTAGCTATCCAACAAAAATCTGTGCTCCTACTCTAGTAGAGTAGTCCCGGGAAGGGTCCGCCCAGGCAACAGCTACACTTCCCAGCATTCCTTGCATCCAGGTGCAGCCATGTGGCTAAGTGCAAGCCAATGAAATGGGAGGGGAGGCGCCATGTGCCTCCAAGTTTGTTATCTCAAATATCAAGTTGACTTTTCTCCCCACAATCTTTTATCTAGACTTAAAGATGCCTCAGTACAAAGTGGGAAGCCACCTACTGTAAAAATACTCCCAAGAATGACCAAAACGTGACACAGACACAAAGTGAGTAAGTGCTGTTGGAAAAATGGTACCGACTGATTTGTTGGATGCAGGGTTGCCGCAAACCTTCAGCTGGTGAAAATTGCAGTATCTGCAAAGCACAATAACATGAAGCACAATAAAACAAGTTATGCTTGTAATCTAAGCAAGAGATGTTGGGGTTGGCACTAGAGGGAAAGCAGTGGAGATGACGGAAAGAGATGGACTTGGGATATAAAAATAGACAGCATTGGGTCACATTATTACTCACTGTTACCATTAGGTTACAGAAAGTCAGAATGAAGAAAACATGAAACAGATGAATATGACTTACTATCTCCATATTATCTGATTATATTAAGATTTTTATACTAATATCTGATTATACTAAGTAGATAGGACCAGCAAACGATAGCCTGTGGGCCCAATGCCGCCTGTTGCTTGTTTGGTAAATAAAGTGTCTTGGAACATAGCCTCCCCATTTATTTATGCATTCCATATGGCTGCTTTTGCATAATAACAGCAAAGTTGAGATATTCTGACAAAGACCTTATGGGCAGCAACACCTAAGATATTTTCTATCTGGCCTTTTACAGAAAAAAGTATTCAGACTCCAGCTAAAGAGAATTATTCTCTACATTTTATTATTTAGCTTTGGGGGTGCCTGGGTGGCTCAGTCAGTTAAGCATCTGACTTCAGCTCAGGTCATGATCTCACGGTTCGTGAGTTCAAGCCCTATGTCGGGCTCTGTGCTGACAACTCGGAGCCTGGGGCCTGCTTCAGATTGTGTCTCCCTCTCTCCCTGACTGTCCCCTGCTCACACTCTGTCTGTCTCTCTATCAAAAATAAAAATAAAAAATAAAAAAAATATTATTTAGCTTTGTTGTAAGAAGAATCTGGAATCATTGAAATAATGGAATCAACGTGATTTTCAGGCAGATTTTTGGATCTGTCAGGATTCTAGTTTGATTCCCTTGGATTTCACCCTTTGGTAACATATGTTTGCTCTAAGGCAGTCACTAAAATTGAAATTAATGTAAATCAACCATTGCAAAGATTGTGCCTTAGATTTGAAAGAAACCTGAGTCATCATCTGGTCTAAGTCCTTTATTATTTTAGAGGAGGAAACAGAACTCCATGGTCCTTGTGTCACTAGCTCAGGGACACAAAGTCAGTTCGAGGCAAAGAGGAACCTACTGTGCCTGCCTTTCTTGTCCCAGTCCATGCCCTGTCCACTATGCCACACTGAACTCCTTAAAAATAGATGTAAGATTCTTCGAAAATCACAGATATGAATGGATGGGGATTTCCTTTAAACATCATTGTTTTTTTACATCAAATTTCAAGTGTCCAACATGCATTTCTTTTGAACTAGGTTATTTTTCATTTTATAAAATGATCCTTTTGATTCTATCTTTAGAATTTGTACTATGGAAATTTTGAAACAAGTATAAAAGCAAAGATAATGGCAAAATGAACCCCTGTGTACCTGTCACTCAGCTTCTACACTTACCCCGTGGCCCATCTCATTTCATCTAATTCCCTCACCCAGTCTCCCACCCTTACCACATACATTGTTTTGAAGCAAATCCCAGCCATTCCATAATTTAATCTATGAACATCTTAGTATTTATCTCTAAAAGATAAGAGCTTTTGAAAAGTTGTAAGCCAAGAACTAACAATAATTCTTTAACATCACCAGTGTCCAGTGTTCAGATATCCCCAATTGTCTCAGAAAATTTTCAAGTTAATATGAAGATTCCCAATTTGTTGTTAAAAACAAAAACCTGGATATTTGTCCTTGGAGTGTCCCATTTTCTGAATTTTACGGTAACATCTGTAGAGTGAGGTGATTTAATTAAAATTGCTATCCTCTAATTAATGTAAACAATATTTGATTTTTTAAAATGTAACTTAACAGTTCTTAGAGGAACGCATTTATTGTGGAAAATGTACTCTTAGCATGCATACACAGAATCTACATATACTCTTTTTTTTTTTTTTTTTTTTATTTATTTTTGGGACAGAGAGAGACAGAGCATGAACGGGGGAGGGGCAGAGAGAGAGGGAGACACAGAATCGGAAACAGGCTCCAGGCTCCGAGCCATCAGCCCAGAGCCTGACGCGGGGCTCGAACTCACGGACCGCGAGATCGTGACCTGGCTGAAGTCGGACGCTTAACCGACTGCGCCACCCAGGCGCCCCATCTACATATACTCTTTAATACTCATGTTACATCATGCCACTTGTCTGCTGGAAACCCTTGGGTGGTTTGCCATCTCATCCAGAGTAAGGTCTACTGCCTGCCTCCGGTCTCAAGACCCTACATGATTTACTCTTAACGTAGCTCTCTGGCCTTCTCTTATTTCTTCTTTCATACTTTGGAATCCAGCCAAGTGACTCACATCCTTAATCCTCTAAAACCCTTGTTCCTCTAAAATTTTACTTTCTCAGGAGGTTGACACCAGTTCTCGTTCCCTGGAAAGTTTATCTCCCAGATGCCATGGCTCATTGCCTCTTTTCCCAGATATTTCCGTGACTCATTCCCTCATCTCTTTCCAGTCTTAGTCAAATGTCATTTTTTCAGTGAGGCCTTCCATATCCAACCTATTTTAAATAACCAACTCTGCTTAACACTCTCCATCCCCTTCTCTGTATTATTTTTGTATATTTTGCCCATTTCTGTATTTTCAGTACCTAGGACAGCGCCTGGTTCATAATAGAGATTTAGTAAATATTTGCTGAAGGCATGAATGAATATCTGTAGTTATATTTGTTTTGGAGAATTTTGTCAAGGTGAACAGTATTTACTCTAGATCAGAATGCCACCCCTGAATTCTTGGCTATTTTCCCATTCAAGTTAATTAGGCAAGTTAAGCTGGAAGAAAATCTACAAGTGCCCTTAAGTTCACCCTGTGAGCCTGAGACCAAGAATAATGTAGAGTAATTCTAGTACATGGTTACTTGTTTCTTTTCCTTTTTTCTGGACTCTAATCTGGACCAATCTGTGCTCTTTAGCGATACAGTTCCTTCATGAGCTAAAGGCACCCTCTGAGAAAAAGAGAACGAGAAAGTGAACATTAAAGAGGAAAAGACTCCCAAGCCCCCTCTCCCGTGAATCTTCATAATCATGATCATTGTGCATCATAGGGGTAGAGAAGGAAGAGAAAGTCCACCAACTGCTTCCTTTGGGAGAATGAATCCCAGCTATTTTTTTCCTATTTATAATATATGCCTTGTTAATATCCTGATATCATCAAACGTTTCATTTGTTTTCTTTTGCCTTTACCTCCATCCCCTCTTATCCTGTGATGTCTCCAAATGTTATACTTTTCTGGGTGCCTTAAGTCTCCAGTGAGGTGGGAGTGCGTGAAGTCAACAGCAGGCTAAGGAATTACTTTTTAAATTTCTAGATGAAAAACAACTGAGGGTCATGAATTCCGGCTTTCAGAGTTCTTATTGCAATACCCTACCTTTGTTGCTCACTGTCAATCTATGCACTGATACTTGTTGAAATTAGACCTTCATGGATATTTTACTTACTTGTGCTATCTTTGATTCTTTCACTGTGAATAAATTCTCTTCAAACTTGAAAGTGTGGCTGATAATCACAGAGGATATTAACCTTATTGGTAAGAACATCTTTCATTGCCTGGTTCTTCATAGTTTGGGAACCCCAAAGACCCTAATACATGTACCATGTGGCACTGGATAAATATTGATTAGATTGATGAAAAGAAATATTTCATGAACATAACATATTAAAAAAGAATGAAACCAGTCACTTCATTACAGGTAGAAAATAGGATATCCAACTTATTATTAAAGTTTAAAAGAAGGTTTAGGCACAAAAATATGGAAGGAAGGAAAAGACTCCTAAGCTGATCCTACTGAAGAGTATTGAACATTCATTAATTTGTTTACTCATTTATTTCACAAACATTTGTCAAGAGCCTCCCATGTCCCAAGAAGTACTTTTTGTACTAAGTGTACAGAATGAGTTGAGCATATTCTTTGTCCTTAAAGAATGTTCCTAGTAGGGGAAGCAGACAGCTATATCAGCAATTACAGTCCACTTTGGTGAATACCATAATAGAGACAACAGAATACTATTCCAACATATGTAAGTAGTACCAGCTGCATTTAAAAGAGGGTAGTCAGGGGGGTGCCTGCATGGTTCAGTTGGTTAAGTGTCTGACTCTTGGTTTCAGCTCAGGTCATGATCTCACAGCTTGTGGGTTCGAGCCCCACATTGGACTCTGTGCTGACAGCACAGATCCTGCTTGGGATTCTCTGTCTCCCTCTCTGTCTACCCCTCCCCTGCACTCTTTCTCTCTCCCTCAAATATGAATAATAATAATTAAACTTCAAAAACTAAAGAGGGTTCTCAGGGAATGATTCTTAAGCTGATACTAAAAATCGAGTAGGAATTAGATAGAATGATGGCCGGGAGCACAGAAGAAAATGGGAAATCATTCTTTAGACAATGGAGGAAGTAGGTCCAAAGCACACATGTGCCTTCTGGGAACAGCAAGTATTCTGGCTGGAGCTTAGAGTACTTATTGAGCCATGTTTTGAGATGAGGCTGGAAAAGGAGAAAATATGCCAGGGAAGGCTTTATATGTCATTGTGAAGAGTTTGAATTTCATCATTAAGCTACGGGCCACCTTTCAGAATTTTAAAAGTGGGGGTAGGTGAAGGCAGAGAGATGACATAATTACAGAGATTGGATCTTTTGAGAGTAGAAGCCAAGAGCAAGTCTGAATGACAATGGAATAAACACAGAGGAAGTACACTTTTAGAAGTACACTCGACAGGACTGATGATTGATTAAAATGTAGGAGTGGGCAGGCAAGGAGAGAAGGAGAATGAGGAGATTCAAGTGATGTTTAAAGATCCAGGGAAGAATGGAAGTTAAAATGAAGGGCAGCTTTAAGAAAGAAGAGATAGTTAACTCCTTGTGACAAAATCTCAAAGAAGTCAGACAGACTAACAATGACATATGGATTTATCAATTAAGAATTAAATTGAGATGTATCACAGTAGTTCAGAGGAATGGTTACATTAGAAGCCAGTTTTCAATGCACTGAAGCATGAACAGGCCCAAATTATGGGTAGTCTTCAGCTGTACTGTTTGGGGACTCCTTTATAAGAAAAAGGATACACAATTATGAATTCAAAACTGTATATAGAGTGTTAGAAGGGGTCCACACAATGAGGGGTCCTGACGTACAGCTTCATTTGCTTTTTCACAAATTCATCTTTGGGCTGAAGAATGGGTGGGTGATGATGAAACAGCAAGCCTTCAAGAGGCTTGGTTTTAAAGGAAAGAAGAAAAATTGAAAAGTTACAGTGTGTGGAAGTGGAGAACAGAGGGCAAAAGAGGAGTGTGTGTGTGTGTGTGTGTGTGTGTGTGTGTGTACTTCGTAGAGTGACATGAGCGTGCTGGTAATGTGACTTGAAGGGACAGAGAAGGTGTGGAAGGTAGACAGAATACCTGAGGGAATGGGAGAGGATGGAATTAAGAGGACAAAGGGAAGAACATTCAAGGAATGATCCGAATAAGAGGTTTCGAGGAAAGAAACCATTTGACATCCAGAAGGCTATTGCTGGCTTTTATCAAGGAAGTTTTAGTGTAGTGATGAAGATAGGAACCCAATGATGTTGTGTTGAAAAGTGAAAGGGAGCTGTAGTGGTGCAGCAGTGAGTGTGGCCTCCAAATCGGACATGTTTGTGAGGAGAAGCAGGGAGACTGGGCAGAAGCCAGGGGAGCATGCAAGATCAAGCAAAGGTTTTATTATTGACTTATTCTGGGTGTGTTAGAAGATAGAGGAAGGTTATGCGTTGGGAGAATCCAATTAGAAGGGAGGGAGAGAGGGGATGAGGGAAATCTATCAAGGGAAAGAGAAGCCTTCGTTAAAAATGTTACTGCCCTACTTTGCAAAGCAATAGGTACAGATAAAGCATTCAAATAGTGTAGAAATAAGGCACTATATGCAAATCTCCTATAATTACACCTTCTGAAAGCAAATACTGGTAAAAAATTTTTTTTGGTTTTTGTACTTCCAGGCATTTTTCTATTATGAATACAAATATACATGCAAACATACAGATTTACAGGTAGAAACAAACTTTTTTTTCACAAGATTAATCTGCAATTGTAAGGTGATGTTCATTTAAGTTCTTAGAGCTGTGGTCCATTCTTTTTTAGTGGCAAACCATTTTTTTTTTTGGCAACAAATCTTTATTTTAAAAATCAATCCTCTGTTGATAGCTGTAATTGTTTTCAGTTTACCACTATTAAAAGCAAGGCTATAATCACCATCTTTGCATATTTATGTGAGTATCTGTGTAGAATTTATTGCTTCAAGCATACTGCTAGGTCAAAAGGTATTTAAATCTATATTATTACCAGTTATTTCCAAATTTCCCCTCCAAAGTTCATTATTCTAATTTATACACCTGCCCACAGCCCATCGAGTGCTTAGAAAATCATGTTTTGACATTAAACTTAACTCAGTGAAAAACTGGAGTAATCACACTCCAAAGTCCTCTGAATTAGCCAGAAATCCTTTGCGGAAGTGTCTCAAATATCTTATCTTCCTCTGATTAAAATTTTATTGAAGAAGCTGAATTCAACAGCGCGTAACAAACTGTTTGAATTTTGTTATCATTTGATTTACTACTAACATTCTTGTTTTACAAATATGCAAGGATTTTGGCTGTCTTACAGGTTTAAGTATATGGATTTCCAGAACTTTAGACGCAGAAGGCATTTAAAGAACATGCAGGTCAGCCTTCTTATATAGCTGAAAAAAATTGATGGTCACAGTAGCTGGGTTTCCCCACATACACCCAGGAATCTTCTGCACAATTGCTTCTTTCTGGTGTTGATTTTACCTGGAATGCCTTCTTACGCTGCTTAGCTCAGCTCGCTTGTATAAAACCGGCATCACTACAGACTTACCTGCTCTTGACAGGGTCTGCCTGGCATTATAGCAGCCTGTTTCTTGTTTCCTACATCTTCAGCTATAAGGTTTTTCTGAGCAAGACCATGTCTTACTCATTCTTGAGTCCTTAGTTCCTAGGGTATACAGATGCCTTGCCTAAATCTTTTTGAATTTCCCCCCAGTGAATGAATCTAGGCAATTATTATAATGGATTGTAAATTGTAAAACAGAGACATTCAGTCCGTATTTTACCTTCTAATGAAGGTACACAGACCACTTCTAAGGTTTTCTTGGAAAAGAAAGAAAGAAAGAAAGAAAGAAAGAAAGACCCTGAATCTAATCTAGCCTCCAGCTAGACTATCAATATATATCGGGCAGAGGAACATGCTAAAAGACCATAAGGATGCAATCAGCAAAAGCTAGACTGGTCCAAATACACAGGACAACTAGTCTCATGTCTTCAACAAATGAATAATAATAATAATAATAATAATAATAATAAAAGAAAGGAGAATTTATATATTCAAGAAGACTTAAGAGATTTATCAACCAAGTATACTACATTTTGATCCTGATTTGTATGTATGCATTGTTAAAAAAAAAAAAGAGACAATTGGAGAAATTTGAAGACTAATTGGATATTTGATGATACTGAGGAATTATTGCTATCTTTTTTTGGTTAATGCCATTGTAGCTATGGTTTTCAAAGAAAAGGTCATGATGTCATGATGTTTTTAGAGGTACATACTGACGTTTTTATGGGCAAAATGATACAACAATTGGGATTTGCTTCAAAACAATTTAAGTTTGATAATTGTCCAAGTTTGGTGATGGGTATGCAGGGATTATTGTATGATTTTCTCGAGTTATTTGTATGTTAAAATTGTGATAGAAGATGTTTTGGGATGTGGATAAATGAATACTACAAATTTATTTTTTAACATAAGCTGGAACAGATTTCCTCATTTCCACCTCTACCTTCATTCTTTTCTAGTTGCCTGGCTATAATAGAAGTGCTTTTTATTTTTTTCAATTATTTTTTAAATATAATTTATTGTCAAATTGGTTTCCATATAACACCCAGTGCTCATCCCAACAAGTGCCCTCCTCCCTGCCCATCACCTACTTTCCCCTCTCCCCCACCCCCCATCTACCCTTAGTTTGTTCTCAGTCCTTAAGAGTCTCTTATGGTTTGCCTCCCTCCCTCCCTGTAACGTTTTTTTTTTTTCTCCTTTCCCCTCCCCCATGGTCTTTTGTTAAGATAATAGAAGTGTTTTTTATTTTTTTTATTTTATTTTTTTAAATTTTTTTTTCAACGTTTTTATTTATTTTTGGGACAGAGAGAGACAGAGCATGAACGGGGGAGGGGCAGAGAGAGAGGGAGACACAGAATCGGAAACAGGCTCCAGGCTCTGAGCCATCAGCCCAGAGCCTGACGCGGGGCTCGAACTCACGGACCGCGAGATCGTGACCTGGCTGAAGTCGGACGCTTAACGACTGCGCCACCCAGGCGCCCCTAGAAGTGTTTTTTAAAGGAGCTTTGAGCTAGGAGGGATACAGACAGTCTTAATGTAACATATAGGAGATATACCTAGTAGATTTACCTGTGCAGTAACTAAATTCTTACTGGCCTTCAGATATCCAAGTTGAAGCCCAAATAACCATGAGGCTTTCTTCCCTTCCCTCTATACTCAGATTTCAGGATCTAAAATTCCCCCTTCCCCTGTACAGTGTGGAAACAAATGAAAGCATGAATGGGGGATACCCCACATTGGAGGATGCACTTCAAAGGAGTTGGGACTTTGGCATGAGAGGAAGTAGAGGAGAGTGAAAGGAAGAGGGGAGTGAAGGCCCATAAGGGTGGAGAAGAGCACAGAGTCTGTTATTGGAGAATGACTGTTTCCCTGGCTTCATTCTTCTCAGGACGATTGAACTCTTAGGAGTCTTCTAAGACTTTCTGCATCTAAGCATTACCTACCTGATCCCTGGACACTCTCAGGCATTTCCAAACACCAGGTTACCTGCTAGGTGGGAGCGCTGTTTGTACGCAATTTTCCCATGTTGTTGACATTGACATTGTACGTTCCTGGACTACAAGGGCCATCTATGAATTCAGGGAACCATTGATTAGAGTTTTCTATGTTACTTAGTGTGTGTCAGTAAAAAGACCTCGTTAAACACAAATGGAAGAGTAGGTCCTCAGGGAATACCTCTCAAATACCAAGTATATTTACATGGCCTGCAGTTTCCTTGGTAACTCACAGAATCGGGAGCAGGAAGGGCTTTTGAGCTTGCTCCCACGGAGATGGAACGTGGTAGTTGTGGGAGGTTATGGTTTCTTCTCCACATGGCTGAAATTCGCAGGAGAGTTGCTACCAGCCTACTTTTTTGTACTTGTGGAATACTCAGGGAATCACTTGGAGCTAAGTTTCTTCCAACCGCGCATTTCTACATTCAAACGTTTAGGAGAGTAAGTTGTGTGATTTACATTGATTTTCACTCTTAGTCAGAGGCTGGTGAGAGTCTTATTCTGAGTTCCACTAGCTTAGGTATGTGTAGACATTTGTAAGATTCTCTAAGAGCCTAACCAAGTATTTCCTTCGAAAATAATATTCTGTGTGCAAAGACTATTGCGACAGGGATGATTTAACCTACAAAAATGAATGCAGAGTTTTCCAATGCCTGAAGACAGATTTGGTTGTTTCTTATTACTTGATAGGATTGAAATATCCTGCACATTAAGATTTTAAGTTAATGTCAAATGCATACACACTATATATACTATGTTCTGTGTATGCCATACATATATACACACACCCTGAAGGATGGGAAAGTAATATTGATAATAAAGGCAAAAAAAAAAAAAAGTGAAGATTCTTAAAGACCCAAGTGGAAGCAGAAGACTTTTAACCTCATCCTGATGGAGTTAACACCTTAATTCCTGTTTACAATTGTCCTACAGATTTGGGGTTATGTAAGAATTCCTCAGTTAGGCCTGTTTCATGTGGGAAGAAAGACTGAGAATGAATCTTTTGTTCAGGAAATTGACTGGCACTAGCTTGGGGGCCAATTCTTGCTTGTCAATCATGTTCTTGTCTTTTCAAGATAATGCATCTATTTTTTTTTTTTCCTTCTTAGCCCCTGGCTAATAAGTGATCCTAAAACTAAAAAAAAAAAAAAAAAAAAAAAAAAAAACAAACACAAAAACAACAAAAATTATCTGTAGCATCAAGCTTAGTGATATTAAGCATATATTGAGCTAAAATACTCCAACTTGCAAGGACTAGGTATTGGGTGTTCATGGGTCGCCTTGAAATTATAGTTATTGTGAAGGTTGCTATGAAAATAATGAAACGGCCAGAAAAATCTTTCCCAATATTTTCTTAGTAAAAATAATATCTTTCCTTTAGAAGGAGAGGGCCAATGTTAATTTCAATAATTGGAGATCTAGAAAAGAAAGAAAACTGTGACCTAGAGAATCTCATGAGGTGATAGATATATGAGGTCCTTCTACACCTCGTCTTACCTTAGGGGCCACTCTCCATCCATATTATACCTGCCTCAACTGACTGGTATCTGCAGCCTTCTCAAAACCTAAGTGGTATTTCCTAGAAAACACCCATTTATCAAGCAGCATGCTGCCTCCTGTACTGATGCTTGCAGGTTGTACAGCACCTGAGAATGAAGTCTATGGCCTTCTGATCTGTTGTCCTCCCTCTCTCCTGGCTGCCTGCCTTCCCCCTCCCTCTGAATTAAATTACTTCTTTGGCCAGCCAAATGGTTTTTTGAAAAGGCAGAGAGAAGGAATAGGAACCACAGAGAAAAACTATCTCATGAGAACAGTGTCTGTTTTAAGACATCTGTTATTGGAAATTAGTTTCACAACTGAGGTCATAATCAAACGATGTCATGTATCCAAAGAGTCCTGAAGTACTATTGGGGAGTACTAAAGCAGGAACACTTGTAAGAGCTATACAGACGTGTCTGCACCTACCAAGAGATACAACTGAGCCCACCATTCTCCCGGTGATGTTAAATTCCCTTGTTGCAACATGGTTTTGTGTATGGGTTGAATGGAGACTTCCATCAGAGGCAGAAAAGCAGAGGGAGTGAGGTTGGCCTCTGATATCATAGGAAGAATGAAGAGTAGCTATTTCTTTTTAAAAATAGGATCTGAAAGGGTAATGAAATCTGTTTTCTTGATTTGGGGGGAGAGAGTATACAATCATTACAAAGACATGGACATTTTTAAGGAAAGTTCTCTATTCTCATTATTTGGCATGTTTTCTGTGAAAAAACTTTCACTCGGAGTGTTTTCAATGTACGAGTTTTAAATTACTGCCAGAATGTACTACAGGAAACATGTGAATGGGAGACCACCATGTTCACTCCAAGGCTCTGGAACAGAACAGTAGTAGATATTTGGGTACTTGGGTTGAAAATTGCAAACAATGAATAAAGAAAGGGAAGAATATGTTGAAGATTATTAATTATTCGTTTATATAGGAGCACTAGGCAAGGGATGACAGCCATTTGGAGCCAGATGGGAATTGGCAAAAAGAGTCTCCAGTGCAGAGGAAGGCTGAGAAAAACTTTGCCTAAGAACAAGATGAGAATTGGGTAGAACTAGCAAAAGAATGTTCACTTTCATGGAGAGAGAAGTACTTGATCGGAAATGGAATAAATTTAGGCAAGTAGAGAAAGATAAGCAGAGTTTAAAGATTGTTGAGGGCTATGGCTTAGAGATTGTTCAGAGATTGGAGACTGTTAAGAACTATGGTAGACTCCGCATCTCCATTAAACCCTCATAGTTGACTCTTTGCTTATTGTATAATATGGTCAAAAGATATTATCGCCTAAACAGCTGGCATTAGAGTTGCTCTTATAGAGGGAACTGTCTTTGGCTGGGATTTTATTTAAGTGTTTACAGAAGGCATGCTGGTTCCAAGGCATCAGAGAGAAAGAAAAGATTTTCTGCCCTTCACACAATGAGAAGAGAGCTGAAGGGACAGAGAGGAGAGAAAGACGGGATGAGAAATAAAGCATAACGTGATATGTGCTGGATGCTGTGTCAGGAAAGGTCCAGTTGGCACATTTCCTAGCCCGCTGACCAACAAGCTCTTCTGGGTAAAGAAATTTCTTAGATTCAGGCATCTCCCTGGTCCTGCAAAAAGCAAAAACAAATACACAGCAGCAACAGCAAAACTACACAATCGAACCCCCGATGGTAAGCTTGTACACAAAAACCTCTTCAAAACATGTCCCCTACCCACCTCTTCTTCCAGCTTGATTGCTGTTCATAATCTCCTCCGATGTAGAAATTTGTAGCTGCAACAGACTCCAGTTTGTGTGTGTGTGTGTGTGTGTGTGTGTTTAAATCTACTATACTCCCAAATTCTCTGTGTGGGTTGAGTCTGGGGGCAAGTGGTACAGGAGCTAAATTCCATGTTCAGTGTGATGCTATGCAGAAAAAAGTCACTCATTAAGTCACTAACTCCAGTCGAGCTATTTTTTCTTCAACTGGCACTGAAATGTCTTTATTTTAAAAAGATACTAGAAACATCACTGTATCAGGCCCTGTCTCTAGCTGCCTCTCTGACACACTTCCTAAACTGGTTCTAGCCTACTTATTTTTTTGTTTTAAGAATTTGAAACTACTAAGCAAAAACCAAGTTGAATATGGATTAAATCAAGTCCTGCCACCAGAAAGGTTGATATCCTTTCCTGGAGTCTACATATCAAGTCTGTCTGAATATACGAAATGTACTATTTGTCATAGTTTCTTTTTCCAATTTGGAAAAATTTGTATGGTGGCAAAATGTTTATAAATAAGTACAAAAAGAGCCAGGACATCTGGGTTGTAATCCGAAATTTTCCAGTAACTTCCTCTGTAATATTGGTAAATCAGCCGACATTTCTGGATATGAGTTGCTGGATTTACAAAATAACAAGACTGGATCTGACTCTCCTCAAGGACCTTCCTCCTTCAAATATCTATAAATGTTTGAAGCTCCGGCCAAATCAAATGACTGTTTTGAAGTCTTATAAAAATATCCTAAGGCTGCAGTCAACCCCATAAAGAGCTGATGCTATTATTTAGGTACTTCCAGTCACTCAATTTATTTAGTTTAATCCTTAGATAATTAAAATAAGTGAGTCAGAAACAATAAAAGAATTCGAGCAGTAAAGCAATAGAAATCAGCTCTAATCACCTTTGAAAATAATCACTTCCTAGAGTTCCTCCAAAAAGATTATGTGAAAACAAGTAGTTAATTATTATAGTAGCCACCATCTGGCCTAAATTTGAAAAATAACATACATTTTGAGAGAAGAGTGAGTTCATGTTAGAATAACTTAGTCACGAGCAAGATGAAATTCTCAACATCACTGGTCATAGAAATGTAAGTTAAAACAAGAAAATGTTTTGCCTATGAGATTTGAAAAAGCCTAGATAGAACATAATAACTAAGGCTGATAAATGTAGAGTGGGTGGGGAAGTACTAGTTAAAGCAACCAGATGCAGAATTACTGGGAAGCAAAGAAAAATGAATTGTGGCTCATTAACCTCAATAGTATTCAGAGAACAGCCTTGATATAAATCAACAAAAGAGGTGGTGCCCTTCACATATATATGTACAATTCATTGTGGTGTGTCTATGTGTGTGTGTGTGTGTGTGTGTGTGTGTGTGTGTGTGTAGCGGGGAGAGAGAGAAAGGAGATTCTATAGGTCAAGAGACTTATTCCTCTACCGGTAGGAATCTTAAAAGATAAGTAAGAATAATTAATTGGTATGAATACTATAGAATATAAGAAGAAAGAGAGAATTCCAATTCCTGGTCCATTGGATGAAATCTAAGGGAAAACTGGGATTGGGAAATTCACTGAGAGATGGCAGTATCAGGCTAGGAGCACTCTGAAGCAATGTGTGAGGACTGAGGGCACAGAGGATAGTGGCCACTGAGCCCTGATGGAGGGTGGAGCCCTCAAGAATTGTCAGTGGTGCTCATATGCCCTCCATCTCACCAGAGAGAAGAGTGTATGTCCCCATCAAAATGGATGGGAGCAGTGGATGTTGAAACCTGAGGACTAGTTTTCCATATAACAAATGTTGAATTTTGCAGTGAGAGAAGAATGCTTCATGGCTCTATGAGTAAGAGGTACAAGTTCTCACTGGGGAAAATTGTTCTTTGAGGGATACAGTCCTTCTGTATCCAGAAGCCAGAATTTTTAATAAATTACGGTAAATCTTCCTCCCAACTTAGCTTAATAAGAGCTGGGAAATCTTGAACAAGACTTCGAATTCAATAGGATACTGGGCTACATAGTCTGAGGGATCCTTTTTCTAGAATATAGTGAGATCTTTAGTAAATTGCCCCGAATATAATATTTAATTCATCTGCTACAAAGTAAGAAAAATACCTAAGGGCAACAGTGACCTAAAAAAAAATAATCCAGGGAAGTAAAGTCATAGAAAAGAAAGCAAACAAGGAATGGTAAAGTGTGGTTACATGAAAGAAAATACCTATAAAAGCACTGATATATAGAAGTCAGCCCCTGGCAAGGTGAGAAAGCTAAACCCGAGAATCCTGCATTAAGTTGTACCAAAGAGAGTTTAAACTTTTTTTTCCTTTATGGAAATCCGGTGAAGCCCATGGTTTCCTTTACATAACAGTGATCCCTAATGCGTAAAATAAAACACATGAAAGTATAAAGAAAACAAATTACCTAAAAGTAGAATTATCAAAGTAGTTTTTTAAATTTGTGATTTAGTAATATATGTGCTTCTTTGTTATTTTATTAAATAATAATTTCTGGTGGTGGCTCTAATAACTATAATTTTAAAGTAGTTATAAATGGACACGATATTTTGAGATTCTGCAACTATAGAAATACAATGCAAAAATATCTGTAATTGTTACTAGTCGTAAATACTTGTTTAGCTTTTTTTGCTACTGTGAAAAAGTTAAATTATGAGCTAATTATTCATCCTAAGAAAAGAGTAAAAATGTAGCACAACATCCTCAAGAGAATGTACAAAAAAGACTATAATTACATTAGAAACAAATTAATAAAAAAAAAAGAAATCGAAGATAAAGAAGAATGACAAAACCAAATGTTCTTTTTTGAAAAGATTACTAAGATATCTGATGAGATTAATTGAAGTTAAAGAAGACAAAACTGTCTAACATTAAATATAGAAAAGGGTTATAGTTACAGATACAGAAAAGATCCAAAAAGTAATAAGAAAATACCAAGTATATAGGCTTATGTCAATAGATCCGAAAAGTTAAATGAAATATACAAATTCCTGGAAACATATATTTTACCTAAACTGACTTTAGAAGAAATAGAAAGCATGAAAATTTCTGTAACCATTAAATTCATCTCAATTTTCTCACAAAGAAAACACTAGTTGCAGAATTCTGCCAAAGTTTCAAGGGATAGTTCTAATATTATACATCTGCCAAATAATAGAAAAAAAATAAAAGGATATTCTCTAAACACATTTTAGGAAGCGAATAGAATCTTGTTTCTAAAACCACATAAGAACACCATAAGAAAAGAAAATAATAGGCTGATCATCTTACTTAGATATATGGAGGTATGCAAATCCTGAGCAAAATATTGGCACATGAAATCTAATTATTATGCATAGTAAGATCATATATCCTTAATACATAGTTTATTCCCCCCCCAAATTCAAGAATATTTTATTTTTTAAATGCATTATATAAATTAAATTCACAACACCAACAGATCAAAACAAATATAGATTTTCTCAAAAGTTGGAAAAAACTGATAAAATTCAATACCCATTTATTACAAAAATTTTTCAAACTAGGAATAGAAGAAACTCTCTTAACCTAAAAAAGCTACATATTAAAATGTTTTTAAAACATTATTAGTGGTTGGGGCGCCTGGGTGGCGCAGTCGGTTAAGCGTCCGACTTCAGCCAGGTCACGATCTCGCGGTCCGTGAGTTCGAGCCCCGCGTCAGGCTCTGGGCTGATGGCTCAGAGCCTGGAGCCTGTTTCCGATTCTGTGTCTCCCTCTCTCTCTGCCCCTCCCCCGTTCATGCTCTGTCTCTCTCTGTCTCAAAAATAAATAAAAAAACGTTAAAAAAAATTAAAAAAAAACATTATTAGTGTTAAAAAAAAAAAGAGAAGCATTGTAAAATTAGGAAGAAGACAAGAATGACCAACAAAACTCCCTCTGTTCAATATTATTTTCTATGTTTCAGTGTATTAAGTATAGTCAAGATACTACAAAAGAAATATAATAAAAGATATAAAGAAGGAACACAAAATTGCCATTATTTGCAGAAAATAGTTACCCAGACAGAAACATCCAGAATTTCTTCAGATTTACTAGAATTAATAAGAGATTTTAACAACGTGTCCAGCTATAGGACATACAAAAGTTAACTGAATTTTTATACACCATCTAAAACAAAAATGTAATTCAAAAATGGCCATCTTTATGATACCACAAAAGTATAAAGGTGCATAGGAATAAATCTAACAAGTACTGCATAAGACTTTTATAGAGAAAATTTTAAAACTTTTTGAAAGACATTAAGGAAGAATTAAATAAATGAATAAATAAATGAATCCAATTAGTGACTCAGAACATTTAATAGCGTGAGATGCCTGTTCTCTACAAGTTAAGCTAGAGATTCAATGCAATATCAGTAAAAACACCAATAGAAATTTTTGAGAAACTTGACATGCAGCTTCTAAAAGTTTAAGGGAAAGCTAAATGGGCAAAACTCTCCTAAGAAGAATCTGGCATGGAGATTTGCTCCACAGAGTGTCAGCTTACTCTGTATTTGCAGTATTCATTTCAGTGGTGTTTATACGTGGTGGACAAACTGACCTGTGAATAAAGTTCAAAATTCTAGAACCTACATTTGTGACATTTTGATTTGCAATAGAGGTAGCATTCTAGGTCAGCGGAAGATAAATGCTCACAATTTATCATGTTGGGGAACAATGAAATTCAATTCTTACCTCGCACCATACTCATAAAACAGTGTTGGTTTATTTTTCCAAGGAAAAAACGGTAACCCTTTTAGGAGAAAAGATAGCTGATGCTTTTTCACTTTATGATGGGTAATATTTCGTAAATAAAACCCGTAAGAAACAAAATGTACAAGAAAAGATGAATAAAACTGATTGCAACAAATTAAGTACTTCTTTTTGATGTAAATTTACCAGGAAAGAAAATGAAAAGACAAGACATTAAATTGGAAGGTATTTTAATGATATATAACTGACCAAGGATGAAGAGCCGTGTTATGAACACATACAGGGGAAATGAGGACAGCTACCTTCCAGAACATTACTGTAAGAGCTCTAGAAGCCATGGGCACGCTTACCACTTGAGATGCTACACCACATTTAATGAAATGTTTTAAAATGCACCTAATATCCATAGCCAATCTATTTTTCTATAAAAATGGAAATAATTTATTATTTTGAAATTACTTGTCCATAATGAATTCATCTGATTTATGATGAAATTGTATCTTTGTCACCGATTCAAGCAATTCTGACCAATTCTATCAAGCCAGTGGTTTGTTCTCCCTTTGGAGGACAGAAAGGCCAGCAAACTGGGAAGGTTATTTGCCTGACTTTCATCCAGGTTTCCACTGCCTACCGTGGCCAAGTTAGCCCCACAAATTCTGAGATTTCAGCTACACCGTGCGGTTTTGAGGGTTGACGTGGGCACTATTTTTGACTTGCCCTGTCAGTGGGCAGGACCCACCAACTGCTCACACGCCAGCTAAACGCAGCAGCTGCCTCTCAGAAGAGGTGCCAAGTGTGATATTTCACTGCTTTAAATAATCAGATACTTGTGAGTCACGAACGGTGCTTGGGACGCCAGCCTGTTGGGTGTTTGTTGGTGCTGAGGATTACTAAGGAGAGAGCAGAGCACGATAAGTGAGATTTTACAGCAAGGATCTTTCCTCGTATTATGTGCAAGGGGGAGAAGTTGGGGGAAGGATGAGGGAAGGATGCCAAGTCACACGTTTCCCATTCTCCATCCTAGAGTCACAACTCTTAGAGGCTTGGTTAGAACTCAGCAGTTATTTCACCAACTGCTCATTTGTTGGGGGTTCTCTAGCCTGCATTTCCCCCACTGAGCGAGAGATTTGACCAGAATGACTTCCAGTGTGTTTTCCAGCTAGAAATTCCCTCACTGTAAAAATACATGAGTTTTGAAAAAATCGCATTTGTGGAAACAGGGTGGGAAGAGGCAGAGTGATTTTTCATATAGAGGAAAAGTTTCTCTCAGGTTAAAAGCAGCTCTTGCCTCTGCAAAGGGACAGAAATGCATTGAACGCTATCCCGGGAGCGATAAAACATCAACTCCAATCTGTGCTCTCTAAACTCACTGGACTGACCTTGCAAGGGGTGTCTTGTGTCTATCCACGCGGCACCAAAATATCTGGTCATCTCAGTGGGAAGATTAATCAACTGATTATCGGGGGCGGGGTGGGTCTTTCCTTTTCATTTATTTTTAGAGGGCCGCATCAGCATCTTTGAATGCGTGAAATGCCCAGTCAGTATGCCATTTTCATTAGCACGATGCAAAAAGCCTGAATTGCACCATTATGAACCGGTTTGAAATTTGGCAAATTAGAGTCCTATTTTAGCCTTACACTTTTTAAAAAGTAAAGGAAACTTGAAGCGTATTTTGAGCTAACGTTGTTAACTTAGCTCTGAATGGCAGAGCTTGTGCAGTTCAAGGTAAATGAGAACTATGTCTTACCCTTAAAAAATAGATTGCTTTTTCTTGTGATGGCCATTGTTCCCAGCATTTCTCGTTCCTCTTGGGAGAAGGTGATGCTAAGGCCCAGTAGGAGTAAACAGCTTCCTCCGTCGGGCCCAGGAGCCTGAAGACAGATTGTAGAGATAACAAACTGGGGGCCTGTGGACATGTTTTGATTGACCTATATAGAATTTTTTTTAATTAAAAAAAAATTGTTTCTCACAGAACAGTCTGATTTTGTCACACAACAATTTTCTAACCCTTCTTGAAAAATCAGACAATGTGGCAATATTGGGCCCAAATTCCTTAGTGGCAACCGTTAACCGAGGCAGAGTAGCCACAGCTATCTTTAGGTGGGAGAACACTCTTCCACGCCTCGACTTACCCATTACCCCCTATTCTGTGGTTAGCCTCAGTCATTGAGATTATGCATCCGGTCCTGTAAGATAATGGAATGTGCTGATTATGGCATAGAACCTTTATCTCCAGAGTCTCCACCTACAAGAATTATTCTCTCCATTCAATGGATCTCTACCACAGCCCTTTTTCTCATGGTGTCTGTCTTCTGGCCCCTCCCATCTCTTATCTTTAAAATTTTCTGGGTCCTAAAGCTCAGATGGGATCTATGATGCCATTGCTACCTTATCTTAATATTCTGCTTTAAAAAAAAAATGGGGCGCCTGGGTGGCTTGGTCGGTTAAGCGTCCGACTTCGGCTCAGGTCATGATCTCACGGCCCGTGAGTTCGAGCCCCGCGTCGGGCTCTGTGCTGACCGCTCAGAGCCTGCAGCCTGTTTCAGATTCTGTGTCTCCCTCTCTCTGTGCCCCTCCCCTGTTCATGCTCTGTCTCTCTCTGTCTCAAAAATAAATAAACTTTAAAAAAAAATATTCTGTATGATGTCTCCTTATGTAGTTTTTGGGGATCCTGAGTATTGATAGTTTCTGTTGGCCAGGAATCTCTGTTCTGTTGAATCTGTCTTTGAGATATATTAGCCCTTTTATCTTTATACCAGCTGTCTTCACTGGCACTGGTTGATATGTTCATAATCTGTCACTGGATAGGTAGCTCCCTAGGTACATACTAGGTTCATTATTTGCTTCCCTGGACAGGATCAAAGCATTGACTAGTCATTTCTGTTTTCTCCAGGGCTTCCTGTACAAATGGCCTTCTGTGGAATTCTCCAGAGTGAATTCCTCTATACTATATGGTTTTGGGGATACATCTTTAGGGGAAGTCATTCAAGACTTTATGATTGTCTAGAGGAAGGAAGACAATCCCAGCTCTCTTATCTTCTTAAATTTATTCTTGACTCAGAGTCAGCTAGCTTTACCCCTACTGGTGGCTTCTTAATGAGAACAGCGTAAGACACATTTCTTTTTTCAGCAATGTCAAACTTCAGGTTTCTAAGGAACTTAGCAATAGTTTCAAGGTTTTCTGCCTTTGTACCCTGTGCAATAGGGCATATATAAAATAGAAAAGGACGTATCCTTAAAACCCAAAGTAAATATTCAAATTACACTCCAGTAACTAAAATAGAGGTGATCTATGTGGATAAAATTCATTTGTATGATACCTTCAATCAGAGCTTTTATTTATTCAGTCTCTTTGACAGACCAAATGGATCTCCACGTTACAGGTATAGAACCCAATGCTGTTTTCCCATAGTGGCAACTATATTCACATGTTAGAATAGTTTTTTATTTCTATTTTTAACTCAGCTTTTTGATGTCTATAAATATTAGATTTGAAAAAAAAACCCATATTTAGCATGACAGAATGATGTTGCTGAATAGTAAAATTGGGAATTGTTATCCAGATTATTGTAAGATGTGATAGGCTGTCAAATAGACCCAAATTGATGAAGATATTACATATGTGCAAAGATTCTAACCCAGAAACTCCATTTCTAGAACTTCATTTGAGGAAAATAATTAAGGACTTATTTATAGATTGTGCCAACAGATTATTGCCAGAGTTTTTTTTTGTAATTGGAAATATATTACAGAATATTGGAAATAAATGTTTGAAAATACAGTATTAGCTAAATTATGTATGTTACATCCATATAATTTACCCACTAAAAATGACAATTTAACCAAAAAGCTTAGAAACATTTTAGACATTGATTAATAGGGTTCTGACTGAATATAAAACAGTCAGTCACACAATGGAATATTATGCAGCTATAAAAAAGGAACAATACCCTATCAGTTGATAGGGATTGATCTCCAGTGTGTGTTCTTAAGTGAAAAAAACGAGGTTCAAAAGAGTATATTAAATACAAAACCATTTGTGCATGCATATGTGCATGTATATAATAAAATATTATACTCAAAAACAGGAACAGATATAAAAGCAACATTTTTCTGAAAATACCTGGTTAAATAATGTTGACTTTTGAAACTTATAATTTACATTTTCAAAATTAAATTGAATTGAAAGCATACAATAGGTAACCCCTACAAATTAAAAGAGTGAAATGAATGAACTTAACTATGTACCAGGATGGTGGTATTACCCACAGAGAGAATGAATTATTTCATGTGGCTTTAGAAACAGCCTCTTGAGCACATATATTTAGTGTAATATATTCTAAGGACAAATAGAGTGGCAAACACATTTTCAGGTTTATTCAGTCCTCTGGTCGTTAGTAATAAAATTGGAATTATTATTTTAAGACTTTTTCGTCTACTAGAGGATAATGTACGTGTGCAGTAATTTTAATATCAGCAACCATAATTTTTGATGTCGTGCAAATGAGATACACGTTCTCTAAGGCAGACGAAATAACTTCCAAACAGCCTTATATCTTCATAACATCTGAATCTCAAACAGCTCGCCTCTCTCCTAGGCACACTAGGTTGCCCTTGGTTCCCAGATGGCCACCTCTGGGTTTTCTCCCTCTTTGTTTTTTGTGCACAAGCTTTACCTTTCCATGCTTTGGAAGCGTGACTGCTTCCTGCCCAGTCCTACCCTTCGTGCACTTCTCCAAGCTCTGGCCCTCCCTTCTCCCGTGGTCTTTCTTAAAGAGAGCACTCTTTCCATGACCGTGGCTCTCTGGGTCTGGAGCGTATTCTGCAGCTATTTTCAAATAAATGAATCAAGGAATAGGAGGTGCACATGGGATTTTAGAAATATTCCAACATTTCTGATCCAATGTTAAAATCATCGGTTAGGCCTGTTCTGGTTCCATCAATTGCCTTTTCTTTAAACAAACTCAGTAAAACACAGAAGTATGAAACAGACAAATTACAGAAGGATCCTTTTCACGAGGGGCCTAATGTTTCAGAAATAAGTTGATTCAGTATGTTTTTATTGGAACTCGACCAAATGCCGTGCGATGTGGTAGGCGTTGAGGGGAAGGGTCGTACACAGCGTTACCTTTCCAAGCTAGAATGGATTAATACGAATAGAATGTCAAAGCCTGGCAAGTTACCAACTATATTACCAGGCACTTATTACACTCAAGAATCAATGTGATATGCTATTTTGAGGATAACACCAAGAGAGGAGAAGTTATGTTTCTCATTTTGGAAGGATTAAATTTACTCGGGAAATATAGAAAGCTGTGTATATAGCTTAAGTGTGTCGTACATATGCTGTCACATAAAACATATACTTTCTGGGAGAAAACAGAAGAAATAATTAGAAGTGGTTAAAGCAGTGGCGCCTGGGTGGCTCAGTTGGTTAAGCGTCCGACTTGAGTCTAGGTCATGATCTCGCCGTTCCGGAGTCGGAGCCCCACGTCAGGCTCTGTGCTGAGAGCTCAGAGCCTGGAGCCCATTTCAGATTCTGTGTCTCCCTATCTCTCTCTGCCCCTCCTTGCTCGTGCTCTCTCTGTCTCTCTCTCTCTCTCTCTCTGTCTCAAAAATAAATAAACATTAAAAGAATTTTCTTAAGTGGCGAATGCAGAAGAGATATTGAAAATGGGGTGAACTGAGTCAACTTAATGTGCTTCCATACGATTTGAAATTTTAATACGTGCATTTTTATTCTTGTAATAATAAAGCAAATTGTTGAAACTTTTATCTGTATCTATCCAGTGCCTGACATAGAGCTAAGTGGATAAGAGGTGCTTAATGAATATTTGATATCTTGCTATGCATGTGAAATAACTTTTAAAATGTTAACTAGGATGATGATACAGTTTAAATTAAAACTGTACCAAATAGAGTAGAGGAGAAAATGAGTGGGAAGAGGCAGATTAAATGGAGAGTTGCTTCAGTGGCATGGTCGTGGTGACTTCTACTGTTTGGGTGAGGAGGGTTCCACGCAGAAACAAATTTGTAAACCCATTGTGTAAATGCTGCCCCGGGGGGCTGAGGCGTGCTGGTCAGGGAGAGGGGTGGCTCCTGCAGGGAACCCCTGGAAAGAAAGCTAAACAGCAATTCACTTTAATCCTGTGCTTTGCATTCAAATGAATATGCAAATGGACTCAGCAAAGCGAACCTGCTTACAGTATCACTTGGAAACCCACGTGAAATTATTTTAAGTGGGCAGAATACAGACCAGCTCACGAGCTTATCTCTTTTTTGAATTGTGTGATTTTTATTATCATTTTGAAGTGCTCCTGACTAGTGTATTCTAAGGACAGGCGTGAGGGAGAGAATGCGTCTTTGTGCTTATTTTCTATGATATACACATATCTCTTCTTTTAATGTTTACTTATTTTGAGAGAGAGTGAGAGCAGGGGAGGAACAGGGAGAGAGGGGGAGAGAGAGAGGATCTCAGCAGGCTCTGCATTGACAGGGGCTTTGCCAGGGGGCCTGATCTTACCGAGGGTGAGATCACAGTTGATCTGAAATCAAGAGTTGGATGTTCAACATACTGAGTCACCCAGGTGCACCTACACGTATCTATTTTCACATACCTTTTATGTTGATTGAAATTTAAATATATAAATGATACTGGAAAGTAAAAACCATACTTGCATGGGTTTTATATATAGATGTACATACATGTATCTATATATGTTTGTACTGTCTATCTGTTTATCTGTCTACCTACCTACCTACCTACCTATGTGCTTGCCTACCTACCTATCTATCCGATCCATCCAGCCCCTGGTCTTCTTGGAGGAAGATAACATTATTCAACCTTTAGATTTAACATGGAAGTCTCATTTACTTGTCTGCACATTTATTAATTTCTTTCTATCCATTCTTTCATTCACTGGGCGGCAAAGGGCTTGTGAAACTAAGAAGAAAAGTTACAACACTTCCAGGCTGGTGGCCTCCTAGCTGCTTCTGAAGTCGGTCCCGATTGCCACCCCCTAAGTTATAGCTCCTTGGGTCTAGGAAAGACAGGAAGTTGACTGATGAGTTGTGATTCATGTCAAAATCCTGGATCCTTCTTTGCGTTTTCTTAGAGTTTGCTTGATCACACGGGGTTGTAATCCTTCAGAATAAAATCAATGAATTTGTAAAGAGAGAGAAGAGAGACATTGTTGCTTTTCAAAAAGAAAAAAAAAAAATCGACCCGAACATGAACTGAACCCTCAGTATCTTTCTCTATGATTCCATGGCCTCCGTGAGCTGTAATTTTCTAATACACAAAATGATGAATGGTTACGATTATACACAGGAATACTTCAGGAGGGAGAGTGTGGTGAGATCACTGGACTGAGGGGAGGTGGGAGATGGCAGGTACAAACACATCACAATGTAAATTGCTCCGAACATACTTGTCGCTCAAAATGTGGTTCCTGTTTCAGCAGCATGGGTATCGCGTGAAGCTGGATAGAAATGCAGAAACTCAAGTCCCCCTGCCCCCAAAACCCCAGACTCAGAATCTGCATTTTAACAAAATCCTCCAGGTGTTTTATATGCTTACACAAATCTGAGAAGCCTTGGAAAAGAAACCGGCTTTCTGTGGGAAAGACTGTTTTTGAGACGCTGACCAGCCAGAGTTCAGCAGGAGGAGGCATACTGGCCCAGATCATAGAGATGCCTACGGGCAGCTGGGAGGAGGTGCAGGACATAGATGGGCTTGTGTTTCCAGGCGAGGCATCCTGCCTCCTCAGCCACCTTCTTGACAGTGCAAATGTGAGCTTCGGTTTGGAATAAACTGAGTTTAACACCAGCTGCCGGGAGGTGTCGGAGATCCAGCCGCAGGTACCTGGTCACTTTCCGAGAAACTGAGTTCAGGATGTGGGGGATGTGGGATGCTGGTATGGTGGTAAGTTGATTTGGACACAATCGGCTCTTCCCGGGAATGGGAGACCCCCCTCGCGGCCATCATGAACTTCTAAGGCTTGCTCTGTGTACAAGCCTGTTTGTCTCCATCCATTCACTTCATGGTCAATATACATTAAAGGCCCTGTGTCAAGGGCTGTGTCAAGGGCTGTGTCAATGTGCTGTCCTGTATGCTGCAGCTGCCCCCTGGTAGACTCGGATAAGTAATCACGATTCTTTTTATGTACCTTGAGATAGTCAAATTTCAGAAATCATCATTGACTTACAGTTTGTGTAGACTCAACCAAAGCCACCTTGTTATGGACTAGATTTTGTCCTCCCTCCCCCCTGTCTCCATTCATATGTTGTAGATAGGGCCTGTGAGGAGTTGGTGAACATTAAGTGAGGTTGTAAGGGTGGCGTCCCAATCCCATAGGGCCGGTGGCTTCCTGATAAGAAGAGGAAGAGACACCAGAGCTCTCTCTCTCTCTCTCTCTCTCTTTCTGAGCACACACCGAGGCAAGGCCATCTGAGCACATGTCAAGAGCTTTTACCAGAAACTGACCACGTTGGAATCCCAATCTTGGACTTCCAGTCTGTAGAACCATAAGAAAATAAATTTCTGTTGTTCGAGCTGCCCAATCTATGGCATTGTACCACAGCCCAAGCACACTAACATACACCTAAATTTTCTCAACTTTAATTATTCACGATTCGTCGACTCTCCCTGGGCCTGTATGTGGAAGTTAGCTTTTTAACCTAAATCAGAACTTCACCTTTTTTCCTGCTAGGTTTTGCCTTGAAAGATGAATACAATTCCAATCAAAGCTGTCTGTTCTTCTCTTTTATAATAAATTGTCTTGCACAAGACTTTTGCTCATACTGCTGCCATTGTGTTTGCTTCCTACCACCCCAACGTTTTCCCCTCCATTCCCTTGCCCTTCCTTGCTCCCGTTGGGCTCTGTGCCATTAGTTGATCAAGAGATCCCTGTTGTCAACAAGAAGAAAAGGAAAGGCGTAAAGGTCATTGTTAGAGTAGGGGACAGCAATGGTTCTCAGCCTGCTCTGCACGTTCACCGCTATCTGGTTCATATATCAAAAAAATTCTGATTTAATTTGACATAGGTACTTTCCGAACACTGGGACTTTTAAAGGCTTCTCAGGAGGAGCTAATAAGTAGCCCAAATTGAAAACCTGCATAGAGCACACCAAGAATGAATTATGCCCCAAAGGAATTTAAGGTGAGGTTTAGTGCCTAAATTCTACTCCTTACCACAGTTTGTATCTAGTTTGGAATTAAGAAGTTCCGGCATAGGGGTGCCTGGATGGCTCAGTCAGTTAAGCATCCGACTTTGGCTGAGGTCGTAATCTCACAGTTCCTGGGTCCGAGCCCCGCATTGGGCTCTGTGCCGACAGCTCAGAGCCTCGAGCCTGCTTTGAATTCTGTATCTCCCTCTTTCTCTGCCCCTCCCCTGCTCACACTCTGCCTCTCTCTCTCAAAAATAAATAAAGATTAGAAAAAAGAAGAAGTTCTGACACAGGTACAAAAAGGGTGGAAAGTACCACTTTTTTTTTTTTTTTTTTTTTTTTTTTTTTTTTTTTTTTTTTTTACCAAATGCCCAATATCCCAATTCAATGCATCAGTTCTCTGTTAGAAGATGCTGGAACATGAACATTCTTTAGGTGGGTTAGGTATGGAAACCAAGTGGGGGCTCCTCTTAGTAGTGGTCACAGCACCTACGTATCTAAAAATAGCTGAGCTGAATAGTGGAATGTCAAGCCACATACCCAGTTGCCATACCACTGTTATGGTCACGATCTGTACTGCTTGCCTTCCAATCTAAACAAGAACAGAAATGCAGGATCAGAGAAGAGTCTGGGCCTGGCCAAGGCAAGCATGGGGACAGACCAAGAGAGGCCACAAGAGACCCAAGGTTAAGGGGCCTAGGAAGAGAGAGAACACACAGGCCTCCCTGTCTTTTACCGCGTAGCACTCCAGTGCTCTATTTATTTAAAAAAAAAGAAAAGAAAAAGACTCCATTATGGTCTCAGATTCTACCCATCAGATGAGGAACCCTTTTTATCTTGGGGAAAAGCTGAACGAGACTGGACAGAGGGCCGGCAGTGTCCTTTACAGTGAAGTGTGGGAAGGGCTGAACATCCCTACCCTCATCAACAACACCCAAAACGGTGGTTAGTAGTGTCAGAAAGACAACTAGGTAATTTCTTCACCTTGTGCCACGCTGACAAGAATAAATGATTCTCATTCATTCCAGGAATGAAGTGAGGTGGCCTGTAGAAAAATGAGAATTGGCGGTGTCTCACGGATTCCTGGAAGAGGTGAAGAGCTGTGCCTCAGGATAGGTGGGGACAAGGGGAGTGCCATGGGCCTCCACACAAGTTTGGGCTCCTCTCCCCTGCAGCGCTACCGTAGGGGAGCCTGAGTGGCTCCGTAGGTTGAGCGTCAGACTCTTGATTTCAGCTCAGGTCGTGGTCCCAGGGCTGTGGGACTGAGCCCTGCCTCACATGGGGTTCCACGCTCAGCATGGAGCCTGCTTAAGATTCTCTTTCTCTCTTCCTCTACTCCTCTCCCCCATTCACACACACACACACACACTCTCTCTCTCTCTCAAAATAAATAAATAAATAAATAAATAGGAAATATTTTTAAAATAAATAATGTATTACCAGGAAAATAATTCCACCCTCACCATTATGCATCACAACCCAGAGCCTGACCGGATGTCTCTCATTACCCAGTCCAAAGTTCTGAAGATGAACACTTAATTGGTCCAGCTTGGTTCCGATATCTGCTGACCACTGTCCGTTCTCGCCACATCACAGCACTCTGATGCTGAGTGGACAGATGCCTAAACTGTAGACAGTACACCCATCCTTCAGTCTCAGTTTTCCTTGTCACTAATAAGCAAGGGTCATTTTCCCCCAAAGATGTAAAGAGTTTAGTGAGAAGGGGTTTCTCCTCGTGAAGAAACGTTTCATTGTAGGATTTCAACCTCATGAGCTACTTAATGGTGTTGACCAACTTAGTGCTCAGCCGTGGGTATAAGGATGGGAAGTGGGAGGGGAAATAAAATGTCTGTGGGGAGACTCTTTCAAAGAAACGGGTGGCAGCGCTTCCTTAGGGAGTGGGCAGAGTCAACAAGAAGCTCTGGACAAAGCTCCCCTCGGCCCCTACAGAGGACACCCTAAAGCTCACTTTCCCTGCTGCAGATTGCTCCGTGGATGATGACATGGGGAAAAATACAACAATGCCCCATGATAGGCATTCTGGGTAAGGAAACTACTTCAGGGAAAACCTTTTCTTTTTTAAATTAACACTAGAAGATTTTCCTTTTTTTTTAGAGCATTTTTAGGTGTATAGCAAAATTGAGAGGAAGGTAAAAAGATTTTTCCATATCCTCTCTGTCCCTTCCCATGCATAGCCTCCCTCATTGACCACATTCTCCCACCAAAGTGATACCTCTGATGAACCTGCCTTGACACATATAATCACCCAAGGTCCATAGTTTATGTTACAGTTAACTCTTGGTGTTGTACCTTCTATGGGTTTGGACAAGTGTATAAATAAGGACATGTATCCATCATTATACTATCATACAGAGTAGTTTCACTGCTCTAAAAATTCTCTGTGTTTGCACCTACTCATCCCTCTTCTACGCATTCCCAGTCTCTTCAACCACTGATTTTTCTTCCCATCTCCATAGTTTTGCCATTTCTAGAATGTCATATAGTTAGAATCACAATGCATGCAGCCTTTTCATAATGGTTTCTTTCACTTAGTAACATGCATTTAAAGTTCCTGCATGTTTTCTCATGGTTGGTAGCTCGTTTCTTTTTGGTGCTGAAGAATATTCCGTTGTGCGGCCATACCCCCATGTATTTATCCATTCGCTAACTGAAGGACATCTTCGTTGCCTCCAAGTTTTGGCAATGATGAGTAAAGCTGGTATAAATATCTATGCACAGGCTTTTGTGTGGACCGAAGTTGTCAACTTCTTGGGGTAAATGCTCAGCAGGATTGCTGGGTCATATGGTAAAAATAGGTTTAGTTTTGTAAGAAACCACCAAACTGTCTTCCAAAGTGGAACTCTCTTCCTTGGGTTGTTTAAAAGGTACATTCATGGGGCGCCTGGGTGGCGCGGTCGGTTAAGCGTCCGACTTCAGCCAGGTCACGATCTCGCGGTCCGGGAGTTCGAGCCCCGCGTCAGGCTCTGGGCTGATGGCTCAGAGCCTGGAGCCTGTTTCCGATTCTGTGTCTCCCTCTCTCTCTGCCCCTCCCCCGTTCATGCTCTGTCTCTCTCTGTCCCAAAAATAAATAAACGTTGAAAAAAAAAAATTAAAAAAAAAAAAAGGTACATTCATGACTTAAATTTTCTTCTAAAAGAAGAAGAAGAGCGAAAACACTTGATAAGGAAAAACGTTCTCGAATAACAGAAGAGGGCTATGAAAGCAAACTCCACCAGAGGCGCGATGGCTCGTGGCCACGGTTCTTTGATAGGAACCCCATCAAAGTTCACTCTTCGCGATGAACTAGCAAAATCCAAAGATTCGTTTTAATTGTCTTTAGAGAGAAATCACATTTTCTAGGCTTTGATGAGGTTAAATGAATCTTTTCTAACCATCTCTCTCTTCTGTATCTTTTCCTCATATAGATATTTCCTCATAAAGGTATTCTTTATCTTTTTCTCATAAGTACATCGGTTGGGCGACTTCTGTCCCCAGGTTTGCTACTGTCTTGACTGCCGAAGCTGCATTCAGATGGACCATCTAGATAGAAGCTTAGATGTTTGTGGTGGGGCCGGGGTGGGGGTGGGGGCGACAAATTAAGAAGGAGCACCCAGTTTTATGGGCCGTGTTGCTTTATGGTTTTCAATGTGAGTGACATTGTGTGTGCCGAGCAGATTAGTTGGTTAGTGCTGTGAAGAATAAAGGTTAAAGACCCCTCTGTAGTTGCATAATTAGCATTAAATCCACCGAGTATGCTTTTAAACCTGTTCTATTGTGCTTTTAAGGGAGCCAACAAACCCATGGAAAAAGCAGTGCAAATTCACTCCTACAAGTAATTTCGTCTCTCTGTTTATGGAGCTGCCTTAGATCCACAATCAAAGGTATCCAACAACGAGAAATAGAAATGCTTTCTCTCTTCTTCTCTATTTTGTCTCTTGTGGTTCACAAAATTCAGGACACTGATTATAGAATCTATTGTAAAAAGTTAAGCAGTCAAATGAGACAATTGACGATAATTCTGAACCTGATGTTTGTAACTCAGACTTGTGAGGTTTTGTGCGTGCTTGCCTGGTCTGGGATGGCTTTTATGGAAAAGTTTGGAAATGCTAACCAGGCTAGCAGTTTTGGGGGCATGCCCACAGAGTGCTGCTGAATTTTGTGTGATTATGTACAAATTCGGTACAGTAAGCCCTTGATTATTACTCAGTTCCCTACTCACATAAGAAGCCGGAAGCACAGGAGAGTAATAGCAAAGCTATCAAAAAGGGTTCCTTCCCCTGGAGAAATACAAGGATGGCCTTATCATCTGGGTGATTCATTTATTCATTCAACAAATACCAACGGAGCATTTACTTAGTACTTAGCACAGTTATATAGTTGCAAACACACACAAAAAACTTGCCCCGAGAGGGTTTATTGTCTCATAGAAGATACACATATTAAATAACGAAATAAATTTATACTTAAATTGTAATAAGTCCTGTGAGGGAAAGTTCCAGGGTGCTGTGGAAGAGTCGAGGAAGGGGCCTTGATTTGGCAGGTTGGCGTTTTTAGAGGATAGCCCAGTATCTCTGAGAAGCTAGAACTTTCCTGTGGCCCAGAGTAAAACCATTCCATGGCCTCTCAGATTTCCTGGGGGTTAAGTTGGCATCGGAACCTGAAAGTGGGAAGGCGGGCTCTTGGAGAGACTGGGCTGACCACAGTTTCCGCTGGCTCCCACCCAAATGCATTTCTCTTGTTTCAGACTCTGGAAACCCGCCAGGTATGGAGCCCCACCTCCCATCCTTAATGTCACTGCCCTGAGACTGGCACTCCCTCCTCACCCTTTTTCCCTTGCTAATCTAGCAAGGTGGCTTTTCTCTCCGACTCTGTATTCTTTCCATAGAGGCAGACCCGGAGGGATCGATTCCCGTGTTTGGTTACAGTGGAATGTTAATTGATGAGTTTCAGACAGAAAAATATCCAATTACGCAATCACCGTCTCTACTTTTCATTTCAAAAGTTCTTAATCTCAAACCCAGGTGAGGGGGAGAGAGAGGTGGGTGTAGTGTGTAGACAGAGGTGATGTATAAGTGCATCTGGCGACACAGAGGAATGCTTTGCAGACAGTCGGCTGCTGTGTGCGTGTGGCAGGGTACTCGTGTGCCGTGCTGCTCGGCGTGGGTATTGGGAGAGCGGAGGGCAAGGTTTTACCTTAAGTGAGGCTATTAAAATGACAAACATCGCTGTCAATTTCCACCACTTCCTCACGTCTCACGGAATTACCCATCACTTTTTAATTGGTTTGAGATAATGCTTTTATCTTAACAAGGATCAGTTTGCGATATATTGTTAATACAGAATAATAAAAAGACAAAAAGAAAAGGATACCTAATCCAATCATCCATAAGTAGCCACTAATCCATTAGGGACTTTTACCAAAGAGGCACTGATGTTAAAATGGCATATTTTTCCATGCTTTTAATTTCCTTTATTTTTATACATTTACTATAGATTTCAAGTGGGTTTCTTAGAGGTGATTTTTTTTTTTTAGGTTATTTGATGTTGTTAACTATTGTAATTTGTATTTTTACTGAAGTCCAGGAACTTGGCAGATTTCTTATGAACTCTTCAGTTGATTTGAGGTGGCTTCAGTCAACTATTAACGCTTCATCTAAGATTTTTTTTTTAATCAACGACAAGTTATTTTTAATTTTTTGACTTAAAATAGTGTTCGCTATTATCGTCAATTCTATATCTCATTTTCAGTTATTAACTTGCTTCTTTTTTTTTCTTTCTTTTTTTCAATATATGAAGTTTATTGTCAAATTGGTTTCCATACAACACCCAGCGCTCATCCCAAAAGATGCCCTCCTCAATACCCATCACCCACCCTCCCCTCCCTCCCACCCCCCATCAACCCTCAGTTTGTTCTCAGTTTTTAAGAGTCTCTTATGCTTTGGCTCTCTTCCACTCTGACCTCCTTTTTTTTTCCTTCTCCTCCCTCATCTAAGATTTTTTACTTGATAATGCAGTGGTGAATTCAGAGAAGATGCCAGATAAGCGAGAGACTTGGTTGATGAGGTAGAGAAATGTGGAAGCAGCTTTTTAAACTTCAAATATACGCAAACTTACCTATTATTCAGAGGCGTATTTTTGTTTTAATATTGACGTAGGCATTCAAGAGACTAAATTTATTTTTGTAAAATTTTACTAATAATAGAAATTGATACTTGACATTTTACAAAGTACAGGTGGATGTACGGCTTCATTCACTTAATTAACATCACAACCTGGCGTGGAAGGTGACCCCCACGTAATTGATGGAAATACTGGGACTCTGAGAGTTCAATTCCTAAATTCACAGAACTATGTGATGGGCTGGAACTCAGCTATGAGGCTGTTCAAGGCGTGTGCTCTTCATGCATTATCGCGGATAAGAAATCACAAAGCCATCATCCGGGATGAGACTATCCCTCATTTTATTTTTCTCTCTTTATTGTGCTGTATGAAAGACGCAAATCATTTGAAAGGGTATACCTCTCTCACACACAGAAATGGTACCAAATGCTGTTAGATCCGGCTTTCCTTCCTGGTGATAGAAACCTGCAACCAGGGCGTTTCTCCACTAGAGGGCACAACTCTGAGATCGCCGTTCTGCCGTAGTACCCAGGGAGATGATAAAGAGTCATCAAATACTCTGTGCTCGCTTTCATCAGCTTTATAACACCTGGTTGAAAGTCTAAAGCCGTGGACATAGAATGCAATGAAAAACACTTAATTCTAAGTGGAAAAAAAATAATAAACGTTTTTACTTTTCCCCGCTTGGCAATGCTTTCCCTATCATGTATGTGGTAAATCATGGCATCTGTTAGAACATGCTGTTTCACTATTAAGCAAAGCTTTTCCTTGTCTCTGGTGTGAGATTGACAGGAAGAAGGGAAAATGTAAGTTCCATATTTTTAATCACATTGTTTCTGTCGACCTAAAATTTTAGGTAAATTATTATATCTCGAATGAGTACAATGGCTCACATTTGCCAGAGTTGATGAAAATTAAAGCCATAGAAATTCCCTGAGGCACAGAGTATCCAGCCCGGAAACACTTTAGAGTCCAAATGACTTAATTTGTAAATAAGAAAACTAAGTCTCAGCATGGGAAATGACTTGCCTTTGATTACCGGGCCAGCCTGAACCGGAAGCGAACCCAGAGCCCAGGTCGAGGTTCACACGGTCTCATCCTATCCACAAACCCGTGCACAAGTGTCTGAGTGACCCTGATCACCAAATTCTTTGTGGTCTGATTCCGTGATGTTAATAAAGCCTGAGGAGAGAGTCTTGATAACGTAGGTTGTATGCATCCGTTTCAGTTTCCACCAGGAAATTGTGCCAAAGGGGTTGATCCCCAGCTAGATACACCTAGAGGGACCCTTGCATCCCTAGGCCCATTATCTCGTGGCTGCGTCTCATCTCATGCCTACACTCCTAAGACCATCCCAAAGATGCATCCTTCCTCGTTCTCATCTTCAGAGGTAGAGAGCTCACAGTTATGAGATTATCTAATCCTTCTGGTTAGCGAAGGAATCCCACCTCGCTTTAGTTGGGCGAGAGAGCATGGCTTGGGAAGTGGGGTCAGGGATCGGGGAACAATTTAAGATTGCTGCCCTTTTTCATCTGACGATCAAGGAGGACAGAAGGGCCATGTGACTCATCCAAGGCCTTGAAATTAGATGTCAGAACAGGCATTATATCCGGCAATCGACACCTCATTAGACTTGCAGTCAAGTATTATAAGTAATGACTTATATATACAGTATATAAGAGGTTTCTGAAGGCTGAGAGTCACCGGGACGCTTTTTTCTTCCAGCCTTTCTCTAATTTCTCTCTAAGTACTGTCTCAACACCTCCCCAAAGTATTCCCCTTGGACTCTTCCCTCTCTGTCTCTGTCCTGTGCCTTTTTCACCCTTGTGCTTTTAGCACCTTCCAGTTCACCACCCCCCCCCCCCAGTACCGGGGCAGTTCGCTGAGCCCTCCACCAGAGCAAATACGGTCATTCCCTCCCCTGATTAAAATTCTTTATTAGCTCCCCACTGTCTGTACTGACAGCTGTTTAGCTGCAATTCAGAGAAGAACAGTTCGATCTGTGGAGCCAGAATATGTGCTTTCCCTCTTCACCTCATTGGCTTTCCCACCTGGGAAGCTCCCCCTCTGGTCTGTCCTCCTTACCTTGCGGAAGAGACTGGAAGCGGAGGAAGGTTTCCCAGGAATGAGCTCAGCCTTCGCTTCACGCAGCAAAAAGAGGTACAGGATTTTAAGTTATGAATGCAGAGGCCTGTAACGCCTAGTGAGTCAAAAAGATTCTAAAAGACTGCAAGAAAAAATTAGATACATACATAGATACATAGATACATAGATTCCTGTGCCGAACAGTCATCAGGCTCCTGGTGTGATCTGCCCTACATTCCTTGTCCCCTGGGGAACCACCTAAGCGTTGGGTATCACCTTTCTTTCCTCTGCTTGCCCTGCTGTGTCGCCTCTGGCCATTTATATTCCGCCTCTGTCTTTTATTTGTGGTAATTTTATATGTGACAGGTGCTAACAGACTAAGGGGAAATGATGGAAGGTCCTATTGAAATGACAAATGCAAGCAGTTAATACAAGCAAGCTCCCTGAAAGTAGTATCGCATTCTCAGCTAAACATTTGAAATAGGAGACAGTCAATAACAGGGGTTTTGAAGGCTTCATTTCATCCCAGATTCCTCATGAATCCAACCTGGAGATTCATTCAGTTATATTTTTGAGCCTATCACCGGACACACCCCTCCCCCACCTCCCACCGTGTATAAAAGATGAGGGGATTTTTCCGATTTTCCCATCGGGCCAGAAGTCAAAGCAAATTAGGGGGGGTCATCCGGTGACGCGTTCATTCCGCACGTATTTATTACACAGCTCCTGGAAGCCAGTACCTTGCCAGGATTGGAGGCTGGAGATGGGCAGATGGTTGAGAGTATCGTCTTGTCCTCTGTCACTTCCCACCAAAGGGAGAGGGTTCTTCAGGGAAACTGACGTGTAATCAAATAGGCACATCGTGTGTTATATGCTGTAATTTAGAAACACATGTAAAGGACTAGGGACTAGAGTGAAGAGAAAGCCTAGAGCTTCAGAAGGTAGGGGAGGCGGGCTTCTTGGAGAAGATGGGGCTAGGACGGGAGGAGGCCCCGGTGTGAAGGAAGCTGGAGACGTCACCCAGGAAGAGGGGCAGCACGGGTGGGACTGTTGGGTTGCTTTCCATCAGGCGTGTGCAACAGCACAACGGACTCACTGAGGTCCAGGGGGCCGGTGGGCCGTGGTTTCTCGGGGGGCCGGTGAGCCAGGAACCGCTGATGTGTTTCAGGACGGTGACCGGGCAGGTATACAAAATTCACCTTTGTCATTTGCCCTTTGAAAAATATTTATTAGCCCCCTTTAGTTGGTTACTGGACTATTCTTATATTTCATTTTAGTTATAAATTATAAGTCTAAAAGTACAGGGGATACCATTCTCTCTGGTCAGGTAATATATCATTCACATCCATGGTATGACAGATCAATTTCCAGTTGACAGAAACGAGAGGAAACCTACCTTAACGGTATGCTGGATGTCTGCCTTGGGTGACGCCAGGCCTGGCTGAAGGTAGAAGTCTGAAAGAAAAGAAAGCGTCATGGACCATGAATGTCCCCTGAATTTACCTTCCCCGTCAGCGGTGATGGTGCACCAAAAGTAAGGTGTTTCTAGTGTGATAAGGAACCTGGCCACAGAAGTATGAGGTCCTGAAAGTGAAGAACATTCCTCATATCAGGCGATTCCAAAGGCGTGTCAGCGTGGAAGCACCTCAGAGGTGGTTTATTTTATGTCCAAGAGACACACATTTGTGAACCCTTGAGAGATACCAAGACCTACGTCAACCTCAGTTTGTGGCTTGCAACCCAGGGAGAGGTAGAAGTGTTTCCAGGGGCGCCTGGGTGGCTCAGTCGGTTAAGCAGCCGACTCTTGATTTCAGCTCAGGTCGTGATCTCAGTTTCGTGAGTTCGAGCCCCGCGTCAGGCTCTACGCTGACAGTGCGGAGCCTGCTTGGGATTCTCTCTTTCCTTCTCTCTCTGCCTCTCTCTCTCTCTCTCTTTCTCTTTCTCAAAAGTAAATAAATAAACATTAAAATAATAATAATAAAGGGAGGTGCCTGGGTGGCTCAGTCTGTTAAACATCAGACTTTGGCTCAGGTCATGATCTCGCGGTTCCTGAGTTTGAGCCCTGCGTTTGGCTGTCTGCTGCCAGATCCTTGGTCCCCCTCTCTCTTTGTCCCTCCCCCCTCTCTTTCTTTCTCTCTCTCTCTCAAAAATAAATAAACATTTTAAAAAATGGCTTAAAAAAAAAGAAGTGTGTCCGGATGTGCGTTAAACACAAGTCTCCATATAGTCCCCATCTATTTCTGCTGTTGTGTTTTGCTTTTTGTTTGTTTACTAAGCTTTGTGCTATGAGTTTTGGATGACACAACAGCACTAGAATGAGATTTTCCTCCCTTGACTTAATCATACTGATCAGAGAGGAACTAACTTTGGAGGTGTGGGGTGATGTTATTTAACATCTGCATGCTACGTAAGTCATTTGGGGATCCTCCAAGAGCACGCGCTGTACTTTTTGGGAAATACTGGCCCTATTTACGTGTTTGTGCTTTATATCATTTCGGTCTTAAAATCGTACAGATTCCGAGTACCTATGCTGGATCCTTGTCTTAGAGCTGCCCAAAAATGCGTGCCATAGGACAATTTTATAATGATGGCACCCAGTATCAGATTAATCTTGAATGCGTTATGAAATGCCTTATGTTGATTCTCACTTAGGTCTATCAATCAACTGATACATTGATCTATCAATCTATTGATCTATTATATATCAGTAAATCATGCATTTCGTTATTTGGTGTATGAACAGGCTGGCAAGATTTCCATTGCCTTTCTAGATGTTGGGAACCACTTACCCTTTCTTCCACCTCCTTGACCACTGACGCTTAAGGCTAGATCTGTGTGAGCTATAAAACTTTCTAGCTGTTTTGTTTTATTTCTTTGCTTAAGACACGACATTGTATAGATGTCTGCTTCTAGGCAGAAAATATTAGCAGTGTCATGTGCTTAAAGAGCTTCAAAGCTATAGTCTTATACAAATGCAATTGGTTTTACTAATACTTTTTCAGCAAAAAAGAAGGAAGAAAAGGGTATAAATATGACTGTCTAACTGAATCCTTAAATGCCTCTCAGTGACTTCCTTTTGTTTCACTATTTGTACCTTCCTGTTCTTTTGTACTACGGATAATTTTTACAATAAAATTGTGAAATTTAAGTGCTTGACATCTGAAGGATTAACACTTAAATAATTAAAATCGTATCATCCATAAAATAGATTTCATACGGGTTTTATACCATTATATATGTTTACAGGAGACAGCACATCCTGATTTGGCCCCTCATTGGGGGCTAACAATTGGTTCTTCCCATAAGTGACCCTCACCGCACTTGTTTTCCAGGAGGGAAGCATGAAAAGAATGACTGCAGGTTACCATTGCCAGTTGGTTCATTTGTTGGGGGGACATCGTGTTGTATTTTGACTGTTGCTGTTCTAGTTTATGTATACAGCCCAGAATGTTAGCTAGATGTAAAATGCCCTGAAAAGCAAGTGGGGGAAAAAAACTTCAGTGGCTGGACATTTGCCACCTCTTTCCATCATAAAAGCATAGTTCACCCTTTATATTTTTCAGTGGGGCCTTGCAAAATGAAAACATACATTTATGTAGTTATTTGTTGATTTATTTACATATATGCATGTCAACAGTGCTTGGGAGAAAACTCTCTCTTTCTCTCTTTCTCTCCCATAGTGGAATGGTTTGTAAGCTGGTGACGTGGTCGGCCTATAGAGACTTTTGCCAGCAAATTGATCCATTATTTATAAAAGTTGGAAAGATACCACATCTCCATGGCAGGTACGTCAAGGCTTTGTTTATACAGCACATCTAAAGCACCTGTTCTGTCATTAATTTTTATTTCAGCTATCATGATAAACACTGGCCCCATAATGAAGCAGGTCACTGCCCAGTTTATCTGTTTTTATAGTGACAGGAATATCTCTCTCAGATATGTCATGGTTTAGCTATTTTGGTAACCTCCAGGAACAAATCAAATCTTCCGTATTTCAATCCAATTGATGTTGCAAGGATCAGTGATTATTTCAGTTGAGAAAATGAATAGACTCCGACTCAGGGCTGTCTGTCACTCTGTACCTTTCATTCTGGCATAATTTAGTGGTCCTTCCATGGGTTGTCATGAAATCAAAGAAAAGACGAGAATAATTAAGATTCAGAGTGTAGAAGATTTAGGAAAAGATCCCATGCAGGTTCAATTCCTTTGTATCATTCCAATGCCACTTGGCCCCCCGTTTGACGTGTGACACACAGGGTAGTGATTTTTACGTTGGTCTTCCAAGGATTCTGGGAATTTTAGACAATGTTAAGATGTCTTTTTTGAAGGATGAAATCCAAGTGAGTGCCAAGGAAGCGTAATAGAGTGAAAAGGTCTCTGCAAGGCTGTCTCTTTCATGTCCCCAACTCACGGCTTCGGGCCCTCAGAGCTCTCCTGCAAACTTGCCCCTGTGGAGCCCTTTTGGTTGCTGCACAAGGACAGTTTTTTCCCAAATGGATTGCCAGCTGATACAGAATAGTCAAATTACCATTCCCCCTTTAAAAAAAATTTTTTTTAACATTTATTTATTATTAAGAGACAGAGAGAGACAGACGGTGAACAGGGGAGGCACAGAGAGAGAGGGAGACACAGAATTTGAAGCAGGCTCCAGGCTCTGATCTGTCAGCACAGAGCCCAACGTGGGGCTCAAACTCACGAACTGCGAGATCATGACCTGAGCCGAAGTCGGATGCTTAACCTACTGAGCCATCCAGGCGCCCCTGCCCTTTTGAATATATAATGAGACACTGATAATCTAAGGATATTTTTCCTTTCTACTCTTTTAATTTCAAATTATATTTTCTTGTACTAAATATTGACTTGAGAAACATGAAGTCATCTCAAATGAGGTTGTTCAGCAGTATGTTCAATAAATCAATTTAAAGTAATACAGCCACACACATATAGACCCGTCTCTTGGAGGGGAGGAGCCCAAAAAGAGATAAATGGTACAGTGAAAAATAATAACCTTACCAGTCCCACGGAGCCTCCCACTGGAGGCTATGAGGCTCTCAGCTCAGAATGCTCACTGTCCCAAAAGGTAGATCCCCCCCAAACATTTATCTGAGAAGGGCATGCCTTAGTAGATGGTACAAAGAAGGGGAGCTTGCTTTTGAATGGTTGGAGCCCTGCTTCTCTCTTGCAGCTGTGGGACTATCAACGACTAAACATGACAGGGGAGGTTTCTCAGCTCCCTGCTGCCTGCCCTGAGCTCAGGGTAGCTTCCTGTGGACTGCGTTGAGCCTTTGACAAACTCTTGTGGACGTCTTGGAAACTGAGGTGAGTTTGAGTAGCCCCCCGCCCTTTTCCCACTGTCCACCCATCTCGTTGCCCAGGCTCATGATGTACTTAGTAAGTAACACAGTTATAAATTGTGTCTTGGCCTGAGTCCTAATGGGTGGACTTTTACTGCCAGAGTCCTAATGTCCACCGGAGGGCAGTTCAACATTCCTCCCTTTCCAGTCCTCTCCTAATCCCTGGTTAGAAACATTCACTCATCCTATGGCTCTAGACCTGCTGGTCCCTAAAGGTTCTGGCTGCAGCAGAGACCAGCCTGCCCAATTAAACTCGTGCATATGGTCGAAGTACACATTACTGATTCTCTATAAAACAGAATTCCCTCTTAAATAGGACATAAGTCCGCACGGCTCTCTCAACAACCTTTCAGCACTCAGGCACAAATGTGCCCTGGAGTGTCCAGCCACAGCCTTGCAGTTATATTGTTCTGGAGTCCTCTTTTACGGCCACCCCCCTGTTTTTCTAAAGAGATACAGAGGAAATGAGTTTATCTAGCCCTATAGACTCCCAGTAATAAGTTGTTCAGCAGACCGCTGCATAGACACAACAGGACAAGGCTTATGTGTGAATCCTGGTTGTAACTCCAAATCTAATTCCACCTGTTGTGTTCGAGTAGTTGGGAATCTATGTTTTAGAGCAACAGTTCTCAAACTTGAACATGGTTATGAGTCACCTAGGGAACTTGTTAAAATGCACATTCTAATTCAGGAAATTAGGAATGAGGTTGAAGATTGCGCATTTCTAGAAAGTTCCCAGGGGATGCCAGTGCTGATGGCCCATGGACCACACTTGGGAGTAGCAAGACTCTGGAGAATGATAAAGCCAGATACATAATATGGCCTTCTAGCTTTTAGGATATATTTATGTCTTGACATTTCCATCTGTATATATTCAGCGCTTTGGCATTTTCAAACCTGTTATTCATTATTGCGCTTGTCCCTGTGTCCTTTATGATAGGACCCTTATGATCATCACCATCTTTTGTCACCACCCAGAAAAAAAGATCCAGACAAGACATCTTAATCATGAACCTTTATCCTCATACTATCTGCTGCTTCTCCCCTTCTTTTTTCACCTCCTCCAGACCTTTTCCCTAGCGCTTTCTGTGAGCATTAAATTATTATTCAGAAACTGGTACAGTAACCAGTATGTGGTAAAGGCTCCATAAACATTGATTTGAATCGAAACGTCCCTACCGGGCCCTTCTGACTCATGCTCCCCAGAGAGCAGGGCCTCCCCAGTCGCCCTGTCTTTAGAGACCACCAGACCAGTTAGCAGCAGGACTTAGGGGTGTGGGTTTTCTCCCAGCTCCCTATTGTGTCTTCCTGACCGTCACTTTTCCCACCTCATGCCAGAGCCTCAGTCATTTGAGGTTCCTGCCACCTCAATTCTGCCCTATGGCCTTTCTTACCATTCATCGCTTTCTGGGTTGTTTGTTAAAGTCATAATATAATTCACTCTGTTTCTTCCGCTTGGGCTTTTGCGATTATCACGCGTGTGATTATCCACTTATGTCTCAACTCCAACACCCTTCACCTACATGCTGCTTCAGGCACCTGCCTGCCTGGCTTCAACTGCACTGAGAATACTGGAGTCTACCGCATTGAGTCATTTAATTGATTTTGCTGATTACAAAATAATGCAAGCTCCTAATTCATTAAGGAAAGCCTGTATTTATAGACCAGAAAGTGAAAAGTATGTAATTCTAGCCAGATGTAACTAACAGTTACAAACATAATTTGGCACAGATTATTTACCCAAATTGAAAGATATGAAATGAACAGCATAGCATCTTGAAAATATATTTAAAACTAATTTTCATTTAATAATATAAAATGGCAAATTAATGCCTATTAATACATAATGATAAATTCACCCTTTTAAACAGATTTCTAGTATTTCACTTTATAAATAAACTATAGTTGGGGCACCTGGGTGGCTCAGTCGGTTGAGCATCCGACTTCGGCTCAGGTCATGATCTCATGGTTCGTGAGTTTGAGCCCCGCATCAGGCTCTGTGCTGACAGCTCGGAGCCTGGGGTCTGCTTCGGATTCTGTGTCCACCCTCTCCCCCCCTCTCCGCCCCACCCCTGCTTGTGCTCTGTCTCTGTCTTTCAAAAATGAATAAACATAAAAAATATTTATAAATAAACTATAGTTAATTTAAACCAATTCCCTCATAGTAGGCATTGAAATTGTCTGCACTATTATAGCTGTCTATGCTTACTCAGACAGTTTTGTATTGGCTTTTCTGTACTCTTTCCCAATTTCCTTAGCACATTATTCTAGAAGTGAAATGACTGGATCGAAACATATGTACAATATATTAGGTTGTACTTAGGAAAGTTGCAAACTTTATTCTACCATGTGCCCATGTCAGCATTCCCCAATACCAATGAATATTGAATAATATTCATTTTTACCAACCCATGAGATAGATAACATCTCATATATTTAATGTGCATTTATTTGACTAATGCTGAAGTTTTACATATTTTTACACATTGATTAGCCACTTGAACATATAGCTGCGTGACTACAACCTCCAGAGTTTCCTCTGTATAAAAGACAACATGGGGCGCCTGGATGGCTCAGTCGGTTGAGCGTCCGACTTCAGCTCAGGTCATGATCTCGCGGTTTGTGAGTTCGAGCCCCGCGTGGGGCTCTGTGCTGACAGATCAGAGCGTGGAGCCTGCTTCAGATTCTGTGTCTTCCTCTCTCTCTGCCCCTCCCCCACTTGTGCTCTGTCTCTCTCTGTCTATCAAAAATAAATAAAATACTTTTTAAAAAGACAACAGGAGGAGCTTGGACTTTTTGGCCTTTTGCTTTAGGCTCTAAGGGTTTAATTTCTTTTGGCTTTAGTATGTAAATTCAGCTTTCTGGAATTTTATGACTTATTTATTTACTATGAGAGAGAGAGAGAGAGAGAGAGAGAGAGAGAGAGAATCTTTAAAAAAAATTTTTTTAACGTTTATTCATTGTTGAGAGACAGAGAGAGACAGAGCATGAGTGGGGAAGGGGCAGAGAGAGAAGGAGACACAGAATCCGAAGCAGCTCCACACTCTGAGCTGTCAGCACAGAGCCCCACGCGGGGCTCAAACTCACAAACCGCGAGATCATGACCTGAGCTGAAGTCAGACGTTCAACTGACTGAGCCACCCAGGCGCCCCAAGAGAGGGAGAGAATCTTAAGCAAGCTCCACACTCAGCACAGAGTTTGACCTGGGGCTTGACCCATGACCCTGGGATCTTGACTTGAGCTAAAGTCAAAAGTCAGACGCTCAACCAACTGAGCTACCCAGGCACCCTGAGGCTCCTGGAATTATAAATGCTTAGGGTGCAACTTGCAGTTAAAGTAAAACTGTCATGCCAACGACTTTATGACTTTCAACCCATTATAAGGATAGTTAGGAGCCAAATCTCTGTATGTAAAGTGTTTAGTGAATCTCTCTTCTCACTCTGATTCTCTCTCTCAGGGCTGCATTCAGATTTATGTTTTAATCAGACTGAATCAACATCTAATTTTCACTTACTTTGACTATTGTACTCAGTGAAGCAGAGAATGGGTCCATCTTAACAAACACAGAGAAACACAAACACAAACACAAATACAACGACGGAAGGGGCCTCTCTCTGAGAGCATCAGTTTGGAGCTTGGCACATGCCTGGGCGATATTCATGGCATCAGTTCAAAAGATCAGCCCTTCCTTAGAAGGTCGTTTCTTTTTCTCTTACAGTTGTTGCTATGATGGTTAATGCTATTCTATTTTGCCACAACTTCTTTATTAACCCGCCAGTTACCTCCTCTCAATTTTCCCTTACACACACAAATTAGAGCAGGGCATTAAATGTATCCAACTCGTTAGGATTTGGGTTTGACAATAAATCTGCTTGATCTTTTTTTTTTTTTAATTTTTTTTTTCAACGTTTATTTATTTTTGGGACAGAGAGAGACAGAGCATGAACGGGGGAGGGGCAGAGAGAGAGGGAGACACAGAATCGGAAACAGGCTCCAGGCTCTGAGCCATCAGCCCAGAGCCCGACGCGGGGCTCGAACTCACGGACCGCGAGATCGTGACCTGGCTGAAGTCGGACGCTTAACCGACTGCGCCACCCAGGCGCCCCAAATCTGCTTGATCTTTATAGTCTTGCTACCCCCCTCGACACCCTCCTCACTTTTACTTCTTTTGTTCTTCACAGAGCTGTTTTCCCTCTTAACCACGTGGGCAAATCCTGTGGCTGTCTTTCCTTAATTTACCTCCCTTTATTAATGGTGGGAGCAAGGAACCGAGACATTTGACTCTAAAATGTACTTGAAAGCAGCATCTTCCAGCTCTTGGCTCAGTCTAGTCCAGAAGTATTAAACTACCCATCCTAGTATTAAAGCTTTCTTACTCACCTGAACCAGTGTGGGGGCTAGTCCTTGACTAGAACACTGCCTTTTAGGCCGGTTGGTGAATTATGGTATGCTGCATATATATGACTCTTTTTCTTTAAACTTTCACGTGACTACATCATTACATATGCCGTCTGTCCCTCTTCAAGTTTCCCTCACATCCCCCTGCCCTGTTTCTTTGCCTCTCCAGATTTTTCACCCTCAAGGCCAGGTTGATTTCCACTTCTCCATTTCCTAACCAGTGACATTCCCACGTCTCCCCAGAGGTGGGATTCCTGTTGTGATATCTCTATAATTTGGTCACACATGCTTTGCACAATTACTTGCAATGACAGGTTACATGGTACATCAACAGATAGTCCTTACTTTTCCTTTTCCTTCCCTTTCCTTCCTTTCCCTCCCCTCCCGTCCCCCTTCCCTCCCTTCCCTTCCCTTCTGTCCCCTATCACCTCCCCTCCCCTCTCCTCCCCTCCCTCCCCTCCCCTCCCCTCCCTTCTGTCCCCTATCACCTCCCCTCCCCTCCCCTCCCCTCCTCTCACTTCCCTTCCCTTCCAGTATAGTTCACATTCTGAGTCATATTAGTTTCAGGTGTACAGTATGGTGATTCAACACTTCCGTAAAACATCTAGTGCTCATCACAGCAAGTGCTCTCCTTCATCCACATCACCTATGTTGACCCCCCCCCCCCCATCGCCCTTCTGGTAACCATCAGTTTGTTCTCTATAGTTAAGAGTCTGTTCCATGGTGTCTCTCTCTCTCTCTCTCTCTCCCTTTGCTCCTTTGTTTTGTTTCTTAAATTCCAAATATGAATGAAATCATATGGTATTTGTCTTTCTTTGACTGATTTATTTTGCTTAGCATTATACTCTTTAGCTCCATCCATGTCATTGCAAATGGCAAGATTTCATTCTTTTTTATGGCTGAGTACTATTCCGTGTGTGTGTGTGTGTGTGTGTGTGTGTGTGTGTGTGTGTAGCACATTTTCTTTATCCATTCATCAGTCAGTGGACACTTGGGCTGCTTCCATAATTTGGCTATTGCAAATAATGCTAATATAAACATAGGGGTGCATGTATCTCTTTGAATTAGTGTCTTTGTATTCTTTGGGTAAATGCCCAGGAGCGTGATTACTGGATTGTAGGTAGTTAAAAAAAAGATAGAGAGTTCAGGCCATCATGAACTAGCTGTTGTATCCAACTCCTTTCTTATTTTTAAGGTATTCTTATCTCTGTGTAACTTATATAGATCCTAAGTTTTAAAACAGCATGCTTTCTGTTTCTCTTTCTCTTGCATGTTACAATGCTTTAAATATTTGGAAACTGCTATGAATCTCTTCACTTTAATCTTCTAATTCATGACATGTTTTGTGGAATCTCTCATCAGATTTGTCTCTTTTTCATAGGTAGCCTCCTTATAACCTTCCATTCATAACCGAGCGTGATATTTTCAATGTGGTCTGACTTGTATAGAACTCAATGAAGCTATGATTTGCAAAGTTATGGATGTTGACTTTTCTTCATGTAGTCTAACCTGGCATGGAGGTTTTAGTAATTATTTCACAATCTGACTTGCTCACTTAGCAATAAATTACATATATATACTTATTCACTACCCCCAAAATTCCCTGATGCTCATTTTCAGTCAGTGTAGTCTCTCTACCTCTGACCCAGGGCAACCTCCAATCTACTTTATGCTACTATAGGTTAGTTTGCGTTTTCTAGAATTTTATATAAGTGAAATCATATACCCTTATATAATCTATCACAAAGGATTTTTCTCCTTTGGCAAATATATACTTGTTTTTTCTTAAAAGAAGCCAAATTATTTCAAAACTATGTTTGCAAAATTACATTTTTAAGCCTAACTTCAAGAGGTTTGTCCTTTCCAATTTCATCTTGTTGGTTTTAGCCCAGAGTTCCTGTACATCAAAATGATTTTGAATTCTGCATCTATCATCTGAAGTATTAGCTGGCTATCCTTTCTGGCTGTAAGCTTTTTGTAGTTGTGTTCAATAAATTTCAATACCTTAATGCAGAACACAGAATCATAAAATATTAGAGTGTAAAGAACCTAAGTCATGGATAAAATAGTTGATCAGAACAACCAAGGATAAAACCCTATGTTCTGTCCATTTGACTCGGAGCCAAAGAGCTGGCTCCTCCCCCTCCTTTTCTTCCTACCTCACCTAAAACTCGATAGCAATTAGCGCATCTATAGAAGTTTCCAAACACAACACTTGTTGTAATTCCCTCACAGTGTTCTTTGTCATTCCCTTTCTCTGTGTGTATGTGTTTAAACTTTTTTTTTCTTATTTTTTTGAGGGATAATTCACATTCAACACAATTCACCCATTTTAAATATAAACTTTGATGAGTATTGACAAATATAAACATTTACGTAGCCATTACCCCAATCATGGTGCAGAATATTTTCATCACTGCAAAAGTTTCCTAATGCTCTTTTGCACTTCCTATCCCTCTACCTGTGCCGCCAGGCAACCACTGGTCTCCTTTATGCTTCTATAGGTTCATTTGCATTTTCTATAGTTTTTTAGGGGTGGAATCATGCAGTATGCACTCGTTTGTATCTGGCTGCCAGAATGTGTTTGAGATATATCCGTGATGTTGCCTGTACCAGCAATTCCTTTGTTTGTTTGTTTTGTTTTTAATGAGCAGCATTCCATTGAATGAACTTGTCTATTCATTCACCTGCTCCTGGCCATTTGAGTTGTGCCCACTTCTAAGCTATTATGAATAAAGTTGCTATAAACATTGTTGTACAAGTCTTTCTGTGGACGTATGCTTTCATTTCTCCTGGGTACAGACCTGAGAGTGGAATTCGCAAGTCATGTGTTTAATTTCATAAGAAACTGCCAAAATATCTTTCCAAGTGACTGTACCATTTTACGTTCTTACCAGCAGCGTATGAGAGATCTAATCACTCCACATCCGCACCTACATTTGATCTCCCTTTCAGCCATTCTACAGAGGCATAGTAGTAACTCCTTGTGGTGGTTTTTATTAGCATTCCCCCGATGACTAAGGTTGGTGGACATCTCCTGATGTATCTTTGTTTTGTTTTGTTTTTGCCGTCCATATGTCTTTTGTGAAGTGTTCTCCCTTTCCTTTTTCTCTTGTTCACCAAGTAGCTATTCCCTATTTCTTTCAATCCCTATCTTTGGCTTAGAATGGCATATATCTGCTTTTTCTGAGCATGAAAATCTTCCCAGTTTTCTCCCTGACAGTAAGCCCAAGGCAGGGGTTCTACTGGGTGAATATGTTTACTGTAGGGAGGGAGGAACTGCTCCATGGAAATGTGTGCAAAATGCTTATTCACCGCACTATTTTCATGGTCTAATCTTTCAAACAAAACAAAATAAACTAGTTTTTAAGAAGCAATAGGAAATTTCTGCCACATAAATATTAGTGTTTTGAATCCAAAGAAGTCAATAAAGCTGAATTAAGAAAAAGAATCTCTCCTGTGGTTTCTTGGGCTGATTTCATTGAACTCGTTAATAAAATGCAATGTTTGGTACAGAAGATTTTTAGCATCTCTTCATGACTTCTTCTTTTAGTGACTGAAAGCTATAACTCATCTTGACAGTAAGCCATATTCAACATTTTCTGTGATCAGATTAGAAAGTTTCACCTTCTTAGAGATCTGCTTTGCCAGCTAGCTCATCTATGGGGAACAACTTGAAAATTATTTTTCTAGAGATTTGAAATATGAAAACATAGAAGAAAGACAGGGAGGTTGAATAATGAGAAAATGGTTAACCGGTTAAGAGTTATATAGCTCTGGGATGCTGCGTGGTTCAGTCAGTTAAGTGTCTGACTTCTACTCAGGTCATGATCTCATGGTTCATGAGTTAAAGCCCTCCATTGGGCTCTACACTGATAGTGTGGAGCCTGCTTGGGATTCTCTCTCTCTCCCTCTTTCTCAGCCCCCTCCCCTTTTCACACACTCTTTCTTTCTCTCAAAAATAAATAAAACTTGAAAAAGATGTTCATTGTACATCTATAAGCTTGTCAGACCACAGGACAGGAATCTGCACTCTGTAACATGGTACCATGACTTATGCCTTCCAGAGGCTGCAGAAAGTGTGTATTTACCATGCTCCCTTCAGGGGCTTTCCTCCCCCGACCTGGAGCCCTACAGCTCTCCTGATGACCCTTTTTCGTCATGATTTCCCCTGCGTACCTCATGTTCCCGCAGTAATGTGATTCCCACCCAGGGTTCACCTTTCCGTGGTACTTGTCTGAATTACCACATTTCCAGATTGAGGGGTAAGGAGACAAATACTCGTCCCTCTTTCACTAGGCTTCAAACTCATTAAAATATGTAAGCTCAGCTTTTGTCAATTTGTTTTTGCCTCTTATTTTAAATATCAGCAAATTATACTTTTTCATTACCTTCGTGGTGTTCCGCGTATGCAACACTAAACTCTCTGAGTGTGTTAGTTTGATTTGGCAGTTTGTATCTTTGTATTTTTGTTTATTTTTTCAATTGAAAAATAAATTTTAATCCCTGTCTTAATTTTGGGGGGGGGTTTAATCCCTGTCTTAATCTGTTTGGGCTGCTATAACGGGCTGGGTGGCTAATAAACAGCAGAAATTCATTTCTCACAGTTCAGGAGGCTCAATGTCCAAGATCAAGGCACCTGCATGGTAGCCTTCTGATGAAAGCCTTCTTCCTGGTGCACAACTGGTACCTTCTTACTATGTCCTCATATCATGGGAGGAAAGAAGATCTCTCTACAGCCTCTTTTATAAAGGCACTAATCCCATTCATGAGGGTTTCACCCTCATGACCCAATCACATCTCAAAGGTCTCCCTTACTAATACTATCCACTTTGGTAGTTACGATTTGTACATATGAATTTTGGGGAGGGAGGGACACAAACATTTAGATTTTAACAATCCCTTTACCTTCCACTGTATTTGGAGTTTATTCTGTTATTTTAACTTTTCAGATTGGATGCATAGCTCAGTATGTTTCAGGTTTTTAACATTTTCAAATATAATTTTAAAGATCAAATTTTTCCTTTGAGAATAACTTTAACTACATTAATGTGTTTTTAATATGCAGAACTGTTATTGTTATTCACTTGTAAGTATTTTCTAATTTCCATTATGATTTTTTCCTTGAATTTTTTTTTTTTTTATAAATTTTTTTTTTCAACGTTTATTTATTTCTGGGACAGAGAGAGACAGAGCATGAACAGAGGAGGGGCAGAGAGAGAGGGAGACACAGAATCGGAAACAGGCTCCAGGCTCTGAGCCATCAGCCCAGAGCCCGACGCGGGGCTCGAACTCACGGACCGCGAGATCGTGACCTGGCTGAAGTCGGACGCTTAACCGACTGCGCCACCCAGGCGCCCCGAATTTTTTTTAAGTTTAAGCGATCTGGGGGTTTTTCTTTTGGTTATATTTAAAATTAATTGCATTGTACTTAGAAAACATGGTCTGTGTTTTTTCTAACTCGTGTGTGTGTGTGTGTGTGTGTGTGTGTATGTTTGATTTGTTTCATGGCTTAATATATAGGTAATTTCCATAAATATCTTTTTATGCTGAAGAATCCAGCCTGCAGTGTTGAATATGTAGTTCTATACAAATCCATTGATCAAGCTTGTTAATTGTGTGGTTCAAATGTTCTCTATCGTAAGTGATCTCACTTTTATTTGATTGATCTACTAATAACTGAGATTCAGCCACCATGGTGGTGGATTTATCAAGTTCCTCCTATACTTCATTCAACTTGTACTTTATTGTTTTTGAGGCTGTATTATTTGGTGCCTTCAGATTTCAAATTGACATATCTTTCTGGTGAATGAGATTCTTCACTTTGTTAAAGACTTTTGCCTTAGGTTTTATTTATCTGAAAGCAATAGTGGTTTCATTTTGGTGAGTGTTTGCCTGTTATATAATTTCTCATTCTTTCTATTTTTATGATGTATGTGTATCTTTGTAAGCAATATAGGTCAGAAATCAAAATTTTTTTGAAAATGTTTTTTTTAATAAATAAACTCAATCCATTTAAATTATTTAGATTATTAATTTTATATCCATATATTTTTACTTGTGTGCTCCTTGTGCAGTACATCTTTTTTCATATTTTCTCTTTCGCATTTATTTTGATATTAAATAATTGTGTTTTTCATTTTTCTTTTCTTAATTTGATGTTATATACTGTCTTTTTAGCTTATTAATAATTACTCTTATTAGTAACTTAATTACTAATAGTTACTCTTGAATTAATAGTAACTAATAGTTAACTCTTGAGTTACACTTAATTTTTAAAATAAACAATATCTTTACCCTTCTTTCTATCACAACAAGTGTCCTAGAAGGCCGTCACTCAAATAACCCATTTCTCAGATATCATTATATTATCTACTGTTTTAATATGATTTTAATGGTGATAATCTTTCAAATTATACATTATTATTACTTTTATACATATCTATGTTGACACACTTATCTACGTGTTTACAATTATTTTTGCTTGTCATTGTCCCTTTTATAGTAGCCCTTTTTTTTTTTCTGGGATCATTTTCTTTCTTCCCAAAGTACACCTTTTAGGCTTTCCTTTGACGAGGGTCTGTTGGTGGTAAAATTCCTCAGGATCATTTATTTTTAAAGCCCAAAATATTTTTATTTCGCCTTTATTTTGGAAAGACTGCTTTTTCTGTGTATCCAATTTTAGGTTGGCAGTTCCTTTCTGTCAACTCTCTGAATATATGTTATTACACTTTGTTTCTAGTTTCATTTGTTACTAGTGCGAGACCAGCTCTCAGGATAAACGTAGCTCTTTTATTGGTCTTTATTTTTTTTTCCTCCAGTCTCCTTTTAGTCTGCCTTTGGTGTCTGCAATTTTACTACCGTGTATCTAGCAAGTACTACTTTTGATTACACTATGTGGCAGGGTGCCTGGGTGGCTCAGTGGATTAATCATCTGACCTCAGCCCAGGTCATGATCTTGTGGCTCCTGGGTTTGATGCCCACATCGGGCTCTGTGCTAACAGCTCAGAGCCTGGAGCCTGTTTGTGATTCTGTGTCTCCCTCTCTCTCTCTGCCTCTCCCCGCTTATCCTGTCTTTCAAAAATGAATAAACATTAAAAAAAAACTATACTGACTCTGATGATTCATGTCTTCCATGTGTTTTGAATATTCTTGGCCATGAACTCTTCAGGTATTACTTTTCAGCAGCCTCTTACTGTCGTCTCCTTCTGTAAATGTCATCACAATTAACTTTCCCATCTATTCTGTATGGTTTTTGTCCTTTTTCATCCTTTCATATTTTGCATTTCTTTGGCTCCTCATGGCATTTCATGTCATTTTACAGATTTATATCCCAATTCACTAGTTCTGTCTTCAGAAATGTTTACCTCTTTTATACCTTGTACACTGATTTTCAATCGTAATTGTTGCTTTTTAAAAATTTCTACAAGTTCTATTTTATTTTTGTATCAAAAGAATCTTGTCAAAAAAAATATGAAAGACACGTGCACTAGGTTTTTCAATGGAGCGTTACTGTAATAGCAAAACAATGGAACAGACTGAACGCCATCAATAGAGGACTGGTTGCCTAGTGTGATATGTCCATACAGCAGAGTACTACCCAGCTTTATGAAAGAATGTTGAGTATCGCTATATATTATCTCTATATGTCGCTATGAAGTGGTATTCAGAGACTAGAAAAATTTTTTTTTATATTTATTTAGAGACAGAGAGAGAGAGAGATTGAGAGAGAGAGAGAGAGTACACTGGGCAGAGGCAGAGAGAGAGGGAGAGAGAATACCAAGGAGGCTCCATGCCGTCCGCACAGAGCCAGACATGGGGCTGGAACTCATGAACAGTGAGCTCATGACCTGAGCCAACACCAAGAGTTGCATGCTTAACTGACCGAGCCACCCAGGTGCCCCTAGCAGCAACAACAAAAATTCAAACTATAATGGAGTTATGTGAGTATAGTATATTAAAGATTATATATTGTTTCATTAAAAACTCCACAAGGCTGAGTGTCTTAAAACAATAATTATCATTTTCTTATGTTCCTGTGGGTTGGCTGGATATTTCTTCCATCTTTTTGCTTGGAAGGAGTGATTATGTCAATGGACAACTGTCAGCATGGCTACACTCACATGTATGAGCCTTATTTAGCCTTTTTATGGCTAAAAGCAAGAAAGCTTTACTTTAAGAAGTAAAAACAAACAAAAACAGTGAAAAACCATTTTTTTTTCTTTTTCTTTACTGAAAAGCAGAGAAGATTTAAAAGATTATTTGGGCATGTCAAAAAGACTCAGTAGTCAATATCAAAGCAGGCCACTTTGATAACCCTTAAGAAAAAATACACCAATATGTTTATAAGTTAATAATAATATTAATTTACAAAATAATGGTGTTGAGCCCTTGCGTGGCTCAGTAGGTTAAGCGTCCAACTTTGGGCCCAAGTCATGATCTCACGGCTAGTGAGGTCGAGCCCCATGTCAGGCTCTGTGCTGACAGCCCAGAGCCTGGAGCCTGCTTCAGATTCTGCATCTCCTTCTCTCAGTCCCTCTCTCGCAAAAATAAATAAACATTAGAAAACAATTTTAAACAGTGTTATTTGGACATTTGGAAAAGGCTGTGGATCAAATGCATTGTTTTGAAAATTGGTAAAAGAATAGCATGAAGCTTGGGCACCTTGGTGGCTCAGTCGGTTAAGTGTCCCACTGTTGGTTTTGGCTCAGGTCATGATCTCATGGTTCTGTGAGTTCAGGTCCCACATCGGGCTCTGCACTGATGGTGTGGAGCCTGCTTGGGATTCTCTCTGACCCTTTCTGTCTGTCTCCCTCTCTCAAAATAAAAAAGTAAACTTAAAAAAAAAGAATAGCATCAAGCTTTTATCCTGTCTTTCCTTTTTGTATTAGGCTTCAAGGTAATCAAATGTTGATAAGAGAAAGTTCTCTTTGTAGATGCATTTGAACCAATGGTTGAAGAAAGAATGACGGAATTGAATATTGCCATTTTTGCAACCCAGACTGAAATAATGGATCTCAGCAGTAATTATTAATTGTTAACATCAAAAAGGAGAGACAAATAGACACTATGTGTCTCTTGATAGAAGTATGCGATGCTACCATAAAAAAACCATGCGAAAAAAACAAAGCCAAAACAAAAAAACTTGAATCAGAGCTTTAGATCTAAGTACCAATGTACAGCATATAAGAAATAGAGGAACATGTTAAATGACACCACAGAGAGGCAATCGATAAAATTCAGTTTGTAATAAACTAGAGAAGATAAATGTCTAGTTGCTTCAACAAATAGATTTCAGGAAAAGGAGAAAAAAAGATGGTGGAATGAACTGTTGATTAAAACAGCTTAAGGGACATAAAAACAATCACAGTGTATAGCTCTCATTTGAATCCTGATGAAAACAAATCATAAAATACAACATTATGAGATAATTGGGGAAAACAGGAGTCTTTTTTTAAGGGTGATAAGGGTATTGTGCCTGTATATTTTTAAAGATTATCTTTTAGAGATAAATACAGAAATGTTTATGGGCTAAATAAAATGATGTCTGGAATTTACTTCAAAATTCAGTAGGGAAAGTAGGGGGCATGTTATCAAACAAAGTTTCTATGAGTAGACCACTGCTTGATGGGTATTGGAGATTTGTTATATTATTGATGGGTAATGGAGATTTGTTATATTATTTGTTATATTATTCTCTCTACTTTTGTATATGTTTGAAGATTTGGATTAAAAAAAAATGGTGCTAAAAGGAGAACCTAGTTTTCCGTGGTGAGGTTAGGATTTGAACAGAGGTAGGAATAAAACCACTGTAGACTAGAAAATAAACTGGAAAATTTTTATGGTTTGTTACCAGCTCATATTTTTGATTGACTGTTTCATTTCTTTGAACACATTAAATCTATGTTTTAAAAAAAGTTGTATCCCATTAAAAATTTTTTTTAATGTTTTTAATTTATTCTTGAGAGACAGAGACAGAGTGTGAGTGGGGGAGGGGCAGAGAGAGAGGGAGACACAGAATCCGAAGCAGGTTCCAGGCTCTGAGCTGTCAGCACAGAGCCCGATGCGGAGCTCGAATTCACAAATGGTGAGATCATGACCTGAACTGAAGTTGGACGCTTAACCGACTAAGCTCCCCAGGCTCCCCAGTTGTATTCCATTTTTGATCATTGTAACAAGTTTGGTGTTTTGAGGTCCAATTCTACTCTGTTGTTGGGTAACTCAGCCTCTCCTGGCGTTTACTCATTAGGTTCTCAAAAACTTACTCAAATTAGGAAAGAAATCAAAATAACATCACTTCACAGCAAAATACTGAAAGCAAGTAAGAGAGCTTTCAAGTCAGAAAAAAAAATGAAGCCACAAATTCACCACTTACCATCTGAACTTGGACAGATTACTTACTATTATTTTTTACATCCAAGCTTACTCATCCTCAAAATCTAGATGGTAATAGATATTTCAGAGAATTCCTGTGAGAATTAATGAATAATTCATGGAAAATAGCACAAAGCTGATATGCTTAAGTACTCTAAAAATGGTAGCTTTATATATCTATATCTATATAGATATAGATATATGTATAAATATATCTTTATATATATGTGTGTGTGCGTATATATATATATATATATATCTCACTAGCTATGATTCCTGAATTGGGGAGTAATGTAGATAAATCTCACATTTGCATGTAAAACCACCAAAGGATTTTTCCTTCATGTCCATCGACCTGACATCTAATCTTTAGATTACAAAATCAGATATGTAAATAATGCTACATTTAAAACTGGGCTTGGATTGTGTAACTGACAACACTCTTAGAAACCACATCTAACATTTTTGGGGTGCCTGGGTGGCACAGTTGGTTAAGCGTCTGACTTGGGCTCAGGTCATGATCTCTTGATTTGAGGGTTTGAGCCCTATATGTCGGTCTCTGTGCTGACAGCTCAGAGCCTGGAGCCTGCTTCAGAGTCTGTGTCTCCCTCTCTGTCTCTCTGCCCCTCCCCTGCTCATGCTCTGTCTGTCTCTCTCAAAAATAAATAAACGTTAAAAAAAAAAAAAAAAAGAAACCACATCTAACATTTTGGACCAATCACATTGAGTAACAGAAATGAAATACACTTGGTTATTCCATTATCTTTTTTTTTGTTTAAAGTAAATGATGTATCTTCTTTAAAAGAAGTGGAAATCTAGGGTTTACAAGCTTGAAATTGTGAAATTCAGTTGATGAAATTGTGTTGAGTGATTTAATCCTTTGCACAAATAATTGACTGCAGAGCATGGGTTGAGTGTATTGTTGGTTTCCGAATGATGGTCTTAATTATGGTCTAAGCATTAGAAATTAAATCATTGTATAGTTTTATTTGTTTGAAATTAGAGCTTTCTTCTTACCCCAAAGGACTACAAGGAGGAAGTGCTTCAGTTATTAACCCTTTCAGGACACCAGAGTCAATATGCCAATACTGCCTTGGCATCCCGAAGAAACAATTCCATATATGTTACTTCACCAAAACCGCACAGGAATAATTTCCTACTTGAGAATCTACTTTGTATGATGCACTTCAGTGACTCCAAAGATCATTTTTCAGAATCTCAAGGGCAGGTCTCTCCTTTTGATTTGAATCAAAGGTTTCATCTACAAAGAAAAAATATGAAGAATGACAGTGTCTTTCCGTTTGTCATGCTCAGTTACAATTGTACTGAATGATTCATGCAACAGAATCTAGCACGTCATGTATCAATATTTTTTTTTGTCTGAAGGCCTGCAAGATATCTCACTCTTATGAGTTATTATGGAAACTGGAACTATTTTCTAAGTAAAATGCTAATTCAAGTCCATACACCTGTTGTATGTGTTACTAACATAAAATTCATTCTGGCCATCAGCTAGTTTACTCTCTTCTTTCTTTAGAAAGGAAATGGATGCTGAGACAAACCAGAAAATCAAAATCAAATAGTTTAGCTGCGTTTTTCTTGTTATTCATTTATTTCACAATTGCTCGATAGGCACCTGTTGGTCATGCTGTAGGACCCAACCTAGAATTCTTTAATTACCTGACAAAATGCACTGGATCTCCAGTGCTATTCAAGTACACACATGTGAAAGACATAAGAGGTCAAAAGTAAAGTCAGCACATGCATATGGCATTCCAGGGACATATGCAGTATCTTCTCTCTCCCTCCACTATTCCTTGTAAGTCAATTTAAAATAATGACTGATTGGGGCACCTGGGTGGCTCAGTCGGTTACGCGTCTGACCAGCTCAGGTTATGATCTCAACAGTTTGTGGGTTTGAGCCCCGCGTGGAGCTCTGTGCTGACAGCTCAGAGCCTGGAGCCTGCTTCGGATTCTGTGTCTCCTTTCTCTGCCCTTCCCCAACTCACACTCTGTTTCTCTCTGTCTCTCAAAAATAAATAAACGTGAAAAAAATAAAAAATAAAATAATGACTGATTATTTTTTCATCTCCCACATAATTACAGTCACCCTCAAGGCTGATCTTTATATTTATTAATTTACTGCACTTTGCTTCTTCAGGAGACAGACAAATCAGGATGATGACATTTGCCGGGCCCTAAGCTACTGGTGGCTGCACAGTGATTCATGGATGTGTCCTCAGGAAGAGCCATTTCATCATCTGGGGCTTCTATAAAATTTGAAGTTAAAAAAATAAAACCGTGTGTGTGTGCGTGTGCGTGTGTGTGTGTGTGTGTGTGTAGGGCGACAATCCTCTCTCTCTTCCTTATTCCAGCAAGAACTGAGACACAATTGCCAAACTTCTCTCCCCTGCAGTACACATCACTTTGGCTTGTTTCCTTTTGATAACGTTTTCTCCCTTTCAAAGCTCCTTAGTTTGAAGATAGAAAATGCACCTGTAACACGTTGAGAGGGAGAGAGACAACACTGTGATTTTTTCCCTGACTTCTACACCCATTGAAGAATTTGTGTGAAGGTGGACGTCTGAGACCCCGCTGCAGGAACACAGATAGGTGAAGTTTGGATAGTCGCTTTTGCTGGAGAGCCAGGGGTTCACTTCACAGCACTATGCTTGCAAGGCTAGCCCTCTGAGCCTATTGATTTTCTCCCGGCTACTTCCCTCTTCTCCTAGTTATATGGAACTTTTAAGACATTTTAGCAAGGCCATGTTTTTACGTGATGCATTTTATTGATGATAGAGTTAGATTCTATGCGCAGGGCTAATTCCTGACTACCGAGAGGTAATTAATGACTGTCCAATCTTGAGAACTCGCTGTGGCTGCTCAGCTATGGAGTTCGGGAAAAAGGAGGCCAGAAGCCAGGCAACACGACCCACAGGCTGTCCATCTGAAGTTTTCTAGCTAACAAGCCACCTGAATGAAAAACCATCCCAGCCAGGGGAGAAAGGGACCCCATCTAACCAGTGAACAATGAGATGAGATAGTTCATTGATTTGTCTTGGTACTCTATCAACACACTGCCGCCCAGATTCAATACATGGAATTTCCCTCCTCAAAAGGGTTCTTGCTCAATGTTTAGACTTCTTTAGATCTATTTGAAGTTTCTGCTTGGAGACATAATTTTATATATTTAAGCAAAATCAATCACTGGGAACCGATAACATAAAAAGAAAATGTTCGAATAATAAAATTTAGTAAAACATGAGCCTATTGAGTTATAGCACATTTATTTATCGAATCACAAAGGGGAAGTATCACAGAAACCCAGACATCCAGCCTCCCTGGCAAGACTGGCATCTGTATTGGTTCAAGAAGGTGCATTTATGGTCCAGCTACCTTGATAAGCAGCAGTTGGGCAAGTGTATGTCACAGAACCATATCTTAGATATTAGAAAGGGCACTGAACCATCACAGGTTTGTGGACTTGGGACAGCCAAGTCATAATATAATTTTAAAGGGAAGTCTAATTCCCATTTAAAAAAATAAAACAATCCTTTCACCTTAAGATGTGTTTCGCCAACAAAACAAGCACAGGTAACCCTTGCTTTTGGAATGTTGGCATTATACCACTTTGCTTTTATGAAGGACCTACATTAGCACCTGTTTTCGCTAATTAAAAGAAATCTGAAGAGGATTTTCTCTTTTTTTTTTATTTGAGAAAGAGGGAGAGAGAGAGAAAGAGAAAGAGAAAGAATCCCAGGGAGTCTCCACGCTCAGTGTGGAGCCTGATGCAAGGCTTGATCCCACAACGTGGGATCATGACCTGAGCTGAAGTCGAATCCAACGCTCAACTGACTGAGCCCCCCAGGCACCCCAGAGGACTTTCTCTTTTAGGAAAAAAAAGGAAAAAAAAGCAAAAAATAGCTTCAGTCAGCCCTTACAGAGGCAGCAACCACCCTGAGCAGTGAGAGTGGTCCCACCCAGCTCCTTCCCCAGAAACTACACTCAGCATCTCAGCATCAAGTCGCCAGAGCCTTAAACTGTGTCTGTGGGAGTCTGTGCTCTCTCTCAGTTTATTTTGTGCAGCCGCTACCAAGATGTATCCTAAGGTATCTGAAAAGCCTAAGAGAGGTGATTTTTTGAGTCTAGGAACATTCACAGTTTTTTCCATATACATTAATGGTAATACCTTCTTTGCTTTATGCCATTTAAGTTTACAAAAATTTTCATAGAAGCACTGTGCTTCCGGAAAGTGGGGGGGAGCCTGTATGATTCTAGTAATCATTCTATACGTTTTATACACATCCTCTTTTTAAAAAAATTTTTTTTCAACGTTTATTTATTTTTGGGACAGAGAGAGACAGAGCATGAACGGAGGAGGGGCAGAGAGAGAAGGAGACACAGAATCGGAAACAGGCTCCAGGCTCTGAGCCATCATCCCAGAGCCTGACGCGGGGCTCGAACTCACAGACCGCGAGATCGTGACCTGGCTGAAGTCGGACGCTTAACCGACTGTGCCACCCAGGCGCCCCTATACACATCCTCTTTGATGAACACTGGAGGAAGTCTGAGATGATGAAAAGCAATACATTTGTTGCCTTGCTCTCAAGATGCGACCTCTCTTTGAGAAAACTGAACTAAAAGGCTCCGAAAAATAAGTAACAGGTAACAAGGTATGACAAAGCTGTATGAGACCACGTTCAAAGCTGTATGGACCTAACATGGAGACTTTCCTTTCTTCCATGCAGGTAAGTAGGTTAGCTATGACCTCCGTCAGTTGCGCCTCCCAGTTTTCTGGCTTTGGTCCTTGCAAAAGGACCTTGATGTACCCTTTCATTATATGAAAGACAATGGAACTTGAAAGCACAATTGTTTACAGCGATGAAAATTTGGATTTAACTGAAATGTCCCAAACTATGAGTAAAGATTATGGACCATCTATCCAAAAGAATATGTAGCTATTAAAATGATTTTGTTGCTCTACATTTACAGAGTTGGAAAAAGGTTGATATCCAGGGGAACAGCAGGTTATAGAATTTTTGTAAAACTATTACAAGAATAAGACAGTTTTTCCTCCACATTTTGGATATAAGAAATGCCACATTTTCAAATTTCACTACCGTATATAGTTAGGGGGCAGGTAATCTGACATTGTTAGCACGAGACCTTTGCAGAGTCTGGTGTAGTCCTTCTGAGAGGTCACTGTGGCCCTGGGTGCTCTGTCTCATTCTCTGCTGTCCAGGAGGATCCCCATCCCAAAGGACCTGGGTGACCCTCTCTTCCCAGTGAAGGGAAACTTCTCTCCCCGGGGGACTGAAGGAGGAGTCTCAGGTTGGTAGATTGAGTCTGTGAAACTCAATTTCTGACTTCCCTAAAAATGAAAAAGTGAAGCCATTCTCCTCCTTTCTGATCTTTTTAGAGTGACAAAAAATAAAGAAAAACCATGAATAAGTTTCCCTGCCAGTCTATAATGCATATAATTTATTATGTATGCATTGTATGATGTAAAGATTGAATGTCTAGAAGGATATATAACCAAAACATTTGACAGGAATTATTCTAAAATGTCCAATTATGCTATTATCTTCTTCCTTTTTTTTTAAAAAAAGATCTGTGTCATCTAGTTTTTCTCATTTTTCATTTTATAATAAATATAGATTGCGGTCTGTAATAACAAAATGATGAATTTTTGGTAATAGAGCCTTGTCCTTCTATATCTTTAAAAGCCATTTTAAAATCTTTCATAAATAAGGGATACATTAAAAAATATTTAAGTTTATTTATTTTGAGAGAGAGGGAGTGTGAACAGGGGAAGAGTATAGAGAAAGAGAGAATCCCAAGCAGGCTCTGCACTGTCAGCACAGAGCCTGATGTGGGGCTTGAACTCACGGTGAGATCATGACCTGAGCCTAAATCAAGAGTCGGATGCTTTACTGAGCTACTCAGGTGCCCCAAGGGACACATTATTTTAATGCTTCTTTATTGATTGTGTGTGTGTGTGTGTGTGTGAGAGAGAGAGAGAGAGAGAGAGAGAGAGAGAGAGAGCATGTGCATGTGAGTGGGGTAGGAGCAGAGAGAGAGAGGGAGAATGAACTGTGAGATCATGATCTGAGCCGAAATCAAGCGTTGGACATTTAACGGACTAAACCGCCCAGGGGATACGTTTTTAAAAAATCATTTTTAGTGCTCACAATGACACTGTGATGTAGGTGTATTCTCCCTCATTTATCAATGTGATAACTATGTTATGAGGGATTCAAGTTGTGAACAAAGTCTTAGAGACTAGTAAATTGCAGAGTGAGAATTTGGAACATGCCTTCTCAATATAGATGTGTGTGTGTGTTTTTAACCAATCTGGTTTTAGGGAGAAATACAAATTTGAATAATTTGTTCTTGGATAATTTAAATTTATAGGATGCATTTGCAAGGCAAAGGTCGTCTCTCTAGTGGATCCTCTGGAAACCTCATTTGCTACTCTAGAGGGGAGAGAATGAAACAAGGGAGTGGAGACACAAACTTAGCAGCTTAAAACCACACGGATTTATTGTCTCATAGTTCTGTAGGTCAGGAATCCAGGGGCTCAAAGAGCTCTATTCCAGGTCCCAAAGGACTGAAATCACGGTTCTGGATGCTCTAGGCTTTTATCAGAGGCTTTGGGAGAAGGTCTGGTTCCAGACTCATTCAGTTTGTTGGCAGAAATGACTTATGTGTGGTTGTAGGAGTGAGGTCCCGTTGCCTTGCTGGCTGTTGGCTGGGATCATTTTCAGCATGGAGAGAGCCACTGCAGTTTCCTGTGAGTCTTCCTGAGTGTCTCTGACTCATCTCTGCTGCCCCAGCTCTTCTCTGTCGTTAGCTAGAGAAACTCTGCTTTTAAGGAGTCAAGTAATCAGATTGGGCTCCCCTGGATAAAACAGGCTACCCTCCCTAATTTAATCCATAACCTCAATTATATCTGCAAGCCCCGTCACAGCCCTACCTAGACAGTGTTTGAATAACCAGGAGATGGAATCTTGGGGGAACATCTTTAAAATTTTGCCGGTTGCAAATATTTTTTTTCCCTTCAAAACCTGGAGATACGAGTACTCACACTATTTTCAAAAGGTTAATATGGTTTTGATAACCTCCAAAGCTATGCCTAAACATTTGATACATTTCAGATATTCAGAGAGATGGTTCCCCCAAATCCACACCTTGAGGAGTTTTGTCTGTAGATGTTTCAGAACAGGGTTTCTGAAGTCTCACATGAGTGTGTATGTTCATCCTTGCTGGGAAAGTGGAACACAAATGTATTATTCCCAAGCAATCCATGATTTCATTGAGAGTCGAGCCTCTGGAGGGTTCAGGGGTAAATACCAACGTGAAAAGACCTCGTTAGTACCCAAGTGACCTGGTTATCACATAAGCTTACAGTTCCACAGTTTGGGTATCAGTTCACAGCATAGCTGACTGTTGACTCACTTTGTAGACATTGGTGTTCATCTAAACAGTATTCATCACCAGTACTCTGGCCAGGATATACAGTTTTACCACGAATTTGGTTGCCATGAACATAAACTGAGTTCAAAGAGATAAACTTTGACAACTGGATAAACATCCAGTCCCCTAGACCTCTTCCCCACCCCCGCCCCTGTCCTTGTTTTTAATGAAATAACCCAGTTTAGCTTTATAAACTTCATCCTGACCTGCCATAGACCACTTCCAAAAGAGTATTACTGTCCTTAAGGGATAGGCATATTCCCATAAATTAGCTAAAAAGTGGACCCAATTTTGCCATTAGAAAGTATAGATATATTCCTCTAGCGAGTTGCTCTCTTCCTTAGCAGAAAACAACAACAACAACAACAACAAAAAAAAAACCTAAATAGAGACAACACCTGGAAACATACCAGATGATAGATAGATAGATAGATAGATAGATGTGATGGATGGGTAGATTAGATAGATTAGTAGATAGATAGATAGATATAGATAGATAAATGGCAGGAGACAGTGGAGAATCTGAGAGGTTAGACAATACATTTTGACAAGGAAGCCTGAATGAATTCTGAAATGGAGATAAGATGAGTGGATATTGTTAAGGTAGATACATGTTTCGGAGGAATCAGTAAATAGACCTTTAAACCTCTGGTACTGCAAAGACCAAACTTCCTTTTTAAGGAAATTAACGAGAGTAGTAGATTATGACTCTGGTTGCCAAGGAAGGGACACAGAATTTACTTTGCCTTTTATCCAAAGTCAAGGGGCATGGCTGGTGGGAGTAGAGCCTATCAGAGATAGTAGGAAGGACCATGATGCTAACTAACATCACACTGTCAACTGCTGTCGTGGTCTAACATATGATAGGCAACTGCTGTCATGGCCTAACACATGATAGGCTTTTTGGTTTGTGGTGTGAGGGGGTGGGTGGGTGTTTGCCTGGGGAGGTGTAGGAGTAAGATGTCTTTATATGTAGAAGAGATTGATTTTAAGGAATTGGCTCAGGTGATTATGGAGGCTGACAAGTTCAAAATCTGCAGGGTGAGTTGGCAGGCTGCAGACCCAAGAAAAGCTGATGCTTCAGTTCAAGTCTGAAGGTTATGCATTGGCAGAATTCCCTCTTGCTCAAGAGGGAGTTCAGTCTTTTCTTCTATTTAGGCCTTCAACTGATTAGATGAGGCCCACCCACATTTTGGCAGGGAGGAGGGGAGGGATGTGCTTTCCTGAAAGTCCGCTGATTTAAATGTCAATCTCATCTAAAAACATCCTTACAGAAATATCCAGGGTAATGTTTGAGCACATATCTAGGCACTGTGGTCTAGCCAAGTCGACATATAAAATTAACCATCACAGGAGATTGTAAGCTTGATCTTTTGAATGTGTAGTCTGAATTCTTACCAGTTTAGAAAATTTAGTTCACATGGTTGTAAAAATAACATCAATGCTACTTGTATTTCTAGGTTTGGATTACTTAGCCTAACAGCACAAGTATATGTAAATGATTTCAGATCCATTATAAATACTAATATCTGTTAGCCCTGAGTACCTATTACATGCCAGGCACTGCACTGAGTGTTTAATACAAGCAACCTACACGATAGATTATTCCCACTTCATAGATGTGCAGTTTGGAAGTAATTGATTGGCCTCTGTGAGAAAGAGTTAAGTAGCAGAGATGAAATCCAAAGTCAGTCTTCTCTCCTGAAATCGTATCTTTATGACATATCGCTGTGCCTTCCATCTACCATGAGTGCTAGCTAGAAACCTGTCACTTTGATCTGTTTAGGCTATCCACAAGTTGTCAAAATAATGTAACCCTTGGGCACCCTCGACCTGTGTGGGTGACCCTCTTAACGTCATAGCTAAAAAAAAAGGCAGGAACATCAGATATTTTTATTATAACTTCAATGTAATTAATATGGTCAATGGAAATTGAAATGTTTAAGAAAGTGTTTCCCAAGCTTGATTATTATGCAATAGTCTTTAATTATTAGCTGAAAATAGGATATATTTTAGCATTCTCAGATGGCTCTTATCTAATTAATATGAATAACATCACTGCCAACATTTCTTGAATAATTGTGTATATTCTACATAAATGGTTGCAGAAAGGAGCTGTCAGAACAGCTAAATGATTCTCTCTTGTGTTGCTAGAAGCACATCTAATTTCAACCTCAGTCCAGGCTGGCCGGGCTACTGTCTTGCTGAAAATTCTATTAGAGTCAATGCTCTATATCTGCCTCTCTGTGTTCGTTGGCAAGGACCATGTGACAGCTCCCAAGGAAAGGAATCTGAGTAGTTCTATAATTTATTTGTTCATTTTATCCATTTATGAAAGGAAACAAGAGCACCAGCCATTTGGGAAAGGATTTACATAATATAATTAAATGTGATCACTGCCTTCCTATCTCAATATGCCGATGCAGTTGATAACATCCCAAATGTTTTTTAGTCCTTGTCTCCAACCTACCTTGAAGTCCCCTAAATTACATGGTCACCCTGTTATAAGCCATTGAGGAGTTTGGACTTGAGGCACACATGAGGGCAGTAGGGGTGGGGGAGGACAGGTATGAGAACTGAGCCCACATTCTGCCAAGATGAACATATTCTTACATTATCCATCACTTCCGGCTGGGAAATGTGACAGACACTACCGGTTACCAACCCAACAGGCTTTCATCCTTCCTTGCTGGTTGAGTCCTGATTTCCACTGCATCTCGTCACATCTGGATGGATGAGATGCTCGGAGCAGTGGCAACCACTTAGTGACCATGAGAGAGGCTCCCGTGAGTAAGTGACACACCGTTGAGTTTAAAGTCAAAAGAGATCCAGATATTGAAATGAACTGCTTGAATAAATCAGTCTTGGAGCTGTCCCCTCTAACTTACTATTTGCGATAAAAATGTTCCCTAATTTATTAACCTGTCGCTCCAGGAACAAAATGGGCTGTCGCCTTAATCTTGACCTTTCCATCCTCCAGAATTGTGAGAAAGGGACGTCTGTTGTGTAAGTCACCCAGTCTACGGTATTTTGTTATGGCAGCCGGAGCCGACTAATAAACATACCGTTTATTCTTATAAGACTTACCAATCATATAAGGACCTTCTTAATGAGTACACAGGTCGAGGGTGCCCAAGGGTTACATTATTTTGACATCTAAGAAGACAAGAAGGACACTTCAGGAGGGGAAAGGATGCATCCATTTTTTTAAATTGTATTTCTCTTCTTCTCGATGTGAATCTCTGTGGGAGCATGTCCAGGAGTCGGCGGGTGGCGGAAGGGAGCGCTGATCTCCTCTCCAGAGTTCAGTAATTCTGCAGCGCGTTTTCCTTTTGGAAGTTTGTTTTCTTTCTGCCTCAGAGAAAATGGCCCAGTTGGTAGATAAAAGAGGGAGAGAGTGTGGTGATGGTTGTCTGATGCACTCCTGTGGAGAAAGAGGTAGACAGAAGGCGCGCTCCACCCCAGCCTGGTGTCGCCGAGGCCTTCGTGTCATGTAGATACACAGGGTTTTAGAATCTTTGATTTTGTACTTAGAAAGCTGACATTCAGACAGGTGAGTAATAGTGTGATGACCCAGGTTATTCATGGAAGAGTTGGGGCTTCATGGTCACCCACATCCAGGAGTCAAAAAAAAAAAAAATTCTTCACCTTCCACATAGCAGGTGAAGTCTTTGACGATTATAGTTTGAGCTCTTTGAAGCTGCCAATCCCAGGAACAAAATTTACTAACCACGAAACGTACGTTGTTCCTTCCGCTCTCGTGCATTTATTACTAAGTGTCTTTCAATCTTGATTAAAAAAATTAATGTGGACTTTTTGTTTGTTTGTCAGCGGATTTATAGGCAGAAGCACGTTGTATCTTTGGCTTTAAACGTGTCCAGGTTTCTTAATGAAGCGTTAAGAAAGGTCTTCTTACACCTCGTCTCAGGTTAAGTGGGGAAAAAGAAGACCACATTTGTTTTCATTTTAAAATGTTTCAGAAGTATAAATGCGATTTTGCCAACAGCATTTACCTCTGAGAAGGTGACTGGGTCAGCAGGGAGCAGCAGCAGAGGGGGACTCAGATGTTTTACTTTATATGCTTTGAGTCACGTCGTAAAAAATTTGTTCTTCAAGGGGCGCCCGGGTGGCGCAGTCGGTTAAGCGTCCGACTTCAGCCAGGTCACGATCTCGCGGTCCGTGAGTTCGAGCCCCGCGTCGGGCTCTGGGCTGATGGCTCGGAGCCTGGAGCCTGTTTCCGATTCTGTGTCTCCCTCTCTCTCTGCCCCTCCCCCGTTCATGCTCTGTCTCTCTCTGTCCCAAAAATAAATAAAAAACGTTGAAAAAAAAAATTAAAAAAAAAAATTTGTTCTTCAGGAAGAGAGCTATATAGACACTTTTGAAAAACAGGCTTTGGTATACGTGGGGACTGGAATAATCCTCTTTTATTCTATTTTAGAAAGCTGTTAGGTGTTCAGGAAAACACCCATCTGAGGAAAAGTTCAGGCACAGACACCAAACAGATCAGTGTCTGACTTCTGATTCTGCCTCTTTCTGTTTGCAAGAGTTCTGCAGAATATTGGACACCTTCGCGTTTCCTCGTATATGAAATAATGGTAATAAAACACTGCAGAGCTTTTGTACTGACTGGAAAGGATATATGGTCATGTCTGTTACAAGGTAGATGTTAATAAAGTACTGGCTGTGTGACTGGGGGCCAGATCCCCAAGGCTGATGGATATTCCTGTTGATGGGGGCCTGTCCTGGTTTACCAACTGTCCCACTCTAACTTCTAAAAAAAATGTTTATTTAGGGGCACCTGGGTGGCTCAGTCGGTTAAGCGTCTGACTTCGGCTCAGGTCATGAGCTCGCCGTTTGTGAGTTCGAGCCCCGTGTGGGGCGCTGTGCTGACAGCTCAGAGCCTGGAGCCTGCTTCGGATTCTGTGTCTCCCTCTCTCTCTGCCCCTCCCCTGCTCATGCTCTGTCTCTGTCTGTCTCTCAGTAATAATAAATAAACGTTAACAAATTTAAAATGTTTTAAAAATGTTTATTTAGAGAGAGAGGAAGAGAGCGAGAGCGTGCAGGTGCTTGAGTGGGAGAGGGGCGGAGAGAGAGGGAGAGAGAGAGAGAATCCCAAGCCGGCTTCACACTGTCAGCGCAGAGCCCCATGCGGGGCTTGATCCCACGAACTGTGAGGTCATGACCTGAGCCAAAACCGAGAGTTGGTCCTTTACCCGACTGAACCACCCAGGCGCCCCTCTCCCACTCTAAGTATTATTAGCACCCCTTGTTCATTCTCAAATCATTTGAATTGGAGGCGAAATTACATGGTCACCCTGTTATAAGCCATTGAGGAGTTTGGACTTCATACCAGAACTTCTGGGGAGCCTCTGAGGGAGAATACGCCCCAGAGTTAGTATGATTTCTGAAATTTTCGCCAATCCAAGGGGATGTCTGCGTGGGTAGTTACCTACGCATGTGTCCGGAGCAGGCAATGGTGAACGCCTAGAAGAAAGAGACTCACGTGGCCGAAGGAGGCCCTGAAAGATGAACCCGGTGATGGAGGGAGACAGGTAGGAAATGAGGCCACACTGGAGCTAAGCTTTGCACAGCTGCCTGCCTCGCCTCTGTTGCTGGTTTGTTCGCTGGTTAAATTTCAGGACTGACAAGTATGAAGCTGTTTGTGAAGATTCCCACGAATTCAGATTAAATTGGATTCACTGGCTAATACAGTGTTATTATTAGAGACTGAGTCATTCACTCTGAAACCATTCTCTGATACATTTTAGAAATGAGCGTTTAGAAGATGCGCCACTCTTCCTGTTTGGATTTGCTGGATGGACCACCTACCTCAGAAGGGCATATGGCAAATGAACCAGGGGATAGGATCGTCCCTGTGTGCACAGGCAGACACAAAAGCACGACCCTGGGTAAAGGTTTAGACTTAGAGACAGTCTCAGGTGGAGATATGAGCGAGGTGCTCTCAGTTTTCTGAAGCAGGGAATACTCTCTGAAAGGTGGGCGTGTATTCGCTCGTGGGGGAGTCCAGAACAAGATCAGATTCCATTCTCGTTCCGGTTGGTCTGAATCAGGGGATGTCTCAGCCTTCCCCAAGGAGCTTCCAAGAAAATGTACATGCTGGAGCACCACACCGGAGCTACTAAATTAGAATGGGTGGGTGGAGGGGTAATGAATCTTGAAAACCTTCCCAGTGAATCTATCGCGGACTCTTCGATTCAAAACTAATGATCTAGGCCTGTGGTCCTGCAACTGTTGTGTGACTCAGGATGACCTGACCCTCAGATTTCTGGGCCTTGCTGCTAAGGCTTCGGATTCATTTGTCTGAAGTAGGGCTTGAAGATACCTATGTGTAACAGGTTCCAGGTAAAGCTGTCCACACTTTGTGAACCACTTCTGAAAGTTCTTCTTCATCCCTGTTCCCACGGCTTTCTTGCAAGAGGTCTTAATTTATTTCCGGCCCAGACTATTACCTTAGGTACCCATCTTGTGCTACTACCTTCTACCCCAATTGTTGCTAAAGTAATCTTTTTTTTTTTTTAATTTTTAAAAGTGTTTTATTTATTATTTTTGAGAGAGAGAGAGAGAGAGAGAGAGAGAGCAGACAGGGGAGGGACAGAGAGAGAGAGAGAGAGAGAGAGAGGGAGACAGAAGATCCAAAGTGGGCTAAGTGCTGAGAGCAGAAACCCAATGCGAGGCTCGAACCCACGAACTGCAAGATCATGACCTGAGCCGAAGTCAGATGCTCAACCAACCGAGTCACCCAGGGGCCCCTAAAGTAATCTAAGTCAGAATCATATCAGAACTCATGCCTTAAAGCGTTTTAACGGCTTCCCACTTAATCAAGTCTCAATGTCCTTTGTGGAATGACCCCATCATCCCTGCTACCGTGCCAGCCTCTTCTCCCACCATTGAACCACGCTCTGAGGCTTGCCTTCAAAGGAGGCCAGACTCTCCCAGAAGGCAGTGCCTTTATCATTTGCTGTTGCAAAGCACAGACTTTGCAGAATTCCTATTCAAACTTCTACGGATCCACTTTCAGCTTGTGTCCTTGGGCAACTTATTTTTACCTCTTTGTTGCTTTCTTCTTCTGTAACAGTTGACAACATCGTGCCTACCTCTAGAATGATATGGAAATTAAGTACATTAATTATACACACACATTTTATATATGTGTGTGTGTGTGAGAGAGAGAGAGAGAGAGCACATTTGGAAAGGTGCCCAGCAAGTCGTATACACTTAAAGGTTAGCTGCTGTGGGACCATCTCTTTCAGAGAATCTCCCACTCAGCTTTGAATACCAGTTTGCATAACACTTCCTTTGAGGAGACAGTCCTGTATTCTCTACATAAAGTGTTTCCTTCCTTGATCTCTTATAGTATTTAATTCATGTTTTATAACACTTAGGGGTTCTTTCCATTCATCCCTAAACCTCTAAAGAGAGATTTTTTTTTATTATTCTTTGATGATACTGCTCTTCCCGGAGCCTAGCCACAGCACTTTTGGTTGCATGGCCACTTTGCTGAATGACCAAGTGGCAGACTCTAATCGCTGGATCCTGGGATTTCTGGAACCAGAGCATCATGATTACGAAGCAAGAGAACACCTGATGCCTGAAACAAGGAAGCCAGCGCCACACGGAAGAGAAGCTGGTAGTCAGTTGCATCTTTCTTTTGTGTCTCTCAAACGTTAATATTGGCCATTCACAAATTGTACTATTATTTCTTCTCAAAAAATGTAAGAAGGGAAAGTCCTAAAGAGATGAAGAATCAGAAATAGTGGATGTTTTTGTGTAGGGAATGAAAATAACTCAGAGATTGGGAGAAGTTTTATATGGAATGTGCATATATATATATATATATGTATATATATATATGGTGTAGAGCTTGTACATTTTTGCAAGATGTATGCCTCCATGGAACCAACGCTCAGACCACGATATAAACATTTCTTGGGGCGCCTGGGTGGCTCAGTCGGTTGAGCGTCTGACTTTGGCTCAGGTCATGATCTCACGGTCTGGGAGTTCGAGCCCCACGTCGGGCTCCGTGCTGTCATCTCGGAGCCTGGAGCCCGCTTCGGATTCTGTGTCTCCCTCTCTCTCTGCCCCTAACCCACTCGCATTCTGTCTCTGTCTCTCTCAAAAATAGATAAACATTAAAAAAAATTTTTTTTTTAGGAAAAGACATAAACATTCTTTTACCTCCAAAGCCTCTTTTATAGCCATTACCAGTCATTCTCCCTAAAAACACCACTGATTTTATTTCTATAACCACTTTTGCCACTTTTTGAGTTGTACGTACGTGAAATTATACCACAAGTACTTTTGTGTCTTGTGTCTTTGGTTAATCATTTTACCTAAGAGGCTTGGACCTATTTTTGAGTGAAAAATAGTTTTTTTTTTTTATTGGTATATAGTTTCTACTATTAGAATACACCCTGACATATGTATACATTGTATGGTTGATGGACATTGGGTCATTTATAGTTTTTGACATATAAAATCATGCTGTTGTGAATATTCTGATAACAAGTCCAGTAGTCCAATTGTTTGGGCACGGTGTGGCAGGTGGACCCTGTGGTCACCCCCAGTGATTTCTACCTTCTGGTATCCGTGTCTTTGTGTTATCTCCAGCACTCCCACAATGAGGATAGGACCTGTAGCTTGCTTCCAACCGATACAATATGGCGAAAGTCATGAGATGTCTCTCCATTGATTAGGTTACATTATGTGGCCAAGGTGATATGTAACTCCTATGATTGTGTCATGGTACAGGTGAGCAGAGTGGAGCAAACGTTTTGTTTTTGGCTTGATGCAATGAGCAACTATGTTAAGAAAACACCCTTTAGCAAGGAATTATGGGTGGCCTCTAAGACAGCTGGCCTCCAGCCAACATCCCCTCCCCACCCCCACAGCAAAACTTGGGGTCCTTAATCATGAGGTTGCAAACAAATTCTTCCAGCAGTCTGAATGATCTTTGAAGTGGATTCTTCCCCAGTTGAACTTCCAGATGAGAAGACAGTCCAAATGTTTACTTTGATTACAACCTTGTGAGACCCTGAACCGAAAATGCAACAAAGTTGTTTTCAGCTGCCCCACCTTAAAAGTGTAAAATAGTAAATGTGTGTTGTTTTGAGCTGCTAAGTTTGTGGCAGTGAAAAACTAATATGCATGGGATATGCACATACTGAACTTTAGTAGGTAATGTCAAATTATTTCTAAGGTGGGTTTATCAATATACACTAGCGGTGAATGAGTTTAAATCGCTTCACGTATTTGCCAATATTTGATACTCTCAGGATCACTTTTCATTTTAGCCATTCCAGTGAGTATGGATTCAATTTGCATTTCCCTGACTAATGACATTAAGCATCTTTTCATCTGCTTATTGACCAAGTGTATATCTTCTTTTGAGAAGTATTTGCTCAAGTCTTTTGCCAATCAGTTTCTTATTGATGCATTTTTAATACAGTCTAGATGTGAGTCCTTTTTCATCTATGTGTATTATAATGATGTTCTCTCACTCTGACTTACCCTTTCCCTTTCAGTTGGTGTCTCAATGAATAGATGCCATGATTTTAATTTAGTAATCATCTGATTATGAATACTGATTAATTAGGCTCTATTATAGTTAGTACTTTTTTATAGCTAGTTATTTTTTCATGGTTAGTGTTTATAGTGCCCTACTTACGTATCTTCCAACATTCAGGAACGTGTATTGTTTTACCTTTCACATTTAAGTGTATTATGTGTAATTTATTTTTGGGTATGGTGTTTGTGTTTTTCCATAAGAATAACACATTTTTCCAGCACTATTTATTGGAAAGATAAATTTTCCCCCACTGAACTGTAGTCACACCTTTGTTACATTTGTGGAGATGTGTTTTAGGACTCTGCACAGATCTACTTCCTATATTGTATCAATAGCACACTGTCTTAATTATAATAGCTCTAACATAAGTCTCCATGCTTATTAACATAAGTCTTTAAAATTTTTTTTAACGTTTATTTATTTTTGAGACAGAGAGAGACAGAGCATGAACGGGGGAGGGTCAGAGAGAGAGAGGGAGACACAGAATCTGAAACAGGCTCCAGGTTCTGAGCTGTCAGCACAGAGCCCGACGTGGGGCTTGAACTCACGAACCGCGAGATCATGACCTGAGCCGAAGTCGGACGCTTAACCGACTGAGCCACCCAGGCGCCCCATCACATAAGTCTTGATAGCTGTTAATAAGTACTCTTTTTGTGGTTCTTTTTCCAAATTGTCCTCAATATTCTTGACTCTGAATTTCCATTTAAAAGTTATAAGTGACTTGTTGATTTTAACAGCAAAAGTATTATTGGGATTGTGGTTGGGTTTTGCATTGAATCTATAAATATATATGAGGATATCTGACATTTTTATAATACTGGTTTTCCAATCTGTGGCATAATATAGTCTTATTTTTTTAGGTCTTTTTAAATTTCCTTGATATTTTGTAGTTTTCTCTGAAGATACGTTAGCATATCTCTTATTAGATTTATTCATAGGGATTTGATGTTATTTGATATACTTATTTTAGATTTTAAACTTTTTAATCTTCTATTTGGTATTAGTATAGAAACTTTTTAATTGTGGCCTTGCATTTGTGTGATCTAGGAACTTCGCTGAATTCATTTATTAATTCTACCAACTTATAGGTTATTGGGGATTTTCTATGTACAAAATCATGTTGTCTGCAAATAATCACATTTTTATTTATTTCTTTCCAGTCCATGTACTTTTATTTCTTTTTCTTGCCTTATTGCACTACCTAAGACATCCAACAAAAGGTTAAATGGAAGTTATAATGGAGCATCCTTATCTCACTTTGGGTCTAAAAGATTAAACTTTCAAAATTTCAACATTAAGTATTCTATGTCCTCTAAGTTGCTTTTAAAGATAGCTTTCTATTCATAGTCAGCTACAAGTATCATGACTACTCATGGAATTTTAATGAATACTTTTTCTGCATCTTTTGAGATGATTACATAATTTTTCTTCTTATTTTTATTAATATGGTTAATTATATTGACTGAGTCCTACATGTTAAAACAAACTTACCTTCTTGAAATTACTAATTCCTTACATGTTTTTAAAGAATTCAGTGAAGCCACCTGGGCTTATTTAATGATGAAAAGGCTTTTAAGAAACAAATTAGGGTGGCTCAGCTGGTTAAGTGTCCAACTCTTGTTTTCGTCCAAGTCATGATCTCATGGTTGATGGGTTCAAGCCCCATATTGGGCTCTGCACTGGCAGCATGGAGCCTGCTTGGGATTCTCTCTCTCCCCCTCTCTCTGCCCCTGCCCACTTGTTCTCTCTCTCTCTCAAAATAAATTCATAAAATATAAACAAAAATTAGGGACACCCGGGTGGCTCACTTGGTTAAGTGTCCAACTCTTGTTTTCGGCTTAAGTCATCATCTCACCGTTCTTGAGTTTGAACCTGGCATCAGGCTCTGTATTGACAGCATGGAGACTAGTTGGGATTCTCTGTCCCTCTGTCTTCTGCCCTGCCCCCACTTGCATGAGCACGCGCGCTCTCTCTCTCCCTCTCAAAATAAATAAACACTAAAAAAATTAAAATCTTAATATATATTGGAGTATTCAAACACTTGAAAATTTTCATTTTTCTCTTCTCTTTAGCACATGATTATACTTTGTGTTATCATTCTTTTAGCAGTTAGCCTAGGGATGACATACATGTGTTTTTGACTTATTAGATCTACTTTAAATATATTTATTACCAACTACCAGAAAAAATGTGAAAAGCTTTAGGACAACTTTAAATATCATCTCTTTGTACTATTGCTGTCATGCTTTTTTATTCTAACTATACTTTACAGCCTTGAAATCGTTATTATGATTATCTATGTAGTCAAGACTCATTTTTTTTTTAATTTTTTTTTTCAACGTTTATTTATTTTTGGGACAGAGAGAGACAGAGCATGAACGGGGGAGGGGCAGAGAGAGAGGGAGACACAGAATCGGAAACAGGCTCCAGGCTCTGAGCCGTCAGCCCAGAGCCCGACGCGGGGCTCGAACTCACGGACCGCGAGATCATGACCTGGCTGAAGTCGGACGCTTAACCGACTGCGCCACCCAGGCGCCCCAGGACTCATTTTTTTTTTTACCAGTTTATTTAGTCTTTTCTGGCTTTATTCTTTCTTACATGATTGTGCTTCTGCTTAGAACTATATTTCTTTATTGCCTAAAGATCTCCCTCCATAATTCCTGCTAATGATAAATTATTAGCTTCCTGAAAATAAGAATTTAATCTTAACCTTCATTTTTGAAGGATTTTTTACCAAGTGTAGAAGTCTAGGTTGGGAAGTATTTTCTTTAAGCACTTTAAAGATAACATCCCATTACCATCAGATTCTTCTCTTGAAGAATTAGCTATTAGCCTTCTTGTTGGTCTTTCAATATAAATTTTATATTTTATTTTGGCCTCCGAAGAGAGCTTAATAATTCATTCTTGGTTAATGTGATTCTACTTTTTGATTGGAAAAAAAAAAAGTGAAACTGATGAATTTTCAGCACTACATAGAATTTACTGGAGCATACACAGCACTGGGTTATTAATTGATTAATAATTGATTAATTAATTAATAATTGATTAATTGATTCAGCAGATCTGGTTCTGATTTTTGTTACCATTAACTAGTGATGTGGCTGTCAGCGAATAAAGGCCTCCATTTTCTTACCTGTCAAATGAAATTATTGGACTGGTTGAAAAGACCCCTTCTCTTTCTATTATAATTCTATGATTCTGGTCAGAACTGCTCTTCTGAGCAAGAGAAGGAAAAGTGCAAAGGAAAACATTTAAATGTCATTGTCCTATATGCCCTACGTGTCAGTCTACCTAATTCTGAAATCTCTTGGTTGTGTGTAACTACCGTTATAGTACACAAAGATGGTACATGTAAATGGAATACATTTCCTTCTGACAGTCTGTGCATTTTTATGAATGCATTGGAGCGATCACAGGTTAGCTTAATAGAGTTAATTAGGATTTTCCGCACTTTAGGAGAGGATTTTTCCCATTGTCATTGAATGGACTTGGCAAAGAAAGCCATGTATGCCCTTGATGCCAGCCCTTACTAGGTCACTTTACGGTGCTATGCTTCAAAACAGGAGCTTAGTTTCCAAAGGACCTGGATTCAGATCCTTGCTGTGTAGACTGGGAAAGATATTTAACCTGTCTTTATTTCCGTTTTCTCAGCTGTCAAATGTCCGTAGTAGTAACACTTGGAGTGAGTGTGAAGTTTCAGTGGAATGATCCCTATAAGGCACTTTACATAGACTCAGGTACATACTAACAGTTTCACAAATAGTAAGTTATCATTATTTATGTCCCAGAAACTGGGGTAGTAACGCAAATGATGTCTGAGAAAGTTGCCTAGCTGATTTTGTATGTCCGTCTCATCCTTTCGACTTCAGTGCGTCTGTAATAGTTTTTGTTGTAAAATCCATAGGTTTATAGAATGAGTTTGAACGGGTTATCGCTGTCCAGAGAAATAACTCTTCCTTCCTCATGATGGTGAATTATGCTTTCTTTCCATTTATCTTAGCTAACTACTGCTATATAACAAAATGCCCCAAACCTAAGTGTTTTAAAGCAAGCAACAATTGTACCTTACAGTTTGTGTTGGCCAAGAGTGACGGTGCAGTTTAGCTGGGTCCTACAGCTTTGAGTCTGTCTTAACACTCTAATCAACAAGTATCAGCTGGGGCAACAGTCATTTCCACACTCCATTAGGGCGAATCCTCTGTCCAAGCTTACTAGTATGGCTGTTGGCGGGCCTCAGATCATTACTGATTGTTGGCCAGAGATCCATTCCTTGACATGTGGGCATCTCTGTAGGGTTACTCACAATATGGCAGTTTGCTTTCTCCAGTGCAGGGACAGAGAGGGAGAGGGAGAAGCAGAGGGAGAGGGAGGGAGGGGGAGAGAGAGAGAGAGAGAGAGAGAGAGAGAGAAAGATGGAAGTCACCATTGTCTGTTACCTAATCTTAGAAGTGACATCCTATCACTTTTACCATATTATGTCATTTAAAAGGAAGTCACTCCATTCAGCCCACTCAAAGGTGGGGATTGCACAAGATCATAGATACTAGGAGTCGGGGATCATTGGGGGCCATCTTGGAAACTGCCTCCCACACCACTGGAATGAAATTCAGATCCTTAAAAATGTTTACTCTTCCATTCGACTTGGTAAGGGGAAGGAAGTAACGTCAAGTAGGTACAAGATAGAAATTGTTTTACATGTGTTTGCATATAATACTCACCAACCCCATGTATTAAATATTTTTATCATATTGAAGATTTGGAAGAAGTAACGTAATCTTCCCCATCCCCCTAAAAACTCCCTCTAAAACCCCTCTGTTTATAGCCAAAGCCTAACAAGTTATGTTAATAAGATTGTTATTTTTTTTTTTTTAATTTTTCAACGTTTATTTATTTTTGGGACAGAGAGAGACAGAGCATGAACGGGCGAGGGGCAGAGAGAGAGGGAGACACAGAATCGGAAACAGGCTCCAGGCTCCGAGCCATCCGCCCAGAGCCCGACGCGGGGCTCGAACTCACGGACCGCGAGATCGTGACCTGGCTGAAGTCGGACGCTTAACCGACTGCGCCACCCAGGCGCCCCAAGATTGTTATTTTTAAAAACAAACGAGTAGTTTTTTCTAGATGACTCTAAATGATAGAAAAGATGTAGATGCCGGGCTCTAAACTTCCCAAGGTGAAGAGGGTAGGTAGGACAGTATACTGCCACACCTGTGCAATTCAACATCGTAACAGCTTCCTATTGATCCAGGAAACAGAATTGTCTCTGAAAAACAGAAGAACTGATTAAAATCTCTGCCTCTATGATTACTGACAGCATCTGCTTTGTGCCCTGGGGTCCTCCTTTATTCTTAATCCGTCTGGAGTTTCAAAGGTTCCTTTTTGCACCTGGAATCAGATGAATCTGTGACTCTCATCAGAGAAAATGTTAGAGTTCATTTATTCCTCAGAAAAGCCAAGACACCTATGCTCCACAGCTAACTAACAGTGAAAATGGAGCTCAGACTTTCCTGTTCTTTTGTTCTTTGTATAAGGCAAATAGCATTGGGGAGTCTAGAGTATAGGCATATTTAATTCAAATTAGTCAAAGTATGCTTAATTACAGAGAACTAACATGTAGACACATAAAGCCCTTTAACAAAAGTTTAACTGCTAAGCCTTGTACTGTGTTATGCTTTGGCCACGAAAAAAGTTGTTGAGGAAAAATCAGTCTTTCTGGATGGACAGACTCTAATTTTGTGACTCCAAGAATAATTTGGATTGTAGAAGCCCGGGGAAATATTGAAATCTACACTCTTTCTAGGAAAATGCACATATTAACATACGTGCAAAATTTAATACATTGTAGAGAATTCACAGACCCTTATTAGTTTATACATGGATGTCCAACTAAGAAACAGTGCTGGGATGGAACATGGAAATTTATTTAATTAATTTATTTTAAAGTTTATGTATTTATATCACTAATTCATATATATTATAAATTATATATAATATTATAAATTACTAATTTATGTATATATTTTTTTAACTTATGTATCTTTATATATAATTTATAATTATTTTATTTATTTAAATGCACTAATGAGGACATATTTACGGGAAGAAGTATATGCTTACGAGGAAGGCTTTTGAAACTTCCTTGAGAGATCTCAAGTGCTCTTACATGAGGACAGTGTTGTGGAATATTATGGAATAAAGGAGGTACTTCTGTTGTAATAGTTCTCAAACTTTTGAATAAAAGGGCATAACCTGAGAAACTTGTTAAATGTGTACGTTCCAAAGTACAGCGTAGGAAATACAGTCAGTAATATTTTTGTAACTTTGTATACTGGCAGATGGCAACTAGACATAGTGAGCATTTTTGAATGTATATAAAAGTCAAATCCGTGTGCCCATGACATTAATATAATATTGTATGTGAATTCTATTTCTTTCCTTCTTTGAGTTTTTATTTAAATTCCAGTTGGTTGACAGATAGTGTAATATTAGTTTCAGGGGTACAATTTAGTTTCAGGGGTACAATTTAGTGATTTCAACACTTACATACAACACCCGGTGCTCATCACAACCATGTTTCCATTGAAAAAAATAAATAAATCCCTGGGACCCTACCACCAATGTTGATTCAGTAGATCCTAGGTGAGGCTCAAGAATTCGAGTTAAGGGGCGCCTGGGTGGCTCAGTCGGTTGAGCGTCCGACTTCAGCTCAGGTCATGATCTCACGGTTTGTGAGTTCAAGCCCCGCGTCAGGTTCTGGGCTGACGGCTCAGAGCCTGGAGCCTGCTTCTGATTCTGTGTCTCCCTCTCTCTCTGCCCCTCCCCCATTCATGCTCTGTCTCTCTCTGTCTCAAAAATAAATAAACATTAAAAAAAAAAAAAAGAATTCGAGTTAAAAGAAGCACACAGGAATTGCTAAGCCAGGTGGCCCCGGAACAAAGTTAGAGAAAGGCTTAGAGCAGCTTCCACTAAACCAAGTGTCAGACTTTCTCTCCCACTTGGATGAGCCAGGAGTCGTGTGTCAACATGCCCTTCTCTCCCGCGGGCTTTCGGGAGGTTTTCTATATTCCATGTGAAATATATCTTGGAAAAGTCCGGTGTAACTGGAAACAAAAAATGGTCCAAATGAAAAATAACAAGTCTTGAGATCTGCTAATACTAGACTCCAGAATTCAACAGAATTTTCTGCCAATGCCCAGGGAGCCTTCTACCATGTAGGAGAAGTGAGAACTCTCAAGACAGACTCTCCCAACTGATGAGGGGTGTGGTAGTCCAAGGTTGGTCTGCTTTCATTCTCAAGTTGAGCGATCTGATAAGTCTCTCCAGCTCCCCAAGGAGGAAATAAAGAGACCAAGAGTGGGGCTACAGAAAATTTCTGCCTGCGGAAACTGAGAGCAGGGGAAAGTGTTCCACCCAAACATCCTTGGTTCTGAGATTATTTTCATGTATTTTATTAATTATAATGTTATCAGTAATGGTTATTTTCCCCTTTTAAAGAGGCTCAGCTTTAAAAAGACACTCAAATCAAGGCTGACTCAATCTCTCTCTGTCACACACACACACACACACACACACACTCAGAGACATATCCATACACCACAGATATACAAGACAAAGTCAGACAGGATTACTGCTTACATTTGGCATGGTGCGTATGACCATACACAATCTTTTTACAAGAAAATCGCCCCGTAGGGGAGGAGATTGGAGCTAGGGGACTGCTTTCAAAGGTGCAACGTGAAGAGCCAAGAGAGCAGAAGTGAAAGTGGGATCTCACAGCTAATGCATACAGTTTTCTTATTATTTTGAAGATTAAAATTTATTATTATTGTTAACATGAAAATTTAAAATCTTCATTCTTATAAAGTTTTATAGGCATGATGTTCTTCAGACTCCTTTGTTTGTCTTTCCCCAGTCTTGGATAGCCTGTGTGGATCTCTGTGGGCTTATGTGGTGGGTAGGAGTGGAAGAGACAGAAGGCAAATTGGCCTTAACCCCAGGAAAGCCAGATTCGCTCAAGGATCATCAACAATGTTCTTCTGTTTCCACCCTCCAGGCATCCTTCCCCTCCCCCAACGTACACCACTCCTGGAATGAGAGCAGCCACCCAGATTTTATCCTCAGAAATGTCACTAACCACTAACTAATGAATTTATCATGATTCTATCAATTCTATTCGTCTCTCTGTGTTTTGCTTTTGCTGCCCCATGAGCCCTAAATTATCTCAAAGTCCCCTTCTAGTTTCGTGATCAAAGGTTTATTCTGGCTGGCATAGTCACCTCTGTTTTAAATTTTCTAAGACCCTAAAGACTCCCTAGAGAAAATTCCAAGAGTCTCCAGAATTGGGTGGCTTCCCAGGACCTGGAGTGATGTGGATCTGACCCTCCTTGGTAAAAATGTAAACATCCTTTTAGGGAATGCTACTGCTCCGTGGGTTTTACTCTGCTTTCTGCATATTAATATGCCCCAGAGTTTTTTGGATCAAAGATTCCTCGTTTATCAGATAGTCCCCGAAGCAGGGGGATTAGAAAAGCAGGAAATAGATGGATTGACGTGTACAGGACATAGGAAATAGTGATGACAGAGGATGGAGGATGGAGAGCAGAAAGGAGGGGACCAGGAAGCATCTCAATTGCATCAAATCACCTGGGGAATTTACTAAAGTGGATATCGTGGAGTTCAAACCAGACCTGTTGAGCAACGTCGGGGGCCAGGAGTGGGGACAGTCTGCATTCTGAATAAATTGGCAAAATGTATCTGCTTCACATCGATATTTGAGAGTTGTCAGATTAGAAGCTCAGGGGTCAGGGAATTAAAATGTGGGGAAGCAGGGAAAAAGTACCTAAAGGGAGAAATAAATAAAGTACTAAAAATGGTGCAAGCAAAACATGAAAGGGGTATGGTCTGGTTCTGCTTCTTTGGGGCAATTTTTATCACCCGCCAGGGCCCGTACTTTCCTCTGCTGGACGCTTGTGCCCCAGTCAGTGCTTGTGGCTGGTGTAGAAAACAACCAGTGGCTGATTGCAAGGGTAACTGTGTTTCCCTTCACATGGTTAGCTCGATGCTCCTTTCTTTTTCTTTTTTTTTTAAGTTATAAGATATTTATTTATTAAAATATTTTAAATATTTATTTATTTTTGGGAGAGATTGAGAGAGAGAGAGAGAGAGCAAGCAGGACAGGGGCAGAGAGAGGGAGACACAGAGCCCGACGTGGTGCTCATGACCTGCCCCCAAGTTGGACAGTTAACCATCTGAACCACCTCCTCTCAAAGTCCCTCCACTGTGAATTCTTGAAAATCCTAGCAGGGGAAAAAAAAATCATCACGGCTGCCTGTTAGCGTCAGTAGGACAAGAATAGTTTCTAATTAAACTCTTATGTCTTTGATTTAAAACTCCGTTTACTGCCATAATTCACCAACTTAAGGCAGCTGTTGGTTACAGGAAAGTATACCTTGAACCTTTGCAGGTTGTGACCCCCTTCAGGGCCTCATCAACCTTCCCAAAAGGAATACCACATGTGCCTTCTTAAGGAAAACTGAAAATTTGTCAACATTTGCCTCCTTCCTCTTTGTGACTCTTTCTTGAATCATGGAGAGGCTGGCTGAATTCCAGATGTAGACTGTTATTCTTGCCTGCATTATTTCCAACCTAACTTCAGGGCCTGCTGGTTTCTTTGGGACGGATATAAAGGTCATATCCTCTAGATTGTGAAGGTAGCTAGTGGTAGCCAGCAGATGAGATGGGCCAGCAGCACCTGGTTGGGTTTCTATTAGCCTGATGGGCAGTGAATCCTTCAGGGCCCATTGCTCTTTGGGGTTTTCCTATTTTGGGGTCCTGTTCCCACCCAGTTCCAGCTTAGAGATAGGAAGACCGCATAAGAGTCTTCTCCTGTCTCTTCTCGGGCTCCTCAGGAGACTCCTCTTCCTAGGGCTTCCTCCTTACGACTCCCTATTTTAAAGAGCCGTGTCAGGAAGAGAAGGGGGTGGTAACTAGAGAGAGTTGTTTAGAAAAGGGTAGCTGGCGAGCTCATCCCATTCGAGTCTCGGCCCAGCTGGCTGCTGGTAGAACTATTAAGACTCAATAAGTGGTGCTGCTGTCTTTGAAGGTGGGCTTCATGAACATGGCAGTACAATTCAGGTAAGACTCCTCACTGGGTATTTGTTAAGATGCCATAGTTTGACTAAGAATCTAACAAGAGGGATACAGAAGTACATAGAGTACTTCCGTTTAAACGACGTGACTTCAACTAGTTGCTTCTAAGAGTCATTTTGAGAGGTTGGTCAAACTACCTAACTACCTTACTCTCGTGGCCTACCAAATCAACTGCTTTTTCTGTGTGCAAAAGATAATGTGAAATGCCTGGCTTACATGCACCAACACTCTCATTCTTGGTGTGCTTTGAGGTGAGGGAGCTTATGCTATTGTAACAAGTGACTTCATAGAGTTTAGGGACCCTCTCTTGCCATGAGGGAGCCCACAGACTTTACTTGAGAATTGAGACAGCCAAGAATAACAAGGCCTATTTGTGTGAAAACGCAAGTCATGTTGTTTTGACCTATAATGACAATGTTTGAACCAAAGCAGAAGACCTGAACTCTTGTTCTGCCTCTGTCAGCATCATTTTAGGGGGTCTGGGTAACTTTCGGCTCCTATGCTTTTAATTCGTTGGTGGAGAATGTTGAGAATAACATTAACGTTGCTTCACTTTATGTTTTCTGCTCTTGAAAAAAGAGTTGACTATCTCATCAAAATAGATCAAGCCATGAGAAGTAGTAGTTTCTATAAGCTTAATAATGTAAGTCTGAGGACAAATTGCCCATAGAATTGTGTCCGATGCAACGTGAGAACTATTACTTTTCCTCAGCCCTTTGAGGCAAATCCTACTTTTCATCAAACCTGAGGTTTAGGGAGTTTGAGTAATTTGAGACCACAAAGGTAATGACTAGCAGTGTTAGGACTAAACCCCAGATTTGTCTAATTTGTATCCTGAACCTTGGATTTATGCACAGTTGTTTTTTTTTCTTATGAGTCTCTGGAAAAACTAGTGCGGAATGTAAGTTTCATATGGTGTTCACATATAGATACCAGCTGGCTCTATGTAAAGCTTCTTGAGTTTAAGAGATAGTGGAAAATGCCACTATATATATTATATATATATACAACATACTAGCTCTCCCTCAAGAAATCATCCCACTAAAGCGACAAATATTTGTCTGATTGCTTCTAGATGAATTCTGATACACTGATGTATGCCACAGTTCTACACTACATTCTGTTGTCTGCCAACAAGTCTAGTATCATGAGAATTAATCTGACTATCATACCAGCAAAATGTTCTTATCTCAAGTGAGGTGTTTCACAGCTGCTCCTGCCCTACCTTGATTCCCCACTTCACCTCCCTCAATTGGTTTACTATTAATGTCTCATTTGCGGGGGCAATGTGAGAAGCAAAACCATCCAACCTAGCTGGATTCCATTTAGTTCTATTGTGTCGTCTCAGCAGAGACTGAAGTTCCCATGAGACTGAAGACTGGTAGATGGAGGCATGAATAAATTAGAGGCTACTCTTCACCACTAGTTGCTATACAGGTGATAGATCTCTTAATGCAGATACTTGGGATGCTGAGAGGATCTATGCTGGCTTCCAACTCTAAGATATTATTTCTTTTTTTTTTTTTTTTTTATAAATTTTTTTTTCAACGTTTATTTATTTTTAGGACAGAGAGAGACAGAGCATGAACGGGGGAGGGGCAGAGAGAGAGGGAGACACAGAATCGGAAACAGGCTCCAGGCTCTGAGCCATCAGCCCAGAGCCTGACGCGGGGCTCGAACTCCCGGACCGCGAGATCGTGACCTGGCTGAAATCGGACGCTTAACCGACTGCGCCACCCAGGCGCCCCTAAGATATTATTTCTGTTCAAGCGGATGTCCCCATGGGGAGTCACATTGCTTGAAGGCTCTTTATTGATTCACGTGTAGGTGCACTAATTTGAAACATAGAACCGACTCTTTGACATGTCTTTATTGATTTCAAAAGGCAAATTACATGAAGCTCCCTTGTCAGTTCCCAACTACAAAGTAATTCATGAACCAGGGCTCTTTAAACATCTAGTTGCCTGGTGGATATTCAGTCAGATGCTGTTTCTACCTTCATGTCACCAAGGCTCAAGGCAGATAATCTTCAGTTCAGAATTGATGCTTTTAGGTCTTCTAGTGTCACTCACAATGTGGTGAGTTACTTTTCTTGCTTCTCTATGGTTATCTAGCATTAAAATCCTAAATATCTGAGTCCAATCTAAGTTTTGGCGATGGATTATTCCCTAGATCTATATTATGCGCCATTTGAAGGCTACTGAAGCATCAAATGAGCCAGATTCTTTATTTTTTTATTTTATTTTTTTATATGAAATTTATTGTCAAATTAGTTTCCATACAACACCCAGTGCTCATCCCAAAAGATGCCCTCTTCAATGCCCATCACCTACCCTCTCCTCCCTCCCACCCACCATCAACCCTCAGTTTGTTCTCAGTTTGTTCTCAGTTTTTTTTTTAATTTTTTAACGTTTATTTTTTTATTTTTGAGACAGAGAGAGATAGAGCATGAATGGGGGAGGGTCAGAGAGAGAGGGAGACACAGAATCTGAAACAGGCTCCAGGCTCTGAGCTGTCAGCACAGAGCCCGACATGGGGCTTGAACTCACGAACTGCGAGATCGTGACCTGAGCTGAAGTCGGACGCTTAGCCGACTGAGCCACCCAGGCGCCCCTGTTCTCAGTTTTTAGGAGTCTCTTATGCTTTGGCTCTCTCCCACTCTAACCTCTTTTTTTTTTTCTTTTTTTTTTCCTTCCCCTCCCCCATGGGTTTCTATTAAGTTTCTCAGGATCCACATAAGAGTGAAAACATACGGTATCTGTCTTTCTCTGTATGGCCTATTTCACTTAGCATAACGCTCTCCAGTTCCATCCACGTTGCTACAAAAGGCCATATTTCATTCTTTCTCATTGCCACGTAGTACTCCATTGTGTATATAAACCACAATTTCTTTATCCATTCATCAGTTGATGGACATTTAGGCTCTTTCCACAATTTGGCTATTGTTGAGAGAGCTGCTATAAACATTGGGGTACAAGTGCCCCTACGCATCAGTACTCCTGTATCCCTTGGGTAAATTCCTAGCAGTGCTACTGCTGGGTCATAGGGTAGGTCTATTTTTAATTTTTTGAGGAACCTCCACACGGTTTTCCAGAGCCAGATTCTTTAAACAAGACTTGTTCTTTCAATAGATCAAGCAATGTATGAGTATAACCATTGGAGCATTTGAATGCCAATGGCACTAGACAACTTTAGGTATAAACTCCTATGTCACAATAGAGGCAAATTCAATAAAAGTACAGAAAGTTGTTAAGAAGAGAGAAGTAGCCCTTTGAGGTTGTATAAAATAAGTTTCTCAGGTGTTAGAACAGGCTGGGAAGAATAAAGCTATAATTTGTGACCACAATTTATATTAACCATCATTAGATGTTTGACCTATGTGTCAAGGAACTAAGCATTTTACATTACAATTTTTTATGAGGTCTTTTTTTTAAGTATAATTTGTAGCTGTTAATAATAACTAAGACAACTGGAAAAGTTGGTTTTCCATCAATGTCCATGTCTCTTAAGCCATATTCTTTCCTCCTAGGATCACCTAGAAAGGTGACCACCTAGGAAGCTCTTAGAAGTAGGATTATCCAGACACTAACCCAGAACAACTAAATCATGAACTTTATAGTGTAGAACCTAGATATCAATAATTCTGAAACTTCCCAGGTGACTCCAACATGCATCTAAGGTTGGGAAATTCTGGTCTAGAAGAAATACTATATTTTAATTCTTTTATTAAAAATTTTTAATGTTTTATTTATTTTTGAGAGCAAGAGAGACAGAGACAGAGTATAAGAGGGGGAGGGGCAGAGAGAGAGGGAGACACAGAATCCAAAGAAGGCTCCAGACTCTGAGCTGTCAGCACAGAGCCCTACGCAGGGCTCAAACTTCCAAACTGTGAGATCATGACCTGAGCCACACGGGTGCCCCTAGAATAAATACTATTAACAAGTAGTTTAAGGAAAGGCAAAATTGATATACTTTTGTCCAATAATTCTAAGCTTTGAAATAAAAATCAAAGCTAGTTGCTATTCCTTTGCAATAAATAAATTTGTTATAGTACAAATGACATCTGTAACTTGGACAGCTCCAGTTTAATCTTAGTATAAGCTAGTTAAAAGGCATCAAAAGCCTTTGTTTCTTTAGCCCTCAAAGTTTAGGCTTTAGTAATCACTTCAAAAAAGTTGCTTTCTTGGTGAAAAAAGATCACCAACCCAGTAAAAGGCTACAGTTAGCTGTAATGGGAGAAGAGCAATGAATACGAGTAGAATCTCATATATGCTTTCTTATCTTAGAAATTTCTCTTCCTATCACAGCTTATTCAGGTCTAAGACTCTGAATTTCTAGTTTGAACTTCATTTGCTGTCCTCCTCATTAGATACTGAGCCCCATAATCAAATGGTTGCCTTATGTTTGCTATACAGTACATCTAGAGTTTTAGTTTAGCTCAGAGGAACTTCAGGTCCAAAGTAACACATAGAATATTTCTAAGTCCTCTTTAACATTGGCCTTTTTACCTTTTGGGATAAATTTAGCTCTGTGTTCATACAAGTATCATAATGACTTTTTTTTTCTCTTAGGAAAGAAAGAAGAAATTTTTCACATTAAATTTTTTTCTCCCCTCTATTCCATGTCTTTCTGTCTTTCTTTCTTTCTTTCTTTTCTTTCTTTTCTTTCTTTTCTTTCTTTTCTTTCTTTCCTTCCCTTGGCATAGTCATTTGGTATAAACCTAGTCTATTTCTTTCTTTAAGGAACTATAATTTGAATCTAATAATACAAAGCTATTAAAGCTTTTTCTTAAGCCTTTCATATAGACACTGCTTGCTTTAGGAATTTGACTTCACAAAATATAAAATAACCAGTTAAGTGACTAATGTCATTCCCAGGTTCCATTTTTGTTACTATACTTTCCTATCACTTTGGTGAACTTTCTAGATGATTATTGTCAGAGTTGACTGTTCATCTGCTGGAAGTACATTAAGGTTTATTGCATTAAGGTTCTAATCCTTTTGCTGTCCTCTTCCAGATTGGCGTCCTCTAGAAAGTAGCATTGACATTTGTAACTGTTATGAGACTTGAACTTGTAAGAAGTCCCATCCCTCCCCAAAACTGGCCTGAAGCCTTTGGGAGAAAGGTGAATGAGAAATTGTATTGTGATGGGGAGGAAAGTTTTTCCTTTATCCTTCAAGATTCTTCTGGTTGGTTTAAGAATTTGGGGTGCCTGGGTGGCTCAGTCGGTTAAGTGGCCGACTTCGGTTCAGGTCACCATCTCACGGTCTGTGAGTTCGAGCCCCGCGTCGGGCTCTGTGCTGACAGCTCAGAGCCTGGAGCCTGTTTCAGATTCTGTGTCTCCCTCTCTCTGACCCTCGCCCGTTCATGCTCTGTCTCTCTCTGTCTCAAAAATAAATAAACGTTAAAAAAAAATTTTTAAAAAGAATTAAATTGACATGACTCAAAAATAAATGAACATTAAAACAAACAAATAAATAAAATAACATAAAATAAAATAGAGAGGTGCCTGGTGGCTCAGTCCAACTTTGGCTCAGGTGAGGACCTCAAAGTTCGTGAGTTTAGGCCCTGCATCAGCACAGAGCTTACTTTGGATCCTCTGTCCCTCTCTCTCTCTCTCTGCCCCTTCCCTGCTTACACTATCTCTTCCTCTCAAAATTAAACATTGGAAAAAGGAATTACATTGACATGAAACAGATAAACAGGAGAAAATCAAATTTAAATATGTACATATAGAGAATACACATAAACATGCGATTCCAAGGACAATCAGGCACAGTGAGGTATATAGGTCATCCTGAACTAAGGAGAGGTGGGTAGGAGTCTGGGACTTCAAAGGAAAGGAAAGCAATTGACAGGAAAATGAAAAAGAGGACTGTTTGTTAAGCAAATGGTTTTTGGACTTTTCAGAAAAAAATGGGACATAAATTGAACTTTTTAAATTTTTTTTTCAACGTTTATTTATTTTTGGGACAGAGAGAGACAGAGCATGAACGGGGGAGGGACAGAGAGAGAGGGAGACACAGAATCGGAAACAGGCTCCAGGCTCTGAGCCATCAGCCCAGAGCCCGACGCGGGGCTCGAACTCACAGACCGCGAGATCGTGACCTGGCTGAAGTCGGACGCTTAACCGACTGCGCCACCCAGGCGCCCCCATAAATTGAACTTTGACCAAACAGACCTTACTAGGTTCCTCCCTGTCTGTCATACCTAGGCCATTTTATGTCATAGCTATCTATGGCGGTAACTGTCTTCCTGGAGCAGGTCCTGTATCTAAATTATTTTAGGCAGTTAGACAGAAGGTCAGAATTTCTTCCTGGGTCTCTTGGGCTTTGTTTGTTTTCAGCTTGAAATAATCCGCATGCCAAGGTAGCACATCTTGGAACAATTCATTCTGAAGCCCTGTAGTTGCTATTGGCTTTTGGAGTTGGAACCATAATGATTGCCGCTTTCTTTACAACATTATGGTACAGAAGACTGAAGGAATCTGTTTGAAATAGTTTTACCACTATCCTGGAAACCTGATGTATGTGGTCAGTTGCTGTTTGGTTTCCGTGTTTGCGTAAGGCTTCTTAAAACCGGAAGAGAAGCCATAACAGATCACAACAGTCCGAGACTATAAGGCAGTCCATCTGTAACTGCACAATAGCTTCAACAATTCACATTTTGGCTACAATGATAACTTCTTGTCTCCTGGCGTCCTATCCTCTTCCCTTCCCCCCTTCAGTCGGTCCTTACATTCAGTCAACTTGTTTTCAGCAGGAGCCCCTGAGTCTTAGTTCTCTCCCCACCCCTCTGCCCACCCTTCAAACATTAGCTCCTTTAGCTCTCATCTGTTGCCTGCCAGAAATTTAGGACTGTGCAAGGCTAAGATAGATTATTGTGGGTGTACCAAAAGATCAAGGTTTTGTACACAAGACATTGTCTTTAAATTGCTTAGACGGGAAGAGATGTGATCTCTGATTCTGGAATCTCATGTTTGGATGGGATTCATTATCTCTCATTTGCACTGCTTTTCTAGGACCCTTTGCGTTGCAACTGGGACCTATGTTTCTCAAAATTCCATGTGTTCACCCAGGGATGGTTATCTACTAGACAGAGGATAGTAAGTTCATGAGGGAAGGAAAGATAGGAAAATAAGAAGTGATAGAAAGCAGGGCATCAGAATCCTCTGAAGAGCTGTTTCTAAATCCCATCTGTATTGGCCGCACCAACACCCAAAGCTATCTCTAAAAAAACAAAGTTAAAAGGAGCAGTTGGGCCAAAGGCAAAGAGAAACAGTGCTGAAAATTTCTCACATTTAGGGGTGCATTTTGTATTTGAGTTGTAGGGAAGTCTTCATTGCTTTCAAAAATCCTAGTTTTGAGGAGGGAAAATTAAGCTCTGTAACACCTAAGTGCTTTCTTTAGCTAACTATCCTTATCTTTAGGCATTATTATTGGGAGAGAAGAAAATAGGTTTTCCTAACTATGATTTTTTTTGGAGAATAGAATAAATCTGGCTCTGATGATAGCCTTGGTTTATGCCCTCCTGGGGAAAGGAGATAAGCACAGTATCCCCCTTTCTATAGCACAGCCAAGAACTCACATAGGAATTCTTAAAGAGACAGGATAGCTGGACATAAGTTTCTTAAACAATCTTGTCAAGAAAATGCAGGAAAGACAAGTTCATTTGTTTCTGCTGAACAGGGAGAGCCACTTTTAGATGTCTTTTAGGGATCTGTGTGTTATTTAATTTGCATTGACCACTTCTAAGTTTGACACCTCGATGATTTCTCAGAGCAGAACAGTAAGTTCATTTTAATGTAAAAGCACTACTTTTTAGACAAGTTCATCTCTAGATTCAGTCCGCAAATATAGTGGTAGGTCACATGCAAAAGCAGCTTAGTGCATGGAAATATCAGCTGGGGGATGGGTTATGTCGCCAGAAATGAGAATCAAAAAACAAACCAACAACTAGAGTCAAACAGGTCAGTTCAATTCTCTGATTCTGGCTAGTATTAAAATTAGATTTAAATACTTGTATTTGGGGATGGCTTTCAAACATTGGCAATTAGAATTGGAAGAGTCATTTGGAGTGCTGTTAAAACTCAGATTGCCAGGCCCCATCACCAGAGTTTGATTTAGGACAGCTGAGGTGAGGCCTGAGAATCTGCATTTCTGACAAGTTCCCAGGTAATGTTCATGTTGCTGCTCTGCAGACCACATTTGGAGACAGTTGGTTTAGAGAGTGACAATTGTAGGGGCCTGGTATTTTCATTTCTTATTTTCATTCCAGTATACTTAATTTTATTATTATTTTTAATTTTATAGGGGCGTGGTCTTAACAAGAACATAGGTCATACCTGGTGAAGAATGCATTTGCTAAAATTTTCTAATTACAATTGTTGCTATATAGAAAGTATTGCAACACCACATACCTTTCCACTCATCTGACATGGGGCTCGATCCCACGGGCCATGAGATCACGACCTGAGCTGCAATCGAGAGTCACATAGTTAACCCACTGAACCATCCAGGCGCACCTCCACTTATCTTTTAATGGAATACTTCACTCTTTTCCCTTTCATAGTAGCTCAGAATTTTCCTAACCACTGGTAGAAAAGTGGGATATGGACGTAACTTCTCATCACCTGTTCTTATTTTCATATACAGGCTGGGGACTTGGGCTTCCTCTCTCTCTGTCCCGATATCTTCCACAGCTATCAATACTGAGGCTCTCTGGCTCCTTCTGGGTTGAAATGAGCTAGCATGGCCCCATAGGTTTCTATTATCTTCTAGTCTCTTGATGATATCTTCCAGAAAATAACTTCTCCACTTGAAACTCTGATATCCTACAGTCTCTGAGGGGTTTTGCAGCTAATGGGGGAGAAGTTTCATTAGTGACCCCTTCCGAATGCAATTTCAGGCACTCTCCTATTAGCGTTCCTGATAGAGCTGTATCCTTAAAACTGTTCCTGGCGACTCTACCTCGACATTCCAGTGGTACATCCCTTATTAGTTCAAATACCATGAAACCTGACCTCACACTTAACAACTATCAATGAAAACTAGAGGGGGTGTGTGTAGATAGCAGCCCTTATCCCTTTTGAACCCATATCAGGTGAAGGACTCTGCCTTGCTAATTGTATAGATATCATCATTTTCCTATGGAAGGGACCATTACCCAATTAGTCCTTGTGCTAGCAGCAAGATTATAAGCCACAGGATATGGAATATGATTGATTTAAGCCATTTGTGGTAATCAAATTCTTATTTGCCAGTAATTTGACTACGGGAGGACATGTGGCTAATTCTCACTAGTGACATAAGGGAATCTTAGGTCTTTTGGGGATAATTTTCTTCCCTCAGAGAGAAGGTACAAATACAGCTTTTCTCTCCACTCTCTTTGTTTCTACTTTGGCTACTCCTCTGTGAAGATATATTGCTTGGAAACGCTGCAGTCATCTTGTGACCACGAGGGAAAGTGAGGTCATTTCAGAGATGCTCCCTCAAAGCCCTGACATGACTGAGCCACTGAATCATCTGGGGGAACTACCTAACTTTGGACTTCTATTTATTTAAGAGAATAACTTTTAGGGGTGCCTTGTGGCTCAGTCGGCTAAGCTCCCAACTCTTGATACTAGCTCAGGTTGTGATCTCATGGTTCTGAGATCAGCTCAGTGCTAACAGTGTGGAGACTGCTTAGGATTCTCTCTCCCTCTGTCTCTGCCCCTCCTCCACTCTTGCTCTTGCACGCATGCATTCTCTCTCTCTCTCTCTCCCCCAAAATAAATAAACTTAAAATACAAGAAAATAACTTTTACTTAGGCCGCTCTTGTTTGTTTGTTTTTTAAGTAATTGAATTTTAATAAATTCTAACTGGTCACTAATGAAAGGTATATTAGGTCTTTGTTAAATAGCAAAAGCACAGGCCACTTATTTTCCAGGTTTGTTTTAGAGAATGGCCTTTGCTTCCCCAAAGGAGTAAAACTCACCCTTCTGTCTCCATAGGGAAGGAGACAGATGAATGGCTTTTGGCACAAACTCACCAAGGACAGTGAGAAGAGTCTGGTTTTCTTAAGCCCTAATTAATCTCACCTGGTTCACAGCCACCAACAACATTGCCAAACTGATTTTTTTTTTAATTACCAAGTGCTATGGCAATTATCACAATATTATGACATCGCTAATACAATATAGCCCAGCTAAAATACAGAGCACTCTCTGGAGAGAAAAGCAGAGAAGCTTGTGGTCGAGCGGGTTCTGAACTTTCTGTTCTACCTAGCAGATGAGAGGATGGGGAGGTAGAGGGCAGGTTCAGCATGCTATTCTGTTCCATATCATCAGTATGTTGCTGTAGTGCTGAGACACCTGTTAGCTCTGGAGATGCCCCTTCACAGATGCTGTTGCCCAAACAGCCCATGACTCAATGACACTGTGTTGACTGACTTCACTTGACGAAGGGTGGAAATTCTGTAACCAAGGACCATTCTCCCAGCTGGATGAAACTTTGGTTCTGATTAGGCCCTTCAATGCCCTTCCCCTTCCACTTGGCCATGGATCCTAAAATTCTTCTCACTGGGCCTTCTTTTAGGTTTGGATTTTATGTGAAGAAGTTACTGCGTGTGTGCGGGGGGATTGGGGGGGATTGAAGAATGCTGCTTTTTCTCTTCAGAAGGGAGGTAATTTACTCAGATTAGGACTTTGTGGCCATGCTAATGGACTAAATTCCTTTGGATTAGATGCTTATGTTATGTAGTTGATAGAACCAAGGACAAGTGATATACTCTTAAAAAAAAAAAAGCCTGCAGTGTAAGGTACAGGGTGCTATGTGGTTCTTAGGAGATGTAGTATATAGCTGGGGGAAGACAATGTGATCTTCCCAGTGTTATGACAATAATTAGGGACAATACCAGTAGTGGTGAACTACTATTGGGTTCTTTGATCACTGACTCTTAGGCTCCCAAGCTAAGAGCAGTGACAAAGCGCAGGTGACAAAGGTTCCCATACCTTTCCGATCAACAGAATCAATTAGTAATTTTCTTAACCTAGAGATTTATAGGTTCCACCCTGGAGCTACAAAATCAGAATCACAGCATGCTTGGGAAATACTGTTCTTGAGGAATTATTTTTAGGATTTAGCTTCCTTTTTCTATGATTCTAAACTTTAGATGATAATCCCAAGGAATGCATGATCTAATGTTACCCCTTTATAGGGGACTCTTATTCCAGATGATAATTGGTTAGGTCTGGAATATTGTCTCTTGTTCTTATGACTATACCTCCTTTTTTTCAAAAGACTCTTCAGAGGCAGAAGGGAATGCAGTGGGTGAAGTTAGAACGTGGGAAGGAAAGGCACATTTAGGGAAAGGCGAATAGGTGACTCAGGTTGGTTTCTATTGTTGGGGAGGAAAATGTTTTTTCTATCCTTCAAGATTCTTCTAGCTGGTCTAAGAACTGAATCAATACAAGACAGACTAACAGGGGGGAAATTTTTAATTACGTGCTCACGGAGGCCCAGTAATAAAATCGGGACCAAAGAAATGACCAAGGCAGGCAGGTTTCATACTTTTTAGACAAAGAAACAATAAATCCATGAGGAATTGACAGGACAAAGAAAATTGATGTTTGAGAGTTAAAATTAGTAAGGAATTATAAACAGAATTTGGGCTAGGCCAGTAAATTAATACAAGCAACAAAGTTTGTTTATATAATTTCTCGGCCCTGAATTCCCCATCTCTGGTGGTAAGGATGTCTCTTTACCTCCTGGTACAGAGATGGTACTTTTCACATGGGAGATTTCTTTTCTACTTTTTGGAGAAAAAGTAGGGTCAGCGTGTTGTTGCACTTGCTGTTTCTTAAGTAAAGGGCACATTTTGTGGGGGCCTGCCCTTGGTGCCCACAACATAAAGTCGTGAGAGGTGATCACATAGGAAATATACCAGTTTATCAGGCTGTAGACAGCTGTCATTGTGAGGCTGAGGTTTTAACAGCAGGAAATCGTGTCGGTGAAGGTTGATAGTATTCAGTCACTTAGGATGGTTACTCAGTAGCGATGGGCATTGGTTGGCTAGCAATCTTTCATCACCACAGTCCAGTCTACCTGAATGAGGATGGCAACTGTGATGGTTGAAAGCAAGGAACATGTGGAAGAGTAACAAGTGAAAGACAATGACTGGCTGTAGGGCACAAGGGAGAGAAGCCTCAAGAAAATGACAAAATTTCTAAACTTTGTGCTGTAGGGACAATAAAAGACGGTAACTGAATTGGAAAAGATATTTGATTTGGGAGAGAGAAAAGTGTGGTTTTTAACATTATTGAAGAGATAGTAGCAATCCACAAGTGAACAAGCCAAGTGCCTGACTGAGGCTGTGTGGAAGGAGGTTCTACTTGGAAGGCAAGTTTCATTCTGCATTCTTCAAGCTAAGCATGTTGCTGGGTGCATACACATACATTTGACTTTTGAATGACTCGTAAGACTGAGAAAGAAAAGACCAGTGCTTTTTAGGAGTTTGCCTAATGGGCCTCAACTCTTATACAAACAGAATGGTTTTGTTTTGGTTTCATTTTTTTTTTCACCATCACTATATTTAAATATTCTCTGGATCTGATTTCCATGTCCTTTGATGATATTTTATTATAGATTCCTCGGCTTCCTAATGGTTTTGATTATTAGAAGAGTCTCCTTTTGGTAATTTTAAAACTCCCAGGAACGAAAATCCAATCCTATGTGATTTAAAAGTAGAGTCTTAAATTCTGATCACACATTCTAATTCTCACCCCTTTGTGACCCCTAAGATGCATGGGAAAGGGTGCAATCTGTCCCTTTACAATTTCTGATCTTTCCCCTTTTCTCTAACTGCTGAGCCCTCAAGACCATAATCAATGTTGGGCTAGGAGGACAGACAGGTGATAGAAAAAGGAGCTACTGTTTTACCTGGCTGGTGTTTTTTGTAGTTATCTATACAGCTGGCACCCCAAGAGTGGCGGGGATTTGGTGGCCAGCCATTTTTTAGAGGTCTCTCCTTTTAACAGTTTTATTGCATGGAGTATATGCTTTGTGACTGGCTACCATTGTCTATCCCACTCCAGTCCTGTCCAAGCAAATCTAAGTTGGACGAATATCAAACAAAGGACCAGCCTTTGTCCCCTCGTTGTTCACTCTTGCCAACCAACTTCTTTATGAGGTGTGTTTAAGATGTGCTGAGCCTGGCTTCATGCATTTTGTTTTTCTAAATAGCAGAAGCGCACATCAAATGCCCTCTTTTCTTGCTTTGCCTTTGGGCTGCTTAAGAACCTCCTTCCCCCAGAATGCTCCTGGCTGGACATAGGCATTAGTCTCTATGACATTCTTTGTCCCTGAGTTTCATTATCCAACATACAGTTCTCATGCTGTGTGGGCTGAGGCCTGTGAGTTTCTGAAGCCCAGTCATCATCTAGTTGGGGAATGAGGCCTCAGTCCTCTTTTCTTGCAGACCCCCCCCCCATTTTCTTTTTTAAAATGTTTATTTTTGAGAGAGAGACAAAGACAGAGAACGAGCAAGCATGAGCAGGGGTGGGGCAAAGAGAGGTAGGGAGACACAGAATCTGAAACAGACCCCCCATTAACTCAAAGAATGAGTCTCTTGGAGCCACTCTCACTTGGTTTGAGAAGAAGGAGGAACAGAAACATAGTAAAAGCACTCTCCCCCAAGCCTATTGTTCCTGATTCTTTGGCCTCACATTGAATATCTAGTCTTTTCTCTCTATAGGCTGAGAATAGTAGGTGGAGGAGGTTAATCCACATTACAACATATGCTGTGAGGCTATATCTACTATTTTTTTTTTTTTTTAGAATGTGGCCATATTAATTGCCTATTGTCTAGAGCTTTAGCTAAAAATCTGAGATAACAGAAAAAGTCCCTCAGCATCCTACTATGATATAAACCAATATCATTTAGTAGTTCTACTAAGTGCCAGATGCTGTTTCAGGTACCGAGGATCACAGACAAGGTCTTTGCTTTCATTACGTTTGTCCTCTTCTTGGAGAGTAGGGACAAGCGACAGGAAACAGCAAATGAATAGGAAAATAACAAGTTCATAGCATGTGAACTGTGCAGAGTTAAAACAGGGGATCTATCAGTGACTGGATGATGAATCTGGAGCGGGTGGGGCAGGCAATGAAAGAGAGGACAGAGCTATTAAAGCTGTTCGGTGTTGACATTCACTTGACAGGGTGAGGCCCTGGGGATAGTTAGGCTCACACAGTAGTACTGGGGTCAGCCAAATACAGCCGAATCAGACCTGCCATGCGTTTGTGCAAATAAGGTTTAATTGGGACACAGTCACACCCATTTGTCAACATATTATCTGTGGTTGTTTTTGTATGCCAACTACAGGGTTGAGCAGATGAGACAGAGATCGTATGGTCTGTGGGCCTAAAATACTGACTCTCTGGTCCTTTACAGAACAAGTTGGTGGATCCCTGATTTAAAACTAAAAGGTGTCGTGGAGTAGAGTGTACTAAGCATCTGAAGAACGTACCGAAGTGGCATTTATTTTTATTCTTTGGTGAATTACCTAGACATATTTCTTCCTCCTGTACATTCAGTCCATCACAGAATCATGGAAGACCTACATGTGGTTGCTTCATACTGATGAGAATCGCTTACCATTTATTGACTGAGCATCTGTTTATTGAATAAGCATGGGGATTCGCTTGGCCTACTCATCGGACATAGTTAGCTTCTCTCTGTGGTGGAGTATTTGATTTAGATGATCCAGAATCTGCCATAAATATCAGAGCCTTCTCAGAGCCAGGTTTAGATTCTCACTTACGGAGTGTGAGTTTTCCGGCGTTTGTGCCCAGAAATGCCGTCACAGATGTTTAAGCCCATTTCCTGGCATGTTTATTTCCTGCTGTTTGGCTCCTGTGAAATATTTTTAAGTGTTTTTCCTTTTCTAATTTGTGTCCTCTACAAAATGTTTGTCAAATATTGATTCTCTTCCACAATGGGGCTTGAATGCAGCTGATGGCCGTTTTGTTTCACGACTTTGATTCATGCAGCTCTTGGCCACTGCCAAAGTCCTCCTCTGTGTACCAGCTTCATCCCGTGACCTCAGCTCTGCACTGGGAACAGGGTTTGTTTAATGGTCGCAGCTGGGGGACCACACATCCTCTTCCTGATTTTATAAGCTGTGTTGCTATAGAGCTTTTCATCTATGGTCTCAATGCCTTTCCCGGTTCTAACTGAGGTAATACAACAGCCCTGCTCTAGAAGATATAATTATGTTCGTTCTTTTGTGCAGACGCAAACAAGGTAAAAGAATTTGTCCAAGTTCATGCAGGGAGTCCTCAATTATCCCCAAAACAAAGCATATGGTGCTACTTTTTTTTCTGTAAAATATGCAAATGTGATCAGACCTTGTTAAGATCACAATTTTCCATCTCATTCCCTAATTCCACCTACCCTCCTCCCTGTTCCACGTCTCGTTAATGTCTTTTCAGTTTGTATGCACCAGCTTCTCCAGCAGCTTTCTGGATCTTTTCTCCTGATGTGACCCCACTTTCTGTTGTTTATACCAATTCCAGTGCTTTTCATTATTAAACTGCTTCTGCAGGGGGTCCCAGATGCATTCAAATTTGCCATCATGCCACAAATCTGAGCCCTCAGAACCCTATATTTACTGCCATTCTTCAGCTTGACCAGACTCACCTCACAATTTAGCATTGATTTCTCTGGTCTTACTTTCCATCACTGTTCTTTCTTGTCTTTTTTTTCCCCCCATTCTTGGCCTTCATTTGTGTTCTCTGAAAGCACACAGGTTTCATGGATTTTATGTTTTTCCCCCACTACTTTTCTTCTTCTGATTGATTCCATGATTACCCCTTTCACAACCTACATTTCTTCAAATAGTCCAGAACCTTCCCTATCTCCACATTTCGACATTGAATGTTCTATCTCAACCACACAGGGTAAAAGAGAAAGTTTGCCTGGACTTCATCTTCAGAATCATCTTGATTACAACAAAATATTCCATTTACCTATAGGTTATAGTCATTGCTGGGTTTTAAGGAAAGAGAAGAACAGGAAATCTTTTCTCAATGAGTTTTTTGATATTATACTTTGGGAGCTCATACTTAAAGAGATCCAGTCTAGCATGAAATGATGGTGTCTGTTGGATAGATCTTGGAAGTTGGAAAAAATATGAGAAAATTTCATTATATACTTTCCAATTAATATGATCTTTCAGTTTAGAAATGAATACCATGGGAAGAATATAAGACTATAAAACTAGCCTCAGGTTCATTTTTAAATATTTCATGTTTTATTTTCTACTAGCTTCCCCCCCCCCCCTTTCATTCTTCTTCCAACCCGTCAATCCTCTTTCGACACTGCTCGTCGTAGTAATCTTTGTAACATTTGAATCTGAATCTGCCATTGCCTTGAAATAGTCCTTCTCTGGCTCATTGCCTAAAGGTCAAGGTTCACACTCTATAGTGGTCGATACAAACTCTTCATCATCTAACTTGTATTATTTTATCTTGCTCTGTTTGGAATGTCCTCTCTGCTTCTCCCTTGCCTTCCTGTCTATTTTCTAATATAGGAAGGAGTATGGACTCATCTGGAAGGATTCAGTAAAAACCTCACATCCTCTATTACTTCTTTTATGACCATCTTCTCTGCGGGAAGAATTGACCATCTTTTCCTTTCTGCTAAAGCACTGGGAATACAGGACTTATGACGAGACTCTTCACTCATCTAGAGGGAATTGTGCATTATTTAATGGCAAATTTGGAACCAAGTTCTAGACCTCGGGTATAGGCATAGAAATAAATTTTCAGACTCCAACCAAATGCCTGAAATGAACAGAATCATGAACCAAGCCCCATGATGAATTTCAGTGGTATGTGGGATATAGACAGCTACATTATAGGCCAAACTTACTGGTTTATTGTTTCTAATCTAGCAAAATATCTTGAACTGGAACTTAAGTGTTACATCCTTAAGCTACAGCATAAAATACTGTGATATTTAAATTGCATGTTTGTTTCACTCGAGTCCCTTATTCCTCTCTTCATAATGAGCCCAATGACACTACTAATATCATCAGCTTTATTCACTGACACCACATCGCTGCAGTGTTCTGCTTGGAACCTTATCCTAAACAAGGAGCACATGGGAGGCAAATCTTATTTCCTGTGCTGACAATATCTGATGTCTCACACTGAGACACAGTAGTGGCCTGAGACAACTATTGCTGCTTAAATGTTGGGAAAGTTGTCTGCTTTCCCCTATTATACATCTATCACATATGATTTGTAAACTCTTAAGAAAATACAAGTAAAAATAAGCAGAAGAAATATAAATTACCTATGAGTTATTTCCCATCCCCTTCCCCCAAAGCAGGGTCTTATCTTTTGGATAAAATTTCATCTAATACCTTTCTACGTATTGTGCTTCTATGACATTATTCTACACATTGTGCTTCTTTTTTTAAAATACAAGATATTCATGTATTTTATTTTATTTTTTAAATTTAAATTCAAGTTAGTTAACATACAGTGTAGTCTTGGTTTCAGGGATAGAAACCAGTGATTGATCTCTTACATATGACACCCAGTGCTCATCACTAAAAGTGCCCTCAATGCCCATCACCCATTCAACCCGTCTCCCCACCACCTCCCCTTGAGCAACCCTGTATTTAAGAGGCTCTTACGATTTGCCTCCCTTTGTGTTTTTATCTTATTTTTCCTTCTCTTCCCCTATGTTCATCTGTTGTGTTTCTTAAATTCCACATAAGAGCGAAATGATATGGTGTATATCTTTCTCTGACTTATTTCGCTTAACATAATACACCCTAGTTCATTCCACATTGTTGCAAATGGCAAGATTTCATTTTTTTTTATTGCTGAGTAATATTCCGTTATATATATATATATATATATATGTGTGTGTGTGTGTGTGTGTGTGTGTATACACACACACACACACACACATATATATATATATATATACACATATACATATACATATATCATATCTTCTTTGTCCATTCATCAGTCAATGGACTTTTGGGCTCTTCCCATATTTTGGCTATTGTTGATAGCACTGCTATAAACATTGGGGTACATATGCCCCTTTGACTCAGCATTTTTGTATTCTTTGAATAAATACCTAGTAGTGCAATTGCTGGGTCATAGGGTAGTTCTATTTTTAATTTTTTGAGGAACGTCCATCCTATTTTCCAGAGTGGCTGCCCCAGTTTGCATTCCCATCAACTGTGCAAAAGGGTTCCCCTTTTCTCTGCATCCTCACCAACATCTGTTATTTCCTGAGTTGTTAATTTTAGCCATTCTGACAACTGTGAGGTGGTATCTCATTGTGGTTTTATTTTTTTTTAATTTTTTTTAATGTTTTTATTTCTTTTTGAGACAGAGACAGAGTATGAGCAGGGGAGGGGCAGAGAGAGAGGGAGACACAGAATCTGAAGCAGGCTCCAGGCTCTGAGCTGTCAGCACAGAGCCCGACATGAGGCTCGAACTCACGGATTGTGAGATCATGACCTGAGCCAAAGTCGGACGCTTAACCGACTAAGCCACCCAGGCGCCCCTCTCATTGTGGTTTTAATTTGTATTTCCCTGATGATGAGTGATGTTGAGCATCTTCTCATGTGTCTGCTAGCCATCTAGATGTCTTCTTTGGAAAACTGTCTATCCATGTCATCTGCCCATTTCTTCACTGGATTATTTTTCGAGTGTTGAGTTTGGTAATTTCTTTATAGATTTTGGAAACTAACCATTTATCTGATATGTCTTTCACAAATATCTTCTCCTATTCTGTCTGTTGCCTTTTAATTTTGTTGATTGTTTCCTTTTCTGTGCAGCAGCTTTTTATCTTGGAGAGATCCCAATAGTTCATTTTTGTTTTTATTTCCCCTTGCCTTCAGAGACATGTCAAGTAAGAAGTTGCTGTGGCCAAGGTAAAGAGGTTGCTGCCTGTTTTCTCCTGTAGGATTTCGATGGTTTCTTGTCTCCCATTTAGGTCTTCCGTCTATTTTGAATTTATGTTTATGTATGGTGTGAGAACGTGGTCCAGTTTCATTCTTCTGCATGTCGCTGTCTAGTTTTCCCAGCACCATTTGCTGAAGAGACTGTCATTTTTCCATTTGATACTCTTTCCAGCTTTGTTGAAGATTAGCTGGCCATACATTAATGGGTCCAGTTCTGGGTTCTCTGTTCTATTCCCTATCTCTGTTCTATTCTCTATTCTCTATTCTATCTATTCCATTAATCTATGTGTCTTTTTTTTTTTTGTATCATTAATGTCTTGATGGCTACAGCTTTGTAATACAGCTTGAAGTCTGGAAGCATGATGCCTCCAGCTTTGGCTTTCTTTTTCAACAATACTTTGGCTATTCATGTATTTTAGGTCCACTTTTTCAATTCACATTCAAAGACTTGAAACTAGAAGGAACCGGCAAGGCGATCCCATTCTGAATGTCTCATTTACTTACTGAGAAACTGAGACTACACAAATGTTACACACCTAATAAAGCAGAGAGCCAGAGCTTGGACTTTGATGTCTCCATATAAAACCAAATTCTGCTCTAAAATTGAAACACATTTTAAAAACTCAGTTATTGTTTATATTATTCATTTTGGGTTATTTTAGCTTTAGTGGTGGCATGACATAATTAAAGAAATAACTTTACATAAATAGAAGTCTAATATTTTGTCTCCAGTGCACATTAGATTTTATTAGCTTTAGTCATGTCATACATTCATAAAATCTGGCCAAATATCTAGAGGAATATAAAGTCGAAATGTATCCTGCTTAGGAAGAAAGGTCTTAGTATCTATCATTTCAACAAATTGCTTAGTTTATTGTACTGGGGGCAAAAAAGGAAAAAGAATCCTCTATTGTGATGCTACACATTTCAAAACAAAATCCAAAGGGATTTCGAGGGCAAGAAATCAATCCTCTCAGAATAACATCAATGTTAGTCAATATCATTAATTGTATTTCATTGTTTTTAGAGTTCTGACAGTAGTCACTCATCATCTTTAGGTCAAGGAGTGACAAGAGAATAATGCAGGATGCTGGAACAGACATAGACAAAGTATACCCGTGGGCTACAAGTTCCGGATGTTCTTCTGTAAATTAGAAACCTAAATCTACAGAGTAGAGTTTCCACTTACACCTACTGCAATGTAAGCCTTTTATTTCCACTCAAAAACTTTAAAAGTAATGCCTACAATTTACTTGCCATGTTCTTTATCTTGATTCTTCCCTTCCCCATCATTTATGCTTAGGTGTGTATATATAGAAGCTTTCTCCTTTCTCATCACCCATCTGCTTCTGGCTGAGCTCAAACTAGGTAACAACCGCCTGTCTGTGATCAAATGTTACACCCCAAACCACACATCATGACAACAGTGAACGCGTCAGGCAGGAGGAGGGAAAGGTGGCTAATTTTAAAGAATGGAAGCTGTGATTTGGACACAAATAGGAAATAGTAATAATCCCTGAAGTACCTGCCATTTAGAATGAGACGGGAAAAAAGCCAAACAAGCAGGGTGGTTATGATAAAATCCAGGTCTTTATAAGGAATCAATATCATTCCTTTTATGACATCACATCACAAAGCTGTCCAGTGTGTATGTGCACATTTCCAGGGAGAGATGACCTCTGATACTTTTGGTAAACAAACCTGAAAGTTGAAAGTTTTCTGTGGTTTCTGGCTTTGGACTGCCTGTAATCCTTTTCCATTGGGCTTAAAGGGGAGAAACTACTCATTTTATATGACAACACTTCTATCCTCTGCATAGACCTATCAGGCCCCCGCCCCACCCATGCCTCTCTGCTCTAAGATAAGCATGATTTTACTTCATACTTTTCTGATGTGGCAGGTCTCTTAGACTTCCTAGTCATATAGTTAATTCTAGAACCTTTCCAATATGGTCAACTACCTTTAGTGGAGAAGATATAGTAAGTGTGGTCTGACAGAGAGTGGACTGGGACTGACACGTTACCTTGTCCTGGTTGGTACACAGCTATGAATTCACAGCAATATTCACTTTCTTTTTGGTAGACTCACATGATTGACTTCCTGTAAGCTTACTGTCTATTCTACTATCTCATATTCCTGTGTTGTTTCCAAAATCTATTATGTTGACTTAGAATTGTATCGAAGTGACTTTTCTTACATAGATTTCTATTAATTTCCATTTTTATAGATTTTATCAATCATTCCATTTTATTAAAGATATATTTGGATTGAAAAATGAAAATATCAGATGCTCTCAGGGGACAGGAGGGAATACTTGGCCATGGACATCTTGACGATCTGGTTTCTTGTGGCCATTTGCGGAGACGATGTGGATTTCTGCTGGTTTTCATCAGGGTGTCCACGGTCTGAGGACCGTGTCCTCAGGGTGTCCAGGATCTCACGGTTGTGAGATCAAGCCCCAAGTCATTCTCGGCGCTGAGTGTGGAGGCTGCTTAAGATTCTTTCTCTCTCTCTCTTCCTCTGCCCTTCCCATGCTCGTTCTCTCTCTCTCTTTCTCTCTCTCAGAAAAATGAAAAAAAAAAACAAAAAAGACAAGACATATTTTACTGTGAACAGTTTTACATATATACAAAAGCAAAGAGAATAATACAATAAATTCAACATACCCCTCTTTGAAAATTCATTTGAATTCAACTATTACCAATACCTGGCCAATATCTTGTTTAATCTGTACCTCTACTTATTCTGTCTGTATTATTTTTGAGTCAATCTCAGAAATCACATTTTATTTCTAAATATTTTATTATATATTTTAAATGGTAAGGTCTCTTTGTTCTAACAAAACCACCATATCAATGTCATAACTGAAAAAGCATTACCAATAATTCCTTAGTATCCTTAGATATTAAGGCAGTGTTGATATTTCCAGAATTATCTTTCACATGTTTTTTCTTTGCATTGCTTTTCTTTCTTTCTTTCTTTCTTTCTTTCTTTCTTTCTTTCTTTCTTTCTTTCTTTCCCTTTTCCCCAATTTTGTTTGAATCAGTATATATATCACAACTGGTTTGTTGGTTTCTTGTCTGTCAAGACTTTTTTCATTTTATATATATATATATATATATATATATATATATATATATATATCTCCATCCTATAGATTTTACCACAGTGTGAATTTTTAACTGAATCTACTTAATATGTTTTGAAACACTTAATATGTTTTGTGTGTTTCTTTGTTCTTTGAATTTTCTGTAATTCATTAGTTAGATCTATAAACGCAATTAAATTCACGTTCCTATTGACTTGTTTACTTTTGCGAGACTACTTCATAGGTGGTATTGTTCTGTGTTCTTCCATTAGGAGGCATACGATGTTTGGTTGCCTCTCTTTCTGGAACACTAGTAGCCCTTGAAAACCATTGCATAAACCCATTAGCCCACTAGAGGTTGTATGATGTCTGTCATTCATTTGCATTTATTAGCCATAATTTATATAAAAGGAAACATTCCTTCTTCAACAATTATGTTACCATGTTGTGCAGATTTCATAATAAAATCAGGGTAAATAGTCACCTCACTTTATATATATGAGATAATGAAGCAGTTCTCTAGCATCTCCCAGAAGTGACCAGCGGAATTTGTGTGTTGTGTTTAGTATCTGTATGCCCTCGTGGTCTTAAATGTATTGAATGTGTTTCCATTTATTATACTTATTGCCTTTATTGGTCTTTAAATTGTCCCTTTTTTGACCTGTAGGCATTTAGTTTAGATTCTTACTCTTTTTCAAAGGACTCTATTGGTCTCTGGTAATATCATTACTTTCTGCTCTCCCGGGGCCATGTTTTTATCCAGAATGTTGAAGGAGTTGTAAACAGAGACCAATATCTCCGATGGGTCCAATGATCAGAGTATCTTTATTGAAAGAACAAGAGGAGGCACTTTCATGGCCAAGTGAGTCTAGAGTTTGCTTTCTAAAGCAAATAAAGAGTTTAATTAAAACCAACAAAGATGGGGTACCTGGGTGGCTCAGTCAGTTAAGCGTCCAACTTAGGCTCAGGTCATGATCAGTTTGTGAGTTCAAGCCCCTCATTGGGCTCTGCGCTGACAGTGTGGAGCCTGCTTGGGATTCTCTCTCTCTCTCTCTCTCTCTCTCTCTCTGAAAAAAAGTAAAATTAAAAAAAAGGTAACTATGGTTTAATACTTGGTTTCATATTCAAAGATGAAGCATGGAGTTGCCCTGATAGACTTTATCTGGATGCTTAACCAACTGATCAACCCACATGACCCCAAAATAACACTTTAAGATTAGACGTTTGTTTCTGTTTTCAGGGACCCTAGGTTCAATGTCCATAATAGTGCCCAAATCATGTAATCACAGAGGCAAGTATATACGTCAATTATGATCAAAATACCATCTCACATTTGTATAATGTTTCAAACTTCTTACAGTGCTTTAACATACATTGTCTCCATTTGATTGAAGTCTTTATAACAGTTGTTTAAGGGGAAGAATTAACTCAAGGATTATACTAGTAGGTTGTTACTTTCTGGCGAAATCTAAGGGATGTTGTTTCTCTGTGGCAAAATATGTGAAATAGTAGACCAAAACCTTCTGACTTCATTCTGGTAGTTTTGGTGTTACAGTACGGAAAAACATGAAGTTAGTTAGGGTTATAAAAATAGAGTAACAAATTTCCCTCTCAGTATATATGATTTTTATAATGTTCATACTTAGGAACCCAGTTGGATACACCAAGGATTTTTATCACACGATAGAGGTCAACATGGTGACTTCACCTATTGCTTTAATAGGATTAAATGTTTTCCTCCCTTATATTTCATTTATCTCACTTAAAATATATATATTTTCATATTCTTTAAGAAGTCAGAGTATTGAATATCTCCAACCATTTCAGTGACATGTCTGGAAATTACAGGAATGTCTTTCTGAAATCTATTTGCCAAGAGGTAGACTTCTGGGCTTGAAGAAACTAAAGAGCAATTTGTAGTTAGCTTCACCTTTACTATGGGACTGATCACTGCCTTATTTTCTGTTATGGTTACAATAGTTGTGTTCTTTGTCTCTACCACAAGATTGTGATTTCATGGCTTGGGCAAGAGATAATTATGGAATGAGATGCAGGCTATGTGTGAGGCATCTAGCACTACACGGTGTGCTGTGTCGAGAAGATGATTGTGACAGAGTCCCCACTCATGAGGAGGTCCAGTTTAGTGGCGTTAGGGGTGCCCCAAGTGCTTAGAAGAGTACTCCTGAGCATAAAACAAGAGCTCATTGTTGATCTCAACTACAGTTATGCTGATATTTGTCACTATTCCATAAGAGAGCTGATTACAGTGTTCTCACAGTACATTTGCATCAATGTGACTTATTTTCTATAAAAAATTAATACACAAAGAAACACTTGTTTGACACCTTTTTCAAAAAAGGAACAGAACAATGTAGAGGGTCTAGAACCAACTTCTGCTAGGATTTAGGAATCTGAAAGCGTCTCTCACTGTCTTGGTAGCCATGGCTGATGTGGCTCATTTCATTAAAGGGGCTGTACTTCTCTTCCTGCCTTACCACACTACCAGATGCTATTGTTCTGACCATCAATGATTTTTTTGAGTAAGTAGAGTAACATTTATTTCTGAAAAATTACCAGAAGTAATTCTAAATTCCAAGACCATTGGCCAGTTGCTAGCATCTCCATTTCTTAGCATCACTAAGCTGGACAAGGCAGGGTCAGTTCTCCTTCTTGTTATTCTGTTACCCTCACTACACAGGTGATAAGGAAAACTTTGCTTTCCAGATCTTCTTTTCAAAAAGAATTCCTGATCAAAGAATTTTCCATTAAACAGATGAGACTATTGACCTTAACTGAAAGATCTAATATTGACATGCTACCTCTAAGTATCCAAATCTTAATGGCCTCTGCCTACAAAGCCCTTTCATACAGCTTTCATCTTCAAATGTAAATAAACTGTAAGCTTTAGAATCTGCTAAGGTGTCCTAATTACAAGTACTTGCTTTTATGGCTGCCTTTCGTAACGTATTTGACATTAGTTTCTCTTATTTGAATGCTGGTAATTTCAGCAACTCCAACACTGTAGAGCCTTAGAGTATATCTAGTTTTTGGCTAATTGTTGGCACTTGTTAATTGATTAATGAGGTCAATGAGTTATCCAGTATCCTTTACTTTTCCAACCACTGACACAATGATGATGCATTTCAGGTCTAGAGCACCCTCAAGGTCCATCAAGGACTGTTGAGAGAAAAGTAAGCCTCTACCCTTCAGCGACAGTTTTTAGGAACTTGCCATTTCTCTGATTAATTTACATATATTTTTTCTAAGTCTCTGCTTTGCTGTCCTCTTTCCAGTTTTAAGTGAATATTTTCTCTTTGCTCTAGCTCTCTGTATATGCTACTGTGGATTTCACAGAGCTAGTTTCCCACTCCAAGTTCTGTGTAAAGTAAACATTGTATGCTAATCAAGCTTTACTTAGATAAAGAAGAACCTCAGCCCATCCTGAGATATGATGGAATTAGATTAACAGTGTCCACTATATTCTCTTTTAACTTCTCATTAAAATAATAATGACAAATAAAAGGATATTCAATTATATTTGGAAATTATGGACAACAACCAACAACTTTACTGTAGGGAAGAATTTCTACTGTTGGTTACATGGATCAGCTTATATGCAAAAATTACAATTAGTTGATTAGGTTAATCTAATTATCAGTTTAGCCAACAAAAGATTATATATACCTGGCTTAAAAAGTGAAACCCAACACCAAGCAGCCTCTTGGTAGAAATTTAGTAATTGTCTTCTAAGCTCATTCAGGTCATGTTTTCTGTTTATACCCTGTATACTATTTATACCTCATTGGAAATGCTATTTCTGTACTTAGAAAATACAATTCCTGGTATAAAATAGGGCATGAGTGGGGGTAAATAAGCAGTTGGGAACCATACACAATGATGTAGACTCTCCCTAGAAACCTTATGCTGATGAAGGAGCTATCAGAGAATGGGAGACACCTGAAAAAAAGGACTTGTTTCGGGAATATATAATATATGATCAAGAAGAACTATAATTAATTAAATGTCTTTCAAATAAAAATCCTTAGCATAGTTGGATAACCATGAGATTTAAAGACAGATGAATGGATAAATGGTGTAGGGATTGTGGTAAGAATTTTTGCAGCTAACATGGAACAGTCACTTGAATATTTGGGAAAGTCATACTTATTTGAAATATACTTCCATAAATCAAGAAACAAAAAAAAATTATAATGTGTCTTCTTTGTAATCCTATAAAATTTCAGGAAGCTCAAACATACATTTGAAAGTCCTTAAGTTGGTAATTGATAATTTTTAAATTTTTTATTTTATTTTATTATTTTACTTTTTAAAATATATTTCTTTTTTTAAATGTCTATTTTTTCAATTTTATTTTATTTTTATTACTTTTTAAATAACTTATTGTCAAGTTAGCTAACATACAGTTTATACAGTGTATAACATACAGTGTAGTTTTGACTACAGGAGTAGATTCCCATGATTCATCACTTACATACGATACCCAGTGCTCATCCCAGTAAGTGCCCTCCTCAATGCCCATTTCCCATTTTCCCTGCAATCCAACTCCCCACCCTCCATCAACCCTCAGTTTACTCTCTGTATTTAAGAGTCTCTTATGGTTTGCCTCCCTCTCTATTTTGTAACTTATTTTTCCTTTCCTTCCCCTGTGGTCTTTGGTTAACTTTCTCAAATTCTACATATGAGTTAAAACATGTGATATTTGAGGCTTTCCAAATTTTTTTCTTGTGATTGATTTCAAGTTCCATAGTGTTGTGATCCAAAAGTATACATGGTATTATCTTAATCCTTTTATATTTGTCGAAGGCTCTTTTGTGACCCAGTATATTATCTATTTTGGAGAATGTTCTATGTGCACTTGAGAAGAATGTGTATTCTGCTGATTTTGGATGAAAAGTTCTGAATATATGTTAAGTCCATCTGGTCCAGTGTATCACTCAAGGCCATTGTTTTCTTATTGGTTTTCTGCCTAGATCATCTGTCCATTGTTGTAAGTGCAGTATTAAAGTCACCTACAATTACAGTATTATTATCAATAAGTTTGCTTATTTTTGTGATTAATTGATTTATATATTTGGGTGCAATCATGTTGGGGGTATAAACATTTATAATTGTTAGCTCTTGATGGATAGAACCCTTAATTATGATATAATGCCCTTCTTAATCTCTTGTTACAATGTTTGGTTTAAAATCTAGTTTGTCTGATATAAGTATAGCTACTCCAGCTTTCTTTTGACTTCCAGTAGCATGATAGATGGTTCTCCATCCCCTCACTTTCAATCTGCAAGTGTCCTCAGATCCAAATGAGTCTCTTGTAGGCAGCATATAGATGGATCTTGGTTTTTCATTCATTCTGACACCCTATGTCTCTTGATTGGGGCATTTAGTCCTTTTACGTTCAGAGTGTTTATTGAAAGATATGGGTTCAGTGTCATTGTGTTATCTGTAGGTTTCGTGCTTTGGTGATGTGTCTGGTCCACTGTAGTCTTTGCTGCTTTTCATCACAGAGTCCCCCTTAGGATCCCCTGCAGGGCTGGTTAGTGGTCATGAACTTCTTTAGTTTTTGTTTTTCTGGGAAAGCCTTTATCTCTCCTTCTATTCTGAAGGACCGCCTTGCCAGATAAAGGATTCTTGGCTGCATATTTTTCTATTCAGCACATTGAATATTTCTTGACACTCCATTCTGGCCTGCAAGTTTCAGTGGACAGATCTGCTATTACCCTTATGTGTCTACCCTTGTAGGTTAAGGCCTGTTGTCCCTAGCTATTTTCAGAATCCTCTTTTTATCTTTGTATTTTTCCATTTTCACTATGATATGTCATGGTGTTGACCTGTTTTTATTGATTTTGAAGGGAGTTCTCTGTGCCTTCTGGACTTGGATGTCTGCTTCCTTCCCCACATTAGGGAGGTTCTCAGCTATAATGTGTTCAAATAAACCTTCTGCCCCTTCCTCTGTCTTCTTCTTCTGGAACTCCTATGATAAGGATATTAATTACATTTTATTGAATCACTTAGGTCTCTAAGTCTCCTCTCAGGGTCTAGTAATTTATCCCTCTTTTTCTCAGCTTCATCATTTTCCAATTTTATTTTCTATTTCACTTATTCTCCCCTCTGCCTCTTCCATCCTTGCTGTCACTGCAACTGGTTTATTTTGCATTTCATTTACAACATTTCTTAATTCACCATGACTTTATCTTAGGTCCTTGATCTCTGCAGCAATAGATTCTCCACTGTCTTCTATGCTTTTTTCAAGCCCAGCTATTAGTCTTATGGCTATTATTCTAAATTCTTGCTATATATATATATATATATATATATATATATATATATAGTTGCTATATATATATCTGTTTTGAGCAATTCTCTGGATGTCATTTCTTCCTGGAATTTCTTTTGAGGACAATTCTTCCATTTCATCGTTTTGGCTAGTTTTCTGTCTTTTATGTGTTTTAATAGCTTGTTATGTGTACCGCACCTGTGAGTACGACTATATTAAAAAGGGGTCATACACTGTCCAGGGCCTGGCACTTTAGGAAATGTTCTTGGAGTGTGTGGCTCGCACTCCACTGTTGCCTCTTTGGTGGCTTTGTCTCACTGCTTGTAGTGGTGGCTTCGACCTTCCACCAAGTGTACTTTGGTTTGTTCACTGAAGTAACCCTAGAAAAAAGAAAAAAGGGGGGTGGGTGGAAGAAGCCTTATCGCATACAAAGAGATAAATGACAGGCATGGGAAAAAAAAGGCCAGGCAGAGAATCAAAGAAACTATAAGGCTTAATCCAGAGAGAGAGAGAGAGAGAGAGGAAAATAAAGAAGAAGGAGGTGCAGAAAGGTGTCAAAAGAATAGAGTAAAAATGCCTGATTAAACAAACCACCATAACAGAGAAAGAAAGAAAGAAAGAAAGAAAGAAAGAAAGAAAGAAAGAAAGAAAAGCAGTTGACCAAAAATCAAATCAGAAACTGTGAGGGTGTAAAAACGCAGGGCACTTGTCTGTTGGTGAGACTGGTGGCTGTGCTGGTCTGGAGGAGAGGCCCTCTGGTTCGGTCGGTGTCAGTCTCTGGGAGGTAAGCAGTTACCCCGTTTGGAAGGGCGGGGTTTGGTGTAAGCGGGCCCCGCCTCCAAGGGGGGGGGTTGCTGTGCTAGTCCCTGAAGCCCCACCATGTTGGTGATGAGGAGAAAAATGGCAACACCCCAATCTCTCCTCCCTGGACCGGGTGTCTCAAACCAGGCTGAACTGTTCAGGCAGCCCTTCCAGGGTGGCATGGGCAGGCTGGCTTGTCTTGCTCCATAGTCTCCTGTGCCTCCTAGGCGCTATTTATTTTTGAGAGAGTGATAGAGCACATAAGAGTGAGGGTGGCAGAGAGAGAGGGGGACAAAGGATCCAAAGCGGGCTCTGCACTGACAGCAGTGAGCCCAACGTGGGGCTCGAACCCACAAACCGTGAGATCATGACTTGAGCCTAAGTCAGAGGCGTAGCCAAACGAGCCACCCAGGCACCCCTAAATTTTGTATTCTAAAAAACAATATCAACATTTGTAATCACTGAAGAATAAGAGTATATAAAACCTACACTATAACACAAGATAGATGACAAAGGAAAAATTAACAGAGTGTAAAAATTTTAAGTATAAATTTGAGCAAGTATAGCTATTATGACAAAATATTTAAATGGGAGAAGCTACTTTATTATAAAAGCAGTGTTTGGAATTGTGTTAGCATCAATACCATCTGACAGTTTCAAGATACATAACACAAATATAGAAAAAAAATTTTTTTTTTAATTTTTTTTTTCAACGTTTATTTATTTTTGGGACAGAGAGAGACAGAGCATGAACGGGGGAGGGGCAGAGAGAGAGGGAGACACAGAATCGGAAACAGGCTCCAGGCTCCGAGCCGTCAGCCCAGAGCCTGACGCGGGGCTCGAACTCACGGACCGCGAGATCGTGACCTGGCTGAAGTCGGACGCTTAACCGACTGCGCCACCCAGGCGCCCCTAGAAAAAAATTTAAAAGGGGGTGCCTGGGTGGCTCAGTCGGTTGAGCGTCCGACTTTGGCTCAGATCATGATCTCGCAGTCCGTGAGTTTGAGCCCCGCATCGGGCTCTGTGCTGACAGCTCAGAGCCTGGGGCCTGCTTCGGATTCTGTGTCTCCCTCTCTCTCTGCCCCTCCCCTGCTCATGCTCTGTCTCTCTCTCTCTCTCTGTCAAAAATAAATAAACATTTAAAAAAAAAAGATTTAAAGGAAAGGTGAGTAATACAAACACGAAAATATGTGTCCATATTATTAATCAGACAATGTAGAAGTAAAAAAATGAGGCAAAGAGAGTCACTGTCAATAAAAGCATAATAAAATAGATTTAATTTCTACTGTGTTACCATCCAACATATATGGTGCAAACACTATTAGTTATGTTTTGGGACAATATGTTTTGAGGAGGGATCTCTTTGTGGAAGACTTCCATTCCTATTGTCTAGTACAGATCAACAAGGCTTACCACTGATGTGGATTTGATAAAGGCAGCTCAGAAAACACACACATCTCTCCTCGTAGAATACAATTCGGACCCTGAGTTGCATGAATAGTTTTAGGTGGATAATGTCTTCAGTTTGGAAACTTGTTTTAATTTAGAAGATGGGGGGAAATTTTACAGATAAAAATGAACTGATGGAATTAACATTTTTAGGTTTTCTTTTTTTGAAAGAGAGAGAGAGAGAGAGACCCGGGGAGGGGCAGAGGGAGAATCCCAAACATGCTCCACACGGCCAGCACAGAGCCTGATGCAGGACTCGAGCTCATGAACCGTGAGATCATGACCCGAGCCGATATCAAGAGTTGGATGCTTACCCAGCTGAGCCACCCAGGAACCCCTGGCGTTAACGTTTTAAAAAATAAATCACCGGGGCGCCTGGGTGGCGCAGTCGGTTAAGCGTCCGACTTCAGCCAGGTCACGATCTCGCGGTCCGTGAGTTCGAGCCCCGCGTCAGGCTCTGGGCTGATGGCTCAGAGCCTGGAGCCTGTTTCTGATTCTGTGTCTCCCTCTCTCTCTGCCCCTCCCCTGTTCATGCTCTGTCTCTCTCTGTCCCAAAAATAAATAAACGTTGAAAAAAAAAATTAAAAAAAAAAATTAAAAAAAAATCACCAAATGCTGGTGTACCATCAATATCAAAGGTAAATTTGGGCATGGCGGTATGAGATGCCTAATCCATGTAGTTGATGTCACCGGTTTGCTTCAAATATTAATGGCACTTGAAGGGATTTTTTTCTTTTTCCATTTGTCCTTCTCCACCCCTCCCTGTTACAAGACATCCTTTGCTTTTGTCTTATTTGGGAAAAACTAAGGAGATTGTTAAAGGCGATTGGGAAATAGTTATAACTTTGTTGGGAAATGAATAGCACTTCTTTTAATATTTCACTTTAGAAGATGAGGAAGTGAGTGCCTCTACCTTTTCTTTTCCTTCTCCTGCAGCTCTACCTCATAACTTCAGCCATCTACACTTTCATTTTAACGTTACTAAGGTTGATGTTCTACAACATTGCGTTAGACAACCATGAAGTCCTTTTTGAGTATGTGATTTGTCTGTGGATTGATTCCAGAATTTCTAAAATCTATATTGAACAGTATTTACATTATAGCACCTGTGGAAATACTATTCACTGCATAGCCAAGCATTGTACTAGCACAACATTTATATTTTTTGTCTTTACTGTCCCACCTATAATTTCTCATGTCTTTTCATTCACGTTCAATTTTTCTTTTTATGTTGGCCTTTATCATAGTCTCATTTCCCCCTCTCTGGCCTGCATCCAATTCCACCTTCTCTGGGGTCCGCTTGGCCCAGAGACCTCCCTGGTAGGGCCCTTGGCATTCCTTCCCCTCATGCAAATATTGTCCTTTAGACTATCCAAAGAGCTCTCACCTTGATATTCCTTCTCTGCTTTTCTAGGTTGATTTCTTTTTTTTTTTTTTTAATTTTTTTTCAATGTTTATTTTTGAGAGAGACAGAGACCGAATACGAGTGGGTTAGGGGCAGAGAGAGAGGGAGACACAGAGTCTGAAGCAGGCTCCAGGCTCTGAGCTGTCAGCACAGGGCCCGACACGGGGGCTCGAATTCACAAGCCGTGAGATCATGACCTGAGCCAAAGTCGGATGCTCAACCAACCGAGCCACCCAGGCACTGCTCTAGGTTGATTTCTTACTTCCTTTCCTTCATATTTCATAATTCTTAGATTGCTCATGTGTTTGCTAACCAACTTCATAAGGCAGAGTGTGTGGGAGAAAATTTTCCAAGTTCTTATGTATCTGAAATTGCTTTTAGCCATCCATGGCACTTGATTGCTAATTAGGTAGCATGGGGAATAAGCTGAGGAATCCCCAGGGCTTACCCCAATGGGTTACCAGGGATAAAGAAGGACAAAGCAATAGGATTCTCACACCTGAGTTTGGGTAAATAAGATTAAGTGAATAAGGATTAGAGAAAGGGGGTTTAGACCCCCAGAATAGAGAGGGGGTGCAGAGGCCCCAGAATAGAGAGGGAGGGGCAGAGGCCCCAATATAGAACATAGGTATATAAAATAACCGAGACTAGATCTTCAGGGTGGAAGCACCCCCAATTTAGCCTTATAGCAAAAAGCTGCTTTCACAGGAAGGCAGGACCAAGTTAGGTAAGCAGGTAAATTGGGCTAGAGACCGCTGTGCTGCAGGTGAAGCAGCCCAGATGGGAGATGATTGACAAAAGAAAAGGTGCCTTGTTACCTCTGAGATCATGTGTCCTACCTGTCTCACCTCCTAGGCTCCCTAAGATAAACAGAGGTGCTGCCTCACGTCCGCTGTAAACAACCTTCCGCCCGACTGCCTGGTGCCCGGATTTTGTTTTATATTACCCCAAACTCCAAACCCCGAATATCTTCAAGACCCCCTTTCCCTCACATCCATGAGTTAATGTTCACAGTTTCATTGTCTCTCTGTGCCCATCCATCACCATGTTTGTAAGCCTTCTGATCCTAATAAATAAGGGGCAAGGATCCCTTTCGGGGCTCTTGTCTTTTCCCGGACGTTAGCCATCTCTCGTTTTTCATCCTGCATCCCGCTCTCTTGCCAGACAAGAGAGAACTTTAGACCCAGAGTCTACAACAAGGTAGAATATGGAATTTTTGGTGAAAATTACTTTTCATGTACCTAAAGAACTTTGAAGGTATCGCTGTATTGTTTTCTAGGATTCAGTCTGACGGATGGAAAGTAGGCCGTCAGTTTGATTATTGTTTCTTTTTGGATTATTGTTTCAACTTTTCTGCCTGTGGACATTTTTAGGATCTTTCTTTATCTGGAATGTTATGAAATATTGCAGTAATATTCCTAGAGATAGATCTTCCTTTATTTGCTTGGGTGGCCTTTTCAATCTGGAAACTCTGAGAAAATGTCAGTTATTTGTTCTGTAATTTCCTGGCATTTCTCTCTTTTCTCTATTAGGCAGATGTTCTCCTGGATTGATTCTTTGTTTTTTGTTTTTTTTATTTATCCTTTCTGTGTTTTTGTTTTTGCATTATGGATGATTTTTCTCAGTATTCTGAAATGTCTCTATTTTTTTTTTTTTACCATTCATGTTTTATTTTCTTTTAAAGTTTTTATTTATTTATTTTGAGAGAGAGAGAGAGCATGCACATGGGAGGGACGGAGAAAGAGAGAGAGAGAGAGAGAGAAAGAGAGAGAGAGAATCCCAAGCAGGCTCTGCACTATCAGTGCAGATCTCAATGCGGGGCTTGATCTCATGACCCATGAGATAATGACCTGAGCCAAAATCGAGAGGTGGATGCTTAACCCACTGAGCCACCCAGGGCCCCCCATCACTGGTATTTTAAATTTTCAAGAATTTCCTGTAGTTCTCTGATCATTTTTCATTGCTTCTTGATTTTGAAGATGACCCAGGTTTTCAAAACCATTTGAAAAAAACTGAGTGGAGCCTTTTAAAAAATTATAATTTCCCCCCAGTTCATAATTATTCTCTGGGACATTTCCCCCCTTGTTTATCTTGGTCCCTTTTCTTTTTTATCAAGTTTGTATGGTATCTTTTGACTGCCCATTAGAAAAGATAAAGAATTTGATGCAAGTTTCTTTTCATTGCTTTTCCGTTTCTGACCCCTGGTTTTTATTGATTATTATCTTTACCTTGTCAAGGATTATGACAACAACATTTTTTGTGTAACTGCAATGAAGTCTACTGAGCTTTCTCTAAGGGTTGCACCTGAAGATTTAATCTGCAGTAAAACTGCATTTCCATTTTTATGATGATAAGAATATTATACACAGCACAGCCAATGTAATGTGGTTGTAATATTAAATCACTAGGTACAGCCGAGTGCTTGAATGTGAATCTTAAGTCTCATTTTTCCCATGGATTATCTTGACATTCCTTTTGAATTTATTTAGATTCTCCAACTTAATTACGCTTTTCAGTTGCCTTGGGAATTTTGGAAAATACTGATACCTAATCTCACCCGTAAACATTGAATTTTTTTTTCTTTTTCTTTTTTTGGCCAGGGTTTGGGATGGGCAGTTTGGCTACAGGCATTTAAAATCTTCCAAGTGTTACTCCTTTGATTTCGATCACGATTTATGTGTTACTATGTTTTCTATCCCATGTTGTTCCCTGTTAAATATTTCTTCTTTAAAAAAATTTCCCTGGGGCGCCTGGGTGGCGCAGTCGGTTAAGCGTCCGACTTCAGCCAGGTCACGATCTCGCGGTCCGTGAGTTCGAGCCCCGCGTCAGGCTCTGGGCTGATGGCTCAGAGCCTGGAGCCTGTTTCCCATTCTGTGTCTCCCTCTCTCTCTGCCCCTCCCCCGTTCATGCTCTGTTTCTCTCTGTCCCAAAAATAAATAAACGTTGAAAAAAAATTAAAAAAAAAAATCTAAAAAAAAAAAAAATTTCCCTGAATTTTCTTCAAGTAGGTTTTTCATAATTTTCTTTGTAAATTTCTGAGTCCTTGCTTATTTAAAAATGTCTGATTGTAATCTTACATTGGATTGACAGCTTAGCTCAGTATATATTTCTACAGCTGAAACACATTCAGAGAAATTATATTTAACATCTAATAATGATGATGAGAAGTCTGATGTCAGGCTGCTTTTTTATTTATGTAGATTCTATTATATAGAATTTTAATAAGCTTTTAATAGTTTGTTTTCATTCTTGGAGTTTTGAAATTTCTACAGTATATGTCTTGCTGTGAGTCTTTATTTTTCTTAGCACTAGGAAGCCTCTTTGAATATTATCTTTTATGAGCTCTGGGAAATATGCTCTGATTTTCTTGATAATCTCTGGTCTCTTTTTTCCCCTTTGTTTCTGAAACTGCTTTAGTAATGTCCAGTAGAACTATAATGCAAGCCATGTCTGCTGTTTTGAGTTTTCTAGTAGTATATTTTCTAGTAGCCCTATTCTAAACAACTAAAATGAAACAAGTGAAGAGACTTACATATTGTACTTAGCCTCATATAACAAACACAATCCTTTTAATATTCAAACGATGTTAAAATTATTAATGAGACATTATCCGTTCTTCTTTTTTTAATATTAAGCCTTTGGAATCTTTTGTGTACTTTATACTTAGGATATGTGTCCATTCAAACTAACCACATTTAAAGAGTTCAGTAGCCCTGTATGGCCAGTGTAATGGGTCCTGTCATGCTAACAAGTAGATGTTGGCCTGTTTGGACTTCTCCTTTTCCCTCCCTTTTTCAGGATATGTTCCATTTCTTTTAGCTCTATCATCTGTAAGATTACAAATTTCAATTTTCAAATTACCAGCTTGGATTTTAGTACTATCCATCTTATTGTTTAGTATATTCACTGATATGTCTTCCTTTTCCCCCTCCTCCAAACCTCCCCTCTTTCTGTTTCTCTGTTTTATACATTTATTTGCCAAATATCATGTCATAGCATCCTGCCTAGTTGGCGGATGCACGATTGTCTTTTAAAAAAATTTAAATGCAAGTTAGTTAACATGTAATGTAATAATGATTTCAGGAGTAGAATTTTGTGATTAGTCATTTAAATATAACACCCGGTGCTCACCCCAACCAGTGCCCTCCTTAATGTCCATCACCCATTTAGTCATCCCCCCACCCAACACCCCACCAATAATCGTCAGTTAGTTCTCTGTATTTAAGAGTCTCTTATGGTTTGTCTCCCCGTGTTTATTTTACTTTTGCTTCCCTTCCCCTACGTTCATCTGTTGTATTTCTTGAAGTCCTCATATGAGTGAAATCATATGATATTTGTCTTTCTCTGACTTGCTTCGCTTAGCATAATACACTCTAGTTCCATCCACATTGTTTCAAATAGTAAGGTTTCATCCTTTTTGATCAAGTATATTATTCTATATATGTATGTGTGTGTGTGTGTGTGGACACACACACACGCATCTTCTTTATCCATTCATCAGTCAATGGATATTTGGATGTTTGGGCTCTTTCCATACTTTGGCTATTGTTGACAGGGCTGCTATAAACATTAAGGTGCATGTACCACTTTGAATCACCATTTCGTATCCTTTGGATAAATACCTAGTAGGTGGATGCACTATTGTCTTTTTGTTTTTCAATTTTTTTCTTGACATTTATTCACTTTTTGAGAGACTGAGACAGAGCAGGAGGAGGGGAGGGGCAGAGGGAGACAAAGAATCCAAAGCAGGCTCCAGGCTCTGAGCTGTCAGCACAGAGACTGATGCGGGGCTTAAACTCACAAACCAGGAGATCATGACTTGAGCCTAAGTCAGACGCTTAACCAACTGAGCCACCCAGGCACCCCGTGATGCACTATTGTCTTAAATCTATCTGAGGGTAATAATTAGATTTTTTTTTACTTTTTTTTTAATATGAAATTTATTGTCAAATTGGTTTCCATACAACACCCAGTGGTCATCCCAACAGGTGCCCTCTTCGGGGGACTGTAGATGCTGGAGAGGATGTGGAGAAATGGGAACCTTCTTACTCTGTTGGTGGGAATGCAAACTGGTGCAGCTGCTCTGGAAAACAGTGTGGAGGTTCCTCAAAAAATTGAAAATAGATCTACCCTATGACCCAGCAATAGTACTGCTAGGAATTTACCCAAGGGATACAGGAGTGTTGATGCATAGGGGCACTTGTACCCCAATGTTTATCGCAGCACTTTCAACAATAGCCAAATTGTGGAAAGAGCCTATATGTTCATCAACTGACGAATGGATAAAGAAGATGTATTTATATATACAATGGAATACTACTTGGCAATGAGAAGAAATGAAATGTGGCCTTTTGTAGCAACGTGGTTGGAACTGGAGAGTGTTACGCTAAGTGAAATAAGCCATACAGAGAAAGACAGATACCATATGGTTTCACTCTTATGTGGATCCTGAGAAACTTAATAGATTTTTAAAACAATTTTTTGAATTTCCACTTTGGCTCTAAATTATCTATTTCCCCTAGGATCAGTTTTCTTAGTTTGTTGCTTATTGTGTTATAAAAGTAGTTTTTCTTAAATATTCAATGAACCTTTGTTTTTAATCCATATTTTTGAAAGAAGGATTTGGTTTAGTACAGGTGATGGGCATGTCCCCTGGGAAAGATAGTGCTCCCTATGAATACCATGTTGACAGGAAGACTTCCCTGAAGGTGCACTAGAGGTTAGAAAGGCAGCCTTCAAAGCAATAAAGATTGCAGTCTGGAGTCTCTTTGTGTGTGTGTGTGTGTGTGTGTGTGTGTGTGTGTGTGGTGTGTCTATGTGTAAGCTCTTGGACTATTAAATTTCCTAGAGATGAGGAAGATGTCTTTTTTACTCTCTATTATATACTCCCAAATTCATAGTAGGCTTTCAATAGTTTGAATTAATAGGTGATTATTTTTCTTTCTCTTTACTGCTTCTTTTAATTTTTCTGTCTTTGTTATTTGATCTTTGTTTTTATGTTATCTTTTTACTTGGAAGCTATGCAATACTACTAATAGGTAACTTAAGAAAATGATGTGTTTAAAGCTATATGTCACATATAAATGTGCTTACATATATGTATGCATATGTATGTGTAATGTCAAATATAAAAGCAAATATATTGACTCCCTTTGCAGCACATAATAAAGTTACTTCATTTGCATCACCTCCTTTCTCCTGTCTTTCCTATAGGCGTGTCTGTGGCCTTAATTCTAGTCCATTATCAACAATTTATTGTTATTAAATATGTAGATTTCTTTCAAGATTTATAAAATATCCTTCTGTCCTTATTAAGAGTATTGTTATTGACCTTCTTATATACATTTATTCAGATTTAACGCTCTCTGCCAGACGTTTCTTTCCATAATTTAATCATTTAACCAGTTAGAATTTATATATTCTTTTTATTTAAAAATTTTTTTAATATTTATTTTTGAGAGAGACGGAGTGCGAGTGGGGGAGGGGCAGGGAGAGAGGGAGACACAGAATCTGAAGCAGGCTCTAGGCTCTGAGCTGTCAGCACAGAGCCTGATGCAGGGTTCGAACCCATGGACCACGAGATCATGATCTGAGCTGAAGTCAGACGCTTAACCAACTGAGCCACCCAGGCACCCCTAGAATTTCTATATTCTAATGCAGCTTTGGTTCCTAGGATTTTCCAACTTCAAGTAGGAGTGAAATGAAGGAAGTATTACTCCTATGTTTTCTAATTTTTTTTTGTTTGCTTAGGAAAATGTTTTCCAGTTTATGAAAAATGTCTTCCAACTGGAATAAAAACTTAAATTTGTGTAGAATTTTCGAATTACGTAATTTTGTCCCCGACACACTGTAGATCAATCAATATACTGGAATCTAATTTTGCTTAGGAGAAAAGTCAGAGGTCACCTATATTCAATTTTCCTTCTGAATTACATGCAGGCACTTCCGGGATAATTAGGAAATTCTTTATTTTCAGACTTCTGTAAATGTACCAGGATATGCTCTAGTTCACATTGCTTTCAATCATCTTACTTTTGAATCTGACTCTTTAGGAATGCCCTATTTATTTCAGGAAATTCTTTTATTTCAGGAGATTTTCCCTATACTTTATACTTGGGGGAAAAAATTTTTACTCCTGGGTGTTCTAGTTTGTCTTTCCAAGACCAATTATCCATAAGTTGGATACATTGCCTTTTCTTCTGAGAATTGTTTTCTGTCTAGTTATTGTGATCTCTTTATCTTTTTATTCTGAATCAAGGAATGCCTTTTGGTGAAAGTCATATTTAAATTGAGAACTCAGCTATGAGAAACAGTTGACCAAGGAAAGAGATATCAACACATAATCGAGATATCAACACATAATCATTGAGCCATGGCTATATACCAGGCCAACAACAAGTCGGGAGCCAGAGAAATAAAGGACGTGGTTGTTATCTTGAAACTGCTTACGACATAGTGAGGCGTCACAAAAAATGAATACACAGTACACTATTGTGATAAATCCCAGAAGAGTTGTACACTCTCAGTAATGATTTGGAGCTTAGCGGAGAAGCATCTAGCATAGCCAGGGGACAGAGGCTTAGATAAATCTTCCTGTGAAAGTTGATTTATCAGCTGAGTTCTAACGGAGGAAGGAGCCATCCACTTGAGGAATGACCAGAAGGCTATTCGAAGCAAAAACAGCAAAATCGGCAGGGCCTTGAGGTGGCAAGAGAGGGGGCTGCTTTCAGGAAGTGCATTCTGTAACAGAGCTTCTCAAGAGTGCCCTGATTAATTCAGGGATCTCTAATGGGTTCAATCTTTTATCTATTTTCCAACATCATGTAGCCTTGGATCATCTCCAGTTATGAAAGATGTAGCTCCATATTTTGCCTGTGTTCATTTTATACAAAGCATTTTAATGAAAGCTGCAGTATTCTAGGAATGCAACTACCTCATCACAGGAGATTGTTCTGCATTGTTGCATGTTAAAATGAATCATTGTGTGTAGCACTTATTCCATATCCGGGAGATTACTCTGTAGATCCATATTTAGTTAGGCTTATTGAGTTTGGCTCATATTATTAGCATTATTATGGAACTAATAATGGATGTACATTTCATTCTCCAGTGGAAAAGGCATTCCAGTCGTAATACTCGGAGCAATAGCTCAAGAGATATTTTTAATAAAATATCCCATTTACAGTCTCTAGTGGAAAAATAAAACACTCACGCCTCTGGCATAAAAATTTAAGTTTACTGAGGTGCATTTTACTTGGCGACTAAAGGGATATTTCACTGAGTCAGGCCAGGTACACCTCTGAAGAAAAGTTAGGGGAGGAGAGAAGCCAGGATTGGTACCAGAAACTAGTGATCGAGGGCTTAGTTATAATGTCACAAAGAAGATTTATCAGCTACACGAGAAAACTCCTGGGGCTCAGATTCGTATCAGGAATTTGTCCAGAACACATTGGGATCCCAACTTTGTTTCTATGCTCTCTTTCTAGAGTATAATACGGGGAGGTACTAATGGAGCAGGTTTAGAAGACAACGATGCATGACCAGCACAGTGAACCCTCCTCATGGAAAGCCTATTTGTCTTTGTGGTTCAGAATATGTTGGAGGGAGATGGGGGGCTGTGGCTTCTATTGCTTTTATTTGGGTAGGTTAACATCTCTGAAAAAGGTTTTTCCCTCCAACACAACTGTTATATGATTAGGGCATCCGATTGTTCACTGAAAATTGGGGGGAAATCTACAGATCTCTAGGCTGTCATGGGGAGGCCAGTTCCCTAGGCTGTTAGGGGAAATTTTATCTCTGTCCTCTTCCCAACTCTCAACTTACACTCCTCATATAGTTTTCTACCATTTTTTTGCTATTGTTGGTTTATTAGCTTTTTTGCCTGGTGCCTCAGAGAGCCTCAGAATAATGGGTAATGTTCAGGAGCAACTACCAAAATATATCTCGATGTGTATACACTCAAAAGGGGGATCTTATAAGGTGTATTTATAACCTAAATATTTGCTGAGCGGCTACTATGAGCAAGGCTCTTTTAAATGGAGGCGATCAGTAATGAGCAAAAAAGACCAAGTTCCTAACTTCATGGAGGTTTTGTCTTAGTATTTCACCACAGTCTAGATGGGTCACAGGATCAAGTAGGTGACCTTGACAAGGCAAGCTTCCTTCATGTCCCTGGATCCCTTGCTCTCTTGTATTAATGTTCAGCACATGCAAAGGTTGGAGCAGTTGGATTTAGATGGCAAGTGCTGAAGGAAGCATCCATTACAGGGAGCCATAAAAAGAACTTAACCGAGAGACATAACTGAAGAGTAAACTATTCTTTGTAGGAAAGATAGTGAAACTTCAAGTTGCTATACAGGCTTGTCTTAATTTAACTATCTTCAGCCTCATTTTAAACTAGTTATTTTCTTCTTTATTAACTTACTGCCCTTCCACTATTGAAATAGTTCAGTCACTCTATGTTCTTTGTTGTCCTGAGATACATAAAACAATGTAACTCAAAATAAGAAAGGATTTTCTCTCCAAGCTGTGTTTTAAAAGCTTAGGTCCTGAGGAAAACCGAAAGCACACTCAACACAGGTAAGAGACTTGGAAAAGTGAAGTAGAATCAATTGAAGCCAAATCATCAATTTCTCCAGACTGGCTTTCCCCTGGATAAACCCTGAAATGAGGAAAGAACTCCTCATTAGGGGTCCGGGATATGAGAACAAGACTGAAGTCATTTTCTGCTGAAAGCAAGGGGAAATATCTGGACCTGGGAGAAGAAATGGCTGGCTGATACCTCTGGGGAGAAGTGGTCTCAGGTAATCTCACATCTCTTCAACCCTAGCACACTGTCAAAGCAGCACAATGGTTGCTTTGTACCTGAGATGGAAAGACATAGTAGAAAGCACCATCGGCCCAAAGGGGCCAGGTGAATAGAAATGCATTTTGTAGCAGTCAGCTCTCCAAGGACCAGGAGTGACGACAGGTGCCTTAGTGGATTTATGTATGGTCAAACTGTATTGGCCATCTGGTGTGACTTCCACAACTTAACCCCCAATAATATCAGAGGAGGTCATTGAGAGGATGTGACCACTGGTTGACCCAGGAGCTGGACCCCAGGCAATTGTAGGCTCTTAATCCCCTTGCCTGTCCTTGGATTTTATGTTCTTCCCATTGTGGGAGCCATTTCCAAGAATGTATCCTCGAGAAAGCAAGGTGTTCTTGAGACCATCTGGACTGAATATGTGATCGAATCCCATTAAGACCTCTGTATAAACTTTTAATCTTCTGGAGGGCTGATGCAGAGATCTATGCATCTCACAGCATACAAGACAAGCCTTATATGTATAAGTTTCCTTGCTTCTTAAACCTGTCACCTACCAATTTGGGTGCGGTCTGTCTCTTCAGCCTTTCCATGTCCTCTGTGTACAGGGGCCAGTTTCAGATTTCACCAGGGGAAATCTTGAGTTTGCAAACCAAGAAATATACACAGTAAGCTCATATCTGATATCTTCATGTCATGGACCAATTTTGGCATAAACACAACTCTAGCTGGATGAAGGTCCTAAATAGAAACAACGGGAAGACAGTGTGTGGACTGAGATTCCTTCTTGCTGTATTTTCTTTCTGTTCACTCCTATCTCAGGGAAGCTAGAGGCCATTATGGAAAAGGTCTTGGGGATCCAGCTTGAACTAGTTTAGGTCACTTTTCCTAAGTGAAGGATGTCTATCTATTTCCAAGTTTAGTGGACCAGGCTTTCACATAAAAAGATAACACTTTTTTTAACTCCATGGCATTTCTTTCCCCGACCCCTAATTCTGTAGTATTCTATAGTATCATTTCCTCCAGTTATTCTCTAGTCTCTGCCTTTTAAGGGTATAATAACACATATACTTGAACAAATATGAAATAAATGTAAAGCACTTTTATTCTGTATTCTATTTTGTATATTTCATCACTTAATATAAACACATCCTTGGCATATTATAAAACATGATATAATCTGGGTCTTGGTGGGTGGGGTTCAAGTTGTATTTACTTTATTTATAAGGAAAGAAGACTTTTCTTTTTTTTAACCACGACCATGGATTTGGGGGTGGGGGTTGGGTGGCAGAGAAATGGTCTCCTTTTGTGTGGATTGATACTGTTAAGAATTGCCTCCTAGATTCTTTACTGGGAAGATATGTCTTGGAAAAAAGTGGGGATTAAACTTCTTTACATTTATCTTAGTTTAATCATATCTGTAAGCACCTCTTTTATTGATTTTTTTATTGTTCTCTCTTTTTGAATTATTAAAATCTGATAATGCTGAGTGAAGAACAAATCCTAAAAGGCACTGATGGTTCTTGTTTAAAAGATACAAAAAGGGAACATGGGGCATTGTTATCAAAAGCTTTGTTAGATTATTAAATGAAATGCAAGGTGACATAAGAAAACTGTTGCATTTAAGCCATTGGGAAGATAAGCATTTGTAGTGGTGTTGAATCATTTTACTTTTACTTTTGAATTTTATATTTAAAAATGTCTCTGTGAATAATGAGATGTTTGGGCTGATAAGAGTGCGCTGAGGCCAAAGGGAAAGGAAAAAAACTCATTTGTGTGTGATGTGGAAGAGAGGGCTGATGTTAGTTTTCTGGATGCATTGGTGATATGAATCCATTTGGATTCACGGAGTGCTGCATGAGAAGCAGGAAGGAAATCCAGCTGAGAAATGATTGTGTCTGGGCCTCCCATGGTGGGGATGGGAATATGAACAGTGTGTGTGTGAGAATTGTGGCCACCAAGTAATCAAAACAGGTGTGCTAAAGAAAGGATGGGTGAAGGGTCAGCTTCATCAACTCATATTTTATTAAAGAATGCCCACGTGTCCTGTCAATGAGTTATGTTTTCTCCCCCTCAGTTTGAAGCATAGAAAAAAAATCACCCTAATGCATGCATGTTCCGTGCCTCTGGATTTCTGACCCTATTACACAAAGACTTCTCCGCCTCTGGACAGGGATCTGCCTTTTCCTTTACTCTGTGGCATAAGCCCTAAACAGAATACTGCTACTAACAAGGAATTGAGGCAAGACTGGTAAATGCCACCATGAGAATTTTCCTAGTGGTGTTAGATTGACTCAAAATTGCCCCTCTCAAATTGGAAAACAGTGTATAATGGGCAGACAAATTAGTGCCTCTAAAAAATGTAGTGGTAATAAAGAATGTAATGGAAGGAAAATAAGCTAATTCTCAAGACAGGTAACAGAAAGAATGATGAAGCTAAATTTTCCTCAATTTACTATGATGGAGTTGACCCTCTCTCATGTCAACATTCAAAAGATACAAATATCAGTATTTTACATAGACGGCTGATGTTGGCTTGAAAACGTATGGTTCCAACGTAAATTAAAAACAAGTGATGGAAATTCCATTTTATCCTGACGAAAGCATCTGAAGAAAGTGATATCCACTTGCTTTAAGACAGACCTGTGTCTATTTCCTTTCATTCCTATTCTTGCTGAAGACTGACGTCCACATTCTACGCTGCCATTTGGGTTTCTAGCTATTTAAAGTAAAAGTTTTTATTAGGCTTGATGCTACTGTTGAATATCCATAGCCATATTTTGGCAAGGAAATCAGAGCCTGGCAGCCTTTTTCAATAATTTCCTATAATGTAAGAGGGCTTAATGCCCCTATTATAGAACTGATTTTATTATACTCTCTGCTCCAGAACTAATGGAGCACTCGACTTATTCATGTTAAAGAAAATGATTGAATATGAAAAGCTTCCAGATCCTGCTTCTTGCCAGGATTAAAACTGCTCTGTCCTTTATCCTGACCAGAAAAGTCACCCCTTAATTAAATTTATTGTTATTTTTCACCTGCCAGGAAGTCCCATACAAAGCATATAGAAATGCATTTGTTGAAAATTATTTTAGATCTTTTTTTAAAATCCTTATTTTTGTTTTATAATATGTAATAATATAGTCATTGACTGCTTAAAGCATGATAGATACTCTCCCAGTTCTTTATATGAATTGATTCAAATAGTTCTCACAAAAACCCTAGGAGTTATATACTGTTCGTATCACCATTTTATGGATGAAAAAAAGAAGGCTCAGAAAGTTAAGTAGATAGCAGAGTCAGGATTTAAATACACACCATCCGAGCCCTTAACCACCGTGCTAAACTATTTTTCCATTTAGCCAAGCGCATATGAAAGTGAACTCAGCTAGTGAGTTGATAATCACATCATTTATTAAAAATTTACTGAGTGACTACTGTTTGCAACATAATAACCGTAGCATTGTAGACTGGAGAGTAAGCTAGATAAAATCAGACTGCTTAATTAGGGGAGCTTTTTGTCAAGTGAATGAGATGGGAAAGCACAAAGCTAACTAAAATGTGAGGTGGTGCGTATTGCCCTACAATGCAAGCACAAACTGAATAACAGGAGCAGAGAGATAGGTTTATTATAATTATTTTTGTGGGGTCAGACAGCACTTTATGGAGAAAGTGGCACTTGGGCATGCCCTTACAGCATGTGAAAGATGTGGACAAGTAGGGTTAGCAAGATACAATTTCTGGGTGGAGGGTAAAATATGAACCAAAGGAAAGAATGGCCAGGCTTGTTTGCTGTTTCTAGTTTGAGACGGAAAGTACTATAGAATCGCATAATGTTAGATTTGATTGTGTTCACAGAGATTATTTGCTCTACATAAACGCCACTGATAGAGAAGCGAAACCCTAAAGAAATATTATGCACCTGTTGTACTTATATGAGCTCTTATTACAGCAAGGATGAAGGTTGCAAAGAGAAACATGAGCTTGAAAAGGATAAGTGGTATTCATCTGACGATTGAAATTGAATGCCCGATTTAGGAATTTAGATTTCGGCAGAGAGTCAATGAAAGGCTTTTTTTTTTTTTTTTTTTTTTTTTTTTTTTTTAAGTGTGTTCAGTAGGGGCGCCTAGGTGGCTCAGTTGGTTGAGTGTCCGACCTTGACTCAGGTTATGATCTGTGCTGACAGCTCAGAGCCCGGAGTTTGCTTTGGATTCTGTGCCTTCCTCTCTCTCTCTGCCCCTCCCCTGCTCATGCCCTGTCTCTCTCTCTCAAAAATAGATAAACATTAAAACATTTTTTTGAAAAGTATGTCCGGTAGTCTTTGTTGATCTCTGGATGCAGATCAGAGTTTAAATTGCACCTGTCACTTCTGTCATTCACAAACTATATTGGAGGCAAGTTCATTAATGTCTCTCTTGATGATAATACTATTTCCTCAAAGATTTGTTCAAGGATACCTTAGATATCACGTCTGAGGTGTTTATCTAATACTGGCATAGAGTATATATAAGAGTATATGGTATCGAGGGGCACCTGGGTGGCTCAGTTGGTTGAGCGTCCGACTTCGGCTCAGGTCATGATCTCACAGTCTTTGGGTTTGAGCCCTGCATCAGGCTCTATGCTGATGGCTCAGAGCCTGGAGCCTGCATCAGATTCTGTCTCTCTCTCTCTCTCTCTCTCTCTCTTTCTTTGTCCCTCCTCCATTCACACTCTGTCTCTCTATGAGAATAAATAAATAAAACATAAAAAAAAGAGCATAAGGCATCAAGTACATATTAAGTGTACTTAGGTACACAATTATTATATTTGAGTTTTATGTCAGTGGCTTGATAGAATCTATGTTTTAAAACAATAACTGACAAGAAGTGGATCACATTTTTCAAGTGAAAAAATTGGAACCATGTTGATCTATATTACAATGTCCCAGGAAAGAAGTGAAAAGTTACTGAACTGGATAATTAAGAAAAGAAAAATCAAAGTCTTAAGGATGCAGAGTCTATAGCATTTGGTCACTGATTACATGTGAGAAGAAACTGAGAGAAAACATAACTGATGGACAGGGCAAACGGGTATCCCTTTAATAAAATGAATTAGGAAGCTAATCCCTACACCCATGGGTTTTAGGGAGAAATGAGGGACAGTGATCTATGTACAACTCTTGAAAGAACTACGTGAAAAGAATTATCCCCAGGAGAAGTCATGCTTTGGGAAATTTTCACAGATGAAGATAGGGACACAGTGGATTTTTCGGGTGACTGATCGTGTGGTCTAGAAGACACAGTGTCTCACTTTGAGGTTTCGGGTGGCATATGAGATTGGGTCAATTCAAGATTTAGTAAGCCACATAGGCAGGACGATGTTTAGGTGAGAGAATCCGGGGGGCCCATATTTTCCGTGGTGACTGATACAAACAGAGACAGAAGGCTTGACGGGATTGTCTCTGATGGTCTCCAAGACAGATTTAGATGTTGAGACTACAACTGTTGGAGAAAGGTGGGGGGTAGGGTGGGGGGAGCTGCAGGAACACATGAAGTTATGTTTTCATTCCTTGGCACCTTCTTGCAAGGCATTTTGAGAACCTAAAAGGGGCCACAACATACAGAACACTGTGAGAGCTCCATTACCTCTGACGGCATTGAAGCTGAAAATTTTATTTTGAGAAAGGAAAGAAAATGAGAAAACTCTTCTGTACAGCATTCCGAACACCGGTGAAAAGATCCTTGGTGAAATGGAAGTGGTTGAAACCTTAGCAAATATGCTCAAGCAATATTTGAGGTTAATGTACCAAAGAAAATTAAAGATCAGGCTTAATCAAATATGGTTCATAGACTTTAGAAAACAATTAAAAATGCTCAGTGATCTTACAAACCAATAAGAAAAATAGCAAACGCCCAAACGTACATAAAATAATAAATAAGGGTCAGAAACCAAAACAGCCAATAAAAAAATAAAACAAAAAAGCTTAGGGAAAAATATTCAATATAGCTGTTATTCAAGAAAATATACGATAAAATGAGATAACACCCTTCCCTTAACATACGGCAAACTTGCAATTAAATTCTACCTAATAAATATCTAAATATTAGTGTATAAGTATATTGATATATATGTGTGTATGTATTCATCTCCGTGTTTGAAAAGAGGCAGGAAAATGAAATTTCTCTTCTGTTTCTGAGGAGAGTAAAGAGTTAACTTGTAAAATGTTCCCAACAGATACCTGATTTCATATACTAAACGTGTGTATAATGTTCACATACTCTGACCCCTTGAATCCATTTTTGGCATATATCCTAAGGAAATCAGATGTATACTCAAGGATTTATTTGTGTGCATTCTCATTACAACATCATGAAAGGAGATATCGGAAGTACTCTAAATATTCAAATAAGGATAGAAAGCAGTTACGTCCCTAAACGTCAAAGTCTATTGAAGGATTTGGACAACACTGAAAATATTTTAAATACATTTTATTATGGAATATTAGATCCACATGAAAGAATATTCATAATATGCATGTACAATCTGAGGCATGATTGAAAGAACACGCACGAACCACCTAACAAGCTAAGCACTAGAACATTCTCAAATATCACTGGAGCTATCAACAGGACTCTTACTTATACAACTAGTATACAAAAACATATCCCTAATTTCTTGATTGTGTTTATAGAATTATTGAAGGGTGACATACATACAGAAAAATGCCCAAATCATACATATACAGGTAATGGATGTTATAAACGGACATAACCAGCACCCAGATCATCAAACTGAACATTAGAAGTCCTCCTTGGGTTCTTTTCCTCGTGCTTCTCCCCAAAGGATAATCATTATTCTGACTTCTAATATCATAATTAGTTGTGTCTGATTTTGAACATTATATAAGTGAATTCACACTGTCTGCATTTTTGTGCGCATCTCACTTTTTTCTAAGCATTGTAGGTGTGGATATCTCACTTCCAGAATGGTGGAGTATGGTATTCTGAAAATCTGCTCCTCCCTATAAGAACAAGAACATTGGCAAAATCTGTTAAAATCAGCAGTTTCAGAATTCTCGAACAACGTGCAACAAAATGAGTAATGTTTTTACTCAAGACAAACAGTGGAATCTTGGTAAGAACAGACAGTCTTGTGGCTTTTTAACTTGTTCTAATCCCATCCCTTCTCCCCAGCTCCATAGTAGCTTTAAAAAAACCAACCATGGTAGCTGGGAAAGCAGACAGACTGGCACCCACAGGATAGGGAAGAATGAGTTTGGAACACCCCAAAAGCCCATTCCCACTGATTTGCCACATTTGACCCTTCCGGAAAAGCTTCATTCTCAGAGTATGTTTTTATTTCACCTGACTTGGAGCTCACTCAAAGTGAACTACCTACAGGGCCTTTTACAAAAACAAACAAACAAAAAACAAACAAATCATTAGCAAATGTTTAACTTGCAGCTGCTTGAGGTGGCATTACCAGTTGGGGTTAAGAAAAGCCTGACCAGACAGAAAACCTTAAAAGGAAAAGCAACCTGGGGAATCAGACATCCCTCAGCAGCTTTGAGAAGCTCTAATATATTCCTGGGAATCTAAAAGGCCACACACATATGCAGAACTGAGAGCATGTGCAAAGCTATGCACATGTCCAGGAAAGACCTGAGAAGGCCCCAAGCTCTCACCTCTGGCTGACCTTGAGACTCTGTACAAGCAGGAAGTAAAGGCTAATGCAGAGTTATAAACTGCCTCTTGGAGCACTGAAAACAAATCTCAACATGTATTAAACATGCAATAATCAAGTTCAGCAAGGGCACAGAACACAAAATCAATACACAAGTATCAGTGGCATTTCTGTACACGAGCACTGAACAATAGGAAAATGAAATTGGGAAAGCAATTACTTTAAAGGGCATCCAAAAATAAAATACTTCGGAAACTACTTAAACACAAGGCATGCACGGGAAACTACAAAATGTCATTGAAAGAAATTATAGAAGATTGACACAGAAAGAAAAACATCCCATAGTCCTGGATCTGAAGAATTAAAACTGTTCAAATGAAAATACTCCCCAAATTGATCGATGGGTCAAATGCAACATTCCTGGCTATTTCCTGTCTCCTACCGAGTAAAAGGCTGTAATGCTGTTAATACTCAAATACCATGGCTCTTAGAATTCTATTCATATGAAAAACAGTATGGATCTTTTTGCTTCTGCAGTTTCCTCATAACCATTTGTTTAATGCTGGTCACATTATTATCCACGATACAGCATCTTCATTGTGCGCTCCATGAATACTGGTTCCCAATGACTCAAAAGTTGTTACGTTGCTTCACTGATGATAACCACAAAGGCCAACATTATCTAGAGAACAAAGGAAAGTGTAAACAGTAATTCTTTATCTGGTCATACTAACGTTATGATTTGAGAACATGAAACAACACATTTCCAACTCCATCTCTTGAACTCTTTAGGCCGCAATCACTACATTCTTAGAATGTGATCTCGTGTCATGTTGTCCATACCTTCTACATACTGCCACCGGTAGAGAAGAGAGGCAAGGACCCAGTGTTCAGAACAAGCGTGGATCCATTCATGTAAGGAAGATCCATCCCTCATTGAGGATGGTATAAGCTTGGCCGAGGAAAGCACAACCATGCCACGTTGGTTGGAGTCCAGAGGACATTAATCAGAAGGTCCCTTGGGCATTATGGAGGTACCGTCTCAGCACCTTCAGAGGAATTAGGTGCAGCCATTCCTGAGGGACTGCCTGGAACATGATGCAGAACTTGTGAAGAAAGTGGGTGACCTCCCTGGGGACTGATGGTGGGAATCCTAAGAATAAATATTGGCTGCTGCGATCCCCGTTACCCTTGGGTGCTACACACCTGAGGCACAACCATGGTCCAACACAGAAGGGTAAGGGGTCCATGCAGGGTCCTACCCATGAGACTCATTCCCAACGGCTGACAGCGGACCATTGCTAACTCAGAGTTCTAAGCTTGTCCTATGTTCAGTCTTGGATAAAAGTCATCCCAAACCAATGTGCCAGCACTATGCACATTGTGCATAGTGGCCCCGTCTCACTGGAGTGTCTAGCCAACCCCACTGTCTGTTTAGAGGGTCAAATATCTGAAGTGGAAAAGCAGAGACTGTGGCCCACATAGCCCCTGGTATTGACTCAGGGCACCCCAGCTGGAGAGTATTACTAGCCATGGCAGGTTTGAGCTACCGGGAGTTAGAAAATTTTGAGTTTGATGCTTCCAGTGATAGAAACTCATATGGGACCAGGTCTAGACTCTAGGTACACTGCCCAGAGAACAGTGCTGGCCCTGATGAGTTCCAGGCATAGGCTGGTGATGACTTAGAACATTGTGGGAAGGCATTCTGAAACATGGGGATGCCTGAAGCGTGGGGGCACAGAGCAGGAGCACCTCTCGCACAGGTCTCAGAATGGTATTGGCACAGACTACTATTAGTTTACCAAAAATCCATTTGCTTTTCTTCTAGGCAGGCAGCAAGATGATATTTTCTAGATTTCCTTAGAGTTAGGTATGACCATGTGAGTTCTAGCTAGTGAGTTGTGTGTAAATGTATGGAAAGAAATGGTGTATGCCACTCTCTGACTTAACTTATTATATACTCTTCCTACATGACATTCTGCTCGCTTTTCCTTTGTTTTATTGGATATAGGTAAAAATTCAGGGTAAGCTTGGGAACTATGGACCAAAGATGACCTAATTGGTCTTGGTTATATGAATCATTTAGTGAAACAGAGCCCTCTACCTGCCCTGCAGGTTAAATCTTGAGAAAGATACAGGCTTCTACTGCATTAGACCACGGAGATAACAGAGTCTATAGTAGCCAAACTCATACAGTAATATTTTAAGACTGTGTATATTTATGTCAGAGTTCTTAAAGTTATTAAAATTAAGCCTGTGAAATAATTTAGAAAAGGAAATTGGGGCCACTAAAGACCAAAATAAGTCTATTGAGCATTTTGCCCTAAAATTAGATGTGGATGGTAATATTAACTTCACACATAAGAGAAATACCATGGATGTAGTTTATCCTAGTTGTAGTAAGGCTATTGACCACACTTCTCATGGGTCCCTTTTGGCTGTATCCTTACGAATACAAAGGTAATGTATAAGGAGCTATGTCAAGATGTGAAAGTTTCTAGCCAAGTTCTAACAGCTCTGTCATTGTTTCTCTTTCTTCATTTTTAGTAGCAGCTTGGATGGAGGCAGATGAGAAATGCTTATCTAATTTGCAGGTGATGAAAACCAAGATGAGATAATACGATATGTCAGAACCAAGATTCAAAATGATAGACTGAAAAGATGGACTGAAATAAAGAAAATGAAATTCAGCAAAAACAAATGTAAGATACAGAATTTAGTTTTAGTGTCACTTACCTCAATATGACAGATAGGGCTTAGTTTAAAGGGTAAAAAATTGAGGACAGTTCTCAAAGAAGTAGTTGAGAATCCACAACCTGCCAGATATGTCACCAAAATGATACTATAGTTGCTCCTAAAAAATGGCTCAGATAAAGATTAGGAGCACAGATAGATCTAGAACCCTTAAAACAGGGATTTGCAGTAGAGGTGTTTTGGAAATTTGCAGATGTAATTGTTTTTAATCATTCCAGACCTTTTGGCAATAGTGAGCATTACTATCCAGCAATGCTACACATCCTACAGTACATGAACCAGGTCATGTTCAAAGAATTTTCCTTTGTCATTTTTGACCTTCAAACGTCCTACAGGGTATTATTATAGGCAAACATTGCTTATAATCACCTAAGCTTAAAACCTAACTACATGTAACATAAAATCTTAATATATTACTACAGAGTATTAATTTTCCAGGTGTATAATTACTAGGTGTAAAAAGGGAAGCTTATACTTTGGTTTTTGATCGGAACTCTAGTAGGAGCTATTTACAAGTTCACAAAATTATGTCCCTAGTAGCCATACTATTCACTCCTGTATCAGCTAGCATTTGAGGTTGGTGCATCAATGCAGATTTTATTTATGTACAGGTGCAATCATCTGTTTTCTTCGTTATGTCTCCCATTTTTTGTTAGCCTTTTGCATATTGAAATACACATTATTTTGTTATATGCGACTCTTTAAAAATGTCTCCTTTATATTACACTTAGGATATTACATTATTTTTTTTTACTATCTTTAGCGTGCTTCATCTCATTAATGTTTTCCCAAAATACAAAACTCAGAGATCATTGTCTATGTCCATCACAAAAGAGAGTAAGATACGTGGTTAGCATACAGACATAATGATCTTTTTCATTTTTAAAAATTTAAATAACAACAATGTTCAAAGCTTTACAGTTTTCTTTTATATGTATGTTACTTTTTAAGTCTTTAAGGCTTTGCAGACCCTTCATGAGGACTATTTGTACTTGTCCTCAGGGGGCACCGCCCACAAGTAAGGAACACCATTATGCCTACATTCCTGAAGGTGACACACACTGATTTATGTTGCTTCAGCTTTTTAAAAATGAAAAATAAATAAATTAATTAATTAAACAAAAACTGAAACACATCAAACACCCTCCAATCAGTTCTCACGATTTCATGAATTCCCTTTCTAGTACAAAGTAATAATAGGAAGGGGTACTTTCCCGACAGCATTCAAGCTCTCAAAGATCAGTCATGAAGAGTGAGAAGGAAAACATTGGCTTTTTACAGGATACAGTTGTTTCCTTTTATCCAGAGGAACCCCACTAATACAGTTTAAACTGCGGTTTACATTGAATCCTTTTTCGGCTAAAATTGTATTGAAATCAAGGGCAATCCTTTGGTTGGGTATTTCAGAAGAGGTTAAAGTGGAGAGGAAGTTAATGTTGGGAAAGTGTCACTGAAAGTACACTCCCCCCCCCCCCCCCCCCCCCCCCCCCCCCCCCCGCACACACACACCAGGAGTCATTTCACTGGCAAAGTTGGGGGACAGAGCCAGAGTCCAGGCCTGAGGAATGAAAATCCAAGGCAAGAACCTCCAGCAGACCCGTGCCTTGCTCCGGGCCTCCTGTGATCTTGCTGCCCAGCTTTTGCTGCTTAGGGAGGAGGGTTGACTTGTTTTCACAAAACGCTGGTCATCAGAGTTGCTCTTCAGAAAGGCAGTTGGTCAGGGGCGCCTGGGTGCGTGGCTCAGTCGGTTAAGCTCAGGTCATGATCTCACGGTTTGTGAGTTCGAGCACCCTGGGCTCTGTGCTGACAGCTCAGAGCCTGGAGCCTGCTTCGGATTCTGCGTCTCCCGCTCTCTCTGCCCCTCGCCTACTCACACTCTGTCTCTCAAAAATGAATAAACGTTAAAAGAAAAAAAAAAAAAAAAAGAAAAAGAAAGAGAAAGGAAGGTACTTGGCCAGGATGTGGAACACCAGGCATTCCCACGGGTCCTGGAGGGTCGTGGCGCTCCCTGGGAAACACAGCCCCTTCCTCTGCGCGCCCAGGGGCTCCGGCTCAGCCTCCCCTGAGCCCCCCGCCCCGGTCATGTTCTCAGGCTTCCAGTAGGAGCTGCTGGGGGTCAGGCAGGGGGACCGAGGACAGGCTCAGCGAGGACCCTAGGGGGTGGGAGCGGGGAGGGGGGGGTGAGGAGGGGCGGGGTCACCCTCCCCTGGGGTCACGTGGTGCGGCTCCCGCAGGGTCTGCAGGGAGACAGACACCAGCTCCCCTGCTCGAGGTCGCCTTTCCAAAGTAGGTGGCCTCGAGAACGCAGGCTTGTGTGCCACCCCACCCCCACCCCCACCCCCACCCCTGGGCTGTTCTCGTCAGCGTGGGCGACTTGGGTGGAGGGCCCGTCGTCCTGCCACAGGGCCTCCTCGTCCTGGCTTCAGAGCCCGAAGGTGCCCAGGCTGCGGAGCTGGTGAGTGTCCTCGGGCCCCGGGTGGGGGGTGGCGGGTGGCAGGCCAGGCCCCTGTCCGCACCCCTCCTCAGCTGTTCATCCTGTGGCTGTCAGGAACCCTCTTCCAGCTTTGGCTCCCGCCCTCTTTTTTTTTTTTTTTATTAAAAGTTTATTTTTCAATGTTTGTTTATTTTTGAGAGACAGAGCGTGAGCAGGGGAAGGGGCAGAGAGAGAGAGGGAGTCACAGAATCCGAAGCAAGCTTCAGGCTCCCAGCTGTTTTCACAGACCCCGCTGCGGGGCTCGAGCTCAGGAACCATGAGCTCAGGACCTGAGCTAAAGTTTCAGGCTTAACCGACTGAGCCACCCAGGTGCCCCTTGGCTCCCCCCTTTTAAATTGCTGCTCCCCACTGTCTAGGGCTTCAGGGAATTCAGCAAACCAGATATTGGTATTTGTGTCCTCGAAGTCACCTCCCAAGGTATTGGGAGTTGGGAGGGCCCTGTTGGGCCTGTGGTTGTGGCTGTAACGGAAGCTGCCGACACTCGGGGGTCCGGGCTTCCTTGCTTCTGCTGCTCCATCTTGGAAACCTCCAGCCCCCAGCATGGTGTCTCCTGCACGGATAGCCCCGCAGAGCCTGCTCCCGCCCAGAGTGGATGTGTGCTGGTGTGGCAGGCAGGGTGGCTCCTCTACCTGGGGTCTGGATGGTAGGAAAGTGACCAAGGTGTGGGTTCTCCCCTCAAACCTTGGATAGGAAACTGGTCTGTCCACCGGGCTCCTGTGATCAGTCACAGCTTTCCTTCCAGCGTCCTCTGCCTGGGCGTTGGCTGGACAGGTGGGCAGGCCCTCCAGGGTAGCCCTCCTGGGCTCCCCCTCCTAGCCCCAGTCTGTTTTGCTCCTTAGACTTCCAGGAATGTTGTGGAGAGAGGAAAAGGCTGCCTTGGTCCCGCCACAGTTGCTCGACAGGCTCTGGACTAGGCCTTCTCTCTCTAGCCTTCATTGTGGTCTTTGTGGAGATCGTCCTCCCAAGGCCCTGAGATCCTGGAAGATCCCTTCTCTTCACCCACTTGCTTGAGGGGGTTTGAGGCTGTGGGAATTGCTATATGATGTCTTGCCCTGGGTGCCCTTTCTCTCACTGAAATCTGAGTTGTTGCCTTGGAGAGGTGTGGGATGTCTCTTTAGAGAGGTATTGTCTTCGTTTTCAGGTAGGGAAGAGAAATAGACTTTGTGGGAGATACATTTGGCTAAAGTTTCAGGTTTCCTCTCTACTGAGGACATTGAGTCGTATTCTAGGGGCTCATCGAAGGCAAACTCAGGCCTTCTAGATGCATTTTGGTTTCCGTTCTCATCAAGGGCGGCCATCTTGTCACAAGCTTCCCGAGGAACTGTATGTCCACTTTGCTTGGCCAATGCAAGTTGGAGTGTGCTGCTGTTACTACTCGTGGGAGGCTGGGGCACCTGGGCAAAGTGTGCCTCCAGGGAGGGTACCAGGTGGATGCCAGTCAGCGGCAGAGGTTGGAAAGGTTGGGCCTTCTGGGTGTAATTCTGCTTGGGCTATACCGGAGGGCTATTTTCTGGACTCTTCTCTAGCGCAGTAAGCAAATATTCCTCTATGAAGGGAGTTTTTAGGCAACCTGCAGAACTGTAGAACTGGGAGAAGGAGGAGCTATAAGCCAAGCCCCTGTTGTTACAGAGGTGTCTGAGTTGGTCAGTGCTGCTGCTGGACTCGCCAGGGGAAAGAGAAGGATGGGGGGGTACCCCCCCATTGGGTTCCAGGCTCTCCATGCTCTTCTGGGAGTAGCACCGTCAGGGCCCTGCCTCACAGAAGCACGGTCTTAGTTGTAGAAGAGCTGAAATGGTGGCTTTGGGGTCAAGGATTGCCAGTTGTGCCTTGAGATGTTTAGCATCATGCTGGCATTGGGTTGGTTCTCCCCAGATTTGGTGTGAATGCCAAGAGCGAGGTCAGCCTGCAGGTTCACTGCACCTTGGCCTCAGCAAAGCTTTGTTCCTCCTGTCTACGCTACTTTCCTGTGCTGGGGGTCAGAGATGAGGTGCTTTGGGCTAAAGGAGTCAGAGGTGACAGTGTCTACAGGGTTCAGATGTGCACACCCATCTCATCGCCTCTGGTGTGGCCACAGCCATCCTCAGGGCTTCACAGGCTTCAGGCCAACTCCAAGTTCAAACCTTGCTGCCGCTCGGCACTTAGCCACACTCAGCCATGGGCCACTTGGCCATGTTGTGGCTGTAGCAGCTACAATGGTCAGGTCTGTGGTTCAGGGCTTGAGGGCGCTGAATCCAGATGTATTCAAATATTAATTATTTAAAATTTTTTTTACAGGTAGATTAATTTTCTACTAATACATTTCAAGGATTGTGAAGAGAGTTTTACAAAATATTTATTAATACAAAGAGGTGTTGAATCACATAGGTTTGAAAGCCACTGCTATAAATGTCTATATCTCATCTATAAAAAATTTTGATGTCCTTTATAATTTAGAATTAGAGTGACAGTTTGTGACATGCTAATAAAGAATTTAGAGTATAGGCCATTTAAGGAAAATGTCAGATATCTGGGGATAGAGACGATGTGAGAGGAACTTTATTGAACACATAATATGCACCAAGTATTATGCTTGTTTATTTATTTATTTTGAGGGGGTAAGGAGCAGAGAGAGTGAAAGAGAGAATCCCAAGCAGGACCCCTGCTGTTAACGCAGAGACCCAGTGGGGATGAACTCCAGGACTGAACCATGAGATCACCACCTGAGCCAAGATCAAGAGTTGGATGCTTAACCGACTGAGGCGCCCAGGTGCCCCATTGTCCTTTTTTATATATCATTTAAAAAAATGTTTACAGTAAAATGTTTAGGTAGATATTCTTTTCCCATTTACAACTGAGGAAGCTCAGAGCATTTAAGTAACTTGTCTGGGTGGAAAAGCCATCTTGTTATGAATACTGGATTCAGACCCAATTCCATTTGAGTTCAAAGCCTAAACTCTTAACCACTGTGCAGGAGAAGATTAACTGGGGCATGATAGCTGTCTGCAGTCCCTGAAGGACTGATTTTCAAAACGGATACGTTTCACCTGGGCCATTCCAGAGGCTCTAAAGCTTGGAATAGTGAAGAGAAGTTAAATGGTGGATTTTGCCTCAAAGAACTCTATCACAATTGATTATCCCTCAGGAGAACAGACCACCGCAGGAGGTATTGCTCAGAAAGGTAACAGCAAACATAAAACCTAGTGATTATCTCAATCAAAGTTATTGAAGAAAGATTTTCTGCATTTGAATAAGGTAGCTGGTCCAGAGGTTAACACAGTTTTAACTCTGAGATTCAGTGACTCTTCTGAATTATTTAGTTCAACCTCCTACATGGAAGTCCCTTCTAGAATGCCCTGGGATGTGATCTTAAAGCCAGTAGGAGCCTACTATCTCTTACATATTCTTGCCTGCAATTAATTCATAGAAGTTTCCAAAGTTTTATTTATCCTTGAATACCACCTTACATTCTTTTTGGAGCAAGGTGGCGGGGAAATATGTTTCCTCAAAAAGTTCATGCCATCGTAAGCACAAAGGATCAGGAGGACTTTTCTTACATTGACCTTTATATTTCTATTCGTTGGATCTTGAAGTATTTGAAGGTGGTGGTCATGTCTTCAGGTTGCCTTTGATAATGAACCATTGCTCATTTGACCTCACTTATTCGTTGGCCAACTTCTCTCTTAAAAATATTTTAGTTTTTAAAAAATTCCTTTAGTGGCACAGACACCAAAGTAAAACATAATTGTATATACCATCGTCACACAAAGTCTAAGAAGCTTATTAGCTCTGGTCAACATCTTGGCCCCTCTTTCAAAAAAATCTTGAATTAAGGGGTTAAAACTCTGAAGTACAAGAAAACTTTGCTTATACCAAATCAAGTATACATTATATACTGACTGGTATAACAAAAAATCTTCTAATGATCACTCTCATGATGGATTATTATCCAACACATCTACAAAAGTCTTGGACAGATGATGATGATCTTTCCCCCCTGCGTGGATCAGAACATGAATTTTAAACAGTTTGAGACTTTTCAACTCCAGGACAGTCACCTGGAGTCATGCCTTGTAGCTCTAGTGGTACAAGCAAATGAAAGAAAGAAATTTTTTGACAAAAGACTCAGTGGTGGATTGCCACTGAGTTGCCCTGGGCACTGGTCTGGAGATTTGACCTCAGTGTTTTCAGACTTTATATTTCACAGCCTTGAACTTTGTTGACATTTGCTTGTTTACTATGCTTTTTGCCTGCTTCAACATAATAAAGGAAATGGGGAATATAAGTGTCCTTTCAGTTACATACAGATATAAGCTACATAAGGGACTTTTGTGGGAGGATAAGCAGTATGGATCCCTCATTTGGAAAAAAGAATTTCCTAATTGTAGGCCAAATATTTAAGTTAAAAAAATCACCAGTGTCTTGAGTTTCTAACTTGTGCCTGGCACTCTAAAAATCAGTGGAACTTGTTATAATGTTCAGAGATAATGGCTACTGTCTGACAGCAATAGAAAGCAATTAGGTTTGTATAACAGTAAATTTTTTAGAATTTAAAAGAATTATTTCAATTCCAATATATTATAGCCTGAGAGGAGAGGGTAATTTTAAAGCCTGTATAAACCTGTGATCATTTATTGAATTCTCAACACTCAGTGGCCAGAAGAATTAAATGGTTTTCCAAGGCTACCCACCTACAGATTGACCTCAAAGTGGCATCTTTTGATAACCTGCCTGATTCTCTTTCCACAGCTCCGTATAATTATGAGATGTTGGGATATAGGACTCTCATATGTTCGTCTATGCTTTATATACCTAGCAAGATACTTTAAACTCAAAGACTGTGTTATAGGTATGTTGAATTGAATAGATAACATATGTTTTCCCTTGACCTAAACTTCTGTTCCCAGTGGGCCTCCCTTAACGTTAGTTCGTTCCTTGTCTTTTTGCTCCCATTGGTAAAGTTACTGCTCTAGAAAATCTGTTAAAATGCCAACTGAGAGAAAACCGAGGGCTTTGGAAAGGTTCTTCTCATTGTAATCGTAGCATGGAATTATCAGTAATTTAGCTAATTGAACACAGCGAATGCAACAAGATATGTACTTTTGAAGGATGAAGGATATTACTTTTGATAGGCTGGTGAGATCAAGGTTCAGACATGCACAAGATGGGGAAATTTGAGAATCACCAACAGATGTAAACCACCCTGCCTCAGCAAATCAGAGACTTTATCATGCTAGGCACGTGTCAGTGACGTGGAGAGGATGTGAGGCTCCAAAAAAATTAGTGTCCCTAAGGCATCCCTGGGGAATGGAATTGTGGGTTTGTAGCCTTTAAATGGGAGAACAGCTGACTTAGGCGACGAAGCTTTCACTTAATCCATGGTGCTGCCCAGAGAAGCCCTTGCATTTTCAAAGCCAAGTCTATCAAGCAAAGAAACCAATGCAAAACAGGTAGACCAAACAGCATAGCACCGCTTTGCTTGAATCCATAAATATCAGAGCAAACTTTCTCTGAGCCTCGATCTCCAGCCTACTTGCGAATGATGTCATTATGCAGACCTAGCTTTGGCATGAAGACATAATTAGTATTCAGTCTGACAGAAAACCATTTCATTTAATTCCACTGGCTGAGATCCAACCGGCAGCGTATATATGACAGCATACGAAACAGGCACTTTGGGTAAAAGCAGGCTTGGCATTAGTACGCTGAACAGTGACCTGGAATGGGAACAGGGACAGAGCAAGGTTGGAAGGAGCAAAGGAACAGAGGGAGTTGTCATTCCAGTTCAGAAACCCACTGAGTTTGTGTTTTAGATGCAAAGAATGAGGTCTATTTCATAAAGACTCTTCTACCCGGTTAGTCATGCTGTCTGACACATTTACGAACATAGTCCTGATTAACTTTTAACCTGAAAAAATTACAGGAATCCTCCTAGGAATTTACCTGGAACGAGAATCTGGTTCCATTTATTCAATGTCTTTCCCAATATGTGCTGAAAGTTGTATGCTGTCTCTTGAACATACTTGTTCTTTCTCTGTGACCCGCAGCATTTAACTGATCTGGGAACTGTCTGTGAAAAGTACTTAATTGGCATAGAGATTACAGTTAACCAGTGATGCCATTTAATGTTCTAGATTCATCTCCACGCTTCTCTTTCCTGTTCTCTGTCCTGGCAAAGTGACCCGTATAGACTCTGTCGGCAGTCTTCCTTGTCCTGTGACTTCTAGTTGGATTTTGTCAATAGGAGACACCAATAAGAGATTAGGAGATGGAGAGGAAGTTCCTGCAGGTTATCTGTGGGTAAACTCTGCCCTCTGTTGAAGGCTACAGTTCCTCCTAGGTGGCCCTCTCTGTAGAGGACTCTCTCTAAGTTCTATTATCGCTCCTGTCTCTTGTCTTTTTCATGCCTAGGAGTAGCTTCCTGATCTCAACAACCCTGGGGTACTACATCATTGCATTTTCCCCCTGCACCCTGCCCATGTCATTGAAAATGGCCTTTATTAAATTCACCTCAAATTGTCTAATGTTGGCTTTTCATCTGTTTCCTGATGACTGTTACCGACAGTTACAGCTTCTGACGTGACTGGACAAAAGTCAGAATCATCCAGAGAAAAAAGAAGAGAATGTAGCCCGAGAATTCCAGGGGACTGTTGCTTCCCAGGAATGGAAAGTAGTAGAATTAATTGGTGAGAATTTCAATGGAAAGGAGTCTCAGATGTCTGAGATCAGTTGATGGGCTCATTGTCCTGAAATTCATGGGCAAGGATGTTTCTATAAATTCATTGCTAGTAGAGTATGTGCTTTGATGTGCTTACAGAAGTAAGGATAAATTAAGGTTGAGTTATAGTCTATTTTTTATTTATATCTATAGTTATAGAATTGACAGTCATGAATGAAAATGACAGTTTTTCTTTGGTAAATACGAGAATCAAGCTTTCCATGATGGCCTCACTAACATCCTTTTCAAGCCCCATCCATATCCCAACATTAAGATCCATGCCAGCCCCTTGCACGGGGTGATTAGTAATGGCCATTCCATCTTTAAATGGGAGTGGCCTTCTGACTCACTTTTCTGATCTTTTACCCATTCTTTCATTAATTTACTCTTATTTCCTAATTCATAAATAAATCTTATTGATTGATTGAATGGATCTTTAATTCAGAATATAAAGTGCCTTATCCTTTTTTTCTACTTGAACCTTTCATTCTCTCTCTCTGTCTCTCTCTCTGTGTGTCTCATAAATATTTTTGATATGAAGAAAAATAGGGGAAGTGGACAGGGGAGAGAAGGGCAGACGTGTGTGACTAGAAGAGGGGCACTTTCCTGTGAGAAGATTAGCAAAGTGAAGCAGTTGCTGAAAGACGTAATAAAATATTCTACTCTTGTATATCCCTGCTGAGAATGCTTGCCTCTTACACTGGGTTCAGCTTAGGTAAATAGTAGAATAAGGTTTGTGATGGTAACAATAAGCAACCAAAATATATTGCAAGTCAAAAGAAAACTTTGGCATTTTAACGTTTTAAAAGCAGCCACAAGACTGCAGAGAAGATGCATATTTATATGACCAAAACCTAGCAGAGTTCACATGAGGTTATTTCTTTGGGTCAACAAATATTTTTTGAGTGCTTACTGTGTACCAGGCACAGTCACATATGCTGGCTACGTTGCTGTGAATAAGGTGAGCACACATTCCTATTCTCATGGATCTCACCTTAAAGTTGGGGTAGACAGTCAATAAAACTTGAGTTAAATATATAATAGGCTAAATACTGATCAGTGGAGGAGGTCTTCAAGAAGACGTGACCACCAGTCGACCTGAGAGCAGGACCTGGGCCATCAGAATCTCCTCATCCCCTTACCATGTGCTCAGATGTGTGTTCTGCCCACTGTGGGGACTGTTTTCAAGGACAGGTGTAGCCTTCAGACAGCAAGGTGTCGTTGAGACCATCAGTTGAGACCAACTGAATACCTGACTGGACGTTGTTAAGGCTTCTGTCTAAACTTTTAAGAATCTGGCAAGGGGGTGCTGAGATCTTCCTGTCTTGTGGCCTCCCAAGGCACACTCTGTACATGAGTTATCTTTCTTGTTAAACCTGCGACCTACAGGTCTGGGGTGGTTGGCCTGTTTCCTGAGTCTCTCCATGCCCTCCAACAGTAAGGGCTCTAGAGAAAAATGAAGCAAGGAAGGAATATAGGAAGTGCCATAGAGGCGAAGCGTTGCTGTTTTAAAAGCATGGGTGGCTCAGTTGGTTAAGTGTCAGGTCATGATCTCAACATGGAGTCCCCCTGGGATTCTCTCTCCTTCTCTCTCTGACCCCTCCACCCCTCTCAAAATAAATAGATATTTTAAAAGGGGGGTGCAGTCAATAAATGTCTCATTGAGAACATGGCGTTTGAACAAAGACCAGAAGTAGGTGGGCATGCCCATGTATGGAGAGTCAGGGAAGGCATAGAATTGGGAATAGTGCAGAAGCCTTGAAGCAGAAGCATGTTTGGAATATTGATTAAAAAAAAGAACAAGAATATTAATGTGATTAAAGTAGAGGAAGTTGAAGAGTTAGAGATTAGAGAGAGACAGCTTGTGCAGGTCAGGGGATAGCAGTTAAAGAACCAGACAGTAAGTATTTTAGGCTTTGCAGGATGCATGAAATCTCTGTCACATACGCTCCCCCTTCTGTTCCTTCTGCTTTTCCCCAATTCTCCTCCTCTTCCTCCTCCTTCTCCCTTTTCTTCATCCTCTTCCTCCACTTAAGCTCCTGCTTCTCCTTCTGCTTCCCCCTTAAAAGTGGGAACATCACATTTGACTTGCGTGTTGGAGTCTTCTGTCTGGATTTAACCTGCAAACAGGAGTTTGACCACTGCTGGTAGACATGAATTTAAGGGGGGGCACGTGGAGATCGGTTACATTTTACGACGGTCAATTTCTTGGCTTTCTAGAGAAGACCGTAGAAGACAAAGACCGAAGCAGGGAGGCGGTCAGCAAGTCGTGCCAGCTCTCCAGCCATGGATGATGGTGACAGCACAGATTCCACGATTGCTGTGGATGTGGTGAGTTTGATTCTACTTAGCTTTTGAAAGAACTGATGGCAGGATTTAATGATGGATTGGATGTGCGTATGAGGGATACAAAGACCTGGATAGTTCTATTTTTTTTTTTTTCCTCTGAGTAGTTAGAAGAGGGAGTTACTCTTTGCTGAAATAGGGCATCCGGTGATCAGTCAAGTGTGAGGAATATTGAAAAGTGACCTTTGAGTTTACCAGGAAGAGATTATTGCTGACTTTGAAAGTTTTAGTGGTGTTTTGAGGGGGAGGACAAACCCCTCATTCAGTCAGCCTTTTTTTTTTTCTTTTTTGAAAGAGACCAGAGACCTACAGAATGGAGATAGTGAATAGAGACAACTCTTGGGAAATTTCTTCTTTTAAAAGTAGCGTAGAAACGATATGGTAAACGAAAGATGGTTTGTAGTAAAGAAAGGTTTTTTTTTTTTAATTATTTGTTTTAGATAGTAGAGATTGCAATAGGTTTGTGTGCTTACTGGAATGTTGCTGTAGCGAAGGGAAACTGATGATACAGGAGAGAAAGAGGAGAATTGCTAGAATGATATCCTTGAGTAGGTAAGAGAGGATGGGAGCCAAGGGACAGGTGGAATGTGGCCTTAGCTGGGGCTTGAGACACTGTAGCCATTGAACAGGGAGGAAAGCAAGGCAAAGATAAAGGTGAGTGAATAGATGTGTTGTGGAAATTGGAAAAATCCCCCTTGGTTTATTCTGTTCTCTTTCTGAAAGAAAAGCAAGGTCATCAGCTGAACCTAAATACTGGGGAGAAGGGGTTCGGGGTTTTAGAAGAAGTTAACTTACAAAACAGTTATGTGTGAGAAATGTCGAAGGGTTGCCATCAGTGAGTGGTCCGTATAAGATTAGTGGATGCCAGTTGGAAGTGAGACAAGCCAGCATGCCTATATTTTTATCTAGCCATTTTTCACCTGCAGAAAGGCAAGAGCACTGGATTTAACAAAGTAGGTTGAGGCAAGAGAGGGACAAAATATTCGAAGCAGATGCAAGGGATTGCTATAATTTGGATTATGATATTTCAACTAATTAGAGAAGGAAGTAAAACACTGAAGAAAATAAAGGGCAGTGAAAAATAGGCAGGATGAATGGATTTATTGGGGTCGAAAAATTGTGGGAGTTGTGGCACTAGATGGAAGGAGCTAGAAAGATAGGTAGTGGATGAAGAGTGAGACACTTGAAAATGAGGTCTGAGGAGGTTGTAGGTGTGGGTGGTGACCAAGTCTGGGATATGAGCATGAATTATGGCTCTGGTAGGGTGGGAAATAAACTCCTTTTAGAGAATTAAGGAATTAAGAGTGTGGGTTTTAGAATAATCATCTACGTGAAAATTTAAACCACTAAGAATCGTCCCAGGTATGTTGTTGCAGAAAGTGACAGTCAGCCGGGAGCTAAAATCTTCAAGGAGTAAGCATGAGTGACAGTTGGGTGATGATAAATGGTTACAACAAGGAGAAATGGTGGTGGTATAGTTTGACGACAGGAGAGTCAAAGTTTGTTTTGTTTTGCTTTCGTTTTTAGAGAGGAAAGAAAGATTATGTTCTAGAAGCAGCAAGGAGTGCACAGTCCCAGTGATAGCAAGGGAGTGAAAGACAAAACAGATCCTGGTAGGGCTGTCAGGAAAGTCAGGTTTCAGTAGAGAAGGATGTTGGAAGAGAAATACAGAAAAAAGATAGAGGATATAGGGAATTTTGCCGATGGCTGGCTATGAATTTCAGAGGGAGGTGTGGCTGGGTTTTGGAGCTGGGTGGAAATGAGAGATGAGGCATAAAGAATGTCTAGGGAATTAGAGATGGAAGTAGAGGGGTAACCTGGAAGCTGTGGGTTCCCTTTGGTGACTGAGGACAAACAGGTACAAAAGGCACGGTGATCTTGGTGGTGTTAGTCTCAAGGCAGTCAAGACTGGGTTGCTGGGAAGAGAGGGGTAGACATCTTGTCAGAAGCCACACCGAGATTGGGACTGCATTTTGCTCCTGCCAGAGTGGTGTGGGGGAGTGGAGGGTAAGTGGGGAGTGCAGGTGCATATGTGTGGGTATATTAAATGGCAATCTAGTGAATAAAAATTACTGTTACGGTACTGTATTAAACACAACTCTTTGCCACCCTCATCGTCATACTCAACTATGAAATATCGAGTACTTATTCCCTGCCATGGATTATAGCTGGAATTTACAAAAACTTTTTATTATGAACTAATCACAAATGTCCTAGGAAGTGGACACTGTGAAATCAATTTGTCAGATTTTAAACTTGAGACAGCTGAGATCCAAAGAGTTTAAATAATTTGTCCGAGGTCTCACAGTACGTGCTAGAGTTCAAACCTGGGCCACGTAGCTCTCAAATCACTCTTTTCCCAGTAATACTAACCATTTCTCCATTAATACACATACCTATTGTCTCACTTTTTAATTATCTCACTTGAAATTTTCTCTTCTGTGACACCACACAGAAATCTGTATATGGGAGAAGTGTAAGCTTATCTATTGATGGATGATTTTCTGAGGTTATTTTCTTTAGAGAAAACTAAATATTAATTGAAAACCTATCTGTTTTATTAGTGATGTCAAATGTAATGATTTCCCCTTGGCTTGGTATTGTCTGACAGAAAAAAAAAATCCAATTATAGACTAATTGATTTTTGCCAGAACTCAAACAAATAGAGATTTCCATGATCTTTGCTTAAAATAGAATGTAATTATCCTTCCTTTATTTATATGCCCTGCCCACTCTAGTCTTCAAGTCTCCCCCTTCATTTAAATGCCCTCTTCAGAAATTCACCTCTGGACTTTTTCTGGTGATTAATGCTGGGTTCATTTAATATGTTAGTTGAATTTGATTATCCAAGGGACCAGTGCTGTAGAAAGTACAGCATCTGACACCAATAAAAACTATTTCTCATCACAGCTTAGTAAATAACAAACTCCGCTGTCTTGGACAAGAATGAGTATCTGCTTTAGAAACTGGCTTTAGCATTTCCCTCTTTTCATGCTTAGAATGGAAGAGTAACCGCTCAGAGCAAGATGCAAAAAGTTTCTGTTTTCGTATGTGAAAGAATTCAGAAGTTTTACACATTTTAAAACCTGTATTCTATTTGGATAGAGTTCCTTTGTTAATCTCAGTGTCTCCTTGCTGATCTTCCCATATCCTTTTCTCTCATATTTATGCGAATTCTTCCCCTCCTGAGCATCTTACATAAGTTAAATAAATTTTTAAATTAACAGAAGTAAAAAAAAAGTCATGTGTAGATTATCTTTTCTACCCTTACTCCGAAATGTGCATGCTGAAAATAGTATTCTGAAACTAACAAAATCATCTCCAACAACCCAAACATGAACTGTGAATGAACGTTGATCAAAAGCAAAATATTCAAATGGCTCTTTTCTGAAGGAAGAATAACTATCTCCTCTAAGGCTATAGCTGTATCTTCTTTGTTTGGGGGTGTGATATTGTGATTTGTAATAAGAAATATATATTTGGTCTTGGACCACATTCCTGGCCAGTGCTCCTCAAACACTTGGAATTTTCTGCAGTAAGAATGATAAGGTGTCTTTTCTTATGTTAATGAGGTAACTTTTGGAAAGCTCAGTGGTAACCTAGGGATGGGAACTGGTTTTCAGGGAATCAGCCACATAATTAGATGATTGAAACTTGGAGCTTACACTACCCCCTACCCCAGCTTCTAGGGGTGTGTAGGGAGAGCAGAGGAGTTGGAGGTGGAATCAGTCGCCAATGACCAATGATCAGTCATGCCTATGAAAGGAAGTCCCCATAAAAACTCCGAAAGATAGGGTTTGGAGAGCTTTCATATTGTGACACTGTGGAGAAGCAGGGAGGGCACAGATGCTCCAAGACCTTTCCCCATACCTTGTCTTATGCATCTTTTCTATCTGGCCGTTCCTGAGTTATATACTTTATAGTAAACCAGTGATCTAGTAAGTAAAACATTTCTCTGAGATCTGTGAGCTGCTTTAACAAACTAATTGTACCCAAGATGGGAGTCCTGGGAAACTCTGACTTATAGCCAGTAGGTCAGAAATACAGGTCACCCTGGACTTGTGACTGCCATCTGAAGTCCAAGGAAGGGGTTGTTGGAACCTCCCATCTATAGCCAGTTCATCATGGGCATATTTATTCATTCGCTCATTCATTCATTCATTCATTCATATATTTATCCTATCAACAGTAATTGTGTAGCCACTGTGTATGTGCCAGGCACTGTGCTAGGTATAGAAATATCAAGAGGAAAACTTCATGGACCCTATTTTTATTTTCTCACTTACTTGTTTACTCACTGATTTAACAAACATTTATCAAATCTCACTGTTTTTCAGGCATTGCTTTAGGCATTTAGAATACATCAATGAATAAAACAGGAATCTCTTTACCTGTGAAGCTTGATTTTAGAAGAGGGAAGCAGAAGATAAATACAATAAATACTATCTTGGAAGATAATGGAAAAAAATGGCTAGATCAGTGTGAAGAGGCTCCAGAGGGCCAGTGTTGGATAGGGGTTGTCTGATGCAGTTTTAGGAATGGTGAAAGAGTATGGAAGGCAATAGCCCTGAGAAAGTTGAAAATAGACACAATTCAGAAACTGAGTTGATGTGTGCAACTCTAGGTAAGTTATATTAATTAGATACAGGAATTCAGTGTGTCTGGTTTATGTAATCTTCGCCTCTAATAAGATCTTCTTTTTTTGTATGTATGCTGCTATTTTAATAAAAATATGTGTGTTGTAGTCAGAGCCTGGGAATTCTTTTCCTTGCTTCCCATGGAAGAGATATCCTTCCCACCTGCTCTGTGCCTTTGTCCTTTTTCTTTTCTTTTCTTTTCTTTTCTTTTCTTTTCTTTTCTTTTCTTTTCTTTTCTTTTTTTTTTTTTTTTTTGTGGCAGAAATCCAACTGAGGAGTGCCGGTTGTATAGAAAGCATCCACTCAGTGTTAATGAGTAAAAGTAAGAACAATCTCAGTTCAAAAGGGGTGACTAGTCACTTTAAGTCTTATCAAATGGTGGCTGATACAGTATATTTATAGTAGGAACTTTTCCATGGACATGGGTCCTTTTAATTTCTAACCGTGGCTACCTGTTTGCAAATCATGCCATTGGATATGAGGAGAAGGGTGAATAAAGAGGAATGGTTCAGAACTAAACATTTTCCTCTTAGAAAACCAACTCAAAATAGAATTCCCTCCTGATGGCTGGGTCAGAGAGGCCACACCATATACAGTGTTCTGGAAATATATTTGTTGCTGTGGGCCTGCTAATCGTTTCGTCTGACTTTGTCCAATGAACTAAAGTACTTGTTTTCTTACGTTTCAATTTATACTTCACATCTATCTTTTCTGGCTTTTAAAAATAACTGTTAGTACAATTTTTCTAAAAGTATGAATAATCCTAATAATAGACCAATGGAATACAGAAAAAAAAATATCCCAACTACTTGCCCAGGAGGAGGATTGGTCCAAGTTAACATTCTGCATGACAAAGAGATAACAAATGTCTGCAGTACTAAGAAGTAGACCTTAAACTCAATCTGACTTAACTTTACAAAGCATGTGAGAGAGATGGCTTTGTCAGGACCTCAAGAATACCAAGTGTCTGTAAATGGGTATGACTAAGGGTACATTTTCAGAAATATGTCATCCAAATGTTTTTTTGTCCACATACCTGGAAATGATGAAAACAAACATCTACCAGAAACACTGATTAAAAAAAGGTTTTAAACCTACGAAAGCTCTTGGTCTAATGTGCAAAACTACCACCTGAGACAAATAGTTGTCCTCTACCTCACTTATGTCACTATGTGTACCCTCTCGGGCAAACAGTTACTCTTCCTGATCCTGAAGATGAAGAACATAAATCGGAATCATTAAGATCTGTTTTCTCTCACTGGTATGAACACCTTGTCCCTTGACTTATTTTTTTCTTTCAAGTCTACAGCGCATTTTGTGCTTGAATTATTCTCTCCAGTGGCCTCCTGTAACTTGTAACTTAGCTTTGGTGTTCTCCAACCAGGCTTTTCAGGGAAGACCTGAAAAGAGTCTGAAGAGGGTTGAGACCATCATACTGAGATTGTGAGCTATTTATGCCTCCAGCCAAAGGCCACTTGCCCACTTCTTGCCCCCTTGTCATTCCCAGTCCTGGAGACACTGGAGTTTGCCCTGACACGGAGGATGAGCTTGATCCTGGAGGTCCAACAGTACCAAGTCTAGGGCCAGAGAAGAGCAAGTCTTAAATTCAGAGTAACCGTAGATCCTTAATTCACTGCTCTACTTTTTTCCCAGTGATTCCTGATTCCTCTAGCCAATCCACCACTTGTTTTCTGCACAGTGCTTCATTTATTCATCCAAAGTGTTTTGAATGCCAGTTCTGTACCCAGCTCTATTTTTGTGCCAGGACTGCAGTAGTGAGAAGCATACCCATAACCTTGAAGAATGTTCAACATAGTGAGAAGAATAAATACTTAGTCCCGCCCTACAGGGAAGGGGCTTACAGGCAGATGTTGAGGAACTATGTCCTCTGTGGCCAATGGTGTGGAACAGCCGAGGGAAAATATGTGAGGAGCCATGTTTGCCTGGGAGATTAAGTTCCCTCCGCGTCTGTTCCACAGTATAGAACGCTTCTGTACAATCCTTTTGTTTATTTATTTTTCCGTAGGGCTATTCCTAAGTTCTGAGATCCTAGATATGTTTAACTTTCAGCCCAACATTGTATAGTTTTGCTGTTTAATCTATTTTCAAGCCTTCCCCAGTAATAGCCTTCAAACAAAGGGGTGTCCAATTTTGAAGGATCTTCTTTACTGTCGTAGCCACCAAGGAGCCTTTCCTGTTGTCCATATTAATTCTTCCCCTTGGAAACTCACATAGCACTTTGTTCCCCTTTCATGGCAAATTTTCTTATTCAAAATTGTAAAATAGTTGTTTGTGTGCTATTCCTTTTTTAAATCTTTGCTTATTATTGAGAGAGGGGAAGGTGAGAGGGGCAGAGGTGGGGGAGGGGGGACAGAGGATCTGAAACAGGCTCTGTGCTGACAGCAGAGAGCCCAACGTGGGGCTCGAACTCATGAACTGCGAGATCATGCCCTGAACCAAAGTTGGACACTTAATGGACTGAGACAACCAGGAGCCTTGTATGCTATTCTCAATTTGATGCTTTTGAGAATGTAATAAAATTAATTAAAAATCCCATGAGCAGAACCGCCCTCTGAAGCTATTTCTCTCTGCCAATCCATACCACATTGCCCTTTCCTTTCTAGAAAAAAGGCTAAAACCAGCCCAGCCTTCAGGACCAATCTTGGTAAACCACAGGACCGAGTTCTCTGTGCACTCAACACAGTTGTCAGGTGTCAAGCTGGGATTCATTCTGAAGTTGGCTGATGGGTGGGGTTTTTGGATTTGATCCCCCAACTCCAGCAGAGTCACAGGATGGAAAAATGGGAGGGACCTAAGAAAGTTGGAGATCAACACATTTATTAGAGCTAGGGGAAATGCATAAGGGTTCAGTATACTGTAACATCAGCATAGTTCGTTCACAGGCCAAGGTGTGGTTGAGGGTTAGGCCTTTCCTATACAGCTTTGATAGTGCCTCAGACATTGGTGGTACCAGTAGGTGGCTGTGAAAGCTTTTGCTTCTCCTCTGTGATATCCATGAACATTTCTTCTCTCTCTCTCCGTCCTCCTCACATACAGACAACTGACATTTTCTGCATCCTATGTTATTTGCTATGCAAATCTCTCTAGCCGAAGCCTCTTCCTATCTCAGTAAGATTCCTTACCCTAATATTACCCCCAGTAGAAATGCTAACCCCACCACTGGCCTCAGAAATTCAACCAAAAAGCTGTGCATGCATTTGTCGGTATCACCTCTGGCCTGAGTCTGGACCTTGATAGGGTCTCCCAAGCAGTGTATTATAGGAATCAACCCTAGATTAGTTCTGTGGTCTTTCAAAACCTTCAGATTCATCTTTGTCTTAGAAATATAACCTCTAATCACTTAATCTCTAAAATGGGATCTATAATATTACTATCTCCTTTGTATGGGTATTGTGATAATTAAAGAATGAGTGTAACATGCTTAGCACAGTGACTAGCCCATACTAAATACTGAATGTGTGTAGGCTGTGATAATGATGACCGTTATGATACCATGGACCTATTTGTTTTCAGCCAGGTATTACCAGTAACCTCCAGTTACACTAAATCTGTCTCATGTCCCTCTCGATAGTATACTGGACTATGTTTCATATTCCTCAAACTAAAATAACCCTATCTTATGCCCAGGGAGTGCCAAGGCATTTCTGAACTAACTAAAGGTACGTTACTTGTTCTACAGGAGAGAAGAGCTCTTAACAGTGGTCTTAGGTTGGCTCTTAATCCATTCAGGTTGGACCATCAATTCTATATGAGAGACGGGAACATTACCACGTTCTAGCCCGTCCTGAGCAAACTACAAAGTTAATTCCTTTTGAGTAATATATACACAGCCCACCCCACTTTTCTGAGATCTTTAAAAATTTAATTTTTACATTTGTAAGGTTGATATCCAGAGAGGGTATTTGTGGTATTATCAGCTGAAGGTTTTGGTATTAACCTTATTGAGCAAGGATGTAGCTTTTTTGTGTTAGCATGTAGAAAGTGATGAAGTCAGTGGCAAAGGTTGGGGGGAAGGGAAAGGGTGGCATTACATTTCAACAAACGTTTGGAAATCTTTGGAACTTGAGGCTGTACAAATAGAATCAACCAAAAATGGAAGAGTTGTGGCTATTTTTGATGGATATTCCAGCAGTGACATATTATGTTCTTTTGCATTTTTGTTTATTCAGCTTGACGGAGGATATAAAAAGGTGCTTTGGATTAAGCACTTTCATGTCTTACATTGATATAGTACCTTTCACCCCAAAGGGTTTAATAAACTATGTTTAAACGGCTTTATAAATCTTATACAGGATTGGCCTTTTCTTCACCAGAACTAGTAGAAGGCCATCTGTGGTAGACACCTGCCCCCCTGAAGGAGGTGAGGAATTCAGGCCAAGCTCACCAGGGTAGATTCAGCTGGTGCAGGAGTGTACTAAAATCCTAACTATTGGGCAAATACTGGCTTGGCTTATGAGTTTGGGGGAAGAAGTCCACTGAGATCGTTAGTTAATATATTGTTTAATTAATTCATTAATCTACTATTTAGACAGTTGGTGTTGAGTTGCCTTGTTCTTGCTAGTATGTAGGGGGGATTCATGAAGTTTTGACATTACCTGTATTAAACCATTAACTCATTTCTATCAGCTTGATTAAAATGTAACAGTAAATAAATACTTGACCAGTTTTCATTCCCACAAACAGTGCATGAGGGGTCCTTTTTGTTTACATCCTCACCAACACTTGTGTTTTTTATTTTAGTCATTCTGACAGGTGAGAGGTGATCTCTCATTGTGGTTTTGATTTCCATTTCCCTGATGATAAGTGACACTGAGGATCTTTTCATGTGTCTGTTGGCCCTCTGCATGTCTTGTTTGGAGAAATGTCAGTTCATGTGTTCTGCCATTTTTTTAATTGGATTACTTGCTTTCTTAGTGTTGAGTTGTATAAATTCTCTCTATATTTTGAATACTAACCCTTTATCAGGTATGTCATTTGCAAATAATCTTCTTGCATTCAGTAAGTTGTCTTTTAGTTTTGTCTGTTTCCTTTATTGTGTAGAAGATTTTTATTTTGATGCACTCCCAATAGTTTATTTTTTTTGTTGTTGTTTTTCTTGCCTCAGGAGGCATATCTAGAAAAATGTTGTTTTGGCTGATGTCAGAGAAGTCACTGCCTGTGCTCTCTTCTGGGATATTAATGATTTCAGGTCTCACATTTAGGTCTTTAATCCATTTTGGGTTTGTTTTTGTGTGTGGTATAAGAAAGCGGTCCAGTTTTATTCTTTTGCATGTAGCTGTCCACTTTTTCCAAAAGCATTTGTTGAAGAGGCTGTCATTTTTCCATTGCATGTTCTTGTCTCCTCTATTGAAGATAATTGACCATATAATTGTGGGTTTATTTCTGGGTTCTCTATTCTGTTCCATTGATCTTTGTGTCTATTTTTGTACCAGTACCATACTGTTTTGGTTACTACACCTTTATATTATATCTCGAAATCTGGGATTGGGATACCTCCAGTTTTGCTCTTCTTTTTCAAGATTGCTTTGGCCATTCAGGGTCTTTTGTGATTCCATACAAATTTTAGGATTATTCGTTCCAGTTCCATGAAAAATGCTGTTAGTATTTTGATAGGGATTGTATTAAATTTATAGATTGTTAGGGTACTATAGGCATTTTAATAATATTCTCCTAATCCATGAGCATGGAGAATCTTTCCATTTGTTTGTGTCATCTTCAATTTCTTTTTTCACTGTCTTATAGTTTTCATAGTACAAGCCTTTCACATGCTCGATTAAATTTATTCCTAGGTGTCTTATTATTTTTGGTACAATTGTAAATGGGACTATCTTATTAATTTCTCTTTCTGTTACATCATTATTATTGTATAGAAATGAAATGGATTTCTGTATATTGATTTTTGGAGATGATTTTAAATGATAAACATCACCTTGGTTATAGCCATTAGTGTTAAGTAAGTGGAAACTGTTACAGGATTTCATATTGGGGTCATATTATAGGTGTCATGCACTTATAATAGTTTTATTAGCTCATTCTTGACAACTTAAAAAAACCAAACATAGCTAATTAGATGTAATAATGGAAGTAAAATTGTAATCCATAAATAATAATTTATTATTATGTTCTTGAGACTTTAAGTAGCATTTGATCTTTAATATTCAGTATGACATCTTTCTCTCTGTCTTTGTCTCTCTCTCTCACACACACACCCCACTCGCATCCTTAATTGTTGCCATCCTGAATCAGGATTCAGAAGACCACTAGATTAATCTTGATTTTTGTCAGAGATTAATTTGCTGGGCAGTCTCTCTTAATCTCAGTTTCTTAGTTTATGTTACTTTCTATGGAATGCAGTAGTGGGAAAAGTCCATATATAATAATATTGTTATATTAAATGTATGAATCTTCTGAGGAATATGTATGACTCTTGAAAATCTCACTTATCAAGTTAAAAATAACCAAATTGTTCTAGGTCCTACAAATTTTTAAAGGTGTGAACTTTACAACTTTGTTAACCTTTCCTTCTACTGTGTTATCACTTATTGCATTAAATCAGGATGAATAAATTCATGAAGTTTTAAAGGATGCCCACTTCCAGCTGAGAACTTGAAAATTCTTATTCATTTGGTACGTATCTGTGCTATGTTCAGCTGAATTGAAGAAGATACCAAATTCAATATATTATATTATAAGCATCGTAAAATGCTTTGTGAATATCCATATCTTGGAAGGACAAGAGTAACACCTACCTTGAATAGATAGGTTGAAACTGTATTATTTCTTAGTTAATACTTCAAGCTCTTATGTATCCAAATTTCTGTAAATAACTGGATTGTATTTGGGACATTCCATATTTATATAATTTGTAATGATGACTTTCCTTCCATTTGTATTGTTTTTCAGCAAGTAGGAACATGACTAAGCTCTGAAGTTTGGAAGTTCATATTTTAAATCAATAGATTAGAGTAGTATTTATGAAGAAGTAAAAAAGCTAAGTATCGTAGTCTGGGGGAAAAATCCATGTGTACTGTTTCATTGTATTGTGACAGGTATAATTTCAGACGACAGGTATGTTTATCTTGTTGTTCCCAAAGGTACAACAATCTCATGCCTTGTTCATACTGCTTAGGAACAATCAACTCCACTTTCTTTGTAGCCTATTATATTTTTCAGAAAACTGCTTGGGTAAGGAACTCCCCCACATTAAATTGCTATGCGCTAGGAAATGGATAATGGCTGTGCACTAGGAAACAGTTGATCCTATAGGCTGGATTTCATGGGAAAATAAAAACCAAAAAGAAAATACATTTTGATAAAGCTGACTGGGCTGATACAGTTCCTCAATCAGCTGCCTGCATGCTGGTTTTTGCTGGGTGCCATACATTGTGAACAATTGGATTACAAATAAACTTGGCATTTGACTCTACATCCATCTTATTAGGAATACCTGTGCTTATGACAAGAAGGAGAGTTCAAATAGTTCAACTAAACGTTTTAGTGAGTCCTTAGAGAGTCCTCTACTGTGGACTCTGTGTAGTTTCTACTGTGTAGAAAACAAAGATAGAAAACAGACCCTGCTTGTACTGTCTTACCTAACTTCTATTCTGCATTGTAGTAAACATAGCTCGTTTAAGTAGATTATTATTTTTTTTCCCTGGAGGCAAAGGACTATGTCATGATTGTTTTCATTTCTCTCCTCACCCAAGTACCATGCCTTGTATGCAGGAGGTTCAATACATTCCTGGAACATAAGACACTTAGGAGACTAAATATTAGAACTAAAGAATATATTTTCCCTTGGTTTTTAGATTTATAAAAAGGAAAACAATGATAAGACGCTTAATATGTCAAATTAATAGAACTGTAGAATGGTTTCCCAGCACCTAGAGAGAAAGTCCAAATATATTTGGCACTCAAGATCCTTGATAATTTGTCATTGCCTACATCACTAGTGTCAATTCTATGACTTCCTCCTCTGTATTCCATTTTAAGCCATTTTGAATTATGCTTGGATGATCATACTTCCTGATTGGCTCAGAATGGACATGGTTTATACATATTGTTGTGAAATAATTATTAGCAACTCCACTTTTCACTTTTATAAGTGTATTGGTTCAATCAAGCGTGTAGTTACCTTAATTTTTTTTAAGTTGATTTATTTATTTCGAGAGAGGGAGATCTCATGAACTGTGAGATCATGACCTGAGCTGAAATCAAGAGTCGGCCGCTTAATTGACTAAGCCACCCAGGTGCCCCGGGCACCTTAATTTATATAGTTATTTAATGGGTGTGTGCTCCATGCTTCTTCATAGTTTCAAAAGTTATTTTTAGAGATTCTGTCTGCCCATGGGTGACACATATTTGGGTACATGTTCACATTCAGCCTAGAAGGTGAGTTGGCTTGAAGTTTCTGGGAGCTTCAAGTTTCTTAAGAGCTGTTTAAAACCAGAGGAAGTCTGGTTGTTTTAGATATTCTCTAGAGCAATTCTGTTGATTCCATTGAAGGAGTTCCAACACTGTGCTTTTCTTTGCATAATTCTAGGAACACCTTGGATCTGACTTAGTTGTCAATTTAGGACTACAGTGACCCCTTCTTATACTGTTCCAGAAGGATCTAGAAGCATGGAAGAGACTTACCAGTTTTTTTCAATGTGCACCCTATATGATGTGTGCTTAGTAGTTTGAGGATTCCTTTATTTACCATATTTGTTTACCATATCAGTGTTTCCAGAGTGATTCTAGTCTCTTCTGAGAGAGATAAGAATTTCAGACAGGAAGTATTGAGGAACCACAGGGTGTACATTTGGAGAATTAGTAACTTTGATAAATCTTAGGTTAGTTTCTGTCTGCTTCCTCAAAAAAAAAAAAAAATGCTGACAGCCAATAGGAACAAATCCAGAACGTCTGCCTGGTTGAGTTACTTTGATTTATACGAATGTACGTGTGCACAGATTTACTGAACTGATCTCCATGGCATTGCCTTCATCCATGATTTTCTGTCTACTTGCCTCCCACCCCTGCCTTTGGTTTTCAGCTTTCCAGCTGGATAGTAAACATTTATTTTCTCATTTGGCTCAGGACATGCAACTTCTGTCACAGTTAATACAAGGCATTGGCATCTGTTAAAACTGCAATGTTGCTCTGAAAGCCTGTAGTTCAAATGACAGTTCCAAATCTTCTTTTCTCTTGCCTTTATTTTTAGTCATGAGAATATAGGAGGAGGAAAAGTTCACAGTTCTGAAAGTTCTAGGAAAATAATTTATTCTGCCTCTGTAGAACCAAGAGAATTGGAGGAGACGTTGGATGGTCTCACAGGAGCACCTGTAGCCGCTACAGCTGTCTACCCTGTGTCTCAAAATGGAAAGCGAAAAAGACTGTGAAAAACACTGATAGGATAAATTGGCCTTATTGTGAAGTGAGAATGATCTTCAATGTTGAGATCACTTAGGAAAAATCATTAGGACTATTTTTATAAATCGTGACCCAAGGCATGTGTGACTATGTGTCTATGTGATCATAGTCTGTCCCCTGAAAAGTGTTTCTCAAAGCATTTTCCAGACTCAAAAAGAATAATTAAATCTTTGAGTTAGATAAGGTGCTAAAAATAATAATAAAAATACATTAACCCTTTCTTCTTCAACCCCCTGTTATTTCTGTACCTAGAGGTCTATTGGCAGTTCTATTTACTCCTTCTCAGTAGAAAAAATTAAAACAAATATTCATAAAGAGGGAATATAATTAATCTGAGTGATAGAAGAATCTTGAGTAAAAATTAAATATTGAATAGATAGATTAAGGTTTAGGGGAAATGTGCTTGTAATTCATAAAATTATGAACTTCATATCAACCAAAACCCCAAATACCAAAATTAGTTGGGTCTTGCTTTTACAAGTGCTCTTTGGGGGATGAAAAAATTATTTCCAGAAATATGGGCAGGGTTAGGGAACAAAGAATGATGTGGAGTCTAGCAATAGGAGGACACCATTACTACCCCCAAACCTAAAGGAACCAGGAAAGAAAGTGATGGTACTGGAATCCAAGAAGATCTATTACTGAGGCGAGAGCTTCTAACAAGAGCTGAAGAAGTCGTGGGACACAATCCCTGCTGGAACCACAGTGTTAAATTAGAGCTGGAGAGGCTATTTTGGTCAGTGTGGGCTTCTGTAGCAGAATACCAGAGAATGAGTGGTTTATAAATAACAGAAATTTAGGGGCGCCTGAGTGGCTCGGGCGGTTAAGCGTCCGACTTCAGCTCAGGTCATCTCGCGGTTCGTGGGTTCGAGCCCCACGTTGGACTCCGTGCTGACAGCTCAGAGCCTGGAGCCTGCTTCAGATTCTGTGTCTCCCTCTCTCTCTGTCCCTCCCCTGCCCACACTCTGTCTCTTGCTGTCTCTCAGAAATAAATAAACATAAAAAATAAAATAACAGAAATTTATTTATGATAGTTTTTGAGCCTGAGAAATCTAAGATCAAGTGGCTGGTAGAGTCGGTCTCTGGTGAGACCCTACCTCCTGGTTCATAGAAAGCCACCTTCTTACTGTGTTGTCATGTAATGGAAGAGGCAAGCGAGCTATCAGAAGTCTCTTTTACGAGGTCACTAATCCATTCATGAAGCTTCCACCCTCATGACCTAATCACTTCCCCAAAGCCCCACTTTCAAATACTATCACAGTGGGGGATTAGAATTTCAGCATATAAATTTGCCAGGGACAGAAACATTCAGTCTATAGTACAAGGGGAAGTACCCTGATTTGTTTTTTCTTTTTTTTTTTCCCCATTCTTAGATGTCCTGCTGTGTCTCTCCTTAACTGAATCCAATTAAAGGATAGAAGACAAGGGAATCCCATGTAATTGAATCCCTAGGGATCAATCCTCTGGGGGTACAGAGCAGAACCAAGAAAGTTGTTCTGTGAGTAAGGAAAGGGAAATAAGGCAGAGAATTCTAAGCATACATTTATACAACGTTATGACTTAGGTATTACTTTAGTTCCCATTTCCCAGATGGAGAATTTGAGCCTAGGATCATTTAGATAATTTGCTCATGGTCGCACAGTCAGTGGAACTCAGACTATACTGCCTTGAATTTATGTTTCTTACTCAATAGCCAATGTTAAGTACTGTGATATGTTGTCATTCCAATATTTATATTTTTTTCAGTTGATTGCCACTGTTAAGAATAAATATTTAAAGAAAATTTATGTATAAAATCAAAATTTATGTGATTAAACTAAACCTAAAGCAGAATATAAGAAAAATGGAAGCTAGATTTTGTATGGAGGTGGTATAGAGAAAGTCAGTAAATACTGCTTTCATCTTTTCCATTCTTTGCTTCCATTGCATGTTTTATATCTTACATTTCCAGCAAAAGCTTAGAATTCCTGTCACATCAATCCCAAATTAGCTTTTGCAGGCTAAGGGCCTTAGGCATGAATGTTTCTGCAAATTGGATAGAAAGAGCATTGCAATGGTCCAAAGGCTCCCAAGTCAGCTTGAATTTACAGCATAGCTTGGACAATAGCCTGAACTGCCGGTCTGGGAAGTGTGGGTGTGAGGGAAAGGATTTGAAACTGTCTCCTGTTTCATACTTTCAACATTAAACAGAAACATTAAGAGGGAAATGGCTTCAATATTTTATCATATATATATATATATATATATATATATATATATTATCTCTTATACATTCTAAGCTGAAGAACTGTTTTTAACTGGGTAATAATGGACAAAACATAAATATCTATGGATGAGTAAATTGCGGTAAAGCCATATGAGGCACAGCTATGTAGCCATTAAATGAATAAAATATGTTTATATGGATATGAAACTGATAGATCTCAGATGTATCTTCAAGTGAGAAAAGATACAGATCTACAGAAAGTTACTGAAATAAGAAAGCATTTGCAGTATGCATGACAACAAGTGAACATATGACATACGGCATATCATGTAAATGAACGATAGCAAATGAAATTTTCTCAAATACAAGTGAGAAACAAACCTGCATTATCTTGATTATAAAATGTAAACTCTTAGATATATTGTTTCTTATGATATATTGTGTTCTACTTTTCCATAAAATGTAGGGGTAGTCCCACCACCATGTAAAATTACAAGTTTGGAATATTTTAACTCTTAATACAATGGGACATCATGACAGGCCATAGTCCTGAGTTGAGTTCATGTCGTTTATTTATCTATTTAATTTATTTATTTTATTTATTTCTTTAATTTTTTTCAATGTTTGTTCCTTTTTTGAGAGAGAGAGAGAGAGAGAGACAGAGAGAGACAGAGAGAGACAGCATGAGTGTGGGAGGGGCAGAGAGAGAGGGAGACACAGAAGCTGAAGCAGGCTCCAGGCTGTCAGGTGTCAGCACAGAGCCTGACACAGGACTCGAACTCACAAATCGTGAGCTCCTGACCTGGCTGAAGTTGGATGGTTAACCACCTGAGCCACCCAGGCGCCCCAAGTTCATGTCGTTTAGATTTTCTTTTCAATAATAATTGTCGGACAGTAGAGGCCTAAAAGGATAACAGAGCCAATGAACATCACTAAGTATTGAGCAAGCAGTTCGTTAGTGCCTAAGAGACAAAACAGAAGAAGGAGGGGTCATCCAATGGGCAGCTTTTCTGTAATGTGTTATTTAGCAAAGGGTTTATAAAAGAAAGGAAATAGGGAATGTATTATCAGACACAGGAGAGCAAATGAGAGGGTGTAAACAGATCATTAATGTTTTAAAGGAAGGAAATATCATGTTTACTAAGAAAAAAAACCCACTTTTTAAAAGATGACGTACAAGAAATATGACATGAAAGATGGAGGAGTCAGTTGTCAATAGAGAAAGAAGTATGTTCCGGCCAGAAGGACTGGTATGAGCAAAAACATAGTTTTGGGAGGCAGCAGCTAATGCGGGCTACTTTTAGGAATCCTGTCAGGAGATTAGTAAGAAATGAGAACTGTTGGTTTTTGGTTAAGGTGGTTAAGGGCAGACAGAAAGTGGTGGGAGAACATGGAGGATGGATGCCAGATCGAGAAAATGGAAAAGGAAACACGGACTCTCTAGGCCTTTTGGATGTAGCAGGAGGGGTACAGGTTGAGGTAATCGCTTCCTTGGTAGTTCATTTCCTGGAAATAAATTCAGTCTTGAAAGACCCATGAAATCTGCAAGTTAATTTTACAAAATGGGTAAAGAGGCTGTATGTAACCTCCCAGTCCTTACTCTTTTTAGTATTATATAGATATTTACATCAAACACAACTGGGTATCTCATATCATATGTTCATTTGGATAAAAAAAAAGCAAGACACCTCAATGTGCTATCTACAAGAACACACTTTAAATACAACAAATATGTTTTAAAAAATATTGAGAAAGGTATCACACAAACACCAACCAAAAGAAAGCTGAAGTAGCTATATTGATTTCAAAGTAGACTTAAGCACCAGGAATGTTGTCAAGTTATGATACAAAGGGACACCACATAATGATAAAGTGTCAGTTCTCCAAGAGCATAAAACAATCCTAAGCGTTTGTTCATCAACAGGGCTTCAAATACATGAAGCAAAACCAGATGGTTCTGGAAGTAGAAATGGACAAATCCGCAATGACAGTTTTAGACTCCAGACTCCTCAGTGACGGACAGAACAAGGAAGCAGAAAATAAGTACGCATATAGATGGCCTGAATAATACTACCAGCTGTCAATCGAATTGATGTTTACAGAACAACCCAGTGAACCACAGTATACATATTCTTTTCAGGTGCACATGAAACACTCACCAAGATAGATCATATTATGAATGGTATAAAACTAATATTAATGAATTCATCACTTAGACCTTTCTGCAGGATCAGATTGCTTCTAGGAATCTTACGGACATGCCTGGTAGACACTTTGAACTGTATAAAAGTTTTTTTTTTAAGAATGTCAAAGGCAGGAGGAAGACTGAAAAAGTTATTCAGTTGCAGGTGTGCACCATCTATTATGGAAAAGTTAGAATGACTCAGAGGCCAGAATACAAAGTGTTCGTCCCACTTTGTATCCCTACCAGCATTGTATTCGAGTTCCAGTTTATTCACACCTTGGACCTTCTCCAGTATTTGGTATTGCCAGTCTTTGGGATTTGAAATATTCTACTGGTTTCCAGTGGTGTTTCATTGTAGTTTTAATTTGTATTTCCCTAGTGGGTATTGATATTGAAAGTTTTCCCATGTACTTATATGCTATTTCTTTTTTTTTTTGGGGGGGTGAAGTTTCTGGCTAAAGTTTTCTGGGTAAATCTTTTGCTTTATTTTTTAAATGAGTGGGTTGGTTTTTTCTTATTTTTAAATTATAGAAGTTATCTGTAATCTAGACATACATCTTTTATCAGATACATATTTTTCAAATATTTTTCCAAAATATGCCCCATGTTTTCATTTTATTGTAATATAAGTGAAAATGAATGAATTAGAACAGTGGAAAAACACTAAAATTTAAACCAACGTTAGTGCTCTGACAAAGTTAATAAAATAAAAAATTCTGCAACTGTGACCCAAAAAAGTCTAAGTACAAAAATATATAAATGTTGGGATTTAGGGATCCCAAATGATTCAGATGATTTTTTAAAGTTATAAAACCCTAAGCAGAAGTTAAAACTCTGATAAATAGATAGCTCAGATATCAGATGTTATCAATACTAGATTAAATAGAAATGTTTGAAAAGGACAGGAACTATAGTAGGAACATTCTATAAAATTATAACTTAGAAATGCTCTGGGATAGTTGCTAGATGATTGTTTAAAACTGTCAGTGAAAAAATAATTCTCTTTTAGAGTCTTCTATGGAAGGAATAAGTAATATTCTTATGTATTTTATTATGTTACATACATTTTAGTAATAATATCCAGGAAACTTAGCTCCTAAAATGATGAAATTGCCACTTTCGAAGAGAGATACAAATACCCAGTAAAAATAAGGCTATTCAAATGTTCTATGCAACAAAAATATAACATGTACAAGTAGGGTTTATTCTGGGAGTGCAAGGATAGTTTAATGTTAGGAGATCCATTTATATACACTACCATGCATTTAAAGATACTTACCAGACACCCAACTCTTATTTGATAAAATGCCATAGTGATAATTAATTAACGTTTTATTAAGTTACCAGATGTGACATACTACTTAAATCTCCATCATTAGAAGCATTCTCAGGAGAGTTACAGATAAGACAAGGATGTTTGTTACCAGCGAGTTATGCATAATACAATTACACAAAATATAAATTAAATGTTCATCGGAGAAGAGTGACAGTTAATATCCTTCAATATGTACCTGCATATATTTATCTTTTTCCTTTTTTAAAGAAATTTTTTAAGTTTATTTATTTATTTTGAGAGAGATGGAGAGAGAGAACAAGTGGGGGAGGGGCAGAGAGAGGGAGAGACAGGGTGCTGAGCAGGCTCCATCCATGTCATTAGCACAGAGCCTGATGCAGGGCTCGAACTGACAAACTGTGAGATCATGGTCTGAGCCAAGATCAAGAGTCGGATGCTTAACCAACTGAGCCACCTCGGTGCGCCAATCCATATATTTTTCTGCCTGGAAAATTCACGGTCAACTGAAAGCAACTGAGAATTAATCCACACTAAAAGAAAGTTCAAATAGCAATAGAAAACAAGCAATAGTTTTTTCATATCAATAATAATCACAAGTTGGGGTACCTGGGTGACTCAGTGGGTTAAGAGACTGACTCTTGATTTCAGCTCAGGTCTTGATCTCATGGTTTGTGAGTTTGAGCCCTGCGTTGGGCTCTGGGCTGACAGTGTGGAGCCTGCTTGAGATTACCTTTCTCCTTCTCTCTCTACCCCTCTCCCTCTTGCGCTCACTCTCTCTCACTTTCAAAATAAATAAATAAGTGTTTAAAAAAATTATCAGAATTTATACTTAAAAATATTCATAATATATATTTAAAAATTTGTGAGTATATTATAAATAAATGAATCATGTCTAAAAATAAAATTATAATTTCTATTAAGATTTTTTAGAAGATGCACTTTTATAAAAATACAAGTTTTCCTCATCCTCAAAAATATAACAGAAAGTATGGATTATTTGATTATTTAGAACAAGTGGGGAAAGTGGTACCTAAATATTTATTCAGTAACGTTTGTAAAAAATTTTTGGATTTAGTTGGAACATAGTCTACATTCTTTACTTCGCAGGAACTTTCTGTTATGTAACTGGTATTCTTATGGTACCAACCTGGTCTCTGAAGGCCAATTAATTTTTAAGTCCTAATTAGTGGAATTACATATAATTATTTGTATATGTATTATATTACATAGAGACAGCCCTCACTTGGCACGATCTGACATGCATAAATTCTGTTACCATGGTATACTGAAAATATACTAGTTCCCCACCTGCACAGTTCTGATTTCAGTTACCAAAGGATATTAAATGTAAATAATTGCATACGGTACAAACTTTGCTATTAGCTCTTCAGTCCACAGATTAACAGATCACTATATAAATGATCATTGACCAATGGCGTCCCTTCTTTCAAAGTTTATAGATAATTGGTCAATGCACATCTCTTCACAAAGAAAGTCGTTTTTAGGTGCGTTCATTCCTCTCTTCCAGTGAGTGATAAACCCATATGACATTTTACAAAAGTGAATAATCAAAGAGGAATTTGGTCAATAAAATCAAAGTGTAGCCTAGAGATGAAAAGTATTAATGGGGGAAGAATAATTAGAAAGTGGCTGTAATGAAAAAGGGTATGAGTGTCCCAAAGAAGGTGATGATGGCAAAACTTTCACATTAGAAGGACTCTTGGAGGTAGTTCACAACGTTGGAAGTGCAAAGGAAAAAATGTTGGAAGCTAATCCAAACTTAGAAAGGATAAGGACTATTGGCCACAGTGTAGAAAAGATACTCAGAATTGTACGTTATACAAGAAGACAAGCACTTTTCAAACTGTTCTTGATGCGATTGTTTTTAACAAAGAAATAAAACATTCCAATTCTTAATGCTTCTGATATTTTATATTGCAGTGTACTTCGTGAATACGTTTTACTATTTTTTCATTTTCTTATACAATTATAACCAAGAATAAGGGAGTTTTTATATTTTGACAAAAAGTTTTAAAGCTAACAATTATAATTTTGCTCATATATTATTATATTCTCAGATTCGCCTTCTGCATATTTACGGCCCTGCACTATCATGCAAAGCTAGGACCGACAGTATATATGTTGTAATATATATTATGTATTATATATTATATATGAACATTAATGTGAACATAGTTTAGAGACGTTCCGATTACAAAATAAAAACAATGAAACAAGTATTCATTACCAAATATTTAGGAACATTATCTCAAAAAATTTCACATAATACATTAGAAAGTGAGCAAAAAATTAGAAAAAAATTTTCAGGTCACGTGCTGGGGTTAATATTACGAGTATAAAATGAACAGTTAGAAATCAATGAGATACATAGAGCAGCTGAGTAGAAAAATAAGCTAAAGCACATGAGTAGGTACTCATAAAAGACAAAAAAATTAATGATCAGTAAGCTTATGGAAATATGTTCGGTTATCAAGGACACATACTAAAACAGTGATGAAATTGTGCTATGTAGCAGTATTTATCATATCTGGATATGCATCAGAATCATCTATGGAAATCACCTATGAAATATAATTCAGGCCACAGCTTCAGAGGTACTGAATAGAATAGTAATATTAAGACCCTGCCTGAAAAGCAAGAGGTTTTCTTACATATTTTACTTTCGAGGAAATCCTCTCAGAGTAAGAGACATGCCAATATCGTGTGGCTGGCAAAGTGATCTGTAATCTAAATCTAGGTATATGGCCTAAAAGATTACTATTTTTACCATTTCAAGTGACCTTTATAGCTTTTGATTGAAAAGGGCCATGTCCTGGAATATTGTATTTTTGGTAATGGTTTTCTTCCATCAAAACTGTAGATGTCTCTAACTCTGAGACCCTCTTGTACTTATGATGTACATAGGATAAAGAGTTCAATAGGATGTAATTTTGCACAGCTAATCAGGTTCATGTAGCAGAGAGTTCCATGCTATTAAAAAAATGTGAAGCATTTCATAATAGGAGTAAAAAGGCAGGATTAAGATTGAGAGTTAACTTCCAATATAAAGCATACGGATGAAAGAATGGTGGAGATTAGAAAGAAGAGTTTAATACCTGATTTCTGTACAAACCATCTAGAAATGTGTATCTTGCCATCACACTTTTTAAGGAGATGGCATTAACAGAGCTCCGTGTGAAATTTGAAGGAGGACAGGGAAAAAATTACCATGACTTGCACAACAAGTCATACCGTAAGGGTATTTTTCCCCTGGATCACGTTTTAATCCCACTTTGTTGACCTTTTGCAATTTCATACAAAGCCAATAATCTGAGGCTTAACGACATACAGGTTGGCTAAAATTAGGAGCTACGTGTCTCCGGGGCGTGAAGATAGAAAATTACAAAATTTATGACGAATGTTTTTCTCTCTTGCAATGCAGTCTACACAATTGGATCTAAAATAAGTGGCAATAAACTTCCTTTGCTCTATAATTTTTCAAAAGTTAAAAAAAAATCTTATTCTGTTGATACCGTCAAAAAATTATCTCGGGGCACCTGGGTGGCTCAGTTGGTTAAGCGTCTGACTTCGGCTCAGGTCATGATCCCATGGTTCATGAGGTTAAGCCCCGCATCAGACTGTCCGCTGTCAGCACAGAACCCACTTCAGATCCTTGGTCCCCATTTCTCTCGGCCCCTCCCATCCTCAAAAATAAAAAAGAAATGTTAAAAAAAATGTCGCCGAGAAGTTGTGACAAATGGTTCCAGACTTAACTCTAGTAGTGAATGTTAGAACACAAAACGTGACAGAACAAAAACAAAGCCTACTACTTATTTGGAACTGGTGCATCAGTTTGAAAGATTTCAATTTAAGGCTTGGAATGTGCTTCGTCCTTGATTGGTCCAAACTCTTGACCAAACGCTGGGGAAATACTTATTATATTTATTTATTTTTAAGTATGTTCCTCCACAGCCTAGAGTCTGTCTTGGATGTTGGATTTCAGGAAAAATTTTCTCCTCTATTCATTCTTATGCCTAATCAGATTTTTCTCTGCTTTTTTAATTCTCTAAAAAGACTGACATTTTTCTATTTTAAAAATCCACACCACCCCCAAAGTGATCAAGGCTCTAGAATTAACTACAGAGAGTACAAAAAGTACCAGTGCACAGAGTTCTGTTAAAATATACCACTGTGATGTAGTCTGCAAAATACATATTGGAAGAGATGTTACATGTCCACAGGGAGTGGTTTCTTAAACAAATAAATTGCAATAAAAAAATAAAGTATTGATGGAAGAGGTATCTATGGATTAAGAGACTTATTAACCAATTGTGATGTATGGACCTTATTTGGATTCCAGTTCAAACAAACTGTCAAGAAAAAAGAAACTCTTAGAGAATTGTGAACGCTAATTGTATATTTTGAGGTGTTAAAGGGATATTGTTAATTTGGGGTATTATGAGAATATTGTGATTATGTTAAAAGCACCTATGTTTTTGAGAGATAATAAATGTTAAGGAAAAAGTATAGGGTATCAATGAGTTCTGAGATTTGTATCAAAATATTCAAGAGAGTGTGAGTAAAAGGTAAAATGAAGCAAGGTAGATTGGAAGTTGAGGCTGGATGATGGAGGAATGGGGATTCAGTGGATTGTTCTTACTATATTTATGTATATTTGAAAATTTACTTACACCTAAAAGAATCAGCAGGAAATACTAGCAGCTATTTGATTTGTCTTTCACTAATTTTAAGCATTTGAGTTTTCTTTCTCACTCTGCTTGTTCTATTTTTAAATGTTTTAGAATAACTAAAAATGTGCTTAATTGTGACTGGGCAAATAATAGCCCTGTACCTCAGGGTACTCAGTTGTAAAACGAAGATATTAATAGGACTTTCTCAAAGTATTTCTGTGAATATTAAGTGATAGAGAACGCATACGTTCTTGGAACAGTAAATGCGAGTATCACTTTTAACCTGGTATTTTTAAATTTTTTTTATTTTTTAAGGTTTTTGTTAATGTTTATTTACTTTTGAGAGAGAGAGAGAGAGAGAGAGAGAGAGAGATAGCACAAGCAGAGAGGGGCAGAAAGAGACAGAGAGACAGAATCCAAAGCAGGCTCCAGGCTCTGAGCTGTCAGCACAGAGCGTGACATGAGCTCAAACTCATGAGCTCTGAGATCATGACCTCAGTCCAACATGGATGCTCAGCCGACTGAGCCACCCAGGAGCCCCCATATGGTATTGTTTTAAATGGTTGGTTACCTGTTTAATCCTACCCATATAAGTACAGATATTCATCACTTATCGTTTGTTCTACGTGGCGTTTTCACTGGCAGATAAAATGAAATCAGGGTTATTTATTATAGTAAACAGATGCCTGAAAAGTGGCAGTAAAAAATACGGACATAAAAAGGGTATTAAGAGGAGGGAGATAGCTGCTCTCCACTGCTCTTGAAAATGGAATGGTGATTTGCTCCAGTAGGTCCCACAGGTACAATTGTTAACCATCAGAAAAAATAACAGAACTAACAAAGAATTTTTGTCTGTGGCAATGAAACAGGAATTAAAAACAAAGGTAGAAATGAAAGAGTGGTCAAGATAGTTTCTGGAGTGACTTCCACGCATTGTGATTTTAAGATCTCATGCTGTTGATTTTCATAATGTGATGGTCCATGAATAGATAATGTTCAGCATTTGAGAGCTGGGTGTGAAATTTGGTATGGGATTAGAGAGAGAGAGAATTATCACTCTATTACAGGGGTGAGGTGATAGACTTACAAAGGAAATCTGAGGCTGATTTAATAGCAAGGGATTTTGCTTGTGAGATATTAGTATTAAGACTAGTCTTACTGGTGTGAATATAAATAAGCAAATATATTAAAATATGGCAAAAGGAACACGAATAAAACGTCATTGGAAATGAAAAATCGTTGAATTCGGGGAAAATATATAGTAGCCCAAAAGAGTATCTTCTGTGTTTATTGATAACTTGAAAGGTATAGGAATTGTGATTGTAAAATTAAAAAAGTAATTTGTTGCTAACTGTAGTGAATTAGTGTTTTCTTTTTTTTCGGTGCATTTTGAAGCTATTTTCTCTTGAGAATTTTTATACTTATCTAGGAAAATTGTTGTGGCTTTTTAGAGAAACTTTTCAAGGCATTAGACATTATATCACAGTTTATTTCTCTCCTGTTAAAAATAATCAAAAGTGGGGCGCCTGGGTGGCTTGGTCGGTTAAGCATCCGACTTCGGCTCAGGTCATGATCTCACGGTCTGTGAGTTCGAACCCCGTGTCGGGCTCTGTGCTGACAGCTCAGAGCCTGGAGCCTGTTTCAGATTCTGTGTCTCCCTCTCTCTCTGCTCCTCCCCTGTTCATGCTCTGTCTCTCTCTGTCTCAAAAATAAATAAACGTTAAAAAAAAATTAAAAAAAATAATCAAAAGTTTCCTGCACACTGATTTGCTCACTTCTGCCTGTCTTTTTTCTTTTCTATTTTCTCCTTCTCTTTCCCCTAAAATAATTGTTAAAGAACTTGTGTCAAGTCCTAGCTCCCTTCTTTTAAAATGGTTTCAATGAGATGTAATTCACAGGTCATAAGTTCACAAATACATAGTCTACAATTCAGTTGTTCTTAGTGTACTTACAGAATTATGCAACCATCACCAGAATCTGATGTTGGTACATTTTTATCGGTATAAAAAGAAACCCTGTAAATTTAATAAGTCACTGCCCATGCTGCCTATCCTTGCTCCCCATCCGCCAGCCGTTAGCAAACACTAATCTGCTTTTTGTGTCTATAGATCTATCTATTCTGGACATTTCCTAGAAATGGAAAAAATATATATGGTATGTGATATTTCTTTCCTTTTGCTTAATCAATTTCTTTCATTTGGCTTAATGCCTTCGAAGTTCATACATGTTGTAGCATGCATCAGTATTTCACTGTTTTTAATTGTATAATATTCCATCGAATGGATATGCCACATTTTATTTATCTATTCATCAGTCAGTGACCACTTAAATTGTCTCTACTTTTTGGCTATTATGGATAATGGTGTTATAAATATTCATAAGCTTTTGTGTAGATGGATCTTTTATTTCATTACAGAGATATACCTAGGAATGCAATTGTTGGATCATGTGGTAACTTTATCTTTTCTAGAGATTTTAAATTGTTACTGTTTTTAAAAATATTCACAGAAATATCAACAGTTCTGTTGTTTCTTTGTGCAGAAGGTCCACAAAGCTCTTTACATTGCCATTCCAGAAGACATCTCTCTCTGTTCTCATTTTGTCTCATTGCAAGTATATCATCTGTATCTATGTTGATATTCATTTGGTCAATTATTCTACTATATTTTGTGGGGTTTTTTCTTAGTAATTGTTCTGCCTTGCTTTTTCATTGATACAGGGACCAGAATAGCCATTAAGGCTTACGACTTGTCTTATAGTAGAAACTTAATTGTAATGTGCAAATAAGATAACTCCTGGTGTTCGTGTTATGCTAAGCCTTTTTAATGATGCTTCATTTAATTCTATAACAGATTATGAAGTAGGAACTATGATCTTAATTTTATATGGAAGAAACTTAGCTGTGAGAGATTAAATAGCCTCCTAAGAGTGAAACCAGACCAACGGGTCTCCGCAGTAGATAACCACTCTTCTCTGTTGCCTAAAAAAAACATGACCTGGTTATAACCAAATAGAATGTTTTCTCTGGAGTTGTTTAGTCCAACAGTTGTCAGCTAAACAGAGATATTCTCAAACTGAGGTACTCTGTACAGGATACTGGAAAACTTCATTTCCTCTGTGTGTGAGTGTGTGTGTGTGTGCGTGTATGTGTGTGCACCATGATAATATTCCCACCACCCCCTCTCTTCTTTTTAGATCCACTGCTGTGTTATTAACCCCAAACATGAATTTTTGAATAGATAAAACATTTCAACAAATCAAATGCCTATCCAACACTCATATATATATATATATATATATATATATACACACACATACATATATACACACACACACACAGCACTATATATACATAACACTATACAACACTATATATGATCTATATATATCACTATATATGATCACTATATGAACACATATATCACTATATATGAACACTATATATATATATGATCTATATATAGATCATATATATATATATATGATGTTGGATTCCTATATAAGGCTTATTCAATTTCCTGTGTTGACAATTTAAAGAATCTGATTCTGTCCAACTTGGAAGAAAATATCTTTGCTACATTTTAAGACACAGGATCTTTTTATGAATTATTTACCTGAAAGGTTTAGATTTTCATAGCCATTTACTCAGTTCAAATACTTAATGCTCCTTTATTTATTTATTTAAAAAAAAATTTTTTTTCAACGTTTATTTATTTTTGGGACAGACAGAGACAGAGCATGAACGGGAGATGGGCAGAGAGAGAGGGAGACACAGAATCGGAAACAGGCTCCAGGTTCTGAGCCATCAGCCCAGAGCCTGACGCGGGGCTCGAACTCACGGACCGCGAGATCATGACCTGGCTGAAGTCGGACGCTCAACCGACTGCGCCACCCAGGCGCCCCACTTAATGCTCCTTTAAAACATCTTTTTTTTTAAATTAAAAAATATTTTTCAAGTACTTTTGGAGAGACAGAGAGTGAGTGCGAGTGAGGGAGTACAGTGGGAGAGGGAGGGACAGAATTTCCAGCAGGCTCTATCCTTAGAACAGAGTGTCCTTTGGGGGCTTGATCTCATGACAGTGAGATCACGACCTGAGCCAAAATCAAGAGTCGGATGCTTAACCAACTGAACCACCCAGGCGTCCCTCTTCTAAAACTTTTTTTTTAAATATTTACACAAGACTGAGAACAGATGTCCAAATAAGACACACAAAAAAATATATCAGATACCAAACCTATCTTAATCCAAGTATAATTTTTGCTCAGAAATTTTAAGGCTTAAATAAGAGAAATGATGTTACATGGGTTTCTCCCCTTTTTTTTGGAAAGTCCACAGCAATACACTGTTTTCTAGGCTGTCTCCTAGAAGCTAGAAAGAAAAGAGCAATAGGAAAGGAGTAGTGTACTTATAGGCTCTGTTCAAAAGGGAGTTTAATGAAGCAAATATCTTTGGGGGTATGGCAACATAGAACACCAAATCTGTATTTTCGAGGTTGCTATTCTCAAAAACCATTTCCTATTTCTTTAACGTGCTCCGTGATTCTCTACAATAATCACAATCAGCATGGAATGATTTTAAGAAGTGTATAAAGGTATTGAAAATATTTAGAGATACATCATAGCTTTCTTTAGAACAGTTTGAGCAGTGTTAAAGCGTGGGCCCTGGCCGAGAAGTGGTGGGATGTTAGTTGAATACTGATGAAGAAGGGTAGAGGTAGTTCTATGAGTTAATATTCAAGTCGGTTGATAAGTGAACTTTTTCTTATTGGCAAAAAGTTATGGCATTGAATGCAGACGTTATGTACATCATAAAAATAAGTGGTGTATATTTCTGCCTTGGATAAATTGGGAAGTATGGAGCATAAGGAGTGAAAGAAAATATAAGATTAATTCCTCTGGTATAACAAAGCAGGCTAATTAAGTGATTATGAAAACCAGTAATAAACTCTGACATTAGTGACTTTCGGTTAAGCAAGTAAGTGTGATAGGATTTTTGAAACACCAAGTACAAGTAACTGACTGGTCAGACATATATTTTTCCAAAGTCTGTAATGAGAGAAAGTCAAAGTTTCACAAGAAAGAGGAGGGAAACCGAAGTTCAGTTAAGAGATGATTTATAAGTGCCAGCAAGAGGATTTAGTATCTAAGGGATCAGTTTATACTTACATTTTATGCTCCTTTCGGTCTTTCTCTACATCACATCTTTGCAAAGCATTCTTTTTTTTTTTTTTTTAAGATTTTATTTTCCAAGTAGTCTCTGCACCCAGTGTGGGGCTTGAACTCACAATCGGAGATCTAGAGTCACATACTCCACCAGCTGAGCCAGCCAGGTGCCCCCTTTGTAAAGCATTCTTAAAGGTCATCTAACGTTCAATACAAGTGTTTTTGCTACTTACTTAACCAGAAGTTATGTTTTATAGAAAAAGAGCATCATGAATGGAATTGTTTATTGTCCGTCATGCTTCCAGTGGTCCCTGCCTAAGGAAAATCCCCAATGGAGGGATATTCAGATTTAAGTTGACATCTTTCAGAACTGCAGGCACAGCACTTAGGAAAAAAATGATCAGTAACTGTATGGTTAGTCCCACATTTCCAAACATGTTAAGTGGTAGTAAACATTAAAATCCTCTTTCAGAGAGGGCATTTTTTTCCCCTCACTATTCTTTGGAAGAAAAGGAGATCAATAATAAGAGCCAGTTCTTTGAAATGCAATCTCATTTCCAGAAAGGCAGTGTGTCTGAAGTCGCTGTATGGCAAGTATTAAGCTCATCTGCCTGAAAAGCACAGGCACAGTTGCTTCCCTAGGGTGCATTGCCCGAGTTTTTGATTTTCAAAGAACCAAGGAGCTAAGATACATGTAACCCTTTTTGTAACAGCTCATCTTAATGCTCAAGCCCTCTGCATAGTCCCCGTCTCCTGCTAAGCAATTAGAATGGTCCTGAGCTTTTCAAAGCCATGATAAAGATCGTTTTACCTTTATGTCTTGATAGCACAAGACGCAAAGGGAAATGCTTCTAAAGAGGTGAAAATGCAGGGATCTCCAACAGAGTCATGCATGGTGCAGCCCCAAACCCAGCCTGCCACAGTGAAGACAAAGCGAAGAAAGCAGCATAGACAATTGACAAAATGATGTAGTGAGTTCAACAAATACTTCTGCCGTCTCCTACTTATAATAGCCGGGCTGATTGTTAGCATTGTTTTCTGTTCTTTCCATCGATTATTTCATTGAGTCATTGTAACCAGCGAGGATGGGGTCTGTTGGCTTCCAAAGAAAAGTATGCAAGGCTCCTCTCTGTTCCTTTTTCAATTCTGTCTTTAGTCATTCCTTAAAGATAAGCTGGGATCAAGGTCCGTTACCCCACTTCAAGAAGAAAATGTCCAGATTTGGACCAGTCAGATTTCATGTTTCATACTGGATCTCAGTCCTACTGCATAAGGATCTATACCAGCACAGAAACAGTAGCAGTTAGAAGTGTGCACTCTGATTCAGTATCAGTGCCTTGGATACTGGCCTGGGCTGGCTCTTTTCCAAGCTTTGAGACATATGGACTTACCACTGTTATTCCTTTTCCTTTGTCACTAAGAGGTGTAGTTTTACTTTTATTATTATTTTTTCCAACATAGAACTGCTGAAATAGAATTAGGCATTGGGGTAGATATAAGTGGAACAAGATAGCAAAAGCACACTTTTCCAGCCTCGGTCACCAGGTCCTGCCCTGGAGTCTGGGATCAGGACCCCAGCTGGCTCTGTGCAAATTTCAAGGACTTTGTGGGCAGAGGTGAGTGCATTAAGGGAGGATTTGGGTTTGTGGTTCTGGTTAAATACCATGATGCCATTTTAATTGCACCACAACTCACATATCCTCAACAGTCTTAGTATTACAATTTTACACATGAGAAAACCCAATAGCAGGGAGTTTAAATAATTTGCCCAAACTCAGTGTGCTAATACATGGCAAAGGCAGAATGTGAACTCTGGGTCATCTGACTCCAAAGACTTTAATATTTTTCTTTTTGCTGAAGTCATGTTTATTGAGGTATAATTGACCTACGGTAAAATCCACACCTTTTAGATATGTGAAGCTATGAGTTTTTTAAGTCTTTTTTTTTTAATTCATTTTCCTTGAGGTGAAATTTGTCTAGCGTAAAATTAACCATTTTGAAGCAAATAGATTCAGTGGCATTCAGTGCGTTTACAATGCTGTGTAACCACCATTTCTGTCTAGTTCAAAACATTTTCCGTATTATGAATTTAGGCAAACTCAGACGAAAAAGAAGGTAATTCTGCAATATGCAACAATGTGGATGAACCTTAAGGACCTTAAGCTAAGATGAGCCATTTCTCTGTGGACAAAGGACAGAGACTATATGATTCCACTTATATGTGATATCTAAAGAAGTCAAATTCATGGAATTAAAGAGTGGAACAGCGGTCGTCAAGAGCTGTGGGGAAGGGGAAATGGGAGTTACTAATCAAGAGACATAAAGTTTCAGTTAAGCAAAACGAATAAGCTCTAGGGATCTGCTGCAAAACATGGCCCCCACAGTCAAGAATAATGCATCGTGCCCAAAGCCTTTACCGTTAATGACTACCCTATGGACTAGAACGATTTTTAAAATAATAGCAATACATAACATATACAAACACCAAGTGAATGGGACATGGGATAGCTCGAGACACAGTAAGGTGAAGCAGATGTTGCCGTGGACAATGAGTCTTCGTTAAGGAGCTCCTGATCCATAATGAAGCCCAAACACAGAAAAGTGGGAAACATTAAGCAAGAAACAGAAACAAGAAAGGAAAAAGCCAGCCCCGTTCAACATGGCATGCTCTGCGTGGAGCACTTGTAGCTGGACACATTTATGTGGTGCCCAGGGAAGGCTTCCAACAAAATAAACCAGCAGGTGACCAGAAAGTGACCATAAGTTGGAAGTCATACTTTACCTCCCCCATGAGTGTCCTTTCTTTCCCCCTCTACTGCTGACACCACCCATTTGGAGAATTCAATAGTTATTTTCTCTCTTTTTTTCCAACTAAAAAAAAAAAAATGAAAACACATGGCATGGCATGTTCAAATGTATTTCAGAAAACCCTGCAACAGTATCAAAATTTAGAAAATTCTGACATTGTATTGGATGCATCACAATGACCATGTCGCTTATAAGGAATGGCTCCCAAATCAAGATTCTCTCCTCTGTTGGGTTAACACAGTGAGTGCTCTTTCCAAATATTTGTTTTTTTTAATTAAGATGTTATTAAACCAAATGAAGGAAGACCTAAATGATGTGAATTATGCAGAAATTATATAGCCATTTATGATTTTGAAGATATGTAGAAGATAATGTATTTTTATATTTGATACAAGTATCTGAGAATCTTTAAACAGTATTCTCTTAAGATAGACCATGATAACATAACATCTTTATCTTTAGGTAAATATATAATATCTGTAACGGGCTCTGACAAGCATTTGTTTGAAATGTATGAGGCTATTCTGTTTGACATGTCTTTGTTATGTTTCTCACATGGTGTGGGTTATCTTTGTATTCTAAGCACTAACCATCATGAGGAAATAAACTCAAAGAGATTTTGTCTGAGAGTGGAGAATGATATACTTAAATATTTTCAGAGCTGGAGATTTTTTTCCTACGAAGAATTTGTTTTTCATTAAAAAAAAATTAAGAGTCACCTTGCTCTAGTGCTCTATGCCCATGGAACAGAATCTTTCTCCTCCAGGATATCTTATTTGTCTTGATGAGGAACATGATGATGGTGATGGTGATGATGGTGGTGATGATGATGGTGGTGGTGGTGGTGTGGTGCTAATAAGTTATATTTTAGAGACATTTTAATGGATTTGGCTTTTGGTTTGCCATTGGATTTAAGAAGTGTCTTTGGGGTGGGCAGATAATTTTGAATTCAAAATGTAGCCGACTTGTGCTGTTGTGTGACTGCTGTATTTCACCAAGTGTGGGACTCATATTTGACCTTCTGCAAGACTATGTTTGAGATGTTCGTAACAGTTTGTCGGGAGAGAATGAAGACAGCGTATGCATTTTGAGCTGCTGGGCTTGCATTTCTTTCTAAGGAGAGAATGCTTCTTTTTTCAGATTAAACCTACAAAGAACCAAATTATGTAGGAAACCTGTCAAAAGCAATCGATTTTGAGTCAAATGGGGCTGAGGGCCAGATTCCTGCCCACTCAGAGTCTCATCATGTGACCGGAACATGAAGCAGCTCATGGAACCCTGAAACTTGCCTGAAAAGAGTCTGAAAACCTCTGCTTTTTACTATGTTTAGGACTTAGGTGAAGGTGTAGGGGATCAAAAATGACATCTTAAAGTGGAGTAAGTAAAAAAAAAAATGTATTCAAGGCAGGAAATGAGCAAGGTATGATTGTCTTTCAAAAAAGCATATTTTAGAAATCTATTTGGAATTTGTCGTATTTGATAATGTTAAAATGATATACAGGTTTCTAGCTCAGTGTTCCTAATACTCAAATGCCCATGGAAATAATAATGGCAATAATAATAGACTTACTTTTAAAAGTAATGCCTGGGTCGAGGGGAAAAAAACTGAAATATAGTGCATTCAGTTACAACACATGGTATGTTGAATTAATATTTTTAATAAAAGAAGACAGACAAGCTTAGCTCATTAGTTTAGAAAAACAATGGTAGTGTCATAGTATTTGTAACGAACAACTCATCTTCCTATTTGCATATTATGGAATTTTTAAAAAAATCAAAATTAGGATTGGGAAAGAAAATATGAAATTAATAATGGAAGGCCATTTTGGATTAAAGAGGATTCAGAAGAAAGGACTAAGAAAGGAGTGTCTTTGAAATATGTGTGGAATCATCTTTACATTTGCCCCCTTAACATTTATTCAACTAGGAAAAATTTATCCCTTGCCACTGAATTAAAATTTGACAATCTTGTCACTTTGCTCTTCACCCTAAGGTAATACGGCTTCACAAACACAGTGTTTTGAAGGGAGAACCAGTAGTACTGGAAGAGGATGGATGTGCCTTTTTTTTTTCTTTTTGTTTTTCTTTTTTATTATCTCTCCTTGCACTTGCCACACTAATGGTGGAAGCAGAAAGTTGGGCCGATATTGTTGTAAAATATTTTCAAACTCTCTGGGACTAGCAGGTATATTCAGCTTGTTTTGCTTTCATGCAAAACTCCTTTAGCCGGACCCTTCTGACTGCAACTCCTGTGAAATAACGTCTTCTATTTCTCCTTGGTTGCATTTCCTTAGTCCATGGCTTTTCAGCAATCCACTTCAGAAATGCTCTCTATTGATCTCTCTTTCTCTCCCAGTGGTTCTCTTGGACAAGGACGGAGTGGCCCCAGTGCAGCTATATCACTACCATGGTTCCCACATCTAGTCCCCAGGATTCTCAATGGCTTGTTCAATTGCCATTAGGGATTTTTTTTTTTTTTTTCAAGACACAGCTCCTCTGCTACTTTGGTCCTGACAAGTCCTTTATCTGATGAGTTCTCAAGTTTGAATCAGACACCTATCTAGTATGCTCCCCACATTCCATGGGAATACGTCAGCCTCTGAGTGATTTCGATCAATTGGAAGAAAGGTAGTCTCACAATCCTCACTTATGGGCTGGGTTTGAATCATAGTACAGCTTGTTTCCAAGCAAATCATTATAGGAAATCTACTCTCTGCCAAATAACCCTTGTTAGGTTAATTTTGAAATCAGTTTTTGACCTTTTTTATGAAAAAGGTACACATGCCAGTCAAATGATGGAGCTTTGATTCTAATCTAGGCATCCTGTCTTAAGAGCCAAAGCTGCTAATCACTAATCTATAGCGCTTGAACCATTATGCAGTGCTGCCTAATAACATTTTCCCTTCTAGGTTCTGTGAGTATGTGCCTGATATCTTCAGTTAGAATTCACACATCTAGAAAATGGAGATTATATTTTGTGCAGAATTCTCTTCTAATCTCCATAAAAAATACAGAAATAATGCTAGTGCTTCTGGTGCTTCCAGTTAATATCACAGGCTCTCATGACATGACAGAGCTACTCTGTCCTACAAACACTTAAAAATTCTGTATAAAATAAAGTAAAATTTATTTGAAATTAATGTATAAGCTCAAAACTTTGAACTGAAGGATATCAGTTCCTTGAAATGAGGAGAGAACAGGAAATCAGAGAAGTGAGAGATCTTAGACCCAATCACTCAGTAAAGCATCAAAACCATGTAAGCCTTAGTAACTAAGAACAGGCGTCAAACACCTTCTACCAAGAAAAAGACATGTGACCCGGAGGCATAGAAGAAAATGATCAACCAGTGTGAAGCCAGGACTGCTGAAGGAATGCCTTGTCCTAGAAATGGAAACTGGATAAATTCTGTCTACCAACTTAGGGAGAGTTTTCAGTTACAGCTGGGAAGAAAGTCATCCACAAAATGTAAATCCTCAAAGAATCAAAGGAGGAGGACATTGATTTCTTTTTTTTTTAATGTTTACTTATTTATTTTGAGAGGGAGAGAGCACCTGCACATGCACTAGTGGGGGGAGGGGCAGAGAGAGAAGAGAGAAAGAATCCCAAGCAGGCTCTGTGCTCAAGGGGCTCCATCCCACGAACTGTGAGATCATGACCTGAGCTGAAGTCAAGAGTTGGATGCTTAACTGACTGAGCCACCCACGCTTCCTGGAGGACATTGACTTCTAAACTGAAATCAAATCATGTTTAGACGTAACTTGGTGACATCATACAACATGGAATAACATATTGAAAGTAAACAGAAGAAAAGGAAACACTTTTAAAGGAATTATTGTTAGACTGATGATAGCATTCTGTCATATTCCTACCTTTGGATTCTGAGAGGAAACAATTTTTGTATTAGAATTCTATACCCAGCTAAAATATTATTCAATGATTAAGGTAAAATAAGGATAATTTTGGACAGCCAAAAACTGAGAGTCTAATATTCTTAAATTCCTGTTCAAGGAATATTACTAAATGATATACTTAAATAAGAATTGGACTCCATAGAAAGAAGGGAGTCCAAAAAACAAAGTTGAAGGAAGAAAAAAAATATTTTTGGTTCTATGACTTTGATACTGTGTTTGTAGATTTTCATAAAATAATACTGGTTTTGTGTCTTTAAGTTAATGTTCTCATAGTGTCTATCAACATGAAATTTGATTTTTTTTTCACCTTACATTAGTTTTTAATCAATATGTCTCTACAAAGCAAGGAAAGAAGATGAAATGGTGTAATAACATATAAAGAATATTAACTCAGTAGATAATTTTTATGTAATTAAAAACACCTGGAGCAAAACTGACTAAATTTTAAAACATTAAAATCTGAGTGGTGTGTATACAAGTGTTATGTTTTATGTAATTTAATCATTTTAAAATAAAAGGATAGGAGCTACACATCTAAAAGAATAGAGTAAGGAAATGGAAAAATGGTAACTCTACAGTGGAAAAACCTGGCAAACATTATCCTGTGAAAGTGATGAGGTTTAACATCACCAGTGATGGCTTGTTAAATCACGTTCCCCCTGATTTGATCACATGTATCATAGTCTTTCTAACACCCTATAACATCAATCTAATCATGAGAAAAACATTGATAGATGAGCTCAGATAGAGAACCTTCTGTTGGGTACCTGGCCAGTGCTCCTCAAGACTGCCAAGATTGAGAGAATCAAGTAAAGACTGAGAACTCATTGACCAGAGCTTGGGAACATATGACAACCAGAAGTATGGCATCTTGGATTTGATCTTGGAACAGAAAGAGAGAATTTCATAGAAAAATTGATGAAATTCAAGTAGTCTAGAGTTTATGGAACAGCAGCATACCAGTGTCTGTTTCTTAGTTTTGGCAAATGTTACAAAATAATTTAAAAAGTTAACAATGGTAGGTTAACAATGGAACTGGGTAAAGAATAAACTGAAACTCTCCATATTATAACTCTCCCATAAATCTGAAATTATTCCAAGAAAAAGAAGCATGTTCCATAAAAATAAAAAAGTAAGCCATTTTAAGCTTAAGAAAGCAATATCCCATTGCTTTACAATATCCCATTGTAAATCGAATGCACAGTATTTTATATTTCAAGAAAACATGATATATTGAACAATAAAGGAGGATGCTGTCCAATTTTGCCTGAGAATGTGTTAGATAGTTTGCCTGAAATATTTAAATAACTAATCCTCAGAAAACCATAATCAGTTGAATGTTTAATAGAAGAATACTGAGATTCCATGATTTGCTCCATGTGGAATATCTTTTAAACTTGGATTTAGTTAGGAAATTAGTTTGTCTTCTAACAAGTTAGAGTCTGTTAAACTCTTCCCATTGCCACAGTGATGGGCAGATCCCAGAAAATATTCAGACAAGTATAAGGTTGGTGAACGCTGATCACAGAGCAGAACAACATTGCATTACATCAACAGATGCCTTTTCTAGATTAAGGCAGGCAGCTGGCATTTCAGAGTTTGTTGAGAAGAAACAATCTTCTTAGCACTCTTGTAGAAAACTGTATTTAAAACCTAAACTGTGAATAACTGTTGATACAGAGACTAAGAATTCTAATAAAGGGAAATGTTAACTCAGCACAAACTTGCCAGCTTTGTAACAACGTGGGGCATTAAGAGGAAAAAGCCCAGGGACATAGCAGAAGACAACAAAAATAACTGCATTAGTAATCTCAGTCTAAGGTTTTCACCAATTTCTTAGAAAAAATTGAATTCAAATTGAGGACCTGAACTTTAATCTGTGTGTGGATATTTGCATTTAAGGTTACCATGATAAGCTTTATATCATTCTCATTCAGCTCTTGTCCTAAAATTGTTAATCGAATAATATCAAGTGTAATTATCAGTAGATATCTTTTTTTTTTCACTGACATCCCAACAGTGCTTGACACATAATAGCTACTGAATGACTAAATGAATGAGATCCCTTCTGTGCTATCAGCCACTGATGTCTCTTAGTGATGGCAGGGAGTCTCCCGGTCAGCAGGGAAGTATCTTGGTCAGTAAGCGTATATTGGCCAGTTGTTGGTAGTCAAGAGATCCTGATCAGTCCCCTTTCTGGTGCCACCAGTTTCTTCTGGTGTTGTCAGCAGGGCTCCGATTCTGTCTGGGGAAGAATGACCTAATTGGATCACTGTCCCAGTCAGCTCGGGCTGCTATAGCAAAATAGCAGACACGGAGTGGCTTAAACAGTAGACACATATTTTCTCACACTACTGGAGGCTGGATGTCCAGGATCAAGTTGCCAGCATGGGTTGTGGGTTCTGGTTTACAGATGGCTATCCTCTCTCTTCAGGCTCACATGGCCTTTCCTCTGTGCATGTGTACCTTTCTCTCTTCCTATTCTTTTTTTTTTTTTTTTTGATAGAAACTAAAGATTATAAAATATGGGAGCTCCTCTTTGATGTGGCCTCTTCTCTACAGTTAGCTGTGAAGAGTCGGTTCTGCCAGTCTTCAGGGTCATTTTCTGGGGTATTTGCAGTGATGTGGATGTCATCTAAATGTATTTGTGGGTTGAGGTGAGCCTAGGATCCTTCCACTCTGCCATCTTCGCTGAAAGTCCTCTCTTTCTCTTATAAGGGCACTAATCCTATCATAAGGGTTCTACCCTCTCAACCTCATCTAGACCTAATTAACTCGCAAAAGTTCCACCTCCAACTATCATCACCCTGAGGGTTAGGCCTTCAAAATAAACATTTTGGGTAGGGGGACACAAAGATTCAGTCCTCAATAGTCACTTTCTCTCACTGCCTTAAGGGTCTGCAAATGCAGTGTCTAGGCCATTTTCTTTTGTTGGGTGTACAGTCTTAAAATGCCATTGATACTATGATTTCCTTTAGTCTTGGGGTCCTCAATCCGTTTGCTTTCCTCTTCCCATTTTTCAGTATTCTCCCTTGATTGCCTCTTGCATTTTTTTTTTCTAGGCTTTTGTATTGTACTTAGAAATAGTAGGGAGAAATGAGTCTGTGCTATCTTGTTCCCACCAGAAATTACATTTAATTTTGTGGTCCATGGAAGGTGCAGCTAAATCCTATCCTCTTATTGCCATGAGCTTCCCACAAATATTTGAGAACTTAAAGTCCAGTGGTTTGTGATCCAGATAGTGCCAAAGCCAACTAGGCTCATCTAGAGAGTCCCTGAGCTGAATATTATCTGGTTATAAAACCTACTTATAAGCTTTTCTTTTAAGCTATTTGATTACTGTGAGAGTAGACTCAATATATCAGAGAACAAAAAGTGGAAAATTGCTTTTAAAGGTGAATTTTGGTCATTTCTCTCTCACCCAGAGGTGTTGAAATCGAGTCACCTTATTATGGAATTTTCCCTCTCTCTTGTTGGCATGATTGATTCTCTTAATTTTGACTTCTTTAATTTTATTCAGTGAATTAAGTCATCATTTGTGTATGTATGAAAATGTAACTGAGCTTATTATGCTTGAAAAGGAGTGACGGTAACTATTTTGACTTATTACTTTCTGTCTGGTTAGGATAATCAAACATTCCACAAGGAAGAATAAAAGCACCGTAGGTGGTATAAATGAGCATGAAAAAGAGCTTCTAAAGATCTCTTCCAAATAGAGAACACTTCCCGCTCCCTCCCCTCCCCTCTTCCCACTCCACCCACATCCTTTCCCTACTTTTAGACTGTTCCTAAACCAGGAAGTAAAAGTTGTGAGTGGGAAGGGGTGGGGAGTGTGTATGTGTAACCAACAAGGGAATTTATTCTCTTGATGAATCATAATGATTGTACTATAATCACACATTCCCACATACAGCCCTGAATTCTTGTGCCAGCATTCAACTCCCTTTGCAACTGGGCAAGCTAGCTCCTTCTGTTTCCTTCTCCAGCTTTTCAAGCAAAATGATATAATCAGAAAATTTGAGATATAAGGTGACTCTTGAGACCATCAAATTCCAGCATCTCACTTACAGGAAAGAAATTGAGGGCCTAGAACATGATGAGAGTCATTCAAGTTCACCAACGTGTTAGAGGTGGAGTTAGGGTTGAGTAGATTGCATGGTTTTCAGGTCTGTGCTCTTTTTATTTCAGTCGTAGACACTAGGTACTGTCATGTTTTAATATACAGTATTTGGTAAGGCCAGCAGCAGTTGAGTGGTGATCTCACTGCTACCTGGGACTATAAAAATGTGAGAAAAGCAAACACACAAATAAACAAATGGTTGTGATAGTGATAATTCACAATTTTAAATGCACACTCAATGCTTACCATTCACATAACTGGTACTCGGTATCTCGTCTTCATTTTTTCTTTCCTTTGCTTATGAAAGAATAAGACATTATGGGGCTATGCAGACACTTTTGTCTTCATATTGAAACTTTTTTTACTGGAATACAACAGAGTGTCTCACAGCTGAAGCCCAGACACTTAAGGGAAGAGAAGCACCCAAGAGAAAGCATTGAGTGGGTTCTCACTCCCTTTTGTGTGCCCAACTTGAACAGAGGCCCTAGCATGTAGGAAGTATTCAGTATTTGTGAATGAACCTTTGAGTGAACAATTTTTATAATCAAGGCATGTTGTGTTCTAGGATTTATGTAATAGAACAAAACAATTATCAGAGGGATTCGCAAAAATTTGGAAATTGGTTCCAAAGTCTGTGAGGTTAATCATAGATGATAGGAGAGTCAGAACCTGATATCTGAGGAAATGGGAATCCCACCTGTTAAACAGGGATTGGTACTTGAAAGAAGCATGGTATTGTTAATGGATCAATCATTTGGGAAAGAACATTTCCTGTAAATTGGGGGGAGAGAAAAAATGTACAAGGCGAAACACTTTTCCCCTGTTTCTATATGGATCTGGATATAATCCTGTCTGAATGAAGAAAGAGTGATCATGGGCAAATGTAGATAAGTTCTTGGCATATTGGGCAAGATTTGATTTCTAGCCAGCTGTGTGTCTTATAAATGAGGTGAATGATGAGCTTGTGCAGAAATACAGAAAGCATTGAAAAGAGTATCAGAGAGCAAGGTGGCTTGATGCACATTGGGGAACACTACAGAGGTAAGTCTGTACAAATGTGTTGCCAATGAGCAAGTCCTGATAAAGAGAGTTTACTCAGGGAGACAGAGAAGAGCTGGGGAAATAGAAATAAATAGAATAGAAATCTAGAAATAATTTAGAAAGAAATAAATGAACTTTAAGTGCCGTCTGACCATAAAACGAGGAAGGGGTTTGGCAAGTTATTGAACAAGATAGTTGAAAAGAGGAAATTCGGTAAGATCGTAATAACCACATGCAAATATCTGAAAGATGATCATGTGGCAATAAGATGAGGCAGATTGAAAACGACACGGAAGGTAGAACTGGCACCAGTGTGGGGAGTGGAAACAGGAAGTATTTTTGTGGAGCACGAGGGGAAAGTTTGCAATAGCTAAAATAGCTCAAATGTATAATGGCCTGCCTTGGGACTGGTTTATTCTTACCATGGGTAGTATTCAAATACAGGCTTAACCACCAGTCAACAAAATAACATAAGGGAGAATTCAGGAACATAATAGATTTATTACTATAAGGTCCTTAATGAACTCCTATATACCTAAATCCAGCCTTCTGTGATTTTATGATTCTTCTAAAATCACTCAGGCTAGTAAGCATTAGGAACAGAACAAGCACACAGCTCACCCTTTTGACACCCATTCCAGAAAAAGTAGCTCAGTACCTGTTGGAACCATGTATATATTCTGAGACCAGTGTTGCATAATCAACTTGACTGCTTATCTAATGGCTATCACAAATACCTGTTGTACCAGTCGTGTTCCTGGTAGAAAAAAAATTCACCCCAAATTATTCAAGTTAAGAGACTTTAATGAAGGAAGTACCCAGAATTGTGGGCAGTGTTAAGGTAACCAACACAATTCTGAGGCTGGCAGTAGCTGGAAGCTATTATTGCTGCTAACGTTGTAGGAGACAGAGAGGCATCAATGCCCTAGGAGCCAGTAAGAGCTACTCAGCTGGACCTGTCTTCATGGAGGGCCACAGCTACTGCCCAGCTGACGCAGGGAGAGAAGAAGCCTTTGTCTCTCTTCTCCCGCTCTATGGTCTTCCAAAGCCATTTTGTGGCCAATTCCAACCAGAAGTCAGCCAGCACATGGAGCCCAGCTAGTGCGTGACAGAGAATGACTCTGGCAGGTCAAATGGACAGTAACCAGAAATCTGCAATAGATACTAAGTTGTAGTGCAGTCCTAAGCCATAACACGTATCGCTAAATACTGATTACACGTGCACTTTATTCTTACTGTTTTTTGTTATTGTTTTAAGATTTTATTTTAAAATTAATTTTTGGCCTTGTTTTTGTAAGGTCTTCAAATACAGGCTTTAGATTGCAACGTCTTTTATATCAAAGAGACTGCTCCTTTTATAAAAGCTTAAAATTTATTTTACTTTTCATTTTCTCCTACGTTGCCTTTTCTTTTACCTAAGAAAGTTTGTATTTCCCGGCGTTTTTCCTTACACTTGTCTTGTAATGCTGTAAAATCTGGTGACATTTCCTTTATCAAAGTCTGTGTTGTTTATGCTGCTAATTTAATGATTGACAAATATGACTGCTGAACAAATGAACAAATGATATACAGTGACAACAGATGGTCTCTGCGGTCTCTCATGCCAGCGGTTTAAATCAATGGAGTCATTGCTAGAACATTGGGTATATTAATGGACAGAAGAAAGCCATAATGATTTCAAGAACTGAACATTTCTATGAAGAATATCAAATGTTACCTCTCAAGCCTTTGCTGGCTACTTTTGCAAAACTGCATATTTAAAAGAAGCATAAACACATATTCACATCTTTTGAAGTTTTGACACCAATTTCTACAGATTCTCTATGTTTCCACCTACAAATGTCTTTGGTTTCTATTTCTCTCCTTCCCTTTATTCACTGCCCTTCCCCCCATTTATCTCATCTGTCTTCAGTTCTGTATTCATCATGTAAACTTACAGGGCTTCTACAATACTGTCAGTGCGTAAGTGATTTAAAATAAGATGATTATTGCAGGTTGGGGAATGGAAAGTAGAACTTACGGAGAGTAAAAAAAGTGCAGATCATATATTTACAGATTTCCTTAAAAATTTGAACACATTGAAGGTGATGAGATAGATTGTTCAAGACTTTATCTTTTTCCAAATTACCTGCGCCTAAATCTGGCAAGAACATGTACTGAATTACATTTAGAAAACAACATCTTCTTCAGTGCCTCAAAGGGACAGGTTTGGATTAGTTGTTTGGGGGACAAAAAAAATACATAGATGTAGATATAGATAGCTACAGATCTCAAAACAAAAACTAAAATGAGTTAATGTCCCTTGGCAAGAGTTTGTAGAAAGAGAGGAATCTAGAGAATTTAGAGAAGTTGTATATTAATATATCGCTATCATTTTTCCTTGTAATACTTGACATCAGTGTATATAAATGGAGGACATCCACAATGTGGAAATACTGTTAGAATTCACAGTAAAGGCCATAGGAGATGTAGCAGGAAAGAATCATTTTGGGGGGAAAAACCACTATATAAATGCCTAGAGGAAGGAACCAAGAAACGAAGGTCCTAATTTTCACACACCTAAGGTTCTACTGGTGGAAGTTACAGTTGACACACTACTGCTATGATGGTGATGTGCTCGGAAATAATTTCTGTCCCTTTATGATGGATGTTGTTACGGTTTTCTGAAATTTTGTAGCCATTCCAGAAGAAGGTTGTATAAAACAGGGTTGGCGAAGAAAGTCTCTTATATGTGGGCTACTACTGGCTTCTATTACATTTTCGTTTCCTCTCCAATTCTGTTGCCTCTACCGAAAATAAACAAAGAATTAATTCCTCATTTCAAGGCAGGAAGAGGCTCTTTCTCAGAGAACATATAATTAGGCCACTAAATCTTTGCTCATTTAGACTAGCCCCTGTCTAATTTCTTCTGGAAATTTAACACTCATATAAAGTTGCTCTGTGATGAGAAACACAGTGTTTTAGCAGTCTTAAGATTGCTATTTCACATTTTCACCCTTAAGAAATGAGGAGAGAGTATAATTGATGGTATTTAAAAAAGTCTGTAGGTCAGGCATTGATATAGTTGTCATGTCCTCTCATGTTCAGACTTGGTTATTTTTCTGGTGGTATGATGGGGCATTGTCGACAGACCAGTCAATAAATTGATTGTGGCACATTGGAGGACAGAATGTGTCTTGTTTACTGTCTGAAAATTATCTATTCAGACCTTCTGATAAGAATAAAAAAATAGGATAAAAATGTAGGGCCAACATCTCGGTCCAAAATTTTATAAGCATTATGGAGTGTTCTAAGAGATACTGCATTTTTAAAGCTTTGGGTAGCACATTGGTTGAAACTGCATGGAAAAATGACGATATTGGGGCGCCTGGGTGGCTCAGTCGGTTAGGTGTCCGACTTCAGCTCAGGTCACGATCTCACGGTCCGTGAGTTCGAGCCCCGCGTCGGGCTCTGGGCTGATGGCCCAGAGCCTGGAGCCTGCTTCTGGTTCTGTGTCTCCCTCTCTCTCTGCCCCTCCCCCATTCATGCTCTGTCTCTCTCTGTCTCAAAAATAAATAAACGTTAAAAAAAATTAAAAAAAAATGACGATATTGATGATACTGATGCCATGATAAAGTAATAAAGTTGTTGTCTTTCTACCATAAACGATTAAAAAACTAGACTATGTTCAGCTATTAGACAACTGATGACACAGGTCTGTGATCCTTAAGAGAGGACAAAGAGGTCGCTCTGTGCTTGTACCGAATTTCAAAGTGGAGTCACTTTGGTCCTGCAGAGAGGGGTCCCCAAGCAGAGCCCTAGGGACTTACTGAGTTGAGAAAACAAAGATCTGATTTTAAGAAAATAAGTCAGTGAGAATTTCAAAAGTTGCTTACTGCAAAATAAAGGCAGCTCTGCAGAAGAAACATCTGCACAGGGTCCCCTTGGATCTGTTACTGAATAATAAAGCTGTGCCTGCCTAGGGTGAAAGCCTATGAAGCCATGTAAAGAATGTCAAAGAAGCTGAAAGCTTAACAATTCCTGAAGCTCACACAGGGTTGGGACACATTCGTGTTTATCCTGAGAAGAAAATCCCTCTGGAGCACCAGGACATCTAATAGAAAGCTCAGAAGGGTAAAGCCTTACATGGATGGCTAAAATAGCTATGGATTAAAAACTGCTAGAGATCTTTTCCGAGCAAACTTTGAAAATATAAAGCTAGTTTGCAAATAACATAATTGCCAGCCAAAACAAAATTCCGTACACTATAAAGAAAACAATGAGGTCCAGACACTCAGCAACATCATAAGTCAAGCATCAAAAAAAAAAAAAAAAATTACCAGACATATAAATAAACAGGCAAATGTGAACCATAGCCAGGAGAAAGTTCAGTCAACACAAAGAAACGCAGAAAGGAGAGAAATAAAGCAATTGGCAGGAAAATGCTTTAAAAATGTTATAAAAAATACGATTAAGAATTAAATGGGGATACAAACATAAGAGAAATGGAAGACGTAAAAAAGGCAAGTGCTACCTCTGATGATCAAAGATACAGTATTTAATGCAAAAACTCCACTGGATGAGCTTTTTAGCAGATTAGACACTGCAGAAAAAAAACTGCAACATGAATTAGCTTAAAGATAGCAAGAGAACTATGAAAATGAAGCAGTGAGAGGGAAAAAATGGAAAAAAAACTGAACAGACTTAGTGATGTCTCAGGAAATATCAATCAGTCTAACAAGTAAGTTGGAATTGGAAGACTGTTGGAAAAATATTTGAAGAATTAATGGCTAGAACTTTTCCAAACTTGATGGAAACTCTAAACACACAAATCCAAGAACTTCAAACAAACAGAATATTCAAATAGAATATTCAGATATTCAAACAGAATAGAAGCAAAATTGTGCCACATAAAATCCAAAGTAAAATTCCTGAAAGTCAGTGATGAAGAAAAACTATCACAGGCTGCCAGAGAAAACGAGAAACAAAGAATTAACTACAAATGTTCTATTAGAAAGGCAAGCCACAAGATAGGCAATGGAACATTGTTAAGGTGATTACAGGAAAAACAATCTATTAATTGAAAATTCTGTGTCCAGAGAAAATATCCTTTAAGAATAAAGACAAAATGCTTCATCAGACACATAAAAAGTGAAAGAAATTGTTATTGGCAGACATCATGACCCACTTAGAAAGAAGTTCGAAGATAAGAAAACATGATGGTTTTGTTTTGTTTTATTTTGCTTTTTGTTTTAAGAAAGAAAACATGGATCCCAAAAATGACATGAAAATTTCATGTTGTTGACTGAAATAAATAGTTTTACAGTAGGTCTCTAGCCTGTAGCGCTTAGAAGAGAAAGTAGCATCATCAGTAGTCAGTATAAACTTAGAACAAAGACACGGCAAAATAACTCACCCTTTTCCCTGTTGGTTTACTTGAGAGACAGGCTAAGAGCAAGTGATAAGCTGGTGTATCTTGATTTCCAAACTCACCTTAACAAGCTCCCTCCTGACCCCCTCTGGGCAAGATGAAAAAAAATTATATGTATTCACAGTACAGTTGAGTGTTTTCTTAGCAGATTAAGGATTATAATCTAAAAGGTTGATAACAGAAGAGGAAAAATTTTAACAACAAAACAGGGTTTTTGATAAGTACGAGTCTTCATTTATTGAGAGGAAACAAAGTCCTCATCAGATGTCAAATATTCTTTTACAGAATAATGGGAAAAAACACTGATCAAAGCATACAAACTCTGTCCTTCAGTAACATACTTTTCTTACGTGTATAGTGTCTATGTCACTATATTTCCCTGTGATTTTATGTCTTCAGATTTTGAGGGAAAAACGTATAGTTTTTGGACTTGAAAATTTCTTAAGAGCTTTTATAGTTTCAACAATCTGTTTTTCTCAATTTCCACAAATAGTTACAAATCTATTTTGTTAATTCACATCCTCTAAAGTGGAGAGATAAGATGATGGATAGTACTGGGAACTGCATTGTCACAGTAATAAATATAACTCCAGATACCTTGTCTAACTCTGAAACTCAATTTAGCATTTTATAATAACGTGTTTTTGCAAGATTTTTCTGAAGCAGTTAGAAAAAAACCTATTATAAACTCTAGGTAAAGGCAATTCATTTAATTAAACATGCTGCATCTGCCTAGGTACATACTAGATGGAAAATTAGAAGGCTTTTAAATATTTAAGAGGGAGGAATATAAATTGGCAAGAGAATATTATTAGAGAAGACAAGATGCATAAAGAATAGTCAAACAGAGATTAATTATTTCTCTCCTCCCCTAAAATAGTAGACATAATTACCAAAGATGATGAAGTTCAAGGCGTGAGTATTGCCCCATCTTATCTTTGATTATTCCTCTTTCTCTTCTTTCTTTCATTGATGTAAAGAATATTTATTGGTGAGATGTAAAAGATGGGAGGTCTGATCTCTTTCTTTCACACACACACACACACACACACACACACATACACACACACACACCTTGAGTACTGATGTTTTCCATAGAAGCTTTTTTTTTGTCTTTTTCTTTTTCTTTTTTTTTTTTTCCAATATATGAAATTTATTGTCAAATTGGTTTCCATACAACACCCAGGGCTCATCCCAAAAGGTGCCCTCCTCCATACCCATCACCCACCCCCCATCAACCCTCAGTTTGTTCTCAGTTTTTAAGAGTCTCTTATGCTTTGGCTCTCTCCCACTCTAACCTCTTTTTTTTTCCTTCCCCTCCCCCATGGGTTTCTGTTAAGTTTCTCAGGATCCACATAAGAGTGAAAACCTATGGTATCTGTCTTTCTCTGTATGGCTTATTTCACTTAGCATCACACTCTCTAGTTCCATCCATGTTGCTACAAAGGGCCATATTTCATTCTTTCTCATTGCCACGTAGTACTCCACTGTGTATATAAACCACAGTTTCTTTATCCATTCATCAGTTGATGGACATTTAGGCTCTTTCCATAATTTGGCTATTGTTGAGAGTGCTGCTATAAACATTGGGGTACAAGTGCCCCTCCATAGAGGCTGATATGCCTGAATGTGTAGCCAGAAGTGAAACCAAGCAAAGAGTATTTGTTGGAGACTTCTAAAGATGGTTAGAGTTAAATTGCTTCTAAGCAGGGTGTATCAAGACAAATATTTGAGGGACATAAATACCTTTATTAGTTTCTGTGTACTGCTGGTTCTTAAAGAGCAGATTTATCAAATAAGCCACATTTATATAATAACTTTCTTATTTATCCTCAGTATTACATAGGCAAACACTTCAAAAATATTCTATAACTAAAAAGCTTATCCTGGAAATTTTCTTGATTGGGCACTTAGATAACACTTTCTCTTGTGATTTGATTTCACATAGGACTACACTGTCACCTCAAAGTAGTAATATTTCAGCCTCTGACTGATCAGTTATGCATAAGAAGCAGAACGAATCGTAAGTTTTATGACTTGGAATATAAAACTACGATTGTTCCTTTAAGAGAGAACTTTTTGAATCTATTAAAGGCCCCAAGAGACATGGTAACACTCAGAAGTCTGGCTGTGGGGGAAGAAAGAAGAATATTAACTCCCATCGTTCAATTACAATCTATATGCTGGTGATGCTTAAATATGTATCTTTAACTCAGATCTCTCTCCTGAGATTCAAACCCACATGGCTCATTGCCCGTTGACATTTCCACTCAGATGTTTCATAGGCAACGGGTGTTCAAGTTTGCAAAAGCTGAACTTGTTTCCTTCCCCAAACCTTCACTTCCTCTCATGTTCTCTGTCTCTATGAATGGTCTCAAATGCATAATGTGACTAAAATTGGGTGCGCAATGCTGGGGCAGGCTGACATTGGGTGGGGAGAGAGGCAATCATGTAATCTTACATGGTAGTCATTGATCTTCCGATGAAATAGTACCTGTCGTTTTAAGAAATTTTACACCTGTAAAAAAATATGCTGTAAAATGTTTCAAAATGTTTATAGCTAATTTTCTGTATTATTAAGTACTATGTGTACCACAATTTTAAAAGTCATAAATAGTTCCCATTCTGGGGTTTGTGATGTAATGTGGCAATATTTGGAGGTGCATTGTAACATGAGATACGGAATTTGAAGAAGCTGCATGGGGCTGTGGACCACCGTGTCCCTTGATTCTATGCTCAATATGGCGCAACCTACTAGATTCTCCAAGTCACAAACCTAAGAGTTTTCCTGAATTACTCCTCTGTCTCTCCTACCTTATAATCAGTGATTAACTATATTTGATTCTACCTCTAAGGTATCAAAAGGAGCTAAGGGTAGGATTTCGTTCACTGAAAACTACTCTTCTATTTTTTGGCTGCTCCAGGTTTGTTAGTCATGTGAGCATGGACAAAAGAATCGACAGCCAATGGGAAAAATTATCACTCGGCAATTATTAGTGATGTTCAAGTGCTTCCAGATTTCTACCTTCCAGGCCCAGGGTTGGACTGCATTTCCACACCATGTTTTGAAATTAAGTCTTTCTTTGGACAACGAGATGTGAGGGGAACTGACATGTATCCCACTGGATCCTTTGAAAGTCAGTGAGGGATTCATCATATCCCCCTCTCAATTCCACAGTGATCTGGGAAGCACGTGCGAACATACAACTTTAATATCCCTGCACCCTGAGCAACTGTGGTGAGCAGACTCCCCAACAGCCTACAGTGGACTTAGAACAGGATCAAGAAATAAACTTTCTATGTGTTAAGCTGCCAGCATTTTGGGTTTATTTTGACAATATAAACCTGTCTACCCTGACTGAGATTTATCAACTGACAGTTGGGCAAATACCTAACATTTGTCTCCCTCCCACCCTCCATGGAGAATTTCTCAGATGCAAGCAGACTGAAGAGTCATAGCTTAAGTGAAGTCTCTTACTCCTTCACCCATTAAAATGCCTGGGACTGCAGAGGAAATGGTTTCCATCAGCCATCTGACCAAAGAGTGACAGATCCTCACGTATGTCCCCAACAGTCTTCATTCAAACCATAGAATAGGACTCCTCTGTGAAAATTTCATCAAACTGTTTCTTGCTAATTCATACCTCTTTTCCTAGATCTCAGTTGAGGTATGTACATTCAGACATGTCTGTAAGGAAGCAGAATAATGACTGAATCTCAAAAGGGGCTCTGAATTCCATCATATGGATAAGATTTGCTGGCTTTCCCCCAGAGACCAGGCTCTTATGCATATCTTATGGAGGCAGAAGGTAAAGATGAAAACACATCATAACTCTTGTTCATCAAGGCATAAAAATTTTAATCACTAGTAAATATGGTTAATTTACGATCTTAAGCTTTGACCAGCAATGTTAGCTACTCCTTTCTTAGGAAGAAATTAGGAAGTTGTGAGAAGAGACATGCTGGAAATGTGGTTGGAAAGTTACTATAGGAAAGGCAGATTTAAAAAAAAAATGCTCATTTATTTATTTTGAGAGGAGGGTGGTGGGAGGGAGAGGCAGAGAGAGAGAAAGAATTCCAAGCAGGCTCCTTGCTGTCAGGGAGGAGCCCCATATGGGGCTTGAACTCACAAACTATGAGATCATGATCTGAGCCAAAATCAAGAGTTGGATGCTTACCTGACTGAGCCACCCAGGGTCTCCGGGAAAGGCAGATTTTTTAAGAGGCGGATAATTCCACCTCCCTCAAATCTCTTTCTAATTGATTGACATTTCTCTACTCTTCCTTCCTCTGAAGGGATTCAGGCCATCATGTTTCCTCATCTGGATCATGCCAACAGAACTCTCCTCTCCCTGATTCCTGCTACTTTCTTCTTCAGTCTGTGTTCTGTATTACAACTCAAGTGATATTTTTCTAAAAATACAAATCCAAACTTTCAGGATCTTGCTTAAAATCCTTCCCTTCTTTCTATTGCTCTAAGGATATGGTCTAGACATCCTTGTATGACCTGCATGAGCCAGCAGTATCTGCTTCCTCCTCTACTTCCTTGGAAGCACCCATCTTGCACTATTGAGCTCACCGTTTATTACAACCACACTAAACTTCTAATTATTAAAAAACACCACCCTCCCTCTTGGCAAATTGCATTTACCATTCCAGTTTCTGGAATAATCCCCCCCTCTTTTCATTGATTATCTAATGTCTACTAATTCTTCTGGTTTCAAATTTAAATGTCCTTCCTTCCTGAAAACTTTGGTTAACTGCTCTACACAGAAATTATGACAAAAATGACCCCGGTACTTCCCACATGGGGAAGGTTTTCTTTCTCCTACACTGACTGCTGTCCTGTGAAGACCTAGCGGTCAATGACATAGGCAAGGGGTACCCTAGAATTTCGGGAGAAACTGGGGTTCATCTTTCCCAATATAATATAGCAATAGGATCACAGAGGACACCTGAGAGTATTGACCTGTTGAGATAAAGGTCATGAAGGTCCATTTCAATTTGGTAAATGTAGGCCTTGGCCTAAGGGAGTTCACAGAAGGACCTTGCCCATGGTTCCACACTGGGTATTATGGCAAAGGTCTTGTAATAATAAACAACAGACATTCTTCTAGTCTCAGAAATTCTTCAGTCCCCTCAACCTAATCTTTCCTCCTCAACTGCATTAACTTATGGCTCCATAATTTCTCTGTCAGCTGCCTTTCTTCCTTTGATTTACAAATACACTCAAAGCATTTTCTCTAAATCATTATTGTTCAAGTTACTTCCTGTCCTGGCTGTCTCCTTCCTCTTGTCAGCACATCCCCCGTAGAGTAAACCAGACCAATCACCCTCAGTCACTCATACCATACTTCAGGCTCACTGGAAGTTCTTCGGTCACTCCAGGTTCACTCAGTTTGCAGTCAAGGATGATTGGACCCCATCTTAGCTTGTGATTTAGACTGACTCTCAATGCTCAGGAAACTTCGTGTTGGTGACATGTTCCCAGCCACTGCCTTACATGATCTTTCCTTACTAAATAATTAAGTTAATATCTTTCTCCTTGAAATTCTTTTTTTTTAACTCCTAAGATCAGTCCTGTTTTTGTTTTTTTTTTTTTTTCAACATTTATTTATTTTTGGGACAGAGAGAGACAGAGCATGAACGGGGGAGGGGCAGAGAGAGAGGGAGACACAGAATCGGAAACAGGCTCCAGGCTCTGAGCCATCAGCCCAGAGCCTGACGCGGGGCTCGAACTCCCGGACCGCGAGATCGTGACCTGGCTGAAGTCGGACGCTTAACCGGCTGCGCCACCCAGGCGCCCCAGATCAGTCCTGTTTTGATTCTACTTCCTTTTAAGTCCTATCTTCTGGGAAAGTAAAGTTCTACTGTTTGAAAAACAAACTACATTTTCTAATTTTTTTCATTGTTTCTTAAATAAGTTCTTAAAATAGCCTCACAACTGTATTTCCAGCCACAATTCAGTTAATATTTTTTAATGCTTACTATATGGTGAGCATTGGGCTAGAATTAATACGAAGGTGAATTAGATACAGTCCCTGATCGGTGGAAATCCCCTTAGAGGATCTGATTCAGTAGGTCTAAAATGAGATTTGAGAATCTGTCTTTTGAATAAGAGTTCCAGGTGACTGGAGGGATTCAAGAAACACTGGTCTGGAATAGTAGTTCTCAGACTTCAGTGTCCCTATGTATCTTTAGGGTCTTGTGTTAAAATAGCAGAGTTCTGGGCTCTGTCGGTCCATAGTCAGATTTAGTAGGATTCAGATTGAGCTCAGACTTTGAAATTTTTAACAAGACCTCCAAGTAATTCCTACACAAGGGGTATGAAGACAGTTCTATAAGAAACTAATGAAACAACAGGCAGTTGTGAGGATAGATAAATATTTCTGTTCCTTTGGTTCTGTCAGATTCTCTGCCTTTCGCCTCCTGGAAGCTTTTCAGTGAGCTCTTGCAGCAGGACTGAGTTAGTTAATGAGAGCTCATGGCCCTTAGCTGATACCAAGAGCGTTAGTATGCAGATTTATCTAACTAAACTCAGGTTTGAAAAGGTCTTATTCCTAGCCAGGAAGCTCCTACTGTTACATAGTCAAGGAGGGACAACCTCCCCGCTGTCTCTAGGACCACACTCCAGTGAATCCAGCTGTGCCCGGCTTAAGTACTTGCCTCTGTGAGTCAGTGCAGGCTTCGAGGATTTCATATGCTTGGCTCCTTACCTGTCTGTAAATTTTTCTAGTAAACCTTACCAAGTATTTGGATAGGAGTGTTCCTGTGTTCCTAGCATGTTCCTAGCCATAGCAATGGCCATGCTTGTGTTCCTAGCCACAGTGGACAGACCACATTTATAGCCATATGGCTTTAACGAATGGATGAAAGAACTCTAATAGGCCATCTTGATTGTAGAACATCCTCCCAGTGATGACTGCAGATCACCATTGACAAAGCGAGCATATTGGCTGGAAGTCCCAATAGCCTCAGAGTGATCAGGTCATTGATCAGACTAAAATGCCTCATACCTGGGGAGTTGTGGTATTCATGAACCATCACGTCTGCTGATTGTCCAGACCGCTAAAGCCCACAAGTAAAAGGATCATTTGGAAATTCCAGAAAAATAGATTAACCTCAGGGTTATTCAAAAGGTAAAGGGGAACAGAAACAAAGAACTAAATATGGCTGCTAGTAGAAGGGGAAACAGGCTTGTCTTAACAGAGCCTGGGAAGATCCAGCAGGAGAGTATGCACACAGAGTCAGCACGCCATCGCCAAAGAAATGTCTTCTGTGGAAGCTGCTCCCGTAGGTAGAGAAAGTAGATGGGAACACAGAGAAGATAAGATTATGACCTCTTTATCGACCAAAAACAGACATAAGAGAGACGCAGCAAGAATCAGAGAAGAGCCAGGGCTGGGTTCTCGCCCTAGGCTCCGTTTCCCATTTCCCATTCCCCACCCCAGGCAGAAGCCTTATACAAGGCTTTCTATATTGGTGCTTTTAAAGCTGTTGCTGGTTGTTTTATCTAGACTGCCTTGCTGGTATTTTGTTAGACTGTATAATTGATTTGGACTTTCTGAGCTCCTTAAATCCAGCACTTGTGAGAGGACAGGGTGGTTGGATGCAATCATTATGACCCCTGCTGATGGATTCTATTACTGTACATTTGGCCAGGGGCATTGCTGAGAAATGACTATAATCCTAAAACTTGCCACCGTCATGTGATTGAAACAATACTGCTTTCCAGGGGTAGAGAAATGAATTAGCCTCTACACAAAAGACTTAATGCAGGCAGGGATGTTATATAATACTATTTCTCAGTTTCACAACCTTATCTGACTAGTGGAAAGAAAAAGTCGCTAGTACTTAGTATTTCGCTGTGCATTGTCAGGTCTGTGCAGGGAAGTGTCCACTGTTGTTCCTACAGTGACGTGTATCATGATAGTGACTAAACAGATCATGTCTATTACAGGCATATTTGGTTTGCAGCCTTGGTCTGTCTCTTTTTTTTTTCTTTTTTTCTTTTTTCTTAAAGTTTATTTATTTTGAGAGAGAGAGAGAGAGAGAGAGAGAGAGAGAGAGAGAGAGAGAGAGAATGAGCGGGGTAGGGGCAGAAAGAGAGGGAGAGAGAATCCCAGGCAAGCTCTGCACTGTGAGTGCAGAGCCCATCACAGGGCTTGATTTCATGAATCACAAGATCATGACCTGAGCCAAAATCAAGAGTTGGATGCTTAACCGACTGAGCTACCCAGGTGCCCCCCCCCCCGATTAGTCCAGCTCTTTTTCTGTAGTTCCACACAGAGAAAAGTGGGCTAAGTTTCCTTTCTTTTGTATATTTAGTGTACAATGACTGCCCAGAACTCCACAGCTAGTGATATGTCATCAGTGGGTTGGGGAAACACTAGCATACTGTGAATTGCTTGGTGGAATCCAAACATTCCATTATATTGCCTTTATAAAACAACTCTTAGTTCAAAATTTTTAAGCATGTACAAAAGAGGAAGATAATATATTAACCACCGTATCAATATTCTATAATGTCAACACATATATTCTTATATAAACATTTATCAACATTCCAGTGTTCTTGTTTAATTTATACTGCCATGTTTTTTTTTCTTGACAATATTTTAAGCAAATTTCAGATGAATATTCATAGTATTTTTGGAGTGGTCCCACCAAGGAAACTGCTTGCATTTGCATGCTGTTCAAACACAGTCAACTAAAGATAGATGGATCTCTTATAAACACAAAAATTCATGGTCCTTTTGAGAATATGTGGTTCTCGGCCCCAAATGATATCCCCAGCCTACAAGAGCAAATTACTGGTCTCGTCGCCACCATCTAAACCGAAGTGACTCAGTGCCTGGTTGGCCTTCTTAGGGACTGGTGGCAGTGTATGCCATGCTTGGGAGTCTTGCCATAACCAAGTCACCATACAAATGACCAGGATTTAGATGGGAGCCCCGTAGCAAGAACTCAGAAGTAGTGTACCCGTCAGTAAAATAGGCCATGTCTTTTACCTCCGCTGTACCTTTCAACATAAATGTTGTAATCATAGTCTGAGAATAGTCTTTTTAAAAATTTTGTAAGGTTATTTATTTGAGAGAGAGACAGCGCAAGTGGGAGAGGGGCAGAGAGAGAGGGAGAGACAGAATTCCAGGCAGGCTCCGCACTGTCAGTCACAATGTCACAATGTCATGAACTGTGAGATCATGACCTAAGCTGAAAGCAAGAGTCAGATGCTCAAATGACTGAACCACCCAGTTTCTCCTTGATGGAAACTCCTTGACTTAACATTCCCATCCTTCTGTGGACCATCTCTGAACCTAAGTCCATAAGTTGCAAGCTCATAGAGGCCTTATATGAAAATGGATGTCTTGGGGCACCTGGGTGGCTCAGTGGTTGAGCAACCAACCCTTGATTTTGGCTCGGGACATGATCTCATGGTGCATGAGTTTGAACCCCACATCGGGCTCTGTGCTGACAGGGCAGAGCCTACTTGGGATTCTTTCTTTCTCCCTCTCTCTCTCTGTTCCTACCCCTCTTGTGCTCTCTCTTTCTCAAAATAAATAAGCTTAAAAATTAAAAAAAAAGAAGAAAATGGTGACTATTAAGGACAAAGTTTGGTCCAGCTTCTCTTTTATTTGTCATTATTATGGTAATATAAAGACTTGTCTGTTCTCATAGCTGTAGGGGTAAATTTGTACGTGAATGTGACTGTGGAGATGAGTGAGAAAAATCCTGGACTTGCTATATATACAGTTCTCCAGAGTTGGATTCTAATTTCTCTTCTCAGTCTTATCCCTTGAGCTTCTTTTACTCACTATCTCCGAAAGCCCCCGTGAAATGTTTGCTTTTGCTTACACTAATTCCTCTACATGCAGTACCTCCCTCACTCCGTTTCTGCACATCCAAATCTGGTTAATTCTAGGACCAGGTGAAATGTTACTCATACTTTCTTTCCTGACCTCTTATATAACTTTGCTTACGTTTCTTCTATGACACATTTTTCGTTGTGTTACATATATAGCCATTTATACTCAGGACGCACTTAACATCCTGTATCAAGAATTGAATTGTATGAGGTTGCTCTCTGGGAAAGAAGCATCGACAAGAAAATCCCTGCCTCCGGGGAGACCATGCTTTAACAAGGTGGCCGGACACTTGACTGTTGCTGTAGAGCACGGCAAGGACTCTGATAGGAATATGTGAAGGGCACTGTGAGAGAGCAGGAGGAGGGTAGCTTCCACTGTTGACCTTAGCATGAAAGATCCCAGAAAGAAGCGATGCCCAAACACACACTGGAAGGATGGCAGCTGTTCCCACATAGAGGAGGATATGCCAAGCCAAGCGTATTACAATTCTTCTGTTGAAAAAGTGAAAGCTCCTTGAAGGCAAGAATGGTTCCAGTCTGTAAGGTCTCAGAGCACTTTTATGCTTGGAATAAAGGACAGGTTTAATAAATATGTATTGTCTGAAGGAGAAGTTTAGGGTAAGTGTGGTCTAAGAGTTTATGGGATTTGGGCAACAAAATGATAGGAGGGTACCAGTGAATACTTTACACTGTGGCCTTCATTAGTCCTGCCATTATGAAAATTGGGGTTAAAAACTTGGGACTATGGCACATCTCTTGTGTTTGCATTTAGCATCTCTGAAGGCTTACACTATATCCATCACCATTAAGAGCCCTATTCTTTTATGCAGAGTGGATACTACTGATCTATGACCTATAGTTTGCACATGATGATAATGAGGTTTCTGAGCCTCCCACAGTCCTCATTTTCTCAGTTTAGTCAAAAGGTGCACATTTACAAGGCCATCAGCTGGGTCAAGAGTGCCACCTTGATTGAGGGAGAACTTTCACCTCATTAGCACCAACTTCTCACCAGCTAAACTAATCTTCTCAGAAGAAATAATCGGAATAGGTTATAAAAATCGTGGTTTTCAAACACACACACACACACACACACACACACACACACACACAAACGGGTCATAGAACACAGGAGGCTAGAGTTAAAGCACGGCATCCCAAGACTTAGCCCTGTATTTCTGCTTTATACTAGTCAATGTCATTCCTTCCTTCTCACCCAAGTTTCCAAAAAGTTGTCTGTGCTAGTAGTTTTCGTTTTGCCCTGGTGGTTCACATCCAAATCAATCTTGACACACACTTCGATCTGAACCTCCTTACTTAGAGTGCTTTCCCTAGTGTCGTCCCGTACCATTTATCAAGAATGAATTGACTTCGCTGTAGTACCTGGTCCCTTTGACTACTCCCTGTACTTAAAACTGAGTCCTTCACTGGTTTTCCAGTTGGGATTTATTGTTTGTTTGTTTGTTTGTTTGTTTTCTTTTTGATTTTTACCAAAATCTGTCTCCTTCTCAGGTTTGTTTTCATGTTATTCTCCTCCAGAGATTTATCTTCAGATATTTCTTGTTCTCACTTTTAATACTCTGTCTGGTGAATTTAATCTTCTTTCCTCACTTATGTTAACATAAAGTATAGTTTTAGTCTGGCTTCTGGCCTCTAGATTCTTATATCTAGCTCTACTTGAATGTCCCTTGGAACACGCAAATACAGCATACCCAAAACTGAACTCCATCAATATTTTCCCTTTAGTATCCACCATGTGGCTCAAGTCTGAAAGTCTGGAGTTGTCCTGTGTTCTGTGTTCACCTTTATGTCTTCTGTGCCCTACTGTTACTCAGCATCCCCACTGTCCTTAGTGGAGACCGTGAACTGCTTTCAGCCTCTTAATTCACCTGCCTCCAGTCTTTCCCCACCTCCAAATTCTTCTCCCAACTGTCACTAGAGTGTTTTTTTAAACAAATGTAAGAATGTTATGTACCTATTAAAATATCTTCATGGCTTCCCATTGTGCTAGACTACCTTCCAACCTCCTCAGCTTTCTATAAAGATCTTCCATAAGCTGGCTGCACATATCCATAGTCTCCTTAGTTGCCATTTCACTCTCGTATAGCCACTCACGGATCCTGTGATTCTCTGATTGTGCAGAAGACTGTTTCTCATTATGTACTGATGCTGCTAGACTGATTGTCCTGCGCAGTCCTTCACCTAACTAACCTCATTGGTCCTTAAAATTTTAATCATCTCCCTTTTGATAGCCCTTCCTGACACACACACACACGCACGCACACACACACCCCTAAACTGGATTAGCTGCCTTTTTAAAAATGTATTTTCATTAGCATTCTGTACTTTGTAGCTAACAACAATGCTGTATTTTCTTAATTGTCTGTCTCCTCACTATTCTGTTTCTCCTTAATACTGACATTATGCCTTAGTTTTCTTTCTCCTCTAGTGCTCAGAGATTTATGATTTATCACCAGCTATACACTTGCTAAAATGTGACAAAATCACTAACTCTCTGTATTGGGGGTTCTGCATTTATCAGATAAGAATTCTAGCAATATCTACCTCATAAGACTGTGAGGATTCATGAAATGTTACACGTGAGTAGATGTTTTAAAACTATAATGCAATTTAAAAAAGAATTCATATCAGAGCTCAGTCCTTGGTTATAGTCTTTAGTCAATACAAGTGTGTTTACATTTCTCACATATGTTTGGATTTCATAAAATTTTCATGTCTTAGAAGAAAATAGATCCAGCTAATCACTTTCACAGTCACAAAAGATGAATAAAAACAGAAGGCACTTAGCTGAACCATTACATTTGAAAATGGAAATGAAAACAAAAGCATGATAAATTAATTTGCTGGTATAATACACAAATATGGGTTTTAGCATATGTATATGATCTATCAGACATGTACATACACACACACACACATATATATATATATATATATATATATATATATATATATATGATTTGGATGTCATTCTTTTGCAAATAAGTTGTGAAAATAACAGCCCGAAAGAACAGCTTTATATAGCGTCTTCCCTTACAGTCGTCTGTTTTTCTTCAGACTACACAGCTCTTAAAGTGGGAAATAAGGCAAATACGCTGCATTTGAAAGCTTTCTCTGCAGGATGACTCAGTCTTCTGGCTATATTGTTCATTCCGTTTCTTTTCCTTATAGAGCCACTAGGAGGTCAGCTTAAAGTTTTTAAAAAGTCAGTGTGCTCACCTCTCCATTTACTGCTTAAAATAAATGACAAAAGAGTTAAATGGTCATCCTCCAAGTGCTGTTCCATTCAGAAAACGACCAAGCAAAACACACTGTCACCTTTCACACCATATTATTGTACAGCCGGTAGCTTCAAGGTAAAATCTACTTTCTTGATTGATTAAAGCAGGTTCCTGTTTCTCTGCAGTCAGAGTCAGGGAACTGAAGTGGGAGCATTAGGTTCTTCTCTACCTCCTGTGTCACAGGGTATTCACTCAGGTCCGCTGCACTGAAGAAGCTTTAGAAGTCTCATTTTCAAGGGTCAGTCGACTCTGAGGTCCCTGGAGGATTCAGGAAAGAACTGTCTTTGACCTACAGTATGTTTTTTTTTTTTTATTCTTATTCTGGAGAAATGGGAAAAAAAAACTTTTACAGCAACATGTTGAATGACAATTCTGGAGTATGGCAAGTTAGATTTCATGAAAGTCTAAGGAGGATGGAGAGGAGGAACAAGTTTTCCTTCACTTTCTTAGGTTCTGGATCTGAAATCCATAAATCAAACTGACAGAAGATTGACAGGAGAAACAGTTTATTATGTATGCATATGGGGGCCTTCACAGAAAAACAGGGAAAATCCAAAAAACCGGTCAGACCCAGGGGCTTATATAGAAGCATTGTAACAAAAGCACTGAATTTGTGGAGCAGTGAAAAAACAAAGGCTTGGGCCTTTAGGGGCAGTGTGTTGTGGGAAGGTAACTATACGGGGGCGGGGGGGGGGAACTAATGGAAGATAAGGGTTATTTAGTAAGGTTCTGTTTCTTCAGACTCCATGTTATCTCTGATGATGATTCATTCTCCCCTTCCTGGTACTGGGGCGGGGGGCTCCCTCACAGATGGAGATGCAGAGAGGGGGAGGGCAGAGTATCTTTCTTGTATCTGCTGCTTCTCAATTGTCTTCAGCTTAAAATAATCCTTGTGTCAAAGTGGCATATTTTGGAGGTGCATATTATGATCCCCTTTAAGGGTGTGTCTTATGATTCATGTATATATAATTTTAACTTTCACCTGTGGTATGGAGCTGTAGAATTTTTAGTGTTCCCTCTTCCTGAAACCTGAAGATCATTGATTATTACAAGGCTCATTTAATATGCTTGAAGATACCATTAATCAAACCCCTTTCTGTCCCAATTATCTTCCTTTTGTTTTTTCCTTGCTCACAACTTCAAGTGGCATATTTATTGCAAAGTTCCCGTACCATTATTACCTTATATTTCTTTTTAAAATGTCCAGTTATTTTTCCTAAAAATCATTTCAGAAGGAAACTTTAAAATAATACTTGCAGTGGGAAAACTATTATCACATATCATCCATAGAAGGTTTCCATAAAAACAAAGCAAAATAAAAATTTATCGTTTCCATCTGATTCTTTCCTACAGTTCCTGTTTCTCTGCTAAAGTTACCCATCTGAACCTGCATATCATCTTTCTGCTACATTAGAACTTTTAACATATTAATCATGGTTATTTAAAAAAATTATGTTTATTATTTTTGAGAGACAGAATGCGAGTGGGAGAGGAGCAGAGAGAGAGAGGGAGACACAGAATCCGAAGCAGACTCCAGGCTCTGAGCTGTCAGCACAGAACCTGATGCAGGGCTCGAACCCACGAACCATAAGATTATGGCCTGAGCCCAAGTCGGTAGCTTAACTGACTGAGCCACCCAGGTGCCCCAATCATGGTTATTTTAAATCCCTTATCATAGACTGCCAACAACTCTTGTCATATCTGAATCTAATTTTATTGATTTCTTTATCTTTTAGGAGTGTATTAATTTTTTTCTTTCCTTTTAGTATGCACTCTGTTTTCTTTAAAAAAAAAAAAAAGCCAGGTATCATTTGCAGGGTAGCATAGACTGACATAAATAGTTTTTATTCCTAGAAATTAGCATGCTTTTCCCCTACTAGGACTATAGTGTAGTTTGTAATGATTCATGCAGAGTCATTGTGAGCTTGAGGTCTGTGATTACTGTGGCTGCCTTTCATGCACCAGTCCTCTAACTCTTCTGGTGATGGTTGATCCTGGGGTGGTGCTGATTTTCTGGAGGGTTTGTCTCAATGTCAGCTCCCCCCTTAGCTTCAGGTCTCCCTTTTATACTGTACCTCAGAGAACTGTGTTTCTTACAGCTCCTCAAGCAGTATTCAGAGTTTGATTTTACTTAATTGTTGTTACCCTCATGGTAGGAGTTACGGGGACATTCTGTGACATTCTTCTCAAGGCTCACTGCCACAGTTGTCGTTCTGGCTCCAGTATTTATTCTCACCTCTTTACCAGCAGTAAAAGCTTCTTTTCTGTTCCCTTCTTTAAGATACCGTGGATTTTCATCAGTGACCTATGGGGGACAGCGTTTGTTGCCCTATTCTTGGAGATTAAGGCTTTCATTCCATAAGGAAGATAGGATAAGTGGGGTCCAATTCCTCATGTGTATCCTTTCCATAGGAGCTGCCTTCTTTCCCCCTGGCCTGCGCCAACAGGGAAGCTGTCTCAGGAGTCTCCCTCATTCGTCCTGTGAGCACCTCCATGATCATATGAGGTATTCAAGCTCTCAGGGCTACACTCAGTAGTGGTTGCCCTTCCTCTCAGTAATTGCATAATGGTGTTGTCAGCATAGAGCTAGGAGTATTGGTTTGGCAGATATGGGATATCAGATACTGGTTTGGCTGAAAAGTGTAGATTTGAGGTGTTCTTGAAGACTGTGTATCTTCGAATGATGAACATTTTGATAAAAATGTGAGATGAAAAAAGGGCTGGTAATGGGCAAGGAAGATAATGGTTTAAATTTAAATGTGAAGCTGCAACACCAGGGGGAGTGGAAGGAGCTGGGAGACTTCTCAGCAATATCATCTGTTTCAGATGTATCAGGGAAGAAGAACTTCCTCTGCCCTTCAAGGTCCTTCTAGCTGGACTAAGAATCAAATTGACATGAGACAGATTACCAGGAGAAAATCAGATTGCATGGTGTACGTACCTGGAACCCACAGAGATATGAAATTCCAAAGACAAGGAGACAACATGATGCTTCTATGAGGTAGGAAGAGGGGTGGGGTCTCAGGATAGAAACAGGAGAAAGACCATTAGCAGAGAGATGAAAAGAGATGTTTGGAAAACAAAGGTTTTCCCTGTCAGGCAGATACATGTCTTAGGTAAAGAGGAATCTCTGTTAATAGTTCTCTTTCTGGTGTGAGCTGGCAGGTAAGGGGGAGGTAAAGAGCTTTTCCTGAATCTGCCGTGTTTTGATTGCTTTTAACTCAAAATGGTATTCATGCCAGAGTGGTGCGTCTTGGGGCAGCCTGCCCTTGGCCCCTACAGGTGTAATGAGCAGTTTCAAATTGGAGAATGCTCATGGACCAGTAGGAATTATTGACTGTGGGAACGGACAGGCCACCAGAATCTGGCCATGTTGCTGTGCACTGTGGCGAAAACAAGGCCACTGCCAAAACCTGATTACAAACAGGAGTTATAGGTAGACATTCGATAGGTGAACAGAACAGGTATTAGACTGAAAGATGTTCTTAGCAGTAAGAGTGAATGAATGCATTACGAGTTGAAATTCAAATACTTCATAGAACCTCAACAAATTGTATCTGCTTTTTTAAAAAGTTTTATTTATTTAAGTAATTTCACACCCAACATGGGGCTCCAGCTCATGACCCCGAGATCAAGTCACATGCAGAAACGATAGCAGAAAAGTGTAAAAGTGTGCCTAACGTCTTTTCTGTAGTCTGAATTTTTGTGTCTCCCTAAAATTCACTCTTGTAACCCTAACCTCCAAAGAGAGTATTAGAAGGTGGGACCTTTGGAAGGTGCTTCAGTCATGAGGGTAGAGCCCTCATGGATGGGACTGGTGTCTTACGAGACACCTTGTAAGAATCCCTCACCCTGCCTACTATGTAAGGACCCAGTGAGAAGGCTCTGATTGTGAACCAGGAAGAGGGCTCCTCTGGAACCTGACCGCACTTGCATCTTGATCTTGGACTTCCAGCTTCCAGAATAGTGAGAAATAAATTTCTGTCATCTGTAAGACATGGATGGACAGTCTTCTCATCCCAGTATTACAGGCTCCTTTACATGACTGGAAATGAGTATCATATCACAGTCCTTTACAGCTATCATAGATCTAGTTGTCAGTGTTTAACATTTTTCTTAGTCTGGCAATAAATCTTTCCTCTGCTCACAGAAAGAGTTGTTTTGCTAAAGGTAAATACTCACTGGGAGAGTTTTTCCATTTTTTTTCCTTCTTCACGCATCATAATTTCCCCAAGTCAAAACTTTGAATAGTTGCAAAGGGAAACCTCCCAAGTTCCTTATTATACGTGGAAAGGGGCATAATAATTCATTAAAATCAAGTAAATAGAAAATTATAAATAAGAGTATAATCATGTATTCATTACCCAGTAATAATTATTGGCTATGGGAGAACTTTATTCTGTTCTAATTGCTCTGTAGAGGGAAAAAATAGCCAAATTATTGAATAACTACATATTTTATCCTTCATTTGCCTAATCCCTCATGATTATGATCTCTCAGCCTTTTTTTTTTATCTTCTCATCTGAACTCACAAACTATACAACAAAAGAAAACCACACAGATACTCAGGTAATGGAAGGTAGAGTGGTTAAGATTGGTACATCTTTCTCGAAGCACAGGTGCAAAGTCATAGATGATACAGTGCTGTGAAACAGGCATGCAGTCACTTATGTGTTCTCTTAAAAATTTGGTAAAATAGATCAAAGATATAGAAAAACTATAAGGAATAATATAAATACTTAGGCACTCACATGCCAACTTGGCCAATTCTTGGTATTTTCCCCCATTTTTGGCATAAACATTTTTTTAGAAAAATACAGAAAGAGTTTAATTCCTATATTATTCCTTCCCAATATTATTTCTCTCGGATCCATATTAGGAAACATTCTCATCCAAATTTTCTCTTTTTTCTTCTAGAACTAGTTTTATTCTTTTGCTGCATATGTTTGTACTGATAAACAATTTGTATTTAGTTTGTATTTATATTGATGTATTGGAAACGAGTCACTAAAATGGAGACTTTAACATTACCATTTCATCAGTAAAAGTACGTATCTGACTGCAGAATACCATCCCCTCATCAGGAGGCAGACATAGACTGGTGTTGGAGATTTAGACTTGAAATCAGAAGGCGTAAGTATTAGGCTGGGGCTAAAGGTGTGTGTCCTTAGCAAGTTCCATTAACTCTCTGAATTACAGAACTTTAGAAAGTAAAATAGAAAATATGTACTTCTTGGGGTTTTGTGAAGATTATATAAAATATGACATACAGAAGTATTTGGGAAGCTTCTGTATAAAATATTTTAAAAAAATTTTTTTAACGTTTATTTATTATTGAGAGACAGACACAGAGCGTGAGCAGGGGAAGGGTAGAGAGAGGGGGAAACACAGAATCCGAAGCAGGCTCCAGGCTCTGAGCTGTCAGCACAGAGCCCGACACGGGGCTCGAACTCACAAACTGCGAGATCGTGACTCGAACTGAAATCAGTTGCTTAACCAACTGAGCCACCCCGGCGGCCCTATAAAATATTTTTAATATAATGTATTATTATTCCATTGCTTCTCATCTCTTGCTTTTTATTATTCATCTTTATTTTTGTTTTAATTTTATTTTTAGAAGTGGGGAGTGGCAAAGGGAGAGAGATAGAGAATCAATCCAAGCAGGCTCCATGTTCAGGCCCCAATGCGGAGCTCGATCCCATGATCCTGGGATCACGACCTGAGCCCAAATCAAGAGTCAGATGCTCAACCAACTGAGCCACCCAGGCACCCCTAGAGTCTAAATAGTTCTTAGTAATTCTGTAAAATTGCCTCAGCTCATAAAATATTTTCTTAGAGACTATTTTTGGACCAACGAGAACCCTACCAGGGCCAGTAAATGATCGTAGAGAAATACAATTAGACGTATAGATACAACTTAACATTAAACCTTTAAGTCCAGTGTTACAATATTATGCAGAATGAAGGAACCTTCGAGATTATCTAATTCAGTCAATCCTATTTAACACATAAGAAAAAATACCGTTAGGGGTGACTTCTTTAAGTCACACGTAGAGTCTTTTTGAGTAGAAAATACATACTGGCTGAACTGTAACGATATCTCTTCCATCTGAAGTAATATTATTTTCGTTATTTTTGTTTCCAACGTTAAAAGAGAGCTCAGCTTTTCTCTGTTGAAAATGATTCATGGTGAAGCTGCATTGCGGGAGCAAAGTCCTGATAAGAGATTTTCTCATCTGCTCAAGAGGAGCCAGGGACTTACTCACACAGTTATTTAATATAAATATGGACTTTTCCATCAACTGTGTGCCTCTTTGTCATCGTCGTAAACTGCTGTTGCGTGTGCGTTGGTGGCAGAGTTTTTACTGATTCTGCTGTTGTTTTTCCTCATCTTAGATCAGGGCTCAGACTATTTGCTTATTCTGGAGGAGTGAAGGAGCTGGCTGATACATGCTGCCGGCAGCTGTCTGTCAGCCTTAAGATTGAAGGGGGTGTGCAGCTACAGGGCTGGGGCTCGAGCAGCTGTTTCGGCTGCAATTCACTAGGAGTCCAGGGAATGCATCTCACACTACCTTTCAGAGAAGTCAGCTTCCTATGTGAAAGCTCTGTAAGTCCCAGAGAATCCAAAGGTGAAAAGGAGCGGGACCCATGATAATCATGCTTGATTCTTCAATCTGCGCCGCAACCTCAGGCTCACCCTTATGTATTCCGCCCCTTCCCCTGGGCGCATCCAAATTACTTAGGTTTCAGCTACACACGTTTATGCCGGACAGAACTGCCACACATCTGCTATGAAACAGCTCGCTGTGTATTGGTGCATCGTACAGCCCTGAAGTTGTGTGTTTTAGGGGAAGAGACGCCACACTGGAAGCCGAATGGCCGAGGTGACGGTCCTGGCTCGGTGACAGTTTTGCTGTGTGACCTCAGGCAAATAGCTTTCGATCTCGACCTAAGTTTTTTTCAGTTGCAAAATCAGGTGTTCAGATCATCGCTGAAGTTAGTTGTAGCTCTGATTCCATGATTTCTAAATGGGCAAATTTAGAAAATTTAGAAATTTAAGAAATTTCTAAGAGCGCAGCGTATTGAACACACACTTTGTTGGCTGGACGCTAGTTGAAGTCATTTACATGGATTAAATTATTCACACCTCAGAATAGCCCTTTGATGAAGTTAGTGTTGCCATTGGTTCACAAAGGAGAAAATTAATCCTAAATAACTTCTTCAGGGTCCTGTTAGTAAGGGCAGAGCTGATACTCAAACCTAGAAATCTCCAGACACTGTATTGAAGATTTTTCCAGAGTTCAGGTGTCTTTATTTAAAATAGCACTCTGCTTAAAAAAATAAAACAAAGAGTTGAGCCTATAGGATATGAAAAATAAATTGAGTTTTTCCAAGCATACACTTTGGAAGGCCGTTGTATACTATAAATAAATCATATGAACACAGTTGAAGAATGTAATACACAGCTGTCATGACTCCATATTGACAAAAACAACTGAATTTCCATGAAAATAAAAAGATTATATAAAACTCCAAATTTAGAGTGACTTTAAATATAACACATACATTTTCCTCAGAACTCTCACGCTGAAAATCTGAATTTTCTATGCACTTACTTCCTTAATATGTTAAAAGTGTGTCGTGTTTTAATTAGATAAAAAGTAATTTACCACAAAACCCAGGATGAGCTTTAGACATGTGGATTTTTGCACCACGGCAAATGCTGACAGTGAGACCCATCCAGTAGCTCTTCTGAAACAACTTTATACTATCTTCTGCTTGCTCTTATCATGGCTAATTTTCAAATATGCCTACTAGCCTGTATATACTGAGTATTCCCTACTCTATAGGAAGTGGTCTTTATTCAATAAAGCATATTCCCTACTCTATAGGAAGTGATCTTTATTCAATAAAGCATATCATGTTTTCTCAACACACCCTGGTCTCTGACAGAATAATTTTCCATCCTTAGTCCTGATAATTTGCCCTGCCATGTTGCATAGATTGCACCATTGGAACATCGCCCACTGGTCATTCACAGCCCAGCATATGCCACCATCACCAAGAGCTAGGTGTTCTAGCAAGTTATTCTTCCATGGGTACCATAGAGTGCTTTTAAGTGAATGTGATTATTAAAAAAAAAAATTAGAACAATTATTTTGTTTAGACGTTCTTCATAATTTCCACATAAACAAGCTTTAGCTATACTTTGAATTGCATGGTACCACTGTTTTTCCATCATTCATGATCATCCTATTATCAGGAATTAGAAATAGGATAGATTTTGACATCCCTATTTGGAAACTGAAGGGAAGAGTTTTTAGAGAAGTCACTGAATGACTCAGGATCCCTGAGGCCATCTTTGCAGCATAAAACTAGAACCAAATGTCTTGATTCCTAAATCCCTAGTGCAAGTGTCTAAACTGAGTGACTTGTTCTTCTTCATTGACCTAGACCTTTCTCCCTTGCCTCAGCCAAGTGTGGGCGTTCATCAAAAATTAGTTATTTATTTTCTACAGACCTTTCCATTGTGTCCTTCGTCTGTCTCCATTGCTTCTGGTGTTTCTCAGGACTTCAAGATCTATTACTGTGTAATATATTAAGTATCTTGCTACTAGGCACTAACTCCTCCCATTCACTGCTCCTGTTTTTCTGCCTGGGTGATCTTGCTATATTGTAAATCTGACTGTGATGCTTTGCTTGCTAGGCAATTTCCCATAACCTCTAGAGGCTATCCTCTTTAGACTGACAATAATCGTCCTGATTAACCCTGTGTATTTCTCCACTCACCATTCCCTGCACCTTGCAGACTTTATTCCAGCAATGGTGCAGCCTTACAGTTACCCCAGTGAATGCATCAGTGTGTTTCAGAGGCCCTTCACCCAGGTCTCTGAAATAACTTTCCCACTTTCGTCCTGATTCACTTTTAAAGAGCCAAATTAAGAATATTAAATTTGTGTTTTATACCTACACCCCCCATACGACTGCAACAGAACGGATCGTTGCTTCCATGTCTCCGCCATACTTTACGAATACCTTTATTAATATATTTATACATGACACAGTAATTATGTATTGTTCTGGATCCTCCCTGATGTCAATGAATTTTTCCTGTTAATATGAAGGAAGAAATTGCACTTAGATATTTTTAACAAGTTAGTCTAATCCTGCATAAAAGATTTTTACATTGGTTAGAAAATGTGAAGTTTGTTTTGTGTTTGCCTCTAAGTTATTAAAGTTTCTAAATAGAGCTTTATTCATTTAGCTTGAATTCAACAGCAAAATCATATTGCCATGGTAATATTTTGGAATATCCAATTTAACAAAAATGTTCTCTCCACAGTAGAAGTTTCTCTCAAAAGTCAGTTACTCTGGTAACTATAATTAAAGCTAAAATGTCTCACTTACTTTAAAGAGGTAGATTATATGCTTAATTTTTCCATTATGTGCCAGGTAGCACAACACTGGCAGCAATTATTTTTGTCTCTACAGTTGCTGACAGAGATGTTGCACAAAGGTACTAAAGGAGAAGTGTCAGTTCAGTCATATAATTGTTTATTTATTCTAGCATTATTGGATTATGGGCAAACCACAGTTTTCCTACCGGAACTTCCGTAGATAGAGTTCTTCACATTTTGCAAGGGCTTATTAAGGTACATTAGATGGTATGATGCATAAATTCACTTAATCAGACATACACAGACTTTCAATGTCTCAATCCGCTGATAGCAAATAAGTGAGGATTCTGGTCTCGATCTCTGCTCATTGTCGCTTCCTAACTGCCCTGAAGATACTTCACTTTCCCATGTCCTGATGGATGTAGTCAATTTCTCTCTCCCTCTCTATGTGTTCATATATTATACAGATACAGACATATACATACATAAATACATGTATAATATTTATAAAACTCAATTGCTTTCTTATTATTTCTGTTATTTTTTCTTTCTACTGACACCTCAATTGATTTTCTCACATATGCCTAGAGAGCACTTATCTATCTAAAAGTTGTAGCCTATGGGTGCCTAGGTGGCTCAGTCAGTTAAGTGTCCGACCTCAGCTCAGGTCATGATCTCGTGGTTTGTGGGATTGAGCCCCGTGTTGGGCTCTGTGCTGACAGCTCAGAGCCTGGAGCCTGCTTTGGATTCTGTGTCTCCCTCTCTCTCTCTGCCCCTCCCCCACTCACACTCTGTCTGTTGTCTGTCTTTCTCAAAAATAAATAAACGTTAAAAAAAGTTGTAGCCTGCAGGATAAAACCCAAGGAGGAGTAAGAAAGGATGTGGATACTTAGCACTTCATGGAACATTCTGACTTAAGGAAGATAGAGTAAAGGGGACCTTCAGGGCTCTTTTAGGGTAGGATATAAAAAAAATGCTCAGGATGGAAACCCTATCTAGAAATTCAGAGTATGAAAAATGAAGTAGGGGAGAACTCTGACAGATGTCAAATATTTGTTCAAGGCTAAGTCAGCTGTTTACTCGTCTGTCCTTTGTTAACATCTCAGGACTCGGTACTTAGGGGAGGAGGTCCAAGGCAACATGGTGGAATGGCCCATATGGGTTGGAGGAGTGAGAGGCCAAATGGCACAGGCACAGCACATACATGACTTTTAAGGACAAACATGCATGAAATTATAAAGACGCTGCTTCAGACAAGAATGCTGAGCACATCTAACATGTGTCAGGATACCGTCCTAGGCTCTTCTGCCGATGGGCTTTGTTTTCCCCTGAATATGTTAGTTTAGTAATAGCCATGCTGACGCATTTCTGATAGACAGATGAAAGGACCACGGAGGAGCTGAGGTTATGTGCTTCCTTGCCTGGGTCTTTGTGTCTCTGGCCAAGTTGGGACGCTGTGATTAATATGAGATACAGATGTCAGCTGTGCAATCAGTGTCTGACTCTGGCTGCCTGACAGGCTGGTTTGGCTGTGAAGGTGACAGTTTCCACTTGCTTGGGTTTGTGTACGATCCTCCCCCCTCTACAGGAAGGAGAGGGTCTCTCTAGCAGTTCAGGGATCATACTCACTCCCCAGACTGTAAGGATGTGGAGGCCAGAGGTCAAGCTGTTGCTTATGGGATTTTTTTGGTAATGCTTCCAGCAACTAAAGTAGACACTTAATGAAGTCTTGTTAAATCAATATAGACACATGTGAACCTTCTTCTGTTTTCACCTCTAACAAACTAATTTCCAAATGAGAGGAATAATTCATGTGATTTATTAAAAATGGATACAGATTTGGTTTCCAATGCTCTATCTGCCACTTAAAAGCTGTGTGACTTTATGACAAGTTAAATATAGCATTCTGAACTTCACAGTCTGCATCTGTAAAACAAGAATGGTAACACCTACCTGATGCACTGTTGAGATGATTAAATGAGATGATGCATAATAATTCTTCTGGCTCACAGTTGGCCCTTAATAAATGTTAATTATCCTTGTCTCCTTTTTATACTCCTTCGGTTGTGTACACAGCACAAATGTATTCAAATTAAAATAATGACGACCACAACAATAACAGTTACATTGTTTATTAGGAGCCCATATGGGGCTAGTGTTTTGTATATATCATGTTGTTTAATTTCCCCGTTAACACTGTGAGGTAGATGTTGTTGTTGTTGTTGTTGTTGCTGCTGCTGTTGTTTTTATCCCCATTCCGTAGATAGGAAACTGAGGCATGAAATGATAGATTCAAATCCAGCTTTATCTGACCTTGTGTTCTCAGTGGCTCTGAGACCGTCACCAGCGATACTGCTCTGTGTTACAGCCAGTCATCAGATTTTCAATATCAAACAACAAATGGAAAGCTTTCCAACTTCTCTGTGACTCTCACCAACACGTGGGCATGCACGAGGGTACAGAGACCCCCAGGCAAATGCACACAAGTGCACACGGGTGTTGAGTAACGCGGCAGTTACAGATAGAGGCATCTAGCCTCAGTGTTATTTCAGTTCTCACTAGAAGATCTGGGAACCTCTTAAATTTTTTTTTTCAACGTTTATTTATTTTTGGGACAGAGAGAGACAGAGCATGAACGGGGGAGGGGCAGAGAGAGAGGGAGACACAGAATCGGAAACAGGCTCCAGGCTCTGAGCCATCAGCCCAGAGCCCGACGCGGGGCTCGAACTCCCGGACCGCGAGATCGTGACCTGGCTGAAGTCGGACGCTTAACCGACTGCGCCACCCAGGCGCCCCTGGGAACCTCTTAAAGATGGGGCTCAGTCACTGATCTGCCAGACAGTAATCCAATTTTTTCACAAGTACAAAATACTTTGCTTTCAGCTCTGTCATCTCATCCTCTAGAAAACTGGATGATTGACCACAGAGCTAGGCCCTGGTGCCACACTCACTAACTACACTGTGTAGTCATCTCGAAAAAGCTTGTAGTTTCAGGTAAGTCTGAAAAATTAGAGGCTTGTTAAGGAACAACAGCAAAAACATCTCTTGTGCCGTGTTGTGCTGTCATCTCTCACTAAATAGCGGGATTCTCCTGCTCTAGTTAGCCACGCCTGCTGCCCCTCCCTCTCTTCTGAGCCCCCAAACCTGTCTGAGTTCATGGCACGCCCTTGCCCTTGAGTTGCCACCACCTTTCAGGTAAGTACAAGGCAAATCTGTGCAAGAAGAAACATAATTCCGGTTAGAGTCCTACCACTCCCTGTCTTTGCCAGGTGTCTTTTTTGCCTCTGTTCCTGGTGTCCTCAGATATAATTGAAAGGTTAATGGAATTAGTTCTAAGACCACATCTGATAAGTTTTATTTTTCAAGCTCGAACCCCTCTACACAGCTTCCCCCGTGGGCCCCCCAGTTCCCATCACCTGTCACTGTCCTCATCAATTCTTCACCCTACCTCAGTGACCGGTGACCACCTCTGTCATTAACTCGATGTGATTCCCTTTCCTTCTCTGTCAAAGTTTCCTTTTATCGTTGTGACCTTTTATTTTCAGCTTCCCCACACAACCCTCTAATTTGTCTGTGGTGCTTATTTTAAGCATCTGTGATATTCTGAAAACTCTGGAGACTAAATGTTCAAGTATGGGCTATAACATAATACAAGAAGGCTCAGCAGTCAAAAGAATTTTGGCTGATCCTACTTAACCATGGCTATGCCTAAAATCCCATGAGCAGACAAAGCACCAAAAGCAATAGTACCTATAGGAGCATGGAGCTTTAAAGATTTCTACACATTTTATCATTAGATCATTTAGTACAATATAGGGGGCAATTTTTTAATATAAAGGGGCACTTTAGAATATACTGAAGTCGAGGAAGCAGAAATGAAACAACCATCATCAAAAGATATCTTTGGAAATTTTACAATCTGCATAGTATATTCAATATCTATATATAGATATACTTTTTTTTCTTTTAGTTATGACTGTATAATGTAATGAGAACACCATGGTGATAGTTACCAAAAAATCCGGGCTCCCGTCTCAACTCGCCTTGTTTTAGCTTGTTTTAGTGGGACTCGAGGCACTTTAATTCAATAAATTTAATAAGTATTTTTACTGCCCATTCTGTGAGAGAAATATGTTATGCTACATACTGCCAAAGATAAAGGGAAGCTCACACAGTCCTTTCTCTCAAAGCTTTTACATTAAATTAGAAGGAGGGAAAGAAGTCCCATCTTCCTGCGATGGTTGAAATGCATCATTTCAAATATACCTTCTAGCATCTTCAATCTAAGAGACAAAATGTAAAGAAGAGACCACTGTTCTTTTGTTTTTGCTTTTTAATTTATTTTTTATCGTTCCTGAGGTGTATTTCTGTGTTATCTGTGCATTTGTCCGTTTACATTACTGGGGGAATCAAAGCTCCTATAGGAGCCAGATTCTTTTAACCTGAAAAACTGGTCTGATGGTCCTCCTAAATCCATCTAACTACCTTTCCATTGCGTTATTCTTGATTACAGGCAAATTCGTGTGAGTATGTGGCCCGCCTCACACCCATCCTCAACGTGTAGGGAAAGACTGTGTCTCTGGACAACAGTATCATCCTCGTTTGTAGCGGCAAACCTTTGGCCACTGTCTCCAGGCTAGGTGGGCATACAGACTATATTTTACATCTACTTCTGGAGACAGGACTCAGTTAAACAAGCGTTCCACATGCCAGTGAGAACGAGCAGAACTGAAGGTTTTCAGTATCACCACTGCCGAAAACACAGTTAAAAGTAGCATCTAATCCCCCTTTCTCAGTTGCTTCTCAGTTACTTTCTGACACCCTGTTTTAAAAATATTGGAACCTCAAAATAGTGTTAATTCTGAAAGAGCCGCTCTGACTTCCAAAACTGTGTACTTGCTCTCTTCTTAAGTTATACTACTTAGAAGAAAGAAATCTGTGTTAAACAGACACGCTGGGGATTGTAGCGGCGGGAGTGGGGCTGTACGGAAAAACTGCCTTGTCTCCACGCCAGGAAGCCAGCCCCCGATCCTCCTAAGGAAAAAAAAAAAAAAAAAAAAAATGAGAGAACATTCGTCTTGCTTTTGCCGCCAGCCTCTGGGACTATACTTGGTGAGAAGTGAAATTTGCCAGAAAGCAGACACGTCCTCAGATTATGCCATGACTTTTCCCTGCTGGTGGAAATCTACATCCCTCTCAGCACAGTCACACCCTTGGAAGGAAGATTCACAAAGGCGGCCATCTGTCAGGGAAATGGATGCCCTGTGTTTACTCTCAAACTCCTCCTCCTCCCAGACTTGCCCTTGAGATGCTTCCCCGTCTGGGGTGTGCTGCACTTGGCTCTGTGGCTGCACTCGGATTGCATTTCATGTGAATTTATATGCCAAGGCTTGGCGTGATGAGCTCCCATGATTTTGTGGTCGTCCTGACTGGATTTGAATCCCCTGTCTTGCCACTTACTATCAGCTGCATGGACTTTGTCTATTATTCAGCCTTTCTGAGCTTCAGTTTGCTTACGTGCAGAGTGAGCATCAGAATGCCACGTGTGAGAGTGATTGCTAGAGTTCGGGGATGGGCTGTCGGTGGCGTGGCTGGAACCTCGCCTAGCAGATCGTTCACACTTACTGAATGTTTCTAGCTGTAGGCATTCTGTTGATGCCCGTGTCTGGAAGGATCAAGTGGCTTAAGGAAGGCATCACTGGTACCATCACCACAGGCTTCAGGAGAATAGGAAGCACTTGGAAGGTGATGATCTCTCTAGCCTCCCCTTTGCCAACTCATTGAGGCAGAACATTGGGGATGAGTAAGGCCAGCCTCAGAGAGGAGGACAATTCATCACCCAGCACCAGCAATTCCGCCTCGGGTTAACAGCCCAGGCTGGTTGAACAATGCGCCACATAGGCAGAGGCAGTTCCTTTTTGTAAAAAAATTTTTGTAAAGTTTAAGTATTTATTTTGAAAGAGAGCGAGTGGGGGAGGCACAGAGAGAGAGAGAGCGAGACAGAGAATTCCAGGCAGGCTCCAAACTGCACAGTGAGTGCCGAGCCTGATGCGGGGCTCAAACTCAGGAACCGTGAGATCATGACCTGAGTGGAAGGCAAGAGTGTGATGCCCAACCGACTGAGCCACCCCGGCAGAGGCCAGTCCCCTTGGCAGAACTCCCTGGGCTAGCAGGCCACTGTATTTATCTTAAGAAAATCTCTGAAAGCATTCGGATTTTGAGAGTCCACACTGCCTCAGCAACACAGCAGCTCTTAGAACCATGTTCTGTGCTATAGAGCTCAAACATTCAATTCCATAAGTTACAAAATGTTCACTGTACAGAAATTTTCCCCAGTGGTGAGATGGTAGAATATCATGATGGAATTCTAGTAAACTTTTAATTGGCAGATGAGAACTCTTGATTTGTTTCAAATGGGGCATTTACCTCCCAGTAACATGATATGTAGAGACATCGAGTGGAATGTCAAGTGGCCCTCCAGCTTAACGGGTGACAGGAGGCAAAGGAAGTACTTTGGAACATGAATGTGATTGTTGTCTTCAAGATACTCCCATTTAGGACTTGATGCATTTGTTATTAGACAAGGAAGAATTATCTTCTCTGGAAAAGAAGGGTTTCTTCATTTTCTGAGGAAAATAAGTAATCACCAGATGTAGTGCTTTCATATTAAATGTCTCAGTTGATATCAGACAGCCAGCACCTGGGGAAGGCCAACCATGACGGCATATGATGGCTCCAAATAGCACAGATAAATTTAGAATACTCACTCACGAAAAGGGCTCTGGCTCTTGTGTTCACGTTCTAAGCGGAAAAGTATTGCACACTAGCGTCCATTGGTCTCTGCGGAGTCGCTCACATTTCCTTTCTCTGCCTGTCATCTCCCTTGATCCCAGCCTCTTGCTTCCCTACCAAGCCGCCTGCTCAGTCACTCACATCTTTACCTCTTCTCATTCTGTCTCTGAATGTGCATAGTTGTTATAAGTTCACTGATACGTGTGTTTGTTAGGTTTTCTCTGTGGGTTTATACACACGTGCATAGGTGTCCCGATTTGTAAGTAGATTTCAGAAATCTCAATCTAGAATTGGGTCGCCACCTGAATCTTGAATCCCTTCCATCCCTTAACCATACATCTCTGGCGTTGTTTCATATCAAGTGGGAGAGTAATCCCTCTTGAAGATTAAGTTTGCATAGTTCACTTCTGATGGGTTTCGGAGCAAGGTGCTTCCCTCTCCTTGTTCTCTTATCTCTCTCTCCTTTGTAAAGTAAGCAAAGGAGAAGAACACTAACACATTTAGGAACAAAGAACCATGTGAATTTTTACTGCAGTAATGTCTTCACAACAGTAGGAACCGTGTGTATCACAGATGTATCAGTTATGGTATTGCGACATAGACAGAGAGGCAATATAACCATTTATTACCCCCACCACGAAACAAAGCATCACAGACACCTGAGGTTGAGCGGGACCTTGAACGGCCATGTTCCATTCCAGCTTTTCTGACCGAAAGGCAGCTCTGTCCACTTAGTTCGGTTATTTCACAGAATTGGTGATACCTGTCAGGCACACCAAAACTACCTTTAATTATGTGAGAACATAAAGGAATATTCTAATTCTTAAATTGTTTGAATGTTTCTATTAATACTAAGGAGTCTCTTATTATCCAGAATAAAAGAGAAAGAATAGCATTATACTATCTAAAAACTTAAATTGAGCACCTACCATGTGCCAGGCATTTTTATGTGCTTTTCTTCTCAATATTCAATCCTGAAAACCATTCTACACAGCGGCGTGATGGCTGAAAGTTAGCATAGCTAAGTGACTCTCCTTATGCTGTGTACTTATTAAGTGGTGGAGTGAGAATAATAACTATAACCTTTCTGTCGGTAGCCGTCTATTAGGGTAGGAGTACAGTGGGTACGGAAGTGAATTTCCTGTAGTTTTCTTCCCTTTCTAGACCTTACTAAGATGTTAGTAGAAATGAAATCCTTTTCATCTTTTGTTCTCAAGTTAGGACTTTAATTCCCTGAATTCAGGATCCATATAAAATTCAACTTGCTGTCAAATATAATATATAGTTATATATATATATGTATGTGTATATATATATATTTGAATAAAAGTATGTTGATATTAACTCTAACTCAGTTTCTTGAAGTGTGCTTTATATCTCTGCTTTCCTTCCTTCTTTTCTTAATTCATTTTCTTCTCTTACTTCTTAGTCTTATATAATCTCCTTTCCCTAACTCAGTTTTCAGCTATGCTGTAGGAAAGCATCAAATGCATTGAAACACAATGCCTGTAAGTTTTAAAAAGCAACCGTTGGGAATGAGTTCTTTTGTTGTTGTTGTTGTTCCTCTAAAAACATCTTGCAAAATAAAGTATATGAATACTAAAAATTATGCTAATAAAATTTGTTCAATATGTAGAATATTTCTAGGATTACCTTTCATTTCTAGGGAATAGAGTTTTAAATTCTAGCTACCTATGTGCCTCTCTTATTTATAAAGTGCCTACTCTGTGCTAGATTATGTGTGTGGGTCAGAATATAGAAAATGAAGACATTGTTCCTACCTTCAAGAAAATCAAGGTTGAATGACCTTAATTTAAGAGGATTGGGTATATGTTGTCTGGACGTGTGCTCCAACTATTGTATCACTGTATTAAAAATGCTCTGATAGATGTGGCACCTGGGTGGCTCAGTTGGTTAAGCATCTGACTTTGGCTCAGGTCATGATCTCGAGGTTTGTGATATCAAGCCCCGCGTCTGGCTCTGTACTGACAGCTCAGAGCCTGGAGCCTGCTTTGGGTTCTGTCTCCCATTCTCTCTGCCCCTCCCCCGCTCATGCTCTGTCTCTCTTTCTCTCTCTGTCAAAAATAAATAAACATTTAAAAAAATTTTTTAAAGTGCTCTGATAGAGATTACGTAAGTGTTTTTGAAAAAAAATGGATAATGACATCTCATTGAGACTTCGAGTCAGGTGAGTTTTCCTAGAGAAGTTGGTATAAGAACCAACAGTGGTAGTTGGTTCCATAGAAAAGAAAAGAGAGAAGAGGAAGTTAGCAATTGAATAACTTTCAAGGTCCATTCTTCTACAGTTCAGAGTTAGACTTACCTTAACCCAATCTGTTATTTTTCTGAACTAGCTTCTTTAAAGACATGCAAAACTGGGGCTCCTGGGTGGCTCATTCAGTTGGGCCTCTGACTTTGGCTCAGGTCATGATCTTGTAGTCCGTGGGTTCAAGCCTTGCGTTGGGCTCTGTGCTGACAGCTTAGAGCCCGAAGCCTGCTTGAAATTCTGTGACTAACTCTCTCTGATCCTCCCCCACTCATGCTCTCTCTCTCTGTCAAAAATAAATAAACATTAAAAAATTTTTAAAAAGACATGCACAAACCATTTCTATTATTACTATTTTTGTTCTTTTAGTTTGTAAGATTGTAAATGAATTCAACACATAATTTTTTAAAATTTTGGCCCAACTGCCAAATTCTCTCCAGCTAAGTGAAATAGTGGAGTGGCTTCTGATTTTGTAGGGTCTTAATTTTTGATAAATTTTTTAATAAAGTTCTGCTCCCTTAAAGTCTGAACCAGTCTAACAAAGCTTTGTCTAGTGCATATCCATGACTCTCTTTATTGAAAAGACAAGATTTGTAATTAACATGCCAACAACTATTGAAAACAGATGCTCTATGTTAATTGAAAATAATTTCTTCTCTTAGAGTGGTTAACCACACTTCCTGAAGTTTGTATATACCATCCATTTGCTCCGAAATGTGTTTTTCACAAATAGAATACAAGTGGACTCCAGCCCAGCTTGTCCCAAATGATAAGTTACAAATTAGTGTATTCCAGATTAATGTGACATTGAAGTCCATATAAATAAACATTTGTTATTGCACTGTTAACATGATTTAGATTTATAATCTTTAAAATGCAAAACCAGCATGGAACATTTGCACCAACTTTATCTAGTTTAATACCATAACAAGTATAATTAAAGCCTAAACATCCATATTAATGAGGAGCCTGGGGTTAGATAATGGATAAGGAGAAGGGAAGAAGGCAGAAAACAAAATAAGAATTGATCTATTTGGCTGCAGATGTCCAGCTCCTGAGAGATGAGCTCATCTTGATCTTTATGTCTATTGAAATACTTCGTACATTTTACCTAACACCAAATTGGATCTTTGTCCGTGTTCTATCACCAGCCGTATGTTTGAACTTGGGAGGGTCATTTCTTTTTTTTCTGTAACTGCATTGGGTAATCTCTTCATTCTCTTCCTGTGTAACTGTGTTTAATTTTGATCTGTATTTCCTGTTTGGAAGATCATTGGACAGGTTCTGTAAAGTGCTAAGCTACCACCAGGAAGTGAGCCAAGACCCTGGCCTACAGAATCACTCTTTCAAGACATGGGAAATTATCCTCTATGTCTTGCAAATGCACCGAAGTGTCAGATAGGTTTGTACTTATGTCCCCTGTTTATGGGACTGGTTGCCTGGAGCATTGTGTTATCCTGTATCAATTCTAAGATCTGGATAATAAGTCTTGGGTCTGCTAGAGCGTGTGGTAGCTGAACTTAAACTCCTGCATTAAGCAGAGACTTGGAAGATAGGAAGTAACCGGGCCCTGGATCATTAAACAATCCCTTCCCCCAGCACCTTGCAAAAGCAAAGTCAGATCCTTGTAGGATTCCCATGCAAATAAAGAACCACCAAGTGTGAAATCACAAAGATCAATTAACACACAAGGGAACAAGTTGTATAATTCAGTTAAGCAACATTCATAGAATTTCGCATGTTGGAATTATCAGCTACAGGATATAAAGCAACTGTGCATGAAATATAACAAATTTGGAGGAAAGATCTATGAGATAAGAAATAATGAGAAAAGAAACTGATAAAAATTTCTTTAAATTTAAAAGATATGGTTATGTATCTAATTTGTAGGGGACAACCAAGGGGCAAAAGTAAAATGCTGTTAAGCTGAATTTTTTTTTAAGTTTTTAAAATTAAGCTGAATTTTAAGTGAAACAGGAGTTTATCTGCCTCATTAAGCAGAGGTTTGGGTTTTAGCAGCCATGACAGTAAAGAGACATGGCTTTACCCTGACCACATGGAAAAGTAGACTAAGAAACCTCAATACAGTTAGGAATTTGAAGGGTTACTTAATGAATAAACGGACTGATAGAAAAAATATATATACTTGACAGAAATGAGAAATAAGAAGGAAACATTTCTTTTGCCTTGGGTCCTCTAAAAAATTGAAACCATAGCCTACTTTCCTTCAAGGAAAAGAAACGCAGGTCAATAAAATTAAAGTGAGCCTGAATTGGTAGCATTTTGGAGTCCTCATAAAACCTAATACAAATAATTTCTGAAAGGTACACACCCTCAGCCCAGGGCTCAGTGGATTCTCACATATTAATTCCCAGTGAATATGACTTAAGAATCCAAAATCAGTTTTTAAGAGTCTCTTATGGTTTGGCTCCCTCCCTCTCTAACCTTTTTTTTCCTTCCCCTCCCCCATGGTCTTCTGTTAAGTTTCTGTTAAGATCCACATAAGAGTGAAAACATATGGTATCTGTCTTTCTCTGTAGGACTTATTTCACTTAGCATAACACTCTCCAGTTTCATCCATGTTGCTACAAAAGGCCATATTTCATTCTTTCTCATTGCCAAGTAGTATTCCATTGTGAGAATAAACTGAGGGTTGATGGAGGGTGGGATGGAGGGGAGAGTGGGTGATGGGCATTGAGGAGGGCACCTGTTGGGATGAGCACTGGGTATTGTATGGAAACCAATTTGACAATAAATTTCATATTAAAAAATTATAACTATAACACTCTGTATCACAGTCTTTAAATTCTCTGCATATCTAAGGTATATAACAAATAAAGATGTATGTGAGAATCTTAAAAAAAAAAAACAAAATCCCAAATCACCATACATACTAGGAAATAGCTCACATTGACCAAAAATCAGTGTAAATATCATGAATGGGGGAAAAACACAATTCACTGTCAGCCACCCAGAATACCACATGATGAAATATCAGAGAGAATGCATAACTACATTAAAAATATGTAAAGAAATAGGGGACAGCTGGGTGGCTCAGGTTGGTTGAGCATCCAACTCTTGATTTAAGCTCAGGACATGATCTCGCAGTTCATGGGTTCGTGCCCCATGTCAGGCTCTGTGCTGACAACACGGAGCCTGCTTGGGATTCTCTGTCTCCCTCTCTTTCTGCTCCTCTTCCCTCCCTCTTTCTCTGGCTTGCTGTCTCTCACAAAAACAAATGAACTTAAAAAAATACTTAAAGAATCAGAACAAAAGAAAGGAACAAAGATCATTGAAAAGTAGCAGATAGTTACAAAAACAAGTAAACAAAGCTTAATTCGTGAAATTAAAAACCTCAATGAATTTGATAACAATGTAAAATAAGATATAAAGAGAAAATTAATAAACTATGTGAATAAATTACTCAGAATTAATCAAAGAGATATTACTGGTTGGAATGCAAGATGATATAGCCATTTTGGAAATGTTTTATCAGTTCCTCACAGAGTAGAACATATACTTACCTTACAACACAACAGTACTACTCTAAGGTAGATACTTGAGAAATAAAAAAGGTTATCAAAATAGAAACGTGTATGCAAGTGTTTTTAATGGCTTTATTCAGACTCCACAAAACCTAGAAACAAACTATCCATCAATAGGTAAATACATCATTGTGATAAATACGTATAATAGAATGTTCCTCAGCAAAGACACAAAGTACTGATACCTGCAACAATGAATCTCAAATGCATTACGCTAAATGAAGATCTGAACTTAAAAGGCAATATGATTTGTGTTTCCATTTATATGACATTCTTAAAAAATCAAACTATAGGAGCAGATAACATATCAGTGTTTGCTAAGGACTAAGGGTGAACAAACAGGTTGACTACAAGGAAGAATAAGGGTTAATGAAACTTTTACACGTTTTTATTGCAGTGGTGGTTATGTGACTAAGAACTCATCAAAACACATAGGACTTGCACTATATAAAGGGTGAGTTGTGCTGTATGTAAGTTAGGGAGCAAAAAAAAATTTACAGTATGAAATAAACAACAGAAGTCAATGAGTTAGAAAGAGGATGGCTACATAATAAATAATAATTCATTAAGGAATTAAAATGGATAATTAATCCATTTAATTAATCCAATTTTTAGCTAAGTTTTAATAAAGATGCTCCATATCCAAATTTGCAGGATATAGCTAAAGCAGTGTTTCTTGTGTGTGGTTTTATGTTTTGTGTGTATGTGTGTGCACGTGTGTTTAGAACAGAGCAAGAACAAGGGAGAGGGGCAGATGAGGAGGAGGAAAGAGAATTTTAAGCAGGCTCCACGCTCAGTGCAGAGAGTGATGTGGAACTTGATCCCATGACCCTGAGATCATGATTTGAGCCAAAAGCAAGAGTTGGACTCTCACCTGACTGAGCCACCCAGACGCCTCTAAAGCAATGTTTCAAAGAGACTATAAAAATGATAGAGAGAGAGAGAGAGACGACAGATAGGTAAGATTCTAGAATAAAAGAAATGGTAACATTAATGAGTTAAATGTCCAGTTCATCAAGTTAAAAAAAGGAAAACAACCCAGGGTACCTGGGTGGCTCAGTCGGTTAAGCATCTGACTCTTGATTTTGGCTCAGGTCATGATCTTACGATTCCTGAGATTAAGCCATGCAAAGGGTTCTGTGCTGACAGGGCAGAGGCTGCTTGGGATTCTCTCTCTCCCTCTCTCTCTGCCCCTCCCCCACATGCGTGAGCTTGCTCGCTCTCTATCTCAAAATAAATTTAAAAAAACCCCAATGACAACAGGAAGAAGAAAATAAATATAGGAACATAAATTAGAGAAAGAAAAAACAAAGCTAAAGTAAAACATATTCCACAAACCAAATGTTAAATTCTGTGAAAACATGAAAGGACAGAAATGTTAGTAGAATTCTCATTCTCAGGACGTCCTTCCACATGCCATTTGCTGAATCAGCTTAACTTTTCTCCACCACTCATGACTTTGCCTTTGGGAAGGTGAAATTACTTAGTGCATTTTTTGTAATGTTTGTTTATTTTTGAAAGTGTGAGTGGGGGGAGGGGCAGAGACAGAGGGGGACAGAGGATCTCAAGCGGGCTCTGTGCTCACAGTGGAGAGCCCATTGCGGGGCTCGAATTCACAAACTCCGAGATCATGACCTGATCTGAAGTCAGAGCCACGCAGGCGCCCCTATTCAGTGCATTTGAAAGGAGTAGCTGGCTATAGTTAGCCAGTGTCTCTCTGTCTGTCTGTCTGTCTCTCTCTCTCTTTCTCTCTCACTCATTTTTGTCCTGAGCTTATGGACACAGTAGACAAGAAATTAAGAAGTTGTGAAAATACTGGAAAATAAAGTCATCAAGTTCAAAATACATGATAAAGGAGAGCTGTTATTACACAAATGCACTCTGTAAAAGAGGTAGCGTGCATGTGTGACTTTCCTCCACCTCCTGCCATTTTCTGAAAATGCATGTGCCCAAATGAATGTCTTGATGGACACTTTAAATTCGTAGGTCATGGATTCTGAATTACTTGAATGATGGCAAGGCTAAAGAAAGATTTTCTCTATTTATGCTCTCTCAATCAGTTCCCATTGAGAATGCGCTGTGATCTTCAGCAACTCCAAATACTGGCTTCTGGGAATGGAATTTTGCTTGAGATAACTTCTCTAGGCCCTACGGATTTTGCACTTTTGGTGGGTGTGGAGTTGGTGTCATCATATTCTTAGATGTCCTGTTAATGATTTAGGTTCTAAAAATGAGCAGCCTCAGAGACTTGGCATCGATTGATTTAACTTCCAAGGACCCAAAGGAGTCCTACCCATTCGTGTGGAAGGCTGTCCAGTACAGGAAAACAGCCTCAATAAAACCATATTGAGAATTTATTACACCCTAGGCATTCTTTTAACAACTTTACATATATTACTTTATATAAAACTAACATCAACTTCATGAGATGGATAGGATGATCATTTTCATCTTACAGATTGGATATCTGAGAGACGAAGAGATTTCAATAACTTATCCATAGTTGCCCAGTTATCAAGTAATCCCCACAGAATTTCAACTCAGGCAATCAGATCCAGACTCTGTGCTTTTATCCCCTGGTTTTGACCACATAGACAAATGCAACTAAGATTTGAAATTGAGCAGAAATGAGAAATTTTAGTGGTTTAAATTTCTTCAGATTATTAACATATAAGGACAATATAATTTAATTTTCTATCTATAAATCTTTTGATCTTTGGACTTTGACTTGCAAGGGGATTTAATAGTTGATATTTTTTCTCCCAGGGAGTTTGATGATGTCAGGAGATTTATATTCATATCTAAAGCATCTCTGTGCCTCTGGAATTTTATCATTACAGTGTCTTTATGTAGTTTACTATTGAAATATATGTATGATGTCATTTGGTCTCATCGAGGACTTTTGAAAAAGTAGCTGGACATAATTTGAGAAGGGAAGTAGAATCAGGAGTGACTTTTCAGCCTTGAGTACAGAGTGGCCTTGGAGATGATTTAATTAGTGCATTATTCTGACCCATATCCAAGAAGAAAGCCAAATGAGAAGTTGTTAAAAGCAGAGTAGCATCAGGAAGGATTATTCTGATGGACAGCTCATCTCTTCCCAGGAGGGAGATAGCACATTCCCAACTAGCCATATCTTTAATGGTTAAGCCAGTGAGTTAAGAGAGCCAAACCTAGAGAATATTGGAAGTGGTGATCCTTCTGTCTTACTCCTGATGGTCACCTCCATGTGAGAGAAGATCCTTTGGCATAATTCTTATGTGCTTCTTGTCTACTTATTCACTGTACCCCAAAGGGGGTGCAATACCCTGTTTGGTGAGATTGGAAGGAGAAAGTAGGCATTTGTGGTCAGCACATCCCTTTATTTCTAAGGAGCCAGCAGACGGCAGGTAATATACGTTGTGTTTTTGGGTCTCTGGGAGTAGCTTCATCTAAGGGATAAAGGCCTGATCCTGTCCAATATTGGGCCTTTTCATCCAACGATCCAGTAATTGGAAGTCCACTTTCCTACAGATAAAAGAAACACTGCTTGGTATCAGCATTAATATTTCAAAATGTGTATTTTGTGTCTTATTTTTGAAGTCATCTAGTACTCAGGCAAGAAAAAGGAGAGCAAGTAATTGCCTCCTTATGAAATAACATAACAACAAACTATTGGCATGATGGATGAATAGATAGATGGGTGGAGGGAGGGAGGGAGAGAGAGACGGAGACAGCAAGAAAGGGAGAGAAAGACCATTTGTAAAAGGATAACAGAACCAGAATCTTGCTGATTTGTAGCACAGAATTACAGAAACCCTCAGGCACCCGGAACCTCACCTTGGAGAGATCTAACAGGGAGAGTGCTTTGGGGCTTGAGACAGTAGAACTGGTTGGATGTTTGCATAAACATTTCAGTGAGGTAATGGCTCCATTCTCAAACCACGGGAAAATGAAAGTTGAGAATGACAGATAACCAGATCTGTGGGCACCAAACATATGTGAGGCCAAACGTAACATGTGCAAAACAGAGGCATTAAGTGGAAATCTCCTTCTTAGAATGTAAGTCCCCCGTCCTCCTCAGTCCTACTTGGATTCAAGAAAATTCTGGTAGCTGAGCTTGTTCCTCCCAAGCCAGAAATTAGGTGTTTCCTTTATGGGAAACTGATCAAGTTAAGAAAACAGTAATAATAAATCTGTCAAGTGTGGATTACCCAATTAAATGGATGGTCCACATCACTCTGTAGTAAAGCCAAGCACTGAAAAAAAATCTGCTTCCAAATAACTTGTGTTATTTCACTCTTAAACAGGAACAGACAGCTAAGAACCATTAAATATTTAAAACAAACATATAACATTAAAATACAGAGAAATCAAACCAAAAGCAGGAAAAAGGAAATAGGAAAAAATGAAGAGAGTAGGAAAAAAATGCATATACACACACAGAGGGAGAGACAGAGAGATAAGAAAAGATAAATTTCTTCTGTGATTAACATTAATATTAAATCACTTTCATAAAAAAGAACTGAAATTACAAACCAGGATATTTAGAAAATAATATAAAACAACTCTCTGCTTTTCACCCAAATCTTAGAAATTATAAATATAATTTCAGAAATGAGAACGCTAATAGAAATTTTGGAAAATAAAGTTTTCGAAATGTACTAAAAAGTAGAACAATGGCCACAAAAATTAAAAGATAGATGATAGAAAAAGTAAGATAATAAAGTTAAGGAATTAGCCACCAGGTCTAAACATAGGCAGTTTCTGTTTATGAGACTAGAAAACACAGAAGATAGGAAATTATCAATGATAATTCAAGGGAAATGCTGACAACCAAAAATAGCAATTCGCTGATAAAAACCACCTACCACATGCCCAAGCTCATAACAATAGAACAGACTCATACTGACACACATTACTGTAAAACTTGAAAAACAAGGGAGTAAGAGATTATCAAAATTTTCAGAGGGGGAGAAAAAAATTACATAGGGATAAAATAAAATCAGATTTTTCCACGGCACTAGAAATTTGAGTATAATGAATATTCCTTTCAAATATAAAGGAAAAAATTACTCCTAGCTAAAATTCTATCCTCAGTCAAGCTATTAGTCAATTCACAAAGTCTCAAACAATTTACTTCCTGTGTGCCCTTTCCCAGAAGCAGTGGGAGGAAACATGGAAGAGGGGGGTGCAGGTGATTGAGGAAGTAGGGCTATAATGCAGAAGACAAAAGAGAAACCTGTTCATGATGATGAAGAGAGCTGCCAAGTTCACAACTGTGCAGTTGACCTAGAGGAAACCAGTCCACACTAGACTCAACGTCTCAGGATTGAGGTCTTCAAGGAAAAGATGAATTTGACGTAAGAATTGTCGTGTAGAATACATTCAGACACGTTATAGAACCCTAAAACTCATCTGAAAACAGACCCAGAAAAACTATTTTGAATTGCCACCCAAATTTCTTTTGACCTCCCTCCTCTAATCAAGTACTTGCTGTTTAGTGCTTTGGATTTTCCACCATCCTTTTCAGACCCGGGGAACAGAATTTTCCTGTCCCTTCCTCTGTTCCATAACTGCATCAGAAGCTATCTGTGCTGACTACTTTTTGCTATATGACAGTGAATTAGCCAGAGAAGTAAGATAAAAATAAAATAAAATAACCCTGCTACCAGCTAGCTAGCTAACAAGGTGGTAGAGTCAATACTGTATCGGCATAATTAATGTTAATATTAGGAACCTTTAGAGCACCTATGCAGAGGGAATTGCCTACTGGTTATTTTAAAGCTTCCCAGCACTATGGCGACGGAGGAAAATATAGCGAGTGTTTTGAGTATCTCTCAAATTTCAGAATATAGGTGCCATACGTGTGTGTAGGTAGAGAGCTATTCTTCTGGGGAGCTAGGCCAGGCTTTGAGAGGGATCCCTGTTAATGCCAAGGATGGCTTGACGGTCAACTGTCCCAGGTTGCAGTGGAATCGCACAGCGACAGATGTGACTATCACAGAAAAAGAACGCGTTTATCTGTATGCTCTCAAGCACTCTAAATGGGACATTAGGAGACACTGTCTCTGCATCCAGGGAGACTGGCTCACTGGGTTGATTTTATGACCTCATCTGCCCTTCCTCTGACAGATGCCCCAGAACTGCTTATGGAGTTTTCACGAAGAATTGCTCATCATACTTTTTTATTATATTCACGTAACTTAAGGCTTGGTTATCAAATCTTTTCTTCACTGGCCACATTTCTTACAATACCAGGGTCATTTTTTAATATGTGGGGATGGTTGCCATGTGCTCTTAGAGACAAGAAAGCATGTTTGGATCTCCTGTTTTCTTTCTTTATTATTTTTTTTTTAGTTTTATTTATTTGAGAGAGAGAGTGCGCAAGTGAGTGTACAAGCAGGGGTGGGACAGAGAGAAGGAGAGACAGAATCCCAAGCAGGCTTCATGCTGTCAGCACAGAGCCCGATGTGGGGTTCAAACTCATGGACCGTGAAAGCATGACCTGAGCTGAGACCAAGGGCCAGATGCTTAATCAACTGAGCCATCCAGGCGCCCAGGATCTCCTGTTTTCTTGAGATGAAATCCAGCCTCAGCAGTCATTGGATTTTCTTCTTTGAGGACTCCTGTTCTATCTTTACATCTCAGCATAAATATGTACAATCGGCATTTTTATCACCTTTGTATCAAATATCACACAGCCTCAAAGAGGGAGAAATGACCCACTCACACATCTTTCTCTTGAAAAGGACTATGTATTTTTGATGTGAAAAGTCAAGGATTAGTCACTAAAGGAAGGTAGCTGTCTGTCTATAAAACCTTTGTCACAGGGCACCTGGGTGGCTCAGTGGGTTGAGCGTCTGACTTTGGCTCAAGTCATGATCTCACGGTTTGTGAGTTTCAGCCCCATATCTGGCTCGCTGTTGTCAGCACAGAGCCAGCTTCGGATTCTCCGTCCCCCTCTTTCTCTGCCCCTTCCCAGCTTACGCCGTCTCTCAAAAACAAATAAATCTTAAAACAAAAAAACCAAAAAAAAAAACCTTTGCCACGGAGCTGGAAGTTTAAAGCCCAAAGAAACTTCTCTTGATTCTTGAAGGTCAGGATTGCTAAGTAACGCGGTATTTTCTTCTCCATTTCACCCCCCGCCCCAGGTATGGGATAGATAATGTGGCACAAATATCGTGCATTTGTACGGGAAGTAAAGCAAAAGGCAAAGTTAATACAAGTAATACCTTGTCCAGGTAGATGCAGAAGTTGTAGCATTTTCCTTTATTAGCGTTTGCTACTTGTTCCAAGTTCGCGTGGCAATATTCTCATCCCTGCTGTCCCGCCTCACCTGCTCCATGTTTCAGACAGAGTTAAGGAAGATAAAACCTTGGCTCCTAAGTGTGGCTGATGAATGCGGGATGAAAAACAGGAGGAAAAGGTCTCACATGTCTGTCCTGTACTTACCCAAATTCCGACTCCACCGTTGATACATCAAGTAGTGAAGAGTCCAGAACCGGCCCCAGTGCGTCCTGCTTTGCACGTTTCATTTACCACTCCCTTCTCAGTGTCCTCTCTCCCCTGATTTCCCCTAACCCCTTCCCAAGAATGCCAATCACAGATATCTTCAGCAAATGAATCCCTTTGTTTTGAAAAGTAATACAGTATCTGGAGGAACAAAAGCCAAGTGGAGGGGGGAGGTCAAGGTGGAGGAGTCATGTCTTTGGCACCTGTTCTGTTTTGTTCGCTGCAGCTCTTGCTCTGAGGAGACCAGGCCCGCCCTCTTCTCCGAGGGTGTAACAGGATGCTTGGGAACAGTTTATCACCAGCTTCCATGTGGTTTTTGGTGAGTCACAGGCTTCTTTACTAAATCCTTGCACTTCTCCAAAAGGAAACATATGAATAATGTATCCCACATTCTACCAAGTTCGTCGAAATGGGCTGTAGTTTATACTAATTTTATAATTGACTGCTATATCACAAAATAGGGAATATTCTCGGAATGCAGAATACCTAAAGAGAGGACACGTTGGAATTTCCAGGAAAGTAGTGAAGACTCTTCTCAGAACGAAACATAAATGCACATAGATGTTATTCTAAATTTAATTTTGAGAGGTTCACAGACTCCTGTCATTGATCCGTAGAGCATCTACCCCTTAGCTAAAGGTAAAACTGAGGTGAATCAGGATACTCCCATGAGACACAGATTTAATGGCTCCACTCCTTCGGGTGTCTTCTCCCTTCCTCTGCCTCCTACTTCTGCAAACCTAGTGTTTCAGAAAATGGAAATCTTGCTTCCTTAAAAGTCAGACCTGCGTGGATAATGATAAAAAATGAGCAAATTTCAGCAGCATTGCAGCCGCATACAGGAACGTCCTCCTCCCTCCTCTGTTGGATGAACAACAGAAGTTGAGGACTGAGCCATCGAACCAGCGGGGGGGGAAGGAGGGGGGTAAGGATGCCACCTTTACTTTTCAGGCACCAGATCATCCCATAGGGCTCAGTTGCCCCTGCGGCACCATGAGTTGCCATCGCGTGAGTATGTTATTTTTACTGAGAAATTAGTGTGTGTTGTGCTCTGTCTTCTGCCCCGCCTGAGCCTTGAAAGCATCGGTGGTGCCGTTGAAGATCTTAATCTGCTAATTCACTACCTCTGGAAACTGCCAGGAAAAAAAAAATGTCATGTTTTAGCTGCTTACTACTTCACTTTTACGTGCCTTGCTCTGTCTCGCCAAGCCCACGCGTAGCTAACAGATGTTGGCCGCGTGCCCAACACTGTTCAGACGCAGGGTATGCATCAGTGAGCATGGAGAGCAGGGACTCCCCTGCCAGAGGCAGAGACTACGGGAGATGAAAGGCGATAGAACAAACTTTATAATAAGCAAGATACAGTGATGACCTTTAAGGGATGGGGGAGGGTTTGGGCCGTGTTTGGTTGGGTGGTTGGAAGAACGTTTCACCGAGGCTGGAATGAGGAGGAGGAGAAGCCATGGGACTATTTGTGAGTAGCTCACCGCAGCCAGAGAAGGGTTTTGCCATCTTGGCGCTCCTGACATTTGGGGGAAGGTGATAATTTGGCATGGGGGCTGTTCTGTCATTGAAGGATGTTTGCCATCACCCCTGGCTTCTAGCCAGGAGGTGCTGGTAGCCCTCCACCTCATCTGGTACAACGCGGATGTCTCCAGACATTGCCACATGTCCCGTTGGAAACAAAATTGCTCCCAGGTGAGAACCGCTGGGATTGAAGCATTGTAAAGCACACAGGCGATAAACAACGGGGTGAAGAGGCCTGTAAAGTAGTGTTTCTGGAAGGTAGTGATTCAAGGTAAGAGTGGGAGGAGAAAGGTCTCGCTGTAGGTAGGGGCCAGATCACATTAGAGCCTTGCCGACTTCAGAACCGAGGGTTGCACCTTAGGTCCGGTAGAAGACATTAGAGGATCAAATAAGACAAACTCTTTTTTTTTTAATTTTTAAATAATTTTTTAAGTGTTTATTTATTTTTGAGAGGGGGCGGGGGGAAAGACACAGAATCCCAAGCAGGCTCTGCCCTGTCAGCACAGAGCCTGAAGTGGGGCTAGAACTCACGAACCATGAGATCACGACCTGAGAAATAAGGCAAATTCTAATACAATCTGCATTTGAACATCACTATAGTTGCTGTAGGTAATTCTGCCAGTGCCTTACTTTACTAAGTTACTTGAATTGGTAGATTGGCTACCTGAGTTCAAAGCTAAAACTTATTTTCGATCTGATAATAACTTTTACTTTCGTTTTATGGATTTAGATTTGCTATGTGAGCACTCTCGAGGCTTTTCACCCAAGATACTATATAATTAATCTGGAAAAGCGTTAAGACATGGTATCTTGGCCATGCAAAAATTTATATAGGCATGATTAGACATTAACACACCTTTTCATTTAATTATTACTCTAGATTAAACATAAAAATGGGGGGGGGGAGGAACCTGGATGTAGCCATTTACCAACTACTAAATTACTGTGTACTATTGAAAAAAAGCATACTCTCAGTTACTGATGTCATGATCATACAACTGGGCTCTTTGTTTCTGAGTTTCACCTGAGTCAGCGGGACCCAATAGATGTGAAATTTGACAGTAATGTGCCAGACGCTGAGTAGATATTTCTCAGGAGACATCATGGGATAGAGAGAGCTCTCCAGTTCACGGGGCAGAGAGAAACAGGTGGAGAGGTGAGAGGCTAACCTGTGGATATGTGGAGAATTTCCACCCGTGTGCTTACCCCCACCCTACTACGAATGAGGAGGGATACTCCCTCCTGTCCACAAACTGAGTGGCAGGCAGCCGCAAGAAACCACTTTGCAGTTCGGGTGCTCGGTAGATAGTCTCTGATGCAAGCCTGGCTTATCTTAGAGAGAGAGAGACAGTAGTTACTGGCCTAAAGTATTGAGAGAGAGGGGGAGGGAGAGAGATTGATTTGGAATGTCAGTGCAAACCACACTCTCACCAAAGACTGAAGGCAGCATCTTAAAGAATGCATGGTTTCTTCCCATGGGTTTTCCCAAGCTCCAGATTTGAAGGGCTGAGCCGACATGGAGTGCTTTCAGACCTTACCTCCTTACAGTGCCTGGAATAGTGTGAGGAATTCCACAGGGAGAGTTGTGTGTGGAGTGGATCCAAGAGAGAACCAGAGGCTAAGTTGGGAGCTGCTGCCTGATAAGGAAGGTGTGCACAGCTTAACTGGAACAGCCCTGAAGAGCGGTGGGGGGCGTCTGAAGGACCAAGGAAAGTACCCAAGAAAGAGGTTTCAATATCAGGCAGGCTCGGCAGGACTGGTCCCTTAGTTACTCTCCTCATCAAGAAAGGTGTATGCCTTCCTCCTTCACCTCAATCCAACATGACCGGAAAGCCCTGACTTGCATGAAGGGGACGGTAGAGTGGGTTGAGAATGAGTCTGGGAGGCAGTACCATTTGAGTTGGCCAGATTCAGTGTTCTCATTAAACAGAGTAAATTAAACTTTAGTAAACATTACTAAATGTTAACATTAAACATTAGTAAATAGAGACTGTGCCCTGCAACTTAGAGTATGTTAATTCATTAAAAAAATTTTTTTAATGTTTATTTTTGAGAGAGAAAGAGAGAGAGAGAAAGACAGAGCATGACCAGGGGAGGGGCAGAGAGAGAGAGGGAGACGCAGAATCCGAAGCAGGCTCCAGGCTCTGAGCTGTCAGCACAGAACCCGACACGGGGCTTGAACTCCCCAACCATGAGATCATGACCTGAGCTGAAGTTGGATGCTTAACCGACTGAGCCACCCAGGCGCCCCCTGTTAATTCATTTTAAAAAGATAGCAGAAAACAGAAATATACTTAATTTCGTTACATCCTGCTCATCATGCTTGGTCAACCTCCCAGTGATAAAGTTATCCAGCTATTACAGACTGCTCTTTCTTCGATAGTGTACCCGCAGGATTGAGGAAAGTCATCCCTTTTGCTAACCTGGAGCACTCACTCTTCATTCCACTGATGCCAGGTTTTGGGTGGAGACACCTAGAATCAGGGAGGTTTCCTTCTTATACTTTAGAGCATTCATTTATTTAACAGATATGTACTGAGGGCCTAATCGTTGCCGGGTACTGTTTTTAGCAGTCTTGGCTTGAGGTGTTAGACACTTACCTCACCCCAGACACTAGCCCCCAGGGAAACAGCAGACTTCTGGGCTCAGGAGACCATGTGTCAGGGCCATGGAGTGCCCAGGAGATATTCAAGTTAACACGGTGCCCAGCTGCACTGTCTAGGGGACACAGTGGAGAATTATGCTAAAATGATGGCTCCCTGGGGACATGGCCATTTTTTCACACCTTTTTTTCCAGTCTTTGATTCTGTCTCTAAAAAATGAGACAGGTCTACTTCTCACTTAATGTGCAATAAATCAAATATTAGTAGAGGTATTAGTAGAGAAACATTTTGTTTTATTTTATTTTATTATTTTGGGAGAGAGAGAGTGTGTGAGTGGGGGGAAGGAGCAGAGATAGCATGAGCAGGGGAGGGGCAGAGAGAGAGGGAGAGAGTGTGAATCCCAAGCAGGATCCGCACTGTCAGCTTAGAGCCTGATGTGGGGTTCGAATTCACAAACTGTGTTGAGATCATGACCTGAGCCAAAATCAAGAGCCAGGTGCCTAACCGACTGAGCCATCTAGGCCCCCCAAGAAACATTTTAGGAGGAAGCCACAGACAATAGCAGCTGTCACACAACAATGTGAGTTGAATTGAGTCTCTCAAGAAATATGTTGAAGTCCAAACTCCCCTTCCTACCTTGCCCCAATCATACCTGTGACAGTGACCTTAAACGGAAATCGTTTTTGCAGATGTCATCAAATTACCATGGGTCACACTGGGTTAAGGTGGGCCCTAATCCCGTGGGGGGTTCCTATAAGCAAAGAAGATCAGACGCACACAGAGAGGAGAGTGCCAGGGAAGGTGCAGGTGGAAATCAGACTGATATTAACTATATGCCAAGGGGGGACTAGGATTGCCTGCAGCCTGAAGAACCTAGGAGACACGCACGGGACAGATTTCTACCTCAGATCCTGCAGAGGGACCGGTCCTGCCACAACTTAATTTTCAAGATTTCTAGCTTCCAGAACTGTGAGAAAATACATTTCTGTTGTTTTAAGGCACCCAGTTTGTGGTAGTTTATTACAGCAGATGTAGCAAACTAAGACAAATGGTAAAGGCAGCAAAAGAAGAATGAGTGGGCTCTACTAATTTTCCTTTAAACACTTCAGTCAAACATGCCATAAGTCAAACATGCTATAAGATAACTTGGTTCTGTAAGATCTAATAATTTGCTCAGTAAGTCACAGGTCAAACCAATCAAGTCACAATTCAGTAAGCAGACAGCAGTGCCCAGAAGAGAGCACAGGAGCAGTAAGGCCTAACTGTGTATGTGTTTTACACGGATAAAAGTGTCTCTAAACTGGTAGGTGCTCTTAAAACAAAAACAAAACAGCACTCTTGCTCTTAGACTTTCATTTCTTTTTGTTAAAAAAATTTAACTAGCTATTTATAGGTAATTAATTTCCTTTGCATTGGGAAATATTTTTATTCTCTTATTCCTGGGTCCTGGTGAAATTCCTTTATGGTAGAACAAATTCGTACATTATCTGATCCTTTATGATGAGCATGTATTCCTTTTGCAATAAAGGCATAAAAATAATTTATAATTCAAAAATAAAAGGTTAATATGCTAGGGTATAAAGACTATTTTTTTTTAATTTATTTCTCTTTGTAAAGTGCCCAAAATAAAAATTAGTCAATAAGGCACTTAATTTCTTTTAATGGCTAAGAAGTTAGCAGGAATAAAGGAAAGCTGATATGGAATACAGTATAACTTTTCCAGAGAAAAATTAAGTGTTTTTATTTATGCTATAAATTCAAATTTCTGGGCACATAGAAAAAGGAAAAATAGGAACATGACTGACTAGATATTCATAGAAAATATTGAAGTCAGTGAATGTTAGCTGAGTGATACTTTTGTATAAGACTGTGAAAAACGGTAAGAAAAATGTATTTTATCAAGCCAACATTTAGCATATTACATTCACAAAAACTAAGCACATTCAGTTGATAGGTTTGGGTTTTCAAAGCCAGAACACAAGAGGAAGGGCATTTCTTTTTAGAAGTTTTGTCTGCAAAATGGGGTGCCTGGGTGGCTCAGTCTCTTGAGTGACCAAGTTCAGCTCAGGTCATGATCTCATGGTTTGTGAGTCTGAGCCCCGCATCGGGCTCTGTGCTGACAGCTCGGAGCCTGGAGCCTGCTTCGGATTCTGTGTCTCCCTCTCTCTCTGCCCCTTCCCCATTCATGCTCTGTCTCTCTCTGTCTCAGAAATAAATAAATACATTAAAATTTTTTTTTTAATTTAAAAAACAAAAGAAGTCTTCTCTGTAATTGAAATATGCTCTTACCAGATTTTTATAGCCAGGTTTTCGGAGGTGTCATAACCTGAACCAAAGAGAATCGGAAATGACCAAACCATCGGAGAGAACTGTTCACTAGTTCAATCGTGGTGCGGCTCTGTTTATCACCGAATACAGAATCAGCACTGGGGAGGGCCTCTTCTCTACACCCCTCCAGGGGTTCTGTGGCATTTGCCAGTGCTGTTTTTCTTCCTGCCACACTCACTGTCCTGACGTCTTTTTCAATGGATCTGCCTGCTCTTTCTTCCCCTCAAAGTGCCTTAGTGATCTGTGTACATCCTTCTTTACATTTCCACAGCCTGCTTCAGTACGTTATACCCTTCACTCAGTGCTCCCGTGGGCAATAGTGATGTATGTGTCCATTAACTAGGTGGGAGGCCTTTCACCATGTATGCTTATGTCAAGTCATTGTGACATCCACCATAAATATCTTGCACATTTTTAAAAAAATTTTAATGCTTTTTATTCATTTTTGAGAGACACAGAGTGTAAGCGGGGGAGGGGCGAGAGAGAGAGGGAGGCACAGAATTTGAAGAAGGCTCCAGGCTCCAAGCTCCAAGCTGTTAGCACCGAGCCTGACGCGGGGGTCCAACTCTTAAACTGCAAGATCATGACCTGAGCCGAAGTTGGACGCTTAACCAACTGAGCCACCCAGGTGCCCCAGTATCTTACAATTTTATTTGTCAATTGCACCTCCATAAAGCTGAGGGAAAAGGAAATCGCTCGAGGTATTTCAGAGGTACTTAATGTAGCTAAATGTTTCTAAATTGTTGGGAAGGAGGATCCAAAGGGATAAAGCAATGCAAATAAATGCAGGAAGGTGCTACAATTGCCCAGAACCCATGAGAACACAGTGAGGAGCCAGGAGCCTACGGTTCCTCCAGTGCTGCTGGACTTAACGGCTGATACCACAGCAGCTGCCAGGGCCAGAAGTAGATAAAAATGACTTCTTTCTCTTGACTTCCAATCAGCCGCCAAAGCCTCGCTTTGGCAGAATTTAATCAAAGCCCAGTTCGCAAAGGAGTCCAAGAAAAAGAAGGGAGGAGAAAATTAAAAGGCATGTGTAGGACTGAGAGCCAAGAGAGAGCTAACCCACGCACCCAAGGACAGATCATAATAGAAAAGGTGGTGAACACGATTCTACTCCATTTACCCCATAGACTACTCTGTAGCTTGGGTATCTGACAGCTCCTGTGAATAGGCCAGCGCTTCCCAGACTTGGCGTTGAATCACTTGGGATCTTTGAAAAAGATCGCAGGCCTGGTTTCCACCCCGCTGGACATTTTGATTTAATTGATACGCGGTGTCACCTGAGTGAGCGTCAAGGTTTGTGAACTCCCACGTACAACTCCCACGTACGCTGGGGGTTGGTGCCACGGGTGTTAGTGGCAGCCATCGTGTCTGGAGAGTAGGACACAGCAGCAGCAATGTGTCTGTGAAAAATGTGGACTATTTACCTGGTGCTTGAGAAACTTTGCAGGGTACTGTTACCATTCGTAAGGAGGGAAAGAAACCTCAACCAGGGTCACGACACCTTGAAATATAGACAGTACCAATATAGGAAAATCAGACTCATAATTCAAATAGTTGCATGATTATTCCCGCTACCCTAGACTTCTTTAGAGTGCTAAACGTTCAAGGTAGCTTTTTTAAAAAAAAAACAATGTTTACTTATTTTTGACAGACAGAGAGTGTGAGTGGGGAAGGGACAGAGAGAGAAGGAGACACAGAATTGGAAGCAGGCTCCAGGCTCTAAGCTGTCAGCACAGAGCCCAACGCAGGGCTCAAACCTATGAACCGGGAGATCATGACCTGAGCCAAAGTCAGACGCTTAACTGACCGAGCCACCCAGGTGCCCTGAGGTAGTTTTTTTTTTGTTTTTTTTTTTTTTTTTTTAATGTGGAGGTTAGTCTATGTATTTATAATATGGTAAGTATTACATTAAGCAAATTTACAGAGCATCTTTAGGAAAATATCTCTTGTACTTTTGAAGAGCATCCTAAATTAAAACACAAAGAAATGTCGCAGAGTAAGGTAGAATGAACATTGAACTTTGAGACAGACCAAAACACTGAGTTGTAGTCTATGGTTTGCCTTTATCTAATTCTGTATTCCAGAGTAAGAGATTAAACCTTTTGGACCTCTAAAAAAAATCAAGACATGAGGTCTGAGAACCCATCCAGCCCAAATATGCTGGCTTGTTCTGTCATTTAGAGTATTTCTTCATCATAAGATATCTTGAGGAGTTTTTGCACTTTTAATCTTCTGAAGCCCTTTCTAAGAAGGAATTGCTCCTTTGTAGGTGATGGTTCAGATTTCTACTGGTCTTGCTTCTGAATTGGTTATTCTAAAATTACATAGTGATTTCATAACCAGCTGTAGGAATTCTCTCCCTACTGCCCATGTTCTCTGGGGCAACAGAAGAAAAGAATTAAGGAAGTTGTTCAGCAGAAGACAGAAAATGCAGGCCCAATAGTCATGCACATAAACATTTGGCTTCTTCAAGCCATTTATAGAGCGTTCCATAGATACACTTATCAGCAGTTTGGGGTATCATTAAAAAATAAGTTTTAGTACAGTGTTGCTAAGGTCAGAATGTAAATACAAATGGTTGTGTTTTTTTAATAGTTATAACTTTTTCCTAAGAGTGCACAGAAAAATCAGTGTGTCTTCTATTTTGGTGGTGGAGAATTTGAACATTGAATCAGGTTTTACTTGCATTTCTTATTCTTGACTTGCACTAAGTGAAAAAAGACTTAAGTCACGGTGACAGATCACTGGGAAAGGCAGCCAAAATATGATGGCTGTGTCAGGTAGTTGTGGATAGTTGGTTCAGATGAACTCACCTCATCCTTCCACTGCGCCTCCCTGGATGCCAAGCTGGTGGGCATGTTTCAGTCAAAAGCTGTTAGGTTGACTAGTTCAGCTCAAAAGATAATGAATGGCGTATAGATTCCCAGTCCCCTGTTTGGATGGATTCAGTGCTCGAAAAGGGTTCTTTACGTTTATGGTATCATTTGGATGTGATTCGAAAATACACCTAATAATTTATCATCAGTGAAAAAAATTATACAGGGTTAGGAAAAAAAATAAAATTTTCAGCAATCTAGTTATTTATCCTCTGTGATAGCTAATTTCGTAAACTTGACTGAACCACGTTATTTCTTTCTGAGTCCACAAGTGTGTTTTTGCGACAAACTTTGGACTCAGTAAAGTAGACTGCCCTCCCCAGTGTGGTGGGCTTATCCAAATCAGTGGCAGCCTGAAGAAACCAAAAGGCAAAGGAAGGAGGAATTTGCCCCTTTCTTCTTCCTCAGTGGTTGAGGGATTGCTTGAATTTCTTATAGCATCGACTTTGAGTTTATAGGCTAACGATAATGGAAAAGTGAGTTTTCCTTATGAAATATTTTAAGAAAACAATTTATATGTCATTCTAGGTGTTCCACTTTCAAAACACGGTCACTAAGTGCTTAGAAGGGTGAAAGCAGGAGAGAAGGAAGACTAAGCGAGGAACAGAGGAAGGGTCAAGAATATGGTTGATTTCTCGGACGTTTTTCATTCTGGCCTCAGCCAGAGAGACTTGTCTACTGAATGGCGAATATTCAGAGCTGAGTGGTGGTTTGTTTTGCATTTGCTGAACACTGAATGTAGGAAAAATAAGGAAAGTAAATAGATTGTCACTGTCTACATGCTTCAAATCTTCCAAAATTAGTCTTGAGGGAAATAACTGCATAATTCTCTAACCCTACTAAGCTTTTTACTCAGTTACTTGATACTTGTTTGTATTTTGGTTCCTTAGATCTAGCTAGGTTTTCTTAAAATGTACTTAGGAGGGAAAATGCAGCATATTCCAAGGGACACTGATTTTTTTTAAAGGGAGGAGAGAATTTTTTTCCCTTAAATTCAGAAAAACGTAACTTTTAATATGATGATGATTGGTAGTTTCCTTTCATAATCCCAAATTCAGCTTAGTACTCCTTAGCTCTTTGACACCTGATTATCAGCATGCATTAGAGAATTATATTGGAGACACGTTGTGTCAGATATGCGAGCACCATTGAAGATCGCACGCGCGCGTCTGTGTGTGTGTGTATCTTTTCCATTCTGAATCCTTGAAATATTTCTGCTTTTATTCTTTCTTAATTAAAAGTGTCTGGGTTAACATCTAAAAGTACCTTTATCAACATAGATTACACATCAAGAAACAAACCTCACAATGAACTATAGAGAAAATACCAACACAGAGGCTTTACTCTTGTTGTTTAACCTTCAGTATGATAATTTTCCTCCCACAATGAATGCTGACCCTGATTGTGAAGGATGCTGGCTGAGAGCAAGGGTTAGGGGTGGGGAAAATGAGGAGAAGGTTTGTGTGTGTCTGGGTTTTCCTTAGAAGAAGGCAATTTATAGGTACAACAGTTTTGTGGGGGTTTTTTGTTTTGGGGTTTTGTCCACTGTGGTGGTTTTTTCTTGACCAAATGTGCATGCAGAATGTCCTAGGGCAGGGCTTCCATTTTACTTAGAGAGCTCTTTACTGAGTTTTAGCTTCCAGAAAAATTCCTTATTGAGACGCCAATGCAACTGTTCCATAGCCTTTAAATTAATCAACCTGTTAACAACCTGACAGAGCTGGTCCTACCCCCACTTCTAGCTGCCTTTGGAATTGTAAAACTTTGCAAGTCTTGCTAAGTGAACTCATGTATTTGATGGTCCTTTATCTTAAAGTCTGTTATGAACTGCGTAGACAAAGTGTGGTCAGGTTTCATAAACAATCTGTTTTATGCTGTCAAGAGATGTCTCTATGTTCTGATTATTTAATCACATCTTTCTGGGTTTTGTGGTGGTACACCAGATTTAGTGGTACCAAGTTGTTTTTAGAGTTTTCTCGCCTTTCAGTAAGATTTAAAAAGGGGGGGAGGTTGTTACAGATGTTGGCCAACCAACCTGAAGAAAAATCCCTAATAGGAATCTGAAAAATGGAAACCGAACACTTACAAAATTCCACTGACTTAATAGAACAAATGTTTTCCCTCAGTAAATTGTGTTGTATTTCTTTCCAAAAGATAAATAGTAAGCTAAAATTTACTTAGGAGCAGACTATCTGTGGTGGAGACAGAACCCCAGAAGGAGCAAGAAGTGATAGGATCCAGCCCTTAGGGGGAGAACTCAGACTGGAGAAGTGGAAAACATTGATTGAGAATCAGACAGATGACTTTAGAGACAGTCATTTACTTTAAGACAAGTGCATCATAAAGCTCATGCAGATTGTTTTCATCTTCTCAATTCAATAAAAGCTTCATTGTTAATTAAAAGCTAAGGGGTGACGCATGGAGAAGTTGGAGAAGAAAAAATCTGAAACGATCCTTTTAGGGAATTTTTTTTAAGCCAAAGAAGACTCGAATTTTGACACCAGTACAATATGTATAATATACCATGTGGTATAATCTGGGAAAGAGAGAGAATGGGAAAAAGTTGTAAATAGGAAGGGTAGCACAGCAGACGCTCGGAAAGCTGAGGGAAGTAGGGAAATCCATGGTGCAACATAGGAAACACTAGTGGGGTACCACATGGGGTGAGGGAAGTGTCTAATCTGGCAACAGGAGAGCTAGGGGACTGGTTACAGGGAATTGGGAAAAAAAGGTAAACTGATTAACATTAATTTAAATTTAATCAAATTGATTTGAAATCAACAAGGTAGTTTTATTTTTTATTTTTTTTAACGTTTATTAATTTTTGAGACAGAGAGAGACAGAGCATGAAAGGGGGAGGGTCAGAGAGAGGGAGACACAGAATGCGAAACAGGCTCCAGGCTCTGAGCTGTCAGCACAGAGCCCGACGCGGGGCTCGAACTCACGGGCCGTGAGATCATGACCTGAGCCGAAGTCGGCCGCTTAACCGACTGAGCCACCCAGGCGCCCCAACAAGGTAGTTTTAAATAGACAATTTTTTCCCTCAACTTTGCAGCCATTTACAAAGGGGAAAACATGACAGTATCTCCTATGCTCTGAGGATCTTTCTCTTCTTTGCCTCAGTTCTTTTCTTCTGCATTGTTTCTATTGCCAGAAGCCCACTTACTGTTAAGCAAAGTTCAGCCGTGGTGCAGGTCAGGTGTATGTCGCCCCGGAGGCTGTTGTTGCTGCTGCCGTGTTTCAGATGGATCCACCTCCGTGTCCAATACACTCGTCTTCGTTACCAGCGGAGAAAGTCACAGTTAGCTGTCTCACCCTTCCCTTCCCTGTATTTCATATCGTAGTTCTCCCCTTCCTTTCGCAAGGTAACAGTCCTCATTTTTCAGAAAACTTTGATGACTTCTTAGCATTTAAAGGATCAAGTCCTAACTCCTCAAATGGGTACCTAAGTATTTGCCCCATTTTCTATTTACCACCTTCCCTGTCTGCGCCCCACCTTTCCATCTCCACCTGTCTTTCACCCAGACTGCTTTCCTCTTTGTGACCAGACACTCCTGGACGCCCTCACCTGCCCTTTAGTCATAAAATGCTCTTACCTCCACATGTGCGATTGAAGTCCAAAACACATCTTATCTCCTTGTCACTGACTCCTTCCCTGTCTACAGTGGCCTGTAAAGATTCCTTGCTTCTCGATGACCATCATTAATCTTGTTTTTTGAATGAGACGAGTATGTGGCATTAGTTTAACTCCTTAATGCCACAGTGCTTTGAAGTGCCTTTATTCAACATAGGCTGTCATTCAGGAGAGGAAGTCCCATGACAGAATCCTTTTGACATCAGTTTTCCCGAGAATTCACTGAAGAATGTACATGCCAGGGCAAACAGAAAGTTCTGTAAGGGCCCACACAGGTCAAGTAATATTTTTTTTTTCGATCTCAGTTAAAGAAAGAATAGCATAAATAAATATATAACATCAAAGAATAGCATAAGTAAATCAAACACTACCCATCTTCTAAAAAGATTGGACTACGTTTGCAAGCTTCCCCTATTTGAAAAGCACTCTGAAAACTCAACTGCTATGTTTTGGGTAATATCACTGGAGGGTTCAGTAGGGTAGAATCCTGCTTTTGGTTGAAGTTAGAGGAATAATATTTCATTTCTTTTACCTAAAATTTCTGTGTATGCATTTGATGTGATTTGTCCTTTGGAACTAGCTAATTCAAAGGAGGAAAATGCTACCTTTATTTAATAAAAAATCATTTGTACTGTTTTTAAAACTAGTCCAACACATTATAAGGAAAATTGTGCAACATTCAGTGCCGTATGGAACTCAATCTGTAAGCCATTAAGTAAATGAAATCTTACGATGTTTCCTTACTTCTCTGAAGTACCGATATGTTACAGCAGTCTGGCAAGGCTCTCAGCCATTACAAATAATAGACTTAGAGCTGCCCACACACTCATCACTCTCAGGGAACAGCCCTCTGCCTGGGTCTCCTCAATTACAGAAAGAGAACTACGCTCCTGATTGAAATGGAGGGAGGGGGAGAGGGAAAGAGAGAAAAGGAGGGAGAGAGGGAGAACGAGAGCAAGAGAGAGAGGGAGAGAAACTTTTAATCTTCATTTTTGGGAATCTTTTTGCAACAACCTATTTTGTTTGCCTGTTCCCTCCAAATTCACCGTGGAAGCCATTTGCTTTGTGAAAATAAAGAGTGGTGTCTTTTACCCTGCCATAAAAGATCTTCTGTAGAGTGTAGTAGGGTCGAGAAGTTTGAGAGGAGGGGTCTCAAAGGTCTGTGACCTAGAGATGTCACAGAGGCTTCCGGGAATCTGAGGGAAATGTCTTCTAGTTGGCATGCCATCATTCAGTGAGCAATGACATACCCTTGGTGTCTTTTCTTTTGTTATTTAAAGGAGGTGTACTTTGTATAATACGGAGAAGGAAAACTTGTGATCCCACAGACTAGGAAACTAAAAGAACACATTGACTATTATTTCAAAGTGTAAAATATGTATACTATTTGTGTATCATCTTTCAGTAAGTTGCCTATTTTATTTTTAGTGTTTACCAAATTTGTTAGGGAATTGGGGCTAATAAGAGTGAAATGAGGAGGGACAAGAAGAGTTCTGGCCCCCAAAGCAGGGGAGACAATTGGTTGTGGGCATTTGAGACAGTGTGACCATAAATAAAGGGGGTTATTTTTGTGGTGTAGGGGATCCAGTGCTCTGTGTACAATAGTACAGAGAGGATTTATTATTAGCAATGGGAAAAACAGATTTCCAAATTTAGAGACCACTCCACATTCATGAACTTGGAAATTCCAGGCAAACTTGAGACCTCTTGTTGGCATCTGAGTTGATTTATCCTTGGCAAGAGGCTATGTGTTTCTTTTGTTTCTTTTTTCAGTAGGATAAAATAGTTGCCTCAAACAAAACTTAAATTAGTGCTTTCTTCAAGTTGTTTTATATATACATAGATGTAGATAGTAGAAGCTATACATAGGCAAAGTATATATAGTAGAAGCTATACATAGGCACCATAGAAAATTGAGAAGTACAGATAATAAAAATCACAAACAATAATAAAAATTCATACTTAATGTTAACACTTTAGTGTATACCCTTCTGGATCTCCCCTCCATTCTCCTCCTCCTCTTCTTCCTTTTCCATCCCTCTCTCTCTCCCTCCCTCTCTCTCTCTCTCTCTTTGGGAGTCAGATGAATAAATTTTTCTCTCTCTCAGTTACATGAATAACACATCCATAAATGTATCTTTTCAACAAAATAAAATCACACCATATATTTCCGTAACCTGCCTTTTTAGTCAATAATCTTCATCTTTTTTTAAATTAAAATGTTACATCCTTGGGTAATCAGGGAGGAGGTCTTGGAGCAAGAGAACAGATGACGATAAGAAGCATTAGTGAACAATAACAGTTTACATTTAATTGGTAAACGGATTTAACCTTAAACATGAATTTACAAATGCAGTGATAGAAACAAAAAGATGGACTGTTTGAAATCGCATGCATTTCAGAAAGTATTGAAAATTGGTATAGGCAGTTGACTGCCTATATAACTGATATAGTTTCTTTTTCTTGTTCAGTAACCCGTTTTAAGTGTTACAAATACTTACAAGATGGCTCCTAGAATTACATAATACTTATATTTTTTCAAAAGAAAGGGGGAAAAGGTACTATTAGGTGCAGAGGGGTTTGTGATGTTTTTTAAAAAGTAGTGTCTAAGCAAAAATCAGAAGAGGTGGAGTTGAATTTTCAGGTGGTATATCAAGAACGGTCATACTTCGTATAATCTTGGAATATGTTCTCATTCTCCAGAGGTTACTGAGAGAACTGATTTGAGTTATGTATATAAGTTATCTATCATTGCAGCCAGGACAGAGAACTCTTGATCTGTGACTTCTTTTTACAAATGGCCATCTGTTTAGGGAAGCCATTTTCTTTGAAGTGGGCTGCCGAAACCCCTCTTTTCCCATTTTTTTCTCATTTCCGAACCTGGAAACTTTGTATCTCCTTCCTGAAGTACTGTGTTCAAGCAGCCTGATAAATTTTTCTCTCAAGATCTTCTGACATCTGGGAGAGAAACAGCTACCATGTTAGTTCCTACTCTTCAACCAAATGAAGAGAATCAATCACATTGGAAAATGACTTTATGGAAATCTGAGTAATCCATTTTCTTCTGGGGAAAGTCATGTCAGGATTTTCATAAAGGTGTCCAGAAGAACAGAAGAGAGAATTATAAAAATGTCAACCTTTGGTAACAGTGGAGAAGGGAGCTGATCCTTGTAGGTAACTTTAATAGCCTTGCTCAGTAATTACACGAAAAGAACTACAAAACATTCACTGAAAAAAAAACTATCTTAAATGTATTCCTTTCATTTCCTCTCTTCACTGAAGGAAATGAATAAATATGAATATAAGGAATAATTAGAAGGGAAGATTTTCAGAATCTTTTAATCAATTTCTCATTTCTGTGTTACCCCGAATGCTTTTCTTTTTCTCCTATTATTTGTATGGCAAGTACCTGTGTTCACCACATGTTATCTTGAATTCACTTCGTGAATGCAGATGCTTTCTTCCTCTGCCTGAGAGTTTTCACAGGGGCCAAGAGATTGGCATCCAAGACATCAATGGTCCTCATTATAAACCTTATCTTTGCCTCTCTGTCCACAGGACATCAGATAGAACTATTTCAGGGTAACTTTTATGAACAAGCATTCATTTACTGCAGGGGAAATCTAAATGTATCCCTCCTTTTTTGGACTCCAGGTCATTAATTTATATTTCACATTTATGAACGCTTACGACTGTCAATAAACTGCCAGAAAATGAAGAGTGCTATAGGTGCTGTGTGGCTGGAAATTCAAAGGTGAAATAGAGTATGCCTGGAAAAACTCAAGAGAATCGGAACCAGATTCTCATTAAAAGCATTCTTCAAAACATTTGGAGTGAATGCCATTTGGCCCGGTGAATTTTTTAAATATAATTTATCCAGTAGATGAGGCACATTCTGTGAATTTAGCACTACTGGGTTGCTATCTGTGACCTCTCAAGTTCAAAAGACATTTTGACAACAGGATATTCTGTGTTATTGCCTTCAGTGCCCACCGAGTTACAGATTTCATTTGTCTCCTCTGATTTTAATCTTTTTTTTATCTCTGTGAATGCCTTTTGAAATATATACCTTAATAAGGTATGTTAATATGCAATAAAATTAGCAGGTGTGGATATACAGTTCTGCGAGTGTTTACACATGTATAGGTTTGCAAAACTACCAGCAAAATCAAGGTACAGAACAGCTCCGTTACCCTAAGAGACTCCCTTTTGCTTTCCTTTTATAATCACACTGTCCCCCACTCCTAAACCTGGCAACTGCTGCTTTGATCTGTAGTTTTGTCTTCACAAGAATGCTATCTAAACAGAATGTAATTTTTTGAGAATGGATTGTTTCAGTCCGCAAAATGCTGCTGAGATTCTCCCAAGGCATTGCCATGTATCACCAGCACGTTGCTTTTTCTTGCTGAGTAGTATTCCACTGAGTGAATGTGCTCCAATTTTTTCATCCATTCACTCATTGAAGGCCATTTGGCTGCCATAAACTTGGGGATACAGTTGCATGAATGTAAGTTTTCATTTCTCCGGAGTGAACACCTAAAAGTGAGATTGTTAGGTCACGGGGCAAGGGGGTGCTTATAAGAAATTGCCAAACTGTTTTCCAGAGTGGTTAGCCTTTTTTCCATTCCCTCCAGCAATATTCCAGTTGCTTGTCTTTTCCACTAACACTTGGGATCGTCAATATATCCTATTTTAGCATACTAATACGTTGACAAAAGTATTGGTGGTTTTAATTTGCATTTCTCTTTGCACAATTTACAGAGGTTTCTCTGGGTGTTTTAATACATATACTTCACTCTACTCATGTTTTTACTGCTTCAGGTTAGATCCTTGCCACCGTATAGAGAGCCCTTTACCCTCCCCACTTCGTGCTCTAGTTGTCTATACATTACCTCCACATACACTGGAAACTTCATTAGACACTGTTACAATTTTTGCTCCCAACCGTCAAAATGTATTTTATACAACTAAATAATAGTCTGTTATATTGACCCCGATTTTTACTCTTATTTTTTACTTTTGATTTCTCTTACTCTTTCTTTATTCCTGAGGTTCCAAGTTTCCTTTGGGGATCATTTGTCTTCTGTCTTAAGAATTTCTGTACAATTATATTCAGTGTGTTTGCTACCAAAAAATCTTATTTCCTTAATCTGAGAATATTATTTCATCTTCATTCCTGAAGGATATTTTGGCTGGCTTTGGAATTATGCATTATACTTCTTTTCATTTTAGGATTGTCATTGCTCATTTTTCTGGCCCCATGATTTTTCAGGAGACATCCATAGTCATTTGAATCATCATTCCAGCAAAAGTACACATCATTTTTCTCTGGGTACTTTTAAGATTTTTTCTTTATCTTTAGTTGTAAGCAGTTTAATAATGATATATTTAAATATGGATTATGGGGAGTTTATCTTCGCTGAGATTTTGTGAACTTGAATTGGTAGGTTTATTTCTTTTGCCAAATTTGAGAAGTTTTCAGTCTTTATTTTTAAAAAAATTTGGGCACTGCATTTTCTCTTCTGCTCCTCAAGCACTGATAGCATGAATATTAGACATTTTGATACATTTCCACGTGTTCCTGAGGCTCTGTTTACTTTTTCCATTAATTTATACTTCAGTAGTTCATATTGGATAATTTCTAACTGGTCTCTATTCAGATTCACTGACTCTTCGGTCATCTTCATTCTGCTATTGGCTCATCCACTGAGGTTTTTTTTTTTTTAATTTTGGCTATTATATTATATATATAATATATTATATTTTGGATATATTATATCATATAATATATATTATATGATACATCTGTGCCATCTCAGTGTTGACTTCTGAATGTTCCTATCCGTGCAAGTTGAGATTTCTCTTGTTTTTCCTAGGCTGGGTACTTCTGATTGTATCCTGGACATTTTCAATATTATGTTAAGAGACTCTGGCTTAATTTCAGTAGAGAATATTAATTATATTTTAAGCAGGCAGTCATCCCAACTGGGCTCAGGCTGTAAGTCTTAACCAACCTTCTGTGGGTTTTAATTCCAGTGCCAGTTCAATTTTCAAATTCTTAGGAGTACTGTTAAGATCTATGTCATGTGTACATCTGCCCCCACATTGGACAGTCTGGGACTTGAATGGTGGTCCATCTCATAGATTGGTTAGCAAAGTCTATGTACGATGTACTATGGTTAGGCTCAGGCTCATGCATGCTTAGTTTAAGGCCCGGTTCATACATGCTTAGCTTAGGGATGAACCTAGGAGTTAGTAAAGGATTTTAAGAGGTCACATTCCCATATTCCTCCTGTTCTTTGGTCTCCTCAGTACTCCCTTTTAGTTACTCCATTAAGGAAGCCAGGCTTTATATACCCTGTTGTGCTGTGTACTTTCTTGGACTATGCCTGTGTCTGGGGTCAATGGTCAGAAGGACAGAGACACAGATAACTAAAAGAGTTTCCCCTGCCCCTTGGGATCACAGCTTCTCTGATAGGAGAGAAAGATTCCTTTCTTTCAGAGTTTTAGACTTCTTTGGGTTTCCATTGCCTCTGCTGATATTATGTCATAAGATTATTTGGGGGCTGGGATGTAAGAAAACAAAAAAAAATAAATAAAAGAAAAATAAGGAATTTCCTCTATTGTATCTGAATGTTAGAAGACCCTTTCCTGACTCAACATAATAAAGGACATATAGGACAAACCCATAGCTAACATCATACTCAGTGGGGAAAAAAACTGAGAATATTCCCCCTAAGGTCAAAAACAAGACAAGGATGTACACCCTCACAACTTTTATTCAACCTACTACTGGAAGTCCTAGCCACAGCAATCATGCAATGCAAAAAAATAAAGGTCATCCACATTGCTAAGGAAGAAGTAAAACTTTCACTTTTTGCAGATGACATGATACTATATATAGGAAATCCAAAAGACCACTAAAAAACGACTAGAACTGATAAATGAATTCAGTAAAGTCGCAGGATACAAAATAAATTGCAGAAATCTGTTGCATTTCTACACACTAATAGTGAAGCAGGAGAAAGAGAAAGTAAGAAGACACCCCCATTTATAGTTGCACCAAATGTAATAAAATACCTGGGAATAAGCCCAACCAGAGGTGAAAGACTTGTACTCTGAAAACTATAAAACACTGATGAAAGAAATTGAAGATGACACGAAGAAATGGAAAGACATCCCATGTTCATGGATTGGAAGAACAAATATTGGTAAAATGTCTATACTACCCAAAGCAATCTACAGATTTAATGCAGTCCCTATCAAAATACAAACAGCATTTTTCACAAAATTAAAACAAAAGTCCTACAATTTATATGGAACCACAAAAGACCCTGAATAGCCAAAGCAATCTTGGAAACAAAAAACAAAGCTGGAAGTATCACAATTTCAGACTTCAAGTTATAGTGCAAAGCTGTAGTAATCAAACCAGTATGGTAATGGCACAAAAGTAGACACATAGATCCGTGGAACAGACTAGAAAGCCCAGATATAAACCAACATTTACATGATCAATTAATCTTTGTCAAAGCAGGAAAGAATAACCAATGGGAAAAAGACAGTCTCTTCAACAAATAGTGTTGGGAAAACTGGTCAGCTACATGCAAAAGAATGAAACTGCACCACTTTCTTACCCATAAAAATAAGCCCCAAGTGGGTTAAAGACCTAAATGTGAGACCTGAAACCATTCTAATCTTAGAAGAGAGCTCTGACATCAGCCATAACAATGTTTTTCTAGATATGTCTCCTGAGGCAAGAAAAACAAAAGCACAAGTAAACTATTGGGGCTACATCAAAATAAAAACCTTCTGCACAGTGAAGGAAAAAATTAACAAAACTAAAAGGCAACCTACTGAATGAATGGGAGAAGATATTTCAAAATCACATATCCAATAGAGAGTATCCAAAATATGTAAAGTACTTATACAACTCATCACTCAAAACCCAAATAATCCAATTAAACAATGCACAGAAGACATGAACATGTATGCAAATAAGACATACAGATGGCCACTAGACATATGGAAAGATGCTCAACATCACTTATCATCAGGGAAATGATACCAGCTCACACCTGTCAGAATGGCTAAAATAAAAAAAAAACACAAGAAACAACAGGTGTTGGCAAAGATGTGGAGAAAAAGGAACCTTCTTGCACTGTTAGTCGGAATGCAAACTGGTACAGCCACTGTGGAAAACATGGAGGTTCCTCAAAAAGTTAAAAATAGAATTACCCTATGATCCAATAACTGCACTGCTGGGTATTTACCCCCAAAATACAAAAATCATTCAAAGGGATGCATGCACCCCTAAGTTTATAGCAGCATTATCTACAATAGCCAAATTATAGGAGCAGCTCCGGTGTCTATTGATAGATGAATGGATAAAGAAGATGTGTATATCTCCAATGGAATAGTATTCAGCCGTAAAAAAGAATGAGATCTTGCCATTTGCAATGACACAGATGGAGCTAGAGAGTATAATGCTAAGCAAAGTAAGGTGGTCAGAGAAAGACAAATACCAGGTCACTCATATGTGGATTAAAAAGCACAACAAAGGAGCAAACAAGAGAGGGAGAGAGAGGCAAACCAAGAAACAGACTTAACTATAGGCAACAAACTGATGGTTAGAGGGTAGGTGGGTGAGGGCATGGGTGAAATAGGGATGGGGATTAAGGAGGGCGCTTGTTGGGATGAGCACTGGGTGATGTATAGAATTGTTGAATCACTATGTTGTACACCTGAAACTAATGTAACACTGTATGTTAACTTAAAAAAAAAAAAGACCACAACGACCCTTTCCTGATCCTTAAGCCAGAACTAGAGGGATTCTTCTTAAATTCTCTACCTGCTCTCATGCCTCCTTCAGGATTTTGGACTGAATTGAGGACAGTGGAAGATACTCATGGTAAACTCATTGCCCATTTGGTGGGATCTTCTTGTCCATCCATCTGCTACTATTTTTTAAATAGAATGTTTTTCAGAAAAGTTTTACATTTATAGAAAAATTGAGCAGATAGTAGAGTTCCCATCTTATCCTTTTCACTCTATAAAGTCTCCCATATTATTAACATCTTACACTAGTATGACATATTTGTTATGGTTGCTGAACTGATACTGATACGTTACTATTAAGTAAAATCCCTTTTATTTATACTTCCCTCGTTTATTTGCATTTCCCTTGTCTTTGCCTCATTTTACCATTTTAAAATCCATCCAGGAAACCACGTTACATTTAGTCCTCATATCCCTAGGCTTTTCTTGGCTGTGATAGTTTTTCAGACTTTCCTAGTTTTCAATGACCTTGAAAGTCTTGAGAAGTACTGTTCTAATATATTGTAGATTGCCATTCAATTGAAATTTGATGTTTTTTGCATAGTGAGACTGGGGTTGTAGGTTTTGGAGGAGGAAGATCATAAGTAAAGTGCCATTTTTATCACATCATATCAAGGACACATAGCACCTCCATGATGTATAATTGTTCTTGTGGAGCTCATCATCTGGCCTTGGTAGAGATGTTCAGCTTTCTCCATCCCATATTAACTGTTGCCTCCTTTGCCTCTCTAGGCTGCTTCAGCTAGATCATTGCTTTCAAAGTTTTCCAGAAGAGAATAAAGCACAAGTTTATATATTCTCTAATATTCTGACTTGAATCTTTCACATACTTGGCTTGATTTGGAGGAGGTACCTCCCTCTATTCCTTTGAGTAGAAAGAAAAGGGAAGCTCACAGCACTCTGAAAACTCTCTCTTAGAATCTTCACTCACAAGTACTCCCATCCAATTAATTTTCTAGTGTTCTTATATGTCCTCTAGACCTGGGTGATACAGTAATTTTTGTCTTTGTGGATATGTCCATCATACTGGGAAATCTTGGCATAGATATTCTGCCACCTAACTCTATGAGAGTCTCATATGAGACTCCTAGCAAAGAGACAAAAATTAGCCCTATTAACACATCTTAATGTGTCTCTAAAGATACATTGGCTAAATTCATACTATATTCTTGAACAGTATTTCTGCCCTTTATCCAGGTCTAGTTTCCTTTTAGCTGAGCTGAGCACTGATGAAGGTCATTTTGACCCTATTACTTTATTTTTTTTATGTTTTATATATTTTTGAGAGAGGGAGAGAGAGGGGGGAAAGGCAGAGAGAGAGAGAGAGAGAAGCCACAGAATCCAAAGCAGGCTCCAGGCTCTAGGCTGTGAGCTGTCAGGCTCTGAACTGCAAGATCATGACGTGAGCTGAAGTCAGATGCTTAACCTACTGAGCCACCCAGGTGCCCCCGACCCTATTACTTTAAACTTTACCCAGGATCAACCCATAGTGACAAGTGTCTCCTATATTTTCTGATATTGCTGCTTTGTCTTCTCTTTGTTCCTCCAGAGCCAAATGCACTGCATAAGTAGATCTTGTCTCATAGATAACCTCCTAAGAGTTACCATATATATGACCTCTGTTTAAAGAAACAAATGAGTCAGCCATGAAAGTAAGATATGTGATCTTTGCTGTTTCCACCAAAGTTCCATCCTCCCCAACCCAAGGGTGTCTTGAGGAAGGAGAACTATAAAAGGTATACATGGTTGTATTAATTAGATTTTGATGCAGCAAACTATCCTACGACAAAGGCAGGGGTCCTAGGAGAAAGCAGCAGTGCACAAGATCTTTTAAGATCTAATATCCCAGAAATGGCATAACTTTGCTTCTACCCATTTCATTGGCCATAGTGAGTTACAAGGCCTGCCCAGATTCAAAGGATGATTAGACTCCTTGATGGGAAAATTGCGAGGGGTGTGGATACAGGGAAGGGAAGTATGACCAGTTGTATTAACTCAGAGAAAGAAGCTATTTAAAAAAATATATTTAATTAAGTTTGTTTAAATACATTTCAGTAAAATTACTTGGCAAATAATATTAGAGGTTTTATGTAGCTATGGCAAGTTTTAAAGACGGAGCATGCATTGAGATTTGAAAACATACTCTCGTGTGACTTTCACTTGTTATAGCATTCCTTTGGCATTGGCTCCGTAAACTATCACTGATAGTTCCTTTGGCTCCTTGTATTTGAAGCAGTAGGATTTTTTAGAGAACGTGTGTGGCCTACTGTGTTCCTTATAATAGTTTCGTGTTTGGATTGCTCCTTGCGTTTATTAAATTAAACACATTATGCGCCCCCACTTTCAGCTGTCCCAGGATATCTGGACATGCTGCCATTTTCTCTGGGTCAGAAGCTAGTCTGTGCGAAGCCAGGGGCACTGGGAAAACAGTATAGTTTTGCACATTTGGCTAAAATATGAAGAGTGAATTTGGAGTTAAAATTAATCAAAGATTTCGTCTGAATTTCTTAAAAGGTCCCTTGATAATTTTATAAGGGACTCTTAAATTCAGTAGTCAATATAAAAATACTTAAGAGTAAAGCAAAATTGGTTGTGATTGTTTTAAAACAACAGAGACACAGAGCGTGAGTGGGGGAGGGGCAGAGAGAGAGGGAGACACAGAATCCCAAGCAGGTTCCAGGCTCTGCGCTGCCAGCACAGAGCCCAATGTGGGGCTTGAACCCATGGACCATGAGATTGTGACCTGAGCTAAAGTCTGACACTTAATTGACTGAGCTACCCAGACACCCTGTAGTTGTGATGGTTTTAAAGTATTCAATCTGGGTCTATTCTACCCAGTAGATGAAGAAATAAAAGGATTTGGTTGTTAGTTCTCTTTCAAGCCATGTCTGTATGAAGGGATGATTAAGAACAAAACTTGGGGACCTGAGTTGCCTCCCAGTTCATGTCAGGATAGTTTTGAAAGTGGAGAAAAGCAGTAGTTTTTTTATTGTTCTGAATGGAGATTTTAAGGAGGCCAATATTCCTTTAAGGCTGACTCCATAAACGTAACAGTCCAGTCATTCACTCTTTCCTCTAATTTCTTTTTGGATTATGAATAGATAATTGTGCTCCCTCCAAACATGAACTATGAAGACATATAATCATAGCATATTTGACATAATTTAATGATGTAGCTCTATAAAACTTAGAATAAACTGCTATCAATCATTAATACGATAGATTAATTAATTGCTACATAATGTCATTAATCTATGTAGTAACTAGGCACAGGAAAAAATTATGTAAATATTTTTCTTTCACAGTAAAGCCAAATTTTCAAAATCTCTTGCCTTTGTTGTTATTCTTAAATTCTGCTAATATACAGATTTCTTTGTATTTATATACACCCAGTAACACTTATTCAGAGTTAGCGTTCTGGTTTTGAATTTTAATTCATTTCACGTTACCCACTATAGGCTCGCACTAAGTCTCTTGCTGCTTTTGGATTCTTCTCTGCCACTGCCTCTTACCTAGTTGTCTGGTAGCCTTTTCAGCTATCCCTGTCCTAAAGACTAGATACTCTAGGTGATGGAGGGACTATAGTTTCAATAACTCTAAGTCAGTTGGCTTTAGGTGGATGGTCAAAAGCGTAAGAACATGATCACGTGTTTGACCATGGTTAGGTTACAATGTGGAAGGGAAGAAGAAGCAGCACAGGAAATTGACCCAGGTATGGAGGCAAACCAATGTTCAGGAAGAAGTCTTCAAGTTCAGGTTTCCTGGTTAGAAGCCAATAACTCCTAGGCACATGCTCCTTCATCTCTCCTCACCAGATCAGGGTCCTTCAAAAGGTTCCCCCTAGGAAATGGAGGCAAGTTTAAAAAGGAGTTCAGAAAAATATAGCCAAGGTTTCAGGGATTCTAGACCAACTGATCAGGTTTTCCTCAGGAGTCAGCCTTAGAGGAAGATATAGTAAGATTTCAGGAGCAGTGGGAAGGATTCTGTGAGGAATTTCCCCAGTTACTGCCTACATACCCCCTTGCCAAGATGGTTACAATTATTTTAGTGTTATTTGCCTGAAACTTACTAAGCTTGGGGTTTTTTTTATCCCTTTATGTACAAGCTTTGATTCTGCTGGACTATGTGAGAATTGTGTTTGAGGATCAAGGTTCTCATTCATTTGGGTTTACCAAACTCATCTCCAGTCCTCCTAAGTCCTCAGACTTATTGCCCATGTTTTGCTTGGGTTCCTAAGCCTTCTTCCCCAGACGCTTTTCTTGGATTCTATAATTGCCTGCACTAAGTCTTGGTATCCTCATCTACCTTGGAGCATCTTTTCAATTTAACCATACTTTAGAGAATTGATCAATTGCCCAACGAATATTTCCTACAATGTTCATCAATACTTGATATGCCTTTGGAAGTGAAGTATGAAGAAAGGATAATGAGGAAATGGAAAGACACCCGAGTTGCCTAAAAGGAAATCTAAGAGGGCATAATGATCAGGTTTAATGAAACTTAAAGAAGGTTAAATAAAATTTGGATTGCTTCTCTGGTTTGCCTAAAGCTAGCTCTTTTCCTTTCATTTGTGAAGACCAGCCAGCATCCTGTGCCGGAGTGTTTTAAATCATGTGTAGCTGTGCACAGTAGAACTTAAGAGGCCACGGTGACCAGTCAGGCGCTAAATCATAAAATGTTAGAGCTGGAAGGGACTTCAGAAATCATCTATTCCAACTTCCTCATTTCATAGATGAGGAAACTGGGACCAAAAGAGGTTAAGTGACTTGCCCAGTCTCTGTCATAGTGACTCTGTGCATAGAAGCAAGCAGTCCCGTCATTAACTAACTGCCATGAGGAGTGGCTGCTCCATAGTACCAGCTTTGAGCTGAAACCAGTTTCTTTGATCTCAGAAGCTGAGACATAAGTTTGTCCTTTGGCTATTTCTTTCTCTTTCCTTGAAGGGAAAGCAGTCTGCTGTCGTTGGGACTTTCTGTTCATTCTTTTTGCCTTCTCTCTGCTAAGACACTCAGAATCACCCTTTACTCACTGCGATATGGAAGGTGATTTCATCGGCCACGCCTACAAGACTTCTAGTCAACATTACCAGAGAGGAAATCTTCGGCACTAATTTTCCATAAATGTAAGTGTTCTTCCCTTTGCTTTATGACTTTCATGTCATTTAATTAATACCTTTAAGTTTACATTAGCATAACAAACAAATATTTATTTCCAAAGTCTATGGGAGCTTGGCAATGATGAGGCTGTGGGCTTCTAACCTTTTTCTTTCCCCACTTCATAATAACTCTTTTCTAATTTTAAAACGTTTTTAAAGGCTAGTACTAACTACTTCTATGATTGAAACAACATACTTTTCATAGTCCAGTGAGTTATCACTCTGGGAGGAGGCGGGTGGGAGTGAAAGCGGTGAAGTAGAAGTCCCTGTACAAGTTTGCAAGATTCCATATGCCCATCAGACCCCACCTCCACTCCCAGAAAGGTTCCGATACATCCGCCATCCCTAAATCATTCCCTCTGCTGCCCGGTTCTCAACTGTGGTCCACAGACCAGCAGCATCGTCACCATTTAGGTACTTGCTTAGAATATAGATTCTCGAGACTCTGGAGGTGGGACCAAGCAACTCCTGTTTTGACGGGCCCTCCAGGCTACTCGGTTGTTCACTAAACTTTGAGAACCACTGTGACAGAGTGTGGCTCCCAAACTAATGGTGCTAATATTTATGTGAACCTCTGGGTTAAAATAGCTGTTATGTCCACCAAGTATATTTCCTGGGTCTTCCATTGGCATGCCTGAAATTTACTCATTTAAACTTTTGCACAAGTCTATCTAGGACCGAAGATTATAGTTTTGCTCCAAAAAGGACTTTGTCTCCTCAGTCTTCCGCGGGCACTGGGCAGTTCCCACCGCTGCTTCCCTGAGGCCAGCCCAGCAGACTTGCTGTAATGAGGCCAAAAGCTCATAACTTTACACTGTCCTAAAGCACTTATGAAATCATTGCATATAAAATTAGGAAGGAGATACAAAAACTAATTTCGCTACATAATGTTTATTTTTAACTTGAAAATCCTAAGCTATTCTAGTGATGAGCTGGGATCTCTTGCACATCCAGATTTTAGAAGTGCAAAAAAAAAAAAAAAAAAAAAAGCACTGTACTTACAAAGGTTTAAAAGATTTTGAGAAAAACTGCTCTCTTCCTTTGCACTAAAACTGAAGAATTGCTTTCAGCTGGTGTAGATACTTCCTCTGAGTGTGGGTGTCCGTGTTTGCGATGCCTATGTATTTGGATGAATACAAATAAGAGTTTGCGTGTCTCTTTGATTGAACGGATCTCTATGTTTAGTGAATACAAGCCTATGTTCAACTGTAAATAGATGTGGAGACGTGCCTCTTTGGGGAAGCATACCTATAAATATATGCATGACTGGAGAGCTATAGGCTGGTGCATCTATGTACGTATGCCTTAGGTCTGATTTAGACAAGGATGAAGAAATCCACTTAGCCTCTACTCTTCCCTCGTCAAAAGCTACTTTGAATTTTTTAAGTACTGTTTTTATACACTGATATATTCATCCTTCTAGGAGATATGTAATTTCCCCCATTATAAAAATAACATTTGGTCTCTGTAAACGGCTTGGAAGATATAAAAATGTAAAGAGTTCAAATTAAGGTATTTCTTTTTATACTATTCCTTTTCTTTGCCCCTTTTTCCCTTTTCTTACTTCTAGGCTAGTGTTCTTTGCGTTACTCCCTGCTTCCCTCTGTTTCCCTCATAGTCTTTCCGCGTTGTCAATATAGACATCTTCGTACGATGTCAGACAGGAGATAGCCGTCAGGTAATGGGAGCAATTCTTAGATTCAGAATTTGGCTTATAGCTTAGAAGTTGTTTCTGCCCATCATAGATTAAAGATAAACACGTGGCATTAGTAAGGAAATACAATATTATAATGCATTAGATAGAAACTTTGCATATAACAGAATTATAGTATCAGAGATGCTAAGTAGACTACTCTGTATAAAATGAATACATCTAGTCTAAATCAGTTGTAATAATAGCTTTCATTTATTGAGCACATCGTGTGGTCCAGGTGCTTTTTATATGGGATATCATTTAAAATACTCCAGACAACCTTCGGTCATTCTCTTCTCTTCCTCTACAGATGAGGTAAATGAGGCTTGTAAAGAATTTTCTCAGGGCACAGACAGCTTCCTAATAAATGATAGGATGTAAATTAACTCCCAGTTCTGATTCCAAATCCTTTGCTCTTAATCCCTATGCTATGCCCAAAAATATATAAGAAAAAGAATTCATAAATTGACTGTAACATAATGAAGAAAATACCAATTTTGGAGCTAAGAGGAACTGAAAGGTCGTCCAGTTCATTTCCTTCAATTGACAAAGGAGGAAAGCTAATGTACTGAAGTGTTGGTTTTCTTAATATCACACAACTAGTTAGTGGCAAAGCAGTGGTAGGAACACCAGCCTCTCCTAAGTGTTTAGATCATGCTGGCATGTAGATCAGTGGTTCCTTGGATGGACATTGGCTCCAAATCTCCACAGGGTGTGTCCTCATGAGTCTGTCTATATTTTATCAATAAAAATCTCTTTTAGCCCAGGCCAAAATAACTTGCTGATCTAGGCCCTTTTCCTCTTAAAACTCATGCTTGTTTCTGCTTTAGTTTTCTGAGTTGGGAGGGAGAGGTGGATGGGACAAAGTAAGACATGGTCAGACTCTCCAAGTTACAAGAGATCCACAAATTCTGAATGTGACAGAAAAAAAGAACAGAAAGGAAAAAAAAAATCAAAAATTTGACTTCGTCCCAGTAAATCTCTGTTTCTTGCCAATGGACGTTCATGTATATGGAACCACCTGTTCTGAGTGAGGCAGGTAATACAACACAGAGGTAGGAAAAGATTCAGTGTCCTACACCTGAAATTAACATAATACCGTATGTTGACTATGCTGAAGCAAAAAATAACAAAAAAAGATGTGGTGTCCTAAATTGTGACATGTAAGCTATTTGGTTGATCATATCTCTTTGTATTTTTGCTCAGGAACTCCAAATTGTTACAATGTCTGACTAATATCAGAAAAAAATCTATACAGCTGGTCAAAGAGATGATCGCATTTCAGGCTGCCATTAAGGACACTTCATCTTTCTAAGATAAAGCACCTCATTTCTGTCTGAGTTTCTACTCTGTCCCTCTTGCTAGAAATCCTATCTAAAAACCCTATATGAGAAACCTTCACATCTTTGATGAAACTTAACTGAAGTACTTCTATTTAGGACACACACAAACTAGAAATTAACTTCCATAAATCAACAGGGTCCCAGTCTCATTTTTCTCAACAAAGAAAATCAGCAGCGCACTGGTCACCGTGCTGTTAGTGGCTAACTCCATGAGGGTGGAAGCCACTGTGTATGTGTCCCACTGCCAGCAAGGTGCCTGACACAGTTACTAAATAACTGTGCAATGAAAGAATGATTTAAAGAATGAAATGGATCTGTGTAACAGCAGCCATCATAGTTTATTTCTTAACATGTTTGTCTCACTTGATAAATAAACTTTATTTATTTTTATCAACTTCATTGAGATGTGATTCACATGCAGCTCAAACATGTGGTGTATAATTCAGTGGCTTTTACTATACTCACAGAATTGTGCATCCCTCACCATAATTCATTTTAGAACATTTTCATTACCCCAAAGAGAAACTCCACACCCCTGAGCCTTCATCCCCCCTTCACATCTCCCAATTCTTTCAACTCCTTTATCCTGCTTTAAGCAGTATAATCTCTGTTTCTGTAGATTTTACTATTCTGGGCATTTCATTTAAATGAACCCGTGGACAATGTGTGGCCCTTTGTGACTGGCTTTTTTTACTTAGCATAATGTTTCAAGATTTGTCTATGTTGTAGCACATAGTGTCTATATTGTAGTACTTATTTTTATTGCTGAATAATATAACATTGTATGGATATATCATTTCATCCACTGATAGACATTTGCGTTGTTTTTGGCTGTTATGAATAATGCTTTTATGCATATTCATGTACAAGTTTTTGTGTGGACATAGGTTTTCATTTCTCTTGGGTGTATATCTAGGAGTAGAATTACTGGATCGTATAGTAACTCTATGTCAGCCATCAGAGAAACTGCCAGACTGTTTTCCGAAGTGACTGTGTCATTGTACTTTTCCATCAGCAGTGTATAAGAGTTACAATTTTGGGTGGTGCTTTATTTATATCTTCCTCCCAGAACCTAATACAGCATAAAGACATAGTGATACTTTACAAACATTTGTTGAATCTTATAGTCATTTTATTCTCAAGTTTTCTCTTTTTTTATTTGAGAGAGAGAGAGAGACAAAGCACAAGTGGGGGAGATGGGTAGATGGAGGGAAGGAAGGAGGGAGGAGGAAGGCAGGGAGGAAGGAAGAGGAGAGAGAGAGAGAGAGAGAGAGAGAGAGAGAGAGAGAGAGTGTCTCTCAAGCAGGCTCCATGCTCAGCACAGAGACCAACACAGGACTTGATTGCACAACCCTGAGATCATGACCTTAGCCAAAATCAAGAGTCAGACTCTCAACCATCTGGGCAACTGAGGCACCCCTCATCTTCAAGTTTTCTGTGGGTTTTCCTAACTTTCTCAAAAGTGAAAATCATGAAGGTTAAGTCGAATAAAAAATATTTTTGATGGTACTGTTTAATACTGTATTTAATTTACTATTTCCTATTGAGTTGATTGTTGGATAATACACATATTAGGGGCAGGGGACATGTAAGTGAATAAAAATCATATTTCTGGTATTTTGAACCTCAACTTCTTCCATCCATCAAAGAAACTAAGCGTTTTCTTTAGGGTCTGTAACATTATTCACATAAGGAGGAATGGAGGGCAATCCATATGCTTCTGTATCTGCTGTACAAAAAACACATAATGTTAGTCAAAAATTATATATTTCAGGAGTGATGAAACTGAATTTTGGAAAGACTGATTTACTCATGGTTATATTAGTAGAAAGAGTTGAAGCTGGGCTTTGAATCCAGGTCTTCTTATTTCAAGTGTGTGTGTGTGTGTGTGTGTGTGTGTGTGTGTGTGTTATCCTAGAGGAAATTTTTATAACCTCCCACCATGAAAAATCGGCGTTGGAACAATAGCTTTGGCATTTCTTGCTCAAGAATTCCCTGATTTGTATTTGCAAAATGATTGCTGACCTGCTCACAGAGAAGCACCAATATGCACAGTGCAACATGGTGTTTGTGAGACTAAAAGAAGAAAACTTTTCGGCAGAATATCTCAGATTCTGTCCTAAGGTACCTCAAGGGTGAATTTAGATTGGGAACGAATGTACTGAGTTTTGTTCCATCTCTTTAATTCCATTTGGCATTTGTTATATTTAATATGTTAGAGGTATAAAATATCTCCTTAGAACAAAAGTTCATTATGGTATTATCTATTTGTAGAGTCTGTGTAAGCAGAACAGCATCTCCTGGGCCATCTTTCAGAATTACTAAGTGATTGAACTGATTCCTACAAGCTCCTGTCTTAAAGTATCCCCCACTTCTTCCAAAGCCGAAATAAGAAATGGAAACACATATGCTCACATCGAGAAGTAGCATCTATTTTTTGATCCAGCTTTTGTTGTCCTGACATGAAGGGGTTAAAAGGGCTAGTAAGCATAATCTTACTCGTTAAGAGTGACTGGAAGGAAAAGCATGGGATTGTCACTTTTACATTGTAGGATAAAATCTTGCAGATATGGGGTAAAGAGACACTGAAACTAATATATATTGAATATCAACTCTGTACCTTCCCTCTTATGGCGTTTATAGTCAATTATCTCAATTAAACCACCCAAAGTGCTGGAAATTCGATAGCCATTGTCATCTCCATCTGACAAATAGAAACTAAGGCTTTTAGAAGTTAACTTTGTCTGAGGTCACACAGTTAGAAAATAATAGAGTTTTAGATCACAGATTTATCTGTCATTAGAATCTGTTCTCCTTCCGAAAGTAAACTATATTCTTTCCAGTCAAATTACTATGTCCAGTAAGAAAACCCTCTAAGATACTTGGGGCTGTTCTAGGGAATGTAGAAGTTCTTCCAAATGAAGGATAATTTGATATATTTTCCTCCAAGAACTAAATAAGCACCATTTGAAATTAGCATATTGTATGCAAACATCTGCTGCAAAATTAGCTTCCAAAAGAGCTTGAAAATAGCCTGTCAGATGTTTAGAGTAGATTACACCTCATATTCTTGTTTGCCCTATTGATGCAATTAGCTAACATCTTTTGTGAAAGAGGATATTGAGTAAAATGAAGATCAATACCTATTGTACTAGCGACAGATTATTTTTAAGTATTAAAATTCAATAGGACATTTTAAGACCGGTAACCCCACTAACCCCACTTTGCCTATATATTCACTCTGAATGCTCTATGGTAAGAGTCTGTTTAGGTAGCAGTCCCAAATATGTCTTCTTGCAAGGGGGTGAATTTAGATGAACATCTCCATAAACCAGAAAGAGAATGGAAATGTAAAACATGAAGAAGTAAACTCAGTCTGAAGCCATATACTTCCTAGATCTGGAACTGAAAATAGTCCATGGTAGCCTAATGTTCCGCTACAGGAATTAAGAACATCTTCATATAATGTGAACCAAAGTCAGGCTTAATTAATACCAAAAACAAAACAAAACAAAACAAGTGTCTGAATTTATTGCTTACCAACAGAAATTGAAAAATCTGTGATCAACATTTTTCCAGCTTTATAGGGATATAATTTATGTATAATATTGTATTCATTTAATGTGCACCAAATCATTTTATATGTGTGTGTGTGTGTGTGTGTGTGTGTGTATATAGTGAAATGATTATCACAATAAGTTTAGTTAACATCCATCACCTCACATAATTACAATTATTTTTCTTGGAAGAGAACTTTTAAAATCTACTTTCTTAGCAACTTTCACGTATACAATTGAGTACCATTAACTATGGTCACCGTGTTGTATATTACATTCTTAGAACTTATGTATCTTAACTGGAAGCTTGTACCCATTACTCCCACCTTTCACTCCCTATCTTCTGCCTCTTATAGCCACCAGTTTGTGCTCTGTTCCTATGAGTTTAATTCTTTTAAGATTCTACATAGAATGAGGTATATGTATTTGTCTGACCTATTTCACTTAGCATAATGCCCTCAAGGTCCATCCATGTTGTTGCAAATGGTAGGATTTACTTATTTGTCTTTTATATGGCTGAATAATATTCCATTATCTTTATAGCACATTTTCCATATCCATCAACCCATCAATGGACACCTAGGGTGTTTCCATGTTTTGACTATTGTAAATTATGCTACTGTTGTAAATAATGAACATGGGAGTACAGATACCTGTTTGAGATACTTATTTCATTCCCTTTGGATATATACTCAGAAGTGGAATTGCTGGATAATTCTATTTTTAATTTTTTTGAAGAATCTCCATACTGTTTTTCATAGTGTCTGCGCCTATTTACATTCCCGCCAGCAGTGTGCAGGGCTCCCTTTTCTCCCTCACCAACACTTGTTGTCTCTTGTCTCTTTGATGATAGCCATTCTAACAGGAGTGAGTTGATGTCTCATTGTGGTTTTAATTTATATTTCCTGATAATTAGTGATATTAGACATCTCGTTACGTAAGGCATTTGTATGTCTTCTTTGGAAACATGTTGATTCAGTTTCTCTGCCCATTTTTAAAATCAGATTGTTTTTGTTTGTTTGTTTTCATTTTGTTTTTTGTTTTTGTTTTTATTTTTTTGCTATTGAGTTGTATGAATTTTTGTATATTTTGGGTATTAACTCCTTAGCACATAATGTGTGTTTTTTCACCTATTCAGTAGATTACTTTTTTCATTTTTTTATTGTTTTCCTCGCTGTGCAGAAGTCCTTTAATGTAGTTCTGTCTGTTTATTTTTGCTTTTGTTGCCTTTGCTTATGGTGTCAAAATAAAAAAAAAAATCATTGGCAAGACCAATGTCAAGGAAAGTATCTGCTATACTTTAATTAATTAATTAATTAAAATTCGAATTTATTTAATTCCAGCTATAGTTGACATACAGTGTGATATTAATTTCAGGTGTGTGATACATTGATTCACCAATTCTGTACATTACTCAGTGGTCATCATGACAAGAGTATAAAAGTCCACTTCACCTATGTCACACCCCCCCTCCCCTCTGGTGACCATCATTTTGTTCCCTATACTTAAGAATCTGGTTTTGCTTGTCTCTTGTTTTCTTTGCTTGTTATGTTTTCTTCTAGGAATTTTTGGGGTTTAGGTCTCACATTCAATTCCTTCATCCATTTTGAAATGATTTTTGTGTGTGGTATAAAATAGGGGTCCAGTTCATTTTATTGGATGTGATCTAGTCTTCCTGATATCATTTATTGAAGAGATTTTTCTTTCCCCATTGTATATTCGTGGCTTCTTTGTCATAACTTAATTGACCATATATGCATGGATTTGTTTCTGGGCTCTCCATGCTGTTCTATTGATCTATGTCTCTGTTTTTATGCCAACAATGTAGTGTTTTGATTACTATAGTTTTGTAATCAGAAAACGTGATGCCTCCAACTTTTTTCTTTCTCAAAATTGCTTAGGCTATTCAGGGTCTTTTTGTGGTTTTATACAAATTTTAAGATTGTTTATTCTATTTCTGTATAATACTCCATTGGATTTTGATGAGGATTACACTGGGTCTATAGATTGGTTTGGGTACTAGGGACATTTTAACAATTATTAATTCCTCCAACACATGAGCATGGAATATGTCTCCATTTATTTGTGTCTTCTTCAGTTTCTTTCATCAGTATTTTATAGTTTCCTGTAATCTTCCACCTCCTTGGTTAAATTTATTGCTAGTAATTTTATTGTTTTCGATGCAATTGTTAATGTGATCATTTTCTTAATTTCTCTTTCTGATATTAGAGATAGCCCAGCCTTTGGCAGACCTACAACCCTATTGTTAGATGCCACTGAGATTTTATGGATGTTTGTTACATCCAGCAAAACAGCAAAATTGGTACTAGAAGTTGGGTAATGCTGTTATAGAAAACCTGACTATGTGACAGGATGTAAGGAACTACTATGGAAAACTATTTAAAAAGTACCCTATATTATGTAATAACGGATATTTGGCAAAAACTATCACCCAGGTTAACTTGGAAGACAAAATGTGAGTGAGTATCTCAGCCTACTAGAAGGGCGTATTTTTTAGGGCCCTTTTCAGCAGTGGATAAGGGGAAAGAAGGAAAGAAGTGTCCCCCAATCCCAGACAGTGGGGATAAGAGTCAGGAAGGACAATTGACTAGGAAGCTACTTCTCAACAGAGAGAAATCTGTGAACGTTTGCCTCCTAGAGTTTCAGAATTGCTATGCTATGACTATTGATTCTGTGTGCTTCTCATTTAATTATTTTTGAATGGGAGTGTTAATTGTGGCTATTCTGTCCCTAACTAGAGAAGAGTATTGTTATAGAACAGATTGCTGCTCAGAGAGGTGAAAGATTAAAAGTAGGGAAAACTAATATGAAATATAGATGATGGACTCAGAAGCCACAAACACAAATTTAATAGGCATTATAGAGTTAGTTAATAGAGGACATTGAAGAGAGGCACTATCTGAAGAAATAGTGGTCAAATAATTTCCCTAAAAATTTTTATTCATGTCTGGTAGGTTTATAAATAAGCAAGACAATCTGAGATACTGTTTTGTGGTGTCTACGAAAATTCCACATATGCCTACTCTGTGACCTAGCAACTCCTCTTCTAGATATATACTTATAAGAAATGTGGGCATACGCCTACCAAAAGACATGTATAGGAATGTTTATGGCAGTTTTATTCATAGTAGCTAAAGTTGGAAACAACTTTATATATCCATCCAAAGAATGTAAAATGAAAGAGAAGTGTGTTCATGAGTGGACTACTGCATAGCAATAAAAAAAAAAATAATTGATTACTGTTCCATGAACCAACACAGATGACTCTCAGAGATATAAAAGAACAAAAGAAGCCATACAGAAAAATTGGTAGGATTCTATTTACAATTGGTAATATTAGTCTGTGATAGCACAAGTCAGATTAGTGGTTAACACAGGCAGTAGACATTGACTGGGCATAATGGGCCTTCTGAAGTGTGTTGGAAATGCTCCATAGGATAGATCTGGAGGGTGTAATATGTAGACATTCATAAATAAAAATCCACAGAGATATGCACATAAAATCTGTATACTTGTGTGTGTTATGCATCAATAAATAAATAGAAATTTTCAGGATTGAAAATGGCATGATTCTTAGATCAAATGTTCTCACTCTTATATCTCTACTGTGTCCCTTGGGCCTCTGGCTTTCTGAATTAGTTTTTTTCAGAAACTAAACCTGTTTTCCTAAAGCATGTCTGTTGGGGCTGGAGCATGTTGGCAGAGGAGAAGACCTCGCCAGGGCTATCAACTTTTTAATATGAAATCTTTTCAAAATTCCCTGCTTTTAGATCATTTATTCTCTTGTGTCTTTTTTGGTCTCCAATGTCCTCAAGTCCTAAACCTCTCAGAGATGAGCAGGACGATCTAGCTTCCCTTCTCACATGGTCCCCTGTATTCAGCTAGTTAATTACATTCATCCCTGTGCTTTCTGTCCACCTAAAATTCAGTGAAGCCTTCCATTTTCTGGAGCCTTGCCCTTCCCCATTCTCTCTGTCCCTCTGTGTGTGTAATTGTGTTTTAGTGGAATTTGAAAGGGAGATGGACAAATATTTGATCTGTAAATTCATTAGAACACTTAAAACTCCAGACCCATGAGATACAGATACATAGGTTTGGCTGACTTACATTTGGGAGACATTCCTTTTCACACAGAAGAAAGCCCAGGATGATACCATTCAGGACTCCCAGCTCCACCGGGAACTTAAAGAGCCTCCCCTAAGACTGAGACTAACCAGAATAAAGAATTAGAGAAGATGGTTTAAGGATTTTAATTTCTTAGGATTTTGAATTGCAAGGGCAAGGAGCTTAAATTTTTGGCCTTTAATTCTCCCTTGATAATTTAATAATGCAAGAGAGTTTGTATTATGCAAAATTGGGTAGTGGGATATTTTATGTTGATAAAAATACTTCATGGTAATTTTATGGAGTCATTTATGTTCGTTGCCTAACCTCTAATGGGCTATATGCCACAGAATGGCAGGAAAACACTTGAAGTGGGAATTATAATAGTGAGATACCAATTTTGGGGTATATGATAGTCTTTGGGCTAACTTAATTAATGCATGATGCAGACCCATTTCAGAATTCCGAGTCAGGGAGGGGGAGGAGCCAAAGATGAATTTCCCACACCAGTTCCAAGAATATAGGCAAGAAAGCAATGTTGTGTATTGAAAAAGTGGCCCATGAAGTTGGGAGCTGATCTTCTTCCTTGAGGGACATTGTTTTACCCTTAAGTTATAGGGGAAAATGAAATTGTAGACCATGGGAAATATTATGGACTTCATGTGGGTTTAAATCTCAGCTCAGACACTTACTAACAGTGTGATCTTGGGCAAGTTACTTACTCTTTCTATGCCTCTAATTATTCATCATTAAAAGGGAGATGTGTAGAGTTTTGGTAAATATTAAATATTTTAATAAATGTAAAAGTTCTTAGAATTGAGGGTAATAATAGGACAGACCCCATGTAAACATTATGCACATTTCAATTCTCTTTCTCTCCATATTTCTACCATGGTCCTTGAGGAGATTTGGGACTGTGGCCTTGCCCCAAACTAACCTCTCGGACAGATGAGCCTAGAGAAGGGCTTTATGCAGTTCTGGGCAGATACATTTAATTCCAGAGGAAATAATAACGGGCCACAGGGCAAACCATATTCTCCACCTCAGTTTTACCAATAGTGAGTTATATACTTTGATCACCCCTCTGTTGCACATCTGTGTCTGTCAACTGATTCTGCTCTTGGCGGTGCAGTGGCATGGAGAGGGAGCGTGACTAGTCATCACATGGCAATCTTCAAATAACATATTCATTTACTATTCTATTTATAATCTTTTACATTCCATAAGAGACAGCCTATAAGGAAAACAAGAATATTTAGTAGAATCATTAATATATACATAGAGTCGGATAGTTTAAAATATCAGGAGATCATTAAAATCACTGAAAGTCCAGATCAATTAAATATTAAAAGATAACTTTGAACATCGTGTCAGCCAAAGCCAAATGCTAACTTCTCAAATTAACTTTCTGGTGTCACTTTGTAAAGCAGGGCCAGGAAGAACCAAGAGACTAGTCATTGATGTGATGAAAAAGAAAGCACTAGTGAAGTTAAGCATCACTATTTTATGTATAATTTAAAAAATAAGTTGTTATCAACAAATCCCGAGGAACATAGTGGTTTGTTGTATAGCACTGATGTGTATGCTAGAATTCACTATGTGAGTTTAATTTTTTATGCAGTAAGAAAAAAATCTATGTATGATTTCTGAAGTAAATATGGTCAAAAAGAAAACAAAATTTGCATTAAATTTTATGGCTGTGCAAAGAAAATAATTGATACTTCAGGTTTCGGTGTCAATAATGTCAAAAGACTCACAAAATAATCTTCTTAGCAGTTTTATGTATACAGGCAAGAACAGGAAAATACCCAACTGCTCACCACGATTAGAATAGATAAGCAAATTGTATTTCAGTCAGTCACTCAAATACTATATGGCAATGAAATATTATAGTGCTGTAAAAAAGAATTCAAGAAAAGGAAGCAAAAAATAATTAAGAAAATATATTGAAATGAGTCAAGAGAATGCAATTTTAGCATATCATTTGGGAATATGGAGATAAATCCTGGGAGGCACAGCAGGAAGAGATCATTACAGCTGCCTGAAGGAATCAGGACTAAAGAATGTGAAGAGGTAAGGCAGCTAATTTTAATTTTAAATATAAGCTATGTTTACCTTGGAGAACCGTAAAATACAGTATTGCAGGACCATAAAAATGATCATGTAAGCTGAAACTGGGCAAAGCAATGTTAGTAACTAATGAGAAAAATCACAATTGTTCTTTCACCTTAAAAAATTTTTGTCAAAACATTAAAATCTGTCAATTATATTTGTGTAGGGAAATGGAAAAAAAGCTATTTAATAAATAACTATCGATTTACTAATTATAACTTTATAAAATCATACAATTTTTATTAATTTAAAAATATAATTAACATTATATATAGCGACAATTATATTGTTATACTACAATTATATTTATATAAAAGGATACATTTTATAAATTATTTATTAATGAATCAATTAATTTGAAATGTCCATGAAGTACTTCCTTAAATATTATGCCAAATACGTACGTATTGAGTACGCTGTGGTTTAAAATATTAGAAAGCTTGAATTACAATGCTTTATTTCTTTGTAGAAAACTCATCGGGAGTAATTTGAACAGTGCTTGCCTTTCACTTCTCATCATAGAACTTACAGTAGAGAGCAGGTATCTTTTCTAAGCTTTGACAAATTGTCCTACTCCACTCTCATTTTGAATCAACTGGTAGCATTTTATCCTTTGTGCTTTCAGTCTTGAGAAAAATGCCTGAGAGATCCCTCAATGTGAAGTTGTTTGCCAGCGCAACTTCCTCTGGGAAGTCTCCATTCCTTTGGTCTCAGTTGCTCCCCTCATCAATGATTAGGAGTCGACCTTCGCTCAGTTCCTCTGGCTGCATATCTACAGGCTCTCAAATAATGGCTGTGTCCATATTCCCACGGTCTGCTATGTCTTCTGGGAATTCATTGATGGTAGATTCAAGTTCCCCTTCCAGCACTATCTCTTTCCCCTGCTTTGCTGCACTTTCATCTTTGTTAGCCCATTTCTTCTTTTTTTTTAATATGAAATTTATTGTCAAACTGGTTTCCATACAACACCCAGTGTTCATCCCAACAGGTGCCCTCCTCGATACCCATCACCCACCCTCCTCCGCTCCTTCCCACCCCCCATCAACCCTCAGTTTGTTCTCAGTTTTTAGTCTCTTATGGTTTGGCTCCCTCCCTCTCTACCCTTGTTTTTTTTTTTTTTTCCTTCCCCTCCCCCATGATCTTCTCTTAAGTTTCTCAGGATCCACATAGGAGTGAAAACATATGGTATCTGTCTTTCTCTGCCTGACTTATTTCACTTAGAATAACACTCTCCAGTTCCATCCACGTTGCTACAAACGGCCAGATTTCATTCTTTCTCATTGCCACGTAGTATTCCGTTGGGTATATAAACCACAATTTCTGTATCCACTCATCAGTTGATGGACATTTAGGCTCTTTCCATAATTTGGCTATTGTTGAAAGTGCTTCTATAAACATTGGGGTACAAGAGCCCATTTCTTCTTTAGATTATCCATTTTTATATAATATCATATGGTTTATCACTGGGAGATGAGGAAGCAACCACTGTAAGCTTTGTTCTCTGTGCGTGAACAGAGTAACAGATGTACGGAGACGAGTCAACCAACAGATTTTGGAAGAAGTGACATTGGTCACTGATGATAATGTGCACTTGTTATTTACATATTGATTTCTGGGCTCAAGAGCTAGCAGGGGAGTTTGCACTTTATGTAATTATTCACAATTAATACACCATGGCAACTGAAGTTTGAACCATGCTGTTGGGAAGCTGGTGTTGTTTAACTAAACCATGGAAACTTAACTACATAAATGTTCCTGTTATATACTTTCCACATCTCTGTTTGATATAAACACATTTGCAGGTATCCCAGGCATCAGAAGGTTTCTCCTCCTTTTTGATTCATCTTAATTCATTTCTTTGTGGAGAAGTTATTGAGGAGACACAAAGGGAGATTAGCTATTTTCTTCAAAACTTAGAAAATGATTGAAGTTCCCATGTAATGAAGTAAAGTAGAAATAGCCAGTAGAGGCAGAAAATGTTTCCTGCTATATGTAAGTTGGAATTCATGCTCCATGGCTATACATGATATTAAATAATATTTTTTGGATAAATAAAAAATAGACCATTATCTAAAATCAATTAGATTGTTCTGCTCATGAGAGTATCATGTCAGATGGGACGAGGAAATGTTGGGACAGGGAGTAGTAATAAGGGACAGTACTCAGGGGTGGTAGATCTTGGCATTGACTTTCAAAATCGTGCATTTACTTTTTTCAGTGAAAAACAGAGTACTTATATTGAGAACAGACTGATGTTGACTGGCTATGTCTAATACATTGGCTCATGCTCCACATACAACACTGATTTTCTTTTTCTTTTTGTCTGTGTAGATTTCCCATGCTTTGGTCTCGATTTTTACCCTCTCTCTCCTTTAAGGTCAGCAGCATATGTTTGCACTTTGATATTTCCTTCATTTCCAAAGAACTGTTTGTGTGTGCTATATAATGAAAACGTGTTAGCTCTTTGGTTCTAGTTTCCAATATGGCAGCTACAGTGCTATTCTTGATTCAAGTTTACAGAGACATGATAATAGAGCAGGTACCGGTAATATCAAGTTCAGCATCTATTTTGTCCCAAGATCCAACTTATTATACCTTTTGAACAAACATATTAAAAGATGGCACAGAAAATCCTGTAAGTGAAAAGAAGGATAGCCGTTCTCTTTTTCAGTCCTCTCATTTTACTGATGAGGAAACCGGACTGTGAGGAATTATGAACTTTTCATGAAGTTAGTAGATCAAACGGGACTACAACGCAGTCATTTGATTGCTAGGTCATTGATCTTTATGCCACCTTGTGTTTCTGTAGGCTAGCAACAATAAGAATAGGCTCAGAGATCATTTTAAAACAGTCTATAAGGCACAGTTAGTACTGTATTGAAAAAAATTATCTCCAAAGATATTTTCTCTGCTGAGAAATGATTTGTGCCAAATAAGACTGTGGTAATTCATAAGCTCTTGATACAGTTGCCTTGCACGTCTCCCAACTAGCTCAAACTGTGTCTATTGAATTAAAACACATCAAACTGGAATCCAATTGAACGGGTCCCTTGGATAACCATGATGACTACACAGGTCCAATTTGCCTGATGAGTTGAGTGGAGATGAATTGCCTAAGAGTCAGATAATTTAACTGGAAAATGTTCACTTGTAGATGTGGTCATGGTGAAAAAATAGCAGCTCTTAAAAGTCTATTTTGAATTCCCAGAAACTTTCTGAAGTCAAGGACCACCATTTACATATATTACATAAACCATATGTAATGTATCTATAGCCATATCTTCCCAATTCCTTTGGCAAATGAAGATTATATCATGATTGATTGGCATGTGGAGAAATAGATTTATAATTAATCTTGCAACTTTTCTTGTGAACAACTTGTTTGGGAGTGGTAAGGTCATAAGGCCAGACAGATACATATTTGTGTATCTTTCTTTTGTCTTATAACTAAATTAAGACAGAATCTTAGTAGATTAGATTGTTCTTTCTGAGCCTAGACTAGAACTCCTATCTCACAATTCCTAACTAAGTTCTCTTTCTACTATATTCTATGAATTATTAGTTGTCCTTTTTGAATACCCTCATTGATGAGATAAGAAAGCAGTTGTGTCTTTAGTCTACTGGTCTGTTTCAACATAGTGTCCTATTCAAAAGAAATGACAATCTAATATCCAAAAACGACTGAAGAGCTATTGATATTCTAATGGAAGTGTGAATGAAAATCCTCCCTGGAGTTCCATTCACACATCGTACAATATTCATAACCCTTCTTTATACCCATCTGTCTCCCCAGAGCTCCTCAAAGTAGAGGTTGTCAATTGCGCCATCTGTCACTTTAACCATCCTACACTTTAAAATCCAGCACACAAGGACTTTTGTATTTCTTATCACTCTGCTCTTTGCCTTACGGGTTTTTCCTTCTACAGAGAGTTCCTGTGCCCCTCCCAATGCAAATCAGTCCAGTCTACCCCTTATGCCGCTTTGCACAAATTCAGAAACGAATGAATGATGAGAAAGGCACTTTTTGCATTGTTTTGTTTTTGCAAAGAGAAGAGAGGTTTATGAATGCAACATTGATGCCTTTTACTTTCACGTATCCTTTTGACAGTTCAGGTCCTTTCCATATAATGAGGCAAAGTATACACCTGTACATAAATTATGACTCTATATTTTATTTGACATTTTTGTGTCTTCAAGTCTTTCTCACATCTCTTGATTCCTCGGTATCTACACCTATAACCAGTAGCCCTGTGTGAGGAAAGGAAAGCCTGAATGAGTTCTGTAGAACAAGGGAAGATATAGATTCATACATAAGTGAACAGGATTTTATGTTTGGGTTTCTGTGTCTCCATTTTCAATTCTCTTTATCCCTGTGTAGCAATATCTGTGCCCAGAAAGTAACAGGGTGGATGAAGACTGTAATAATAATCACTTTGGTTATATTTATATAAATAACAATACTAAAGCCATTTTGTGATGTTATTGAATATAGCAAAGACAAACATAATTTATTCAAATGTATGATTTGAGATAGACACGAACAAAAGGAATAATTGTTGTATTATTCAGCCACCACAGTTCTATTATTTTACATATAAAATATCTTCCATTAAATAAACTTTTATTTTTAATTTGGAGTCAGAATGATATTACTGTTATCCTATATCATATTGTATTTAACTAAATTAGTGGCCATAAAAATATTGCCCATATTACTGGCTCTTTTTTTTAATGTTATTTATTTATTTATTTGTTTTATTATTTTGTTATTTCTTTTGAGAGAGAGGGACAGAGTGTGAGTGGGGGAAGAGCAGAGAGAGAGGGAGAAACAGAATCCAAAGCAGGCTCCAGGCTCTGAGCTGTCAGCACAGAGCCCAACGCAGGGCTCGAACTCACAAACCTCGAGATCATAACCTGAGCTGAAGTCAGACGATTACTGACTGAGCCACCCAGGTGCCCCTGGCTCTTTTTAAGTGGGACAATGATAAGATGAGGACTATGTTTCTTCCCCTTGAATTTGGTTAGAGCCTCTACCTGCTCTGGCACACACAGGGAACAGGTAATACTGTGTGACTTCTGAATCTAAGACTTTAAGGAGGTACAGCTTCCTCCTGGCTTTCTTTTGTTACATACATCTTTGGAGCCCGGAGACCATTTGGAGAGAATACAAACAGCGATCCTTAACCACTGTTCCAGCTTTTGAGTTTTCCCAGCTCAAGCATCCATATGAGGGATAATGCTTCAAATGACCTCAGGCTCAACCACCATGTGTAGAAATTAAAGAAAATACTCTTGATCAGTGAACCAAGGAAGAAATCACAAGGGAAATTAGAAAATAGCTCAAGACAAATGAAACAGAAGCATAAAATATCAACATTTATGAAATGCAGCAAAAGCAGTGCTCAGAGGGAAATTAATAGCTAATAATTCCTACATTAAAGAAAAAAGAAGAGAGATCTAAAATCAATAACCTAACTCTATACCTTGGACAAGTAGAAAAGGAAAGGAAAAGTTACATTCAAAGCCAGCAAAAGGAAGGAGCTAATAAAGATTAGAGCAGAGATAAATGAACAGAAAATAGAAAAACAACATAGGACATTAACAAAACCAAAAGCTGAATCTTTGAGAAGATCAACACCCATAAAACATCAGTATACTTAGAAAAGAAGTGAAAAATGCAGGAAAGGAGAAAGTAGAGAACAAGAAAAGATGAGAAAAGAATCAAAGTGGTGGCCTTCACCTTCCCCAGAAGAATGAACTTACTTGAGTCAATAGCAAAGGCTGAAAATTGGGTAGAAATGATAGAGTAATTACTGAAGTATAGAAAAGGAAAGTTGACTGAAATCCCTTGATGTAGTAAGGAAAGTACAAGCCAGCAGCCATCCATAAAGAATGGAGAGGTAGAGTTAATGATTGATTTGAATGAAAAAGTTTAGAGCAATGAAGAGAATTGCTAAGCATCAGCAAGAGTCCAATTGAGGTCAGATAACATGACATTTGCCCTAAATTTAATTGACAAAATTAATTTTTGTTTCAATTTTTATTTTTCTTTTAGAGAGAGAGTGAGTCGGGGAGAGGGAGAGAGAGACACACAAAGAGACAGAGAGAAAGAATCCTAAGCAGGCTCCACACTCAACATGGAACCAGACACAAGGCCTGATCCCACAACCCTGGGATCATGACCTGAGCTGAAATCAAGAGTTGGACACTCAACCATCTGAGCCACCTAAGTGCCCCCAAGAATTAATTTTTAAAAATGCTTAGGTATCTGCTCTCTATCAGAAAGCTAGGTGCTTAATATTCAAAGTTGAATAAGATAGTCTTCACCTTCAGGGTGAATAGGGTGAGGCGATATATATATTTGGGGACCTTTCTACTCCAGTGTCAAAATTTATGAGCCTTAGAAATTATCCCAATGGCTTATTAAAACACAGATAGTTGACCTCAGCCGTAGCAATCTCTTACTCGACACATCCCCAAAGGCAAGGGAATTAAAAGCAAAAGTGAATTACTGGGACCTTATGAAGATAAAAAGCTTCTGCACAGCAAAGGAAACAACCAACAAAACTAAAAGGCAACCAATGGGAATGGGAAAAGATATTTGCAAATGACATATCGGACAAAGGGCTAGTATCTAAAATCTATAAAGAGCTCACCAAACTCCACACCCGAAAAACAAATAACCCAGTGAAGAAATGGGCAGAAAACATGAATAGACACTTCTCTAAAGAAGACATCCAGATGGCCAACAGGCACATGAAAAGATGTTCAGCGTCGCTCCTTATCAGGGAAATACAAATCAAAACCACACTCAGGTATCACCTCACGCCAGTCAGAGTGGCCAAAATGAACAAATCGGGAGACTATAGATGCTGGAGAGGATGTGGAGAAACGGGAACCCTCTTGCACTGTTGGTGGGAATGCAAATTGGTGCAGCCGCTCTGGAAAGCAGTGTGGAGGTCCCTCAGAAAATTAAAAATAGACCTACCCTATGACCCAGCAATAGCACTGCTAGGAATTTATCCAAGGGATACAGGAGTACTGATGCATAGGGGCACTTGTACCCCAATGTGTATAGCAGCACTCTCAACAATAGCCAAATTATGGAAAGAGTCTAAATGTCCATCAACTGATGAATGGATAAAGAAATTGTGGTATATATACACAATGGAATACTACGTGGCAATGAGAAAAAATGAAATATGGCCTTTTGTAGCAACGTGGATGGAACTGGAGAGTGTGATGCTAAGTGAAATAAGCCATACAGAGAAAGACAGATACCATATGGTTTTACTCTTATGTGGATCCTGAGAAACTTAACAGGAACCCATGGGGGAGGGGAAGGAAAAAAAAAAAAAAAGAGGTTAGAGTGGGAGAGAGCCAAAGCATAAGAGACTCTTAAAAACTGAGAACAAACTGAGGGTTGATGGAGGGTGGGAGGGAGGGGAGGGTGGGTGATGGGTATTGAGGAGGGCACCTTTTGGGATGAGCACTGGGTGCTGTATGGAAACCAATTTGTCAATAAATTTCATATATATAAAAAAAATAAATAAAATAAAATAAAATTAAAATGTATTAGCTTAACAGTATATTAAAAATATTCAGATATTGAAAAATAAAATAAAATAAAATAAAACACAGATAGTTGGTGCCACCCTCAGAGCTCCTCATTCAGGTGGTTTGGACTGGAGCCCAGGGATCCGTGTGTCTGATTCCTCGGGGCTGCTACTTGGACGAACCACACTTTGAGACACCGTGCTCTCCAAACGCTGTAAGTTGTTGCTCCTGTTGGTGATGTTAAAACTCTTTTTTTTCCTCCATTTTGTCGGTCATGTTCCTCTGCTATGTTACTCTCTTCCTCACTGGACCACACTGCTTGTCTTATCTGCTTGAATCAGCCTCTCTTCACCTCTGGCCTCTGTGTGGATAATTGCACCTGCTCAGCAGGAAAGGCAAGCATTTTTTTTTTCATTTGAGAAATAAGGCAGCTGGAAATTTTAAGTGGCTTCCTCATGGTTGTGTAGCCAGTTATTGAGCCAGCCAGGATTTAGAGCGTGTTTGTTTCACTCAGCCTCACGCCCTCGTCAGGACAACACAGAGGTAGTCTTAGTTGAAGCTCTGAGAAGGGGCAGACTTCACAGAAAAGCACTCACTGAGGGGTGGAAATCAGACTTCTGTGACCCTCCTCTGCTTTTTTTCTCATTACGAGATAGTAATTAAACTATGACATTTAAGTGCAGGTGGAAGATGTCTCATAAAATCAGGCAGACTTCTGGAGTAGCAAGGTGACTGACCGGCATTCCATGACTTGGTCTCTCTGAGAGGTCCATAAAATATCTGCACAGCCTTAAATAGAAAACCTATAACATCAAAGAATGAACACCCAAAACAAGTTACTGGTAGAATCTGAGAGGAATTAACACTAACTTAAGATCTATAAACTGCAATAAAAAGCCATTAATCTGCAGTTTATATGGACGGCAGTGCTGCTCAAGAGAAAATCTTCTGCCTGGCATGAAGGACTGTTTGGGGATGCCTCTTCCCACCTCTGCAGTCTTCTGTCTATATAAGAAGTCCCATGGGTTGTATCGAGCAGAGACCCAGACAGTGGTCCTTCTGCTGCCTTATTAGCTCACTGAGATTAATCCTGTCCTGCCCTGTGTATCCTCCCATAAGTGCCTCTTCCCACATCCATTTCCTTCTTTTTTAAAAAAATTAATTTATTTATTTTGAGAGAGACAGAGACAATGTGAGTGGTGGAGGGGCAGAGAGAGAAAATCCCAAGAAGACTCATCACTGTCAGTGGAGAGCCCAATGTGTGGCTCAAACTCAAGAACCGCGAGATCATGACCTGAGCTGAAACCAAGAGTTAAGCCTTTAACTTACTGAGCCACCTAGCTCACCCCCACCCCCTGCCAGCATCCCTTCCAATAGAAGAATTTCCCATAACAGAACACAGTTAAGGGTTGAAGAGGGCAATCATTGAAGGCAGCAGCAGAATGGGCAGAAATGGGTCAGGACTGGAGAAGCCACGCAAGCAGTGCTCCTTTGGACATGGTGGGAGAAGAGTTCCTAGACACAGAAAACCACAACTAGATCATTCCCAGAAACACTCTTTTCTTTACAGTAAATAAAAAAGAGCATGCACCATGTGATGGTTAATTCGATGTGTTGACCTGACTGGGCTATGGGACTCCCAGGTAGCTGATAAAACATGACTCTTTGGTGTGTCTGCTTCCAGGGGAGATGAGCCGTGTGAATCTGTAGACTGAGTAGAGGAGATCTGCCCTCACCAGTGTGACCAGTTGTCATCCATTCCCTTGAGGGCCTGAATGAAACAAGAAGGTAGAGGAAGGGGGATACTTTACTCTTGGTTCTTCTTGAGCTGGGACATCAGTCTTCTCCTGACCTTGGACATGGAAACTCCTGGCATCTTGATTCCAGGACTTGAACTAGTGCCATCCCTCTTAAGCCTTACACCTTGTACCCTGGGGCTTAAGCCTTGGACCCTGGGGCTCCCCTGGTTCTCAGGCCTTCGGACTCATAGTGAAATATACTACCGGCTTTCCTGCTTCTCCAGCTTGTTTATGGCATATTTGCAGACATCGTGGGACTTAGCCTCCATTATCATGTGAGCCTATTCCCATTACAACTCTCCTCTTGTGTCTCTCTGTGTCTATCCTATTAGTTGTGTTGCTCTGGGACTGATGCACACCGGGTCCAGGATACTCTGGAATAGTTTTCAGAATACTCAGAAATATCCAGATTCAGAATATCCAGAAAACTCTGGATACTCCAGAACAGTTTTCACCCCAGTACAGTCTGACTCAGCGGTGTAGTTATCTAGTACCTCTCTAGTTTGATACCTGCCAAGAGGATTCGAAAAACAACTGAGGTACAGTGATAATAATTAAGAAGAAGCTTTATCTTTGTTTTCATCTTTCTCTCTCTCTCAATAAACATTATGCTTTGCTAGAAGGTAGCTCTTATTTCAAGGATAACTAATAGAATGGATAACTACAGTATCTGCAGCCTGAGAGGGAAATAGAGTGCAAAGTTAACATACTTCTGAGAAAGTATTTCAACAAACAGACATAAAATTTAGAATATATCGGTTCTTGTGTTCTCAATAAAATATAAGAGGATATGACCTCTAAGATATGAGAAACGAACAATGAATTGATAAGACTACAGTTTGAGATGAGAAAAAGCTTTGAGAGGCAAATATAAACAAAAAGGTGATAAAAATGATATGGTAGCTTATAATAAAATTAAAAATAAACGGGTGGAATAAAATATGTATGAGAACAAATAAGGACAAAGAGGCAATACAGAAAATTAAATTAGTGATGAGCAAGATGAACTTGAGATATTCCTTAAGGAAATGCAGAGGAAATGGAGAAAATGAAACATATTATTAAAAAGTTGAAATACTTCCTCCCTTGGCAGTATGACCAATAAGGTGCTCTGAGAACTTCACCCCACTTTCCCAAAAGTAGAATTATCTTTTGGATAGGACACATTTAAAAATGTATTTCTAGTTTCACAATTCTACCCAGCCCTTTAAGAGTAAGGGATATTCTTAGGAATGGCAAGTAATAGACAAGTCCAAGAGCCGGGTTGGTGACAATTGCCTGTAACAGCATTACCATCAGGATTCTTAGCCCTGAGTCAGCTGAGAGGCCCAGGTTTGAGCCCAGGGTCCTGCACTGAGTCCAGACATCCCACGTGCTAGACTCTGGCTCCCGGAAGAGGCAGAAGCGAACTTTCCCTGGAGGAAAATCATCCTGAATTGAGACCCACAGGCCTTTTTTTTTTTTAAAGGAGTTTTAAAATTTCACAAAATGAAATGTAATCGTCTAAAATTCAGCTGATGATTTCAACAGCACACACATACCCCTAAGAGATTAAAATTTTTAAAAAATGACTCCTATGTATCACTATACACTAAATAACAATAAAGGCAAGAAGAAGATCTTAAAAGCAGGCAAAGAGAAATGACAGACTTAAAATGAATGCAGGTGGACAGCAGACTCAAAAGCAGCAACAGAAGCCAGATGACAGTGAATTAATAGACTCGTGGTGTTTAGAGGAAATGACCGTCAAGTACAATTGCATGCCCAGCAAGATAACCTCTTAAGGGCAAATGAAAAATGAAGACATTGTAAGTGAAACAAAAATAAGAATTTGCCAAGTAATGGAACTTCTCTAAAGGAACTTCTATACATCAGTAAACTACCCAACAGAAGAGTGGGCCAAACCATGAATAGACTTTTTACAAATGAGAACACACAAATGGTATATAAACATGCTAAAAGATATTCAAAAGTACTATCAGAGGTATGTAAATTAATAGCACAATGAGACAGGTTTTTAAAACAATTATACTGACAAAAACTAGAAACTTCTGAAAGTATCAAGAGGTGTAGATCAGCTTGACTTTTTATAAATTGATAATGGGAATATAAATCTGTGAAAAGAGACTGAAAACAATTTGGTACTATTTTATAAACATGAATATTCACATTACCTATGACCTAGCTATTACACTCTTAGACAAAGCTCTAGGGAAACATGTGAAAGTGCATTGGAGAACACATCTACAAATTGTTCATTGCAGCTCTAATCTTAGAAACTAGAATCAATGTACTTTGCCTATTGTCAAGAGAATGGGTAAATAAAAAATGTATACACACAATAGGTTATATATAACCTATAACAATAATAACAATAGGTTATTATAGAGCAATGACAATAAACCCCAGCTACGTGTAACATGAAGAATTTTAGGAACATTACATTAAATGGTCAGGGAAAAATAAAAGTCATCCCAGAAATCTACAGGTTGATAGAATTTTTACAAATCTTAAAATTAAGCAAAATTAATCAGCAGACTGTCATGGATATGGATGTGTATACATATACGTATTGTATAACAATTTTAAAATGCAGAGGGATGACAAAAACTAAATGACACCAGCCCCTTCTTGGATAGAGATCCAGGAATGGTTAAGCAAGGAGCGCACAGAGTAAATTGGGATTGCAGTGTTGGTAATGTTTAGTTGTGAAGCAGCATGGTAAGATTGCTAATATTTTGTATTGTGCTTTATAACTTACATTTATGTCATCTATAGGGTTGTTTTTGCATGACAACTCTTATATTAAAATATAAAGAAAAAATAGGGGCACCTGGGTGGCTCAGTCTGTTAAGCATCCAACTTCAGCTCAGGTCATGATCTCATGGTTGGCAAGTTTGAGCCCTACATCGAGCTCTGTGCTGACAGCTCAGAACCTGGAACCTGCTTCAGATTCTGTGTCTCCTTCTCTCTCTGCTCCTCCCCCGCTCATGCTGTGTCTCTCTGTCTCTCAAAAATAAATTAATGTTAAAAAAAATTTTGTTAAAGAAAAAGTAAATATAAAAAGGAACAGTTGACAAATCTGTTTCATTTTAGATATAAATTACTGATAATTTGACTTCCTAAAGAACAGAAAAAAACAAATTGAAGTGAAGCAGTAGCCACAATAGAAAACAAAACAAAACAAAAGATCCAGAGCTGAAGAAAATCTGAGTCAGTTAAAATCATTGATAATAACATACTTTAATGTTTTTTTTTCTTAAAATGTGCCCCTGTCGGGGCGCCTGGGTGGCGCAGTCGGTCAAGCGTCCGACTTCAGCCAGGTCACGATCTCGCGGTCCGTGAGTTCGAGCCCCGCGTCAGGCTCTGGGCTGATGGCTCAGAGCCTGGAGCCTGTTTCCGATTCTGTGTCTCCCTCTCTCTCTGCCCCTCCCCCGTTCATGCTCTGTCTCTCTCTGTCCCAAAAATAAATAAACGTTAAAATGTGCCCCTGTAAAACATCATGGAAATGTGGCGACCCCTCTCCCAAAAAATAAAACAAAAACAAAAGTAAACAAAAATAAGAGATTTCTTGCCAAGAAAGAATTAAGATTCTGGAAAGAACACGACTTTTATTTACTTCTGTGTTAGTATAAAGCAAGGGACAAAGGGTTACATGTCTAGCCTGACAGTCCATGGAAGGAAGATGAATGAGTGAGAAGTATAACAGGTTTCTAACAAAGGAAGAAAGAAAGAGCAGGCTAGCTTCAGATTTATCCTTTCCAATTAATAAAGGTAGGAAGACAATGAAGCAAATTTGTTAACAGAATTAAAATTTTAATAGTGGAAAATGGAAGCAATTCAAATGACCAGTGATAGGAAAATTGTCAGATTTAGCTATATTCATACCAGGAATATTATCTATGCCCTGAAAATAAGATTACAACTTGACTAATACTCCTCAAACCTGTCAAGGTCATCAGAACAAGGAACATCTGAAAAACTGTCCAGCCTCAAGAAGAGCCTTACTCCCAAGCAATAATCAAAGATGTGAGAAAAGATTTTCAAACATAATTGTTTATTTCAATACTATTTATATTAGTGATAATGTGAAGCAAACTAAGTAGTAACAATAAAATATTGAAAAATTCTGGTACATGCCTACTATAAAAGCACTATTTGTGTTATTAATCAGATTTTAAGACATGAATTAAATGAGATAATAACATATCAAATAATAAAGCAGGTTACAAAATAGTATACAGTATAATTTCTGCATCAGTCTGTTCTCAGAATATGTGATAGGCCTATTTAAAGGTTTTTTTTTTCTCAATTAAGTCCTCATGATGACCTGGATACAGCAGGTAAGACCATAGTGGCCATTTGACTTAACTAAGCTCTCTGTTAGCCAGTGGTCTTCGGTATAGTTGGGTACAAATTTTGGCTACTCAAGGATAAAGGAAACTATTTAGAACAATTGGATTCACTCTATTAGAGAGTTGGAATTTTTAAATAAAGTCTTGAGCAATTTTTAGTAGATATGTAAGTCAAAAAAAAACAAAAAACAAAAAAACAAAACAAAAAAAACACCTGGAAAACAGTCTTGATGTGGAAGACACCCAAGTCATATTAGTAATAGAGCTCCAGATCATGAAGTCACAACATTTTGCTACTGAAACCTGTTGGGTAGACCTGCTTTAGAGTCTGGATGACTTTGCCATTCACAATCTATATTCCTGTCTCTATAAGGACAAATTACATTAGTATTTCTTGAGTCTACCTGCAAGATGTTGTTGGGTTTTTTTTTCCATGTATATCCTTATGCTAAATCTTACATTACCTGAGGTTATTTTTTTCTTTGTAACTGAAGAGCCCAACTGATGTGGTATTGTACTGCCCTGGTTTTGTTATTGTCTATTTTTGGTTGATAAATCTCTGTACACCGATGCACACACACATTGAAGATAAACTAAAATTTAACATACCAAAATCTTAACACATGTTAAGATTTCAAGTGCATATTGAGTGATACTGTGTGCCTCACAGCATCCAAAGCAGGGAGATACAGCATTGTGAACCAAACACCTGTCTTCCTGGAGCTTATATTACCATAGCATTCTGACAGTAATTGTTGTTGAATGTTGGGGTTATAGGAGACTTTTACTTGTCTTATAAAAATACACATTTTTCCAAATGTATATCCAAAATAACATTTTTATTTACTATAAATCAATGTTAGTTTAAAATACAAGAAATGGGTCTTCTCTGAGATTCTGATTTCTGCCTCTCAAGAGAAATGCACTAAGAGGAAACAAAAGCCAGAGAACTAACATGGGGTTTTTTTTTTTTTTGCATTTTGTTTTGTTTTGTTTTATTTTGTTTGTTTGTGTGTTTGATTTTTTCTTGGAATCAAGAAAGATTCTTTTATCTTAAGAAAAGATTTTATTCCTCTGATAGAAAAAAGGCAAGAGGAATAGTTTAATGAGAACAATGGCTTGGCTTCTGAGTTGTTCACTACATTTTGAGCCCTCTTACAGCCTATACATTTACAAAAACTAGCTATTTTTCAAAGCTTTGTCCTCTATTTTTCTTGCTACAAATTTGAGAGGCAGGCAGGGCAAATATCATCATTTTGAGTCTTCAGAGCCATCACAGGTTAAGAGAAGTTAAGTTACTTTCCCATAGTTGCACACTTTAAAAATGGCACAGCCCAGATCAGAACCTTTGTTTTCTTCCTGTAATTCTTTTTTTTTAAGCTTTATTTATTTTTGAGAGAGAGAGAGATACTGAGTGTGAGCGGGGGAGGAACACAGAGAGAGAGACACACACAGAGAGACAGAATCTGAAGCAGGCTCCAGACCCTGAGCTGTCAGCACAGAGCCTGACGCAGGGCTCGAACCCATGAACTGTGAGATCATGACCAAAGCTGAAGTTGGACGCTCAACTGACTGATCCACCCAGGCACCCCCTTTCTGTAATTCTTTTTCCACCACACCGCATACACACACCTTGTCCTACAACTGGACTTTGTTACTATTCATTTTGATTATACTGTTGCGGAGAAAATTACAGTCACATTGTTAGAAATTATGTTCTAATGGGTTTTTAGACACCAGGCAGGCTGAATGAATGAGTTTTTAGACTTCACTGAGTTATGGTGGAATAGAACAACAAGTACATTGAAAGGCCAGGCTTCCATACAGTGCAGCAGAATATAACTTCATTCTTTCTGTCTTTGTTCCTCTAAACCCATTATCTGGGCTCCAGTTTTTGCTTTCACTGCCCTTGAGCAGATGTAATAACTGTTCTACTCTCTTGGACGTTTAAAAAAAAAAAGTCCTCTAGTCCCATTAATCACAAGAAAAGGCTTCATTTCCATAATTAAAAAGCTAAATCCAGTGTAATCACAACTCTGAACTTCATGTTAAATATTCACCCCTCTCCAGTGGGATAATATTGCTTCAAGCTTGGCAGCCTTCAGTGAAGAAATAAGACGTGCACCATAAGTTTTCCAGGTCCTTGCCTTTTGCTACTTATGCTACCCTCCTTTACCCCATGGGGTATTCTCACTGGCGCCCAGCTTAGGTACATGTGGGGCAATATAGAGTAAAATGGAGACAGAAAAGATCTTACATGTGGTCTGATGTCAGGGTTCTCTGGGTTTAGCGGATGTTTAAACTGACTCTCCCGCATATACTTTAAGGATACCTTAGAGGTTCTCCATTGGAAATACCTGTAGCTCTCTCAGTGTGGACAACGGCCTCTCCTCCAGCCAGAGACTGATGTGGCCGCCGAAGATAGTCCTCTTTGAATCAGCATCTGAGATTATACCTCAGCTTCATTCTGCTGAGATAGCCTGTCCCTAGAAGGGATTCCTCTGGGATCATGTCCCCTTAAAATGACCTGCAGATCAAACCCCTCCTACATGGCTCTTCGCCTAGGCTTATCCAACACAAAGACACATTCTGTCTTGCTGCCAGTGGAAGTTTAGCTGAGGAGCCTTCCGTTTCCCTCTCCCACTAGCTCCCGCCGCAACTTTTGCCTCTGAAGTTCTGAGACATGAGACAAAAATCTGTCTCTTGTATTCCTCCCAAGTTCAAGCGATATACCTCAAGCTCCCTGAGGGATCCTCTTAAAACCCGTCTCACTTGAATTGAGAATGAAATAACCCTTTCCCCTTTCTCCATGGGGAGTGGGGTTAGGGGAAATACCACAACTCTCACAATTGGAACCCCCCCAAAATCCTCCCTAAGAACAATAATGACTTATCCTCTATGCCCGGAGGTAGGTGAGCTTCACAAAACTGTACATCACTTTTGCAAGTCTGTCATGAGTGATCATGGTGTAATTAATGGTCCCTTATTGTTTTCTTTTTGATTTGGGGACTATCATAAAACCTAGACAAAGATCTCTTCTTTCCTGATATTTATGAGCTGAACTGAAAAGTTCAAGTTGTAGCACCTATGGGTTCTACATCAGTTTTTAGAAACTATCCCAGGGAAATCAGTGACCTCCAAAACATCTCTGGGGATTGGAACTAGTCCTCAACAGTTTTGAAAACTCTCCAGCTGACTCTACCATGCGTTTAGAGGTGAGAACCGCTGCTATAAACTCTCAATTTGGGAAGCTACTTAGAGCCAATCTACATTCAATTTTTTTTTTAATCCACATATGAAGAAGGATAAGCTACTTCCTTCTTAAGTGATTCTGGTTCTTCTCTTGACTTCTCCAGGCCAGATATGGGGTCAAGGTTCAATAAAATACATAAGGGGGGATGGGCATAAAGAGGAGCCCAGCTACCTGGCTCCCGGTGCTTTTGTCTTTTCACCTGGAGATTTGCTTTTGACCCCTGCAGGAAGAGGGAGGGCAGATTAACTAAATTAATCTTCCTGAGTTTTTGCTAATGGAATATGAATGTCTTTAATATTTGAGCCATCAAAAGCATCTATGTGCTAGAGCCAGGTCATGACAACTCAAGAGAGGCAGCTGCTAAATTTTCAGGGAACATTTAGGAACTGGGAAGCCAGTTGCCATTGAAATTGACCCCGATGGGAATATTTACACCATAGAAATCAAATGCTACAAATCAGGTCTCCCTACCTTACCCTGAGAGAACCAGCTGACAAACATTTACCAGCAAAGCATGAGTTATTGGTATTGAAAAGGTGTTTCTCAGACTCTGTTCTTACTTTTGAAGTTTGAGGCAAGGGACAGGAGGCTCTGAAGCTGGAAGTTTCCTTTCCTCAACAAACCTGCTAGAAATTACTTCCTCAATACAATTTTATATAACTGGAACAGAGAGAAACATGACCCATTCTAATAAACTATGTACTTGCTCATGTAGATCTAGCAAAGTGTATTTATCATAATAAAGATAGAAATGTACTGTAGGTGTTTCTCAACTTATTAAAGTTAATTGGTGCCCTTGCAACAGTTCGGCTCTACTAATTAGTATCCACTTTCTGTTTATAAACCTTTGCATGAGGAAGCAGTGTTTTTGTTTTTCTAAATGCCATGTTTATTCCTTTAGTTGTTGATGTGGGGATATGTTCAGGTAATTTTAAAAATTGTTTGAGTAAATTATGGATAAATACCATCTCTCTCTGTAGAGTCAGAATTCATTTTAAGGGGAAAATATTTTACACGGGTTATATTACTTTGCAAGAACTTATCATCTTCACAAACACGAGATGACACACAAAGACTGTGATGGAAAACCCTGAGAGAGCTGATTTTTTTTTTAATTTACTATCTCAGTATTTCTCTTCCATGAAATAAACTAAAAACATGACCTTATCTTATATAACACAAATACTTGGGGCACCTGGGTGGCTCAGCTGGTTGAGCATCTGACTCTTGATTTTGGCTCAGGTCATGAACCCCAGGATCATGGGGTTGAGCCCTGCATTGAGCTCCACACACAGAAAGATTCTCTCTCTGTCTCTCATTCTCTCTCTCTCTCTCTCTCTCTGTCCTGCTATTCCCCCCTCCTGCCCTTCTCCCCTACTCGTGCTCTCTCTAAAAATAAAAAATAAAATAAAATAAAATAAAATAACACAAATACTCAACAAAACCAAAGAGCCAGGTAGTGTCAGCTATTTAATGTGTAACCAATGTTAACTGTTATATATACGAGTGGTAGATACTAGATAGATAGATGATAGATAGATAGATAGATAGATGCCCTGACCATAACTTTATTAAACTTGAAAGCTATATAACTCCTGTGATTTCTCACATCCAGCAAACTTCAAGCAGCTGCTGTGCCCATGTCTTTCTGCCCACATCTTCCACTCTGCCTGACAAACCTACGCCTTCTGTCTCTACATGTCCCATATGTTCAGTTTTCAAAGGACTAGCCAATGATCCCCATTTTACTGGCCCCTTCTTCCTGACTAGTGCTCCGTGGCTCATAACTTGATTTTACTGTACCTCCACGTCTTTTATTCCACTTTCCAAGCCCAATTAAAATGTATGTTTTGTGCGTCATCTCCCATCCCTTCAAAGACTGATGCTGTGGTGCCTACATTTATACTTCCTGGAATAGTCAATGTCTAATCCCAACTACGCATCTAATGACTAAGAACTTTTTAAATGTTGATTTAGTTATTTTGAGAGAAAGGAGAGGGAGAGAGAGTATCCCAAGCAGGCTCCATGCTGTCAGCACAGAGCCCGATGTGGGGCTTGAGCCTACAAATTGTGAGATCATGACCCACGCCTAAATCAAGAGTTGGACACCTAACCGACCGAGCCACCCAGGCACTCCAAGACTGAAAATTCCAAACAAAGTCATAGGAGAATGTTGGAGCAGTTTGAGGGCAAGTAGAGCACCACCCATAACATCATATCCAGTGTGGAGAGAGGCCTCTCACATTTCTCTACGGAAAATCCCTGGTAAACAATACAGCTGGGATGGCAGGATCTTTGGTAAGATTATTTCTGGCAAAGGTTTTTCTGGTTTATGTAAACCTCATCTGTAGCAGTATATTCAGCTCTTGAGCTTGACAATTGACTGTAGAGAGAAGCTGGGATCACATTAGTTACCTCACCCAGTCCTCACTCAGTACATGCATCAAACTGTGCTTAGAAACCTCTTAGAGGTTTTGGTATTGTTGTTTTTCTTTCTTTTCTTTTTAAAAAAAATTTTTTTTTTCAACGTTTATTTATTTTTGGGACAGAGAGAGACAGAGCATGAACGGGGGAGGGGCAGAGAGAGAGGGAGACACAGAATCGGAAACAGGCTCCAGGCTCTGAGCCATCAGCCCAGAGCCCGACGCGGGGCTCGAACTCACGGACCGCGAGATCGTGACCTGGCTGAAGCCGGACGCTTAACCGACTGCGCCACCCAGGCGCCCCATTCTTTTCTTTTTTAATTGTGCTTTCAGCTGATGTGATATCCAATCCCATTTGATTTAGGGACACCCATTAATAATATGAGAAAATTATTAAGTTATAGTAAGTGAATTAGTAAAAACAATGTTGATAAGTGTTCTTTGTGATATACAGAGGGAGCAAATGTTAGATCTGGTTGGTGATGGTGAGTGATGTGTGCTCTCTCTACTTTGTTTCTAAATGTTAACACAGAATGCATGCATATGCATCATGTTTGTTTAAAATATGTTTATTGGAGAGAAATTCATGATCATGGGCTCTTCATAACCCATTTAGCTAACAGGACTTATAAAATGAGTCAAAATTGTTCATACAAGGGACAAGCTGAGCTTTACAAATCAGCAGAACTTTTGACTTTTGGACTTTTTCCAATCAGCTCATTAATACCTGTTATTCTTTTAACAAAGGACCAGTTATTTTGTTCTCTATTTAGGGCAGCTAATGTCCAGTAATAATCCCACAGAGAGTCAAATAATAAACACCACATTCATACTGAGCAATGAGGGTCTATCCTGAGTGCTAGAAGGAATTGAGTTCCTATTACTCCTTCCCCAGTCCCCCAAAAGGAACAGTGGGTGCTGTAAGAAATTAAATCAAATAGAGGATTTCCATTCTCAGTAAGTTAGTAAGCATCACAAGCAATACTTCAAAATATAAACCAAGAAAGAGTTAATCTTCCCTTCCCTTTACATTCCCCATTTCCCAATTACCTGGATGCAGGGTTTAGTTCCAAATAGGTTTCCTCCTCCTCCTCCTCCTCCTCCTCCTCCTCCTCCTCCTCCTCTTCCTTCCTCTTCTTCTTCTTCTTCTTCTTCTTCTTCTTCTTCGCCTGTGCAACTGCCACCTAGTTATCTTTGTGGAACTCATTTCATTGTTTCTCTTTAAAAAAATTTCAACCATGATGTTCCATCTGCTATCACTGAACTAGAATGTCCCTAAAATGTAAAGGGAGTCCCCCTGGTAAATGCCTCAAAGAATCATTCACCTAACAAACAGAAAATCACGAAATGGGTTTTCACTTCTTTCAATTAGCAACAGCAACAGCAACAACAACAAAGGAAGAAGAGAGACAGGAAAGGGAGACAAGACTTACTCAGCTTGCATTGTAGTCATGTCTAATTCCTCTTATTCTTTATCCTTCGAGTGAAAGTGGCTGTTGAAGGAGCCCTAAGACTTTAAACTGCAAGGCAGAATAGCCTGAAGATTTTGTGGGGTAGGAGTTGGACAGAGAAGAACATAGGGGAGCTGTCACTTTTCTGTTTCTTTTAATGAAGGGTCTCAGAGTACTTAAAAGCTCCCCCCTTTCCAGTATTTCCTCATACAATGTTTGTAACTAGGGTGTTTTGCCTGCCAATATGTTTGACAGAAAAGCAAGTGTTCCCTCCCTCTTTTGTAGGAAAGCAGTAGAACAATTTGGAATGCTTCAGCTATGTAGGAGACTAGACCATTTATTCATCAAGTCCATATGAAGTGCCTACTATGTGCCCAAGCCTGTGCTAAGCACTGGGTAAATTAAGGTATATATAGTCCCTGACAGTTGAGTTTCCTGCCTGGTGGAAGTGACAAATATCAATAAATAATGATACAAACGAATGCACAATTACCACTATGGGGGCGCCTGGGTGGCTCAGTCAGTTAAGCAGCCGACTTCGGCTCAGGTCACGATCTCGCGGTCCGTGAGTTCGAGCCCCGCGTCGGGCTCTGTGCTGACAGCTCGGAGCCTGGAACCTGTTTTGGATTCTGTGTCTCCCTCTCTCTCTGCCCCTCCCCTGTTCATGCTCTGTCTCTCTCTGTCTCAAAAATAAATAAACTTTAAAAAAAAAAAACAATTACCACTATGACTTAGATTGTGGGGAAGTGGTACGCGATGTATGAGAACTTATAAAAGGATTTGTTCTAATGATGTGTGCCAACATGAAACTGGGATGCTTGATATGAGATCTGAAGAGTCAGGGAGGGATTACTACATTTCAGTGGGAGTTAAGAGCTTTAATTAAAGCCAAAGGAAAAACCTCTGTACCTAGTGCAAAAACCCTGGAAGGAGCATCCCAAGCACTGGGGGCTAGAAGACAGCCATCCTTGCTGAGGCACGAAGGGGTGACAAAGGTCCATATTTTGTCATGTAAACAAATGTTAAAGAGTTCTGTTTTTGTAATTTTCATTTTGAAATAATTTTAGGTTAAGAGAAGAGTTTTTAATATAGAGAGTTTCCATATTCCCTTTGTTCAGGCTTCCATAACATTAACATCGTATATCGCCCAAACTAAGAATTTAACATCGGTACGATATGATTAACTAAACTACAGACTTTATTCAGATTTTACCAATTTTTCCACTAATTCCCTCTATTTCAGGATGCTGGGTTGCATTTAATCATCATGTATACTTAGTATCTTCTGATCTGTGACATTTGCTTAGTTTTTCTTCTTCTTTCATGATACTGACACCTTTAAAGAGTACTAGTCAGGTATCTTGCAGAGTTCCTTTCATTTAGTTTGTCTCATGGGAATTAGCTTATGGATTTGGGAGAAATATACTACAGGGTTGAAGTGTGCTTATCATTATATTTTATCAGGAAGTACATGATATCAATAGGACTTAGTACTGATGATATTAACTTTGATCATTTTGTTAATGTATCTGAGATGTCTCTACTAGATTTCTTTTTTTCTTTTCCATACTCTATTCATTAAAAGTGAGTCACTAAGTCCAGACAAGGGAAGGAGAATGAACCTCCATCTCCTGAGGACATGCATATCAAATAATTTGTGGTCCTCTATTAGAACCACCGTGACAATGAATATGTATTTGTGGGAGATATTTTGAAGCTGTGCAAGTTTCCTGTGTTTCATGAAGTTTCACCCACAAATTTCACCATGCATTAGTGGATCATGCCTGGAGCAGTCATCACTGCGATGAATTTTTACTTACCTCATTTTTTTCTATATTTAATATTTGGAATTCTTCAGTAAAGAAGATTTGCTCCTTATCCATTTATTCAATTATTTACTTATATCTGTATAGACTCAAATATATGTATTTAAAATAGAAATATCCGTAATTACATTTAGAGATTTCATCAGCTCTCTCTCAAAAATTGGCAAATCAAGAAAACAGACAATTAGTAAAAATAAAGATCTAGGGAACAATAATAGGCTGTCAAGCAAACTGACCTGAAAGTTGTAAAATATTGCACTCATCTTTTTTACAAGTGCACACAAAAAATTTACTAAGATATATCATGATCTTGGCCATAAAACAAAGTTTAGTGAATAAGGAGTGACTGAAACAATACAAAGTGTGTTTTTTGACTACAAGATAATTAAAAGTTGATAACAGAAAGATACCTGGGATCTACCAAATAATTTAGAAACTAAGCAACACATTTTATTTACCTTATAGGTAAAAGAAGAAATCAAAAGTTATAATAAAAAGATTTAGAATCCAATAAAAATCACATAACATCTCAAAATATTTGAATGTAGCTAAAGCAGTGCTTCTATCCAGTGAAACTTGAGAAAAATCCACTTTCACACCAATCTCCACATTAAGCATAAGATGATACCAAAGGAATCTGAAGGCTGTAGTGTGCTGAAAGTAATCATAACAGCAAGACCCAAAACAGCTCAACATTTGCCTAAATTAATTCAACCCTCCACAGTGAAGGTCTAGCATCAGAAGCAGCATGTGAATCTCAGGCATACATATTAATTATCTCAGGAACCAGTCAAAAGTTGTGAAACATCAAAACAATGCAGATAGAAAACCATCCATGGTCAAGAGACAAAGCAGTCAACACAACCAGACTAAGAAATGATCAAGATTTTGGAATTTTAGGAAGGCATTAAAAAATATCTATGATTAATGTGGTCAAGTCTCTAGTGGAGGAAATTGACAAAATACTGTAACATGAAGCATATTTAAATATTTGGGAAAAGGTATTGTACATATTTTAACATTTACAGAAATACAAACTTGTATTTTGTGTATTTTGCATATTTATTTCAATTTTTACATAATTGTTTTATCATGCTGTTTATGCTGTGCTGTTGATTGAAGAGATTTTTGAAATTATTACCACGTGGAATTTTCTCTCTCTAATTCTCGCTCTCACTGTGTCTCTATCGCCTCTTTACCCAGGCTACAGACTCCTGTCTCTCCCATCGACCATCAATAAGGAGTGTAGCCAGGTGCTCCAGGAGATCATAATTTACTTGATACTGAATTTCATTTCAGTGAATAGAGTGAGATGGTGTTTTGGAAGAATAAATATAATAAAGCAAATGTGGAACTAAAGCAAGTTTCTTTCTAAGAAATTACTTATTTTAATACTTATACTTGCTCAGAATTAAATGTAATTAAGAAAGAATACCCTACCATGCCACAAAAAGAAAGAAAGAAAGAAAGAAAGAAAAGAAAAGAAAAGAAAAGAAATCAGTCAGTATTGTGGTAGAGCTTTTTAGGCATTTTCCCCTGCAGTTATAAAAACATATATGGGGGCCTGAGTGGCTCAGTTTGTTGAGCATACGACTTGATTTTGGCTCAGGTCACGATCCCAGAGTTGTGGGATCAAGCCCTGTGTCAGTCTTCGGGTGGGGCCTGGAACCTGCTTGGGATTCTCAATCTCTCTCTCTCTCTCCCTTGCCCCTCTCCCCTGCTCACTCTCTCTCTCTCTCTCAATCTCTCTCTGGAAAAAAAATTTTTTTCATAAAATCCAAAACCACGTATAGAACACTTTGTAAAAACAAAACCAAATATATGTATTATTGGTTTTTTCCTGTTTTACTGTGATATTCATTTTGATTATTATTTTTTACTGAAAGTCTTTAATTCATTTGTTTTTACTGTTTGCCTTAGTTTCCTCCATTATTATTATCTTTTTAATTTTATGTTACTAAAAATACTTTTGTGTTATGATGAAGATATGTTAAAAATGATCCACTTGAGATGTCATTATATACCACAGATAGGTACCACATTCTCATTTATCTGGCTACTTTTGCTCAGAATTGGATTTGGGACATTCAGTAATGTCAACATTGTATGCACCAGAGTTTGTTCTTCTTATTTCTGAGTAGGAGTCCATTATTGAATAGTCCACAGTTTTTTAACCTTACATTTAATAGTTTAGGAAACATTTTTGAAAGAGGAAGATGGGCAAAGAGTCACTGCTACTTGGACACTTGCTTTCCAAGCACTGTGCTCAGTTTATATGCACTATGTGAGGGGCGCCTGGGTGCCTCAGTCGGTTGAGCATCCGACTTCGGCTCAGGTCATGATCTCACAGTCTGTGAGTTCGAGCCCCGCGTCGGGTTCTGTGCTGACAGCTCGGAGCCTGGAGCCTGCTTCTGATCCTGTGTCTCCCTCTCTCTCTGCCCCTCCTCCACTCATGCTCTGTCTCTCTCACTCTCAAAAATGAATAAATGTTAAAAAAAATTTTATATGCACTATGCCAGTCAATCCTCATAGGGAACCTATAAAATAGGCACTCTTGTTATCCCATATTTACAAATGAAATAACTGAGGCACAGGGCATGTAAAATACTTGTTCAATATCATATTGCTAATAAGCATCTGATCCTGGATTTCAACATTTACTATATTTATTCAGTACCCCCAATCTTGACAACCGTAGAACATTCCCTTGTCGTCTACCTCCAAAAGTGTGAAAAACTATTGCCTTCAACATTAACCGGTATTGTGGCAACAAATGATTTTTGTAAATTTTCTAACTGCTATATTTGTAAAGTCAAACTTTACATGGATAGCAGAAATCATAATTTCAATCTGTGGAGTAAAGCCAGATTTTTCAAACGTATCCAAAACCACTTTGAAATTATTTGATGTCATTTTCAGAGAACTTTATTCTCCCTTTCTTCTGTTTTCCTTTTCTCTTTTAACTGTATCAGGTGCTCCCTGATTCTTACAACTTGGAATTTCTATAAAATTCCAGAGGCAGAGGAATCCACAGTTGGTTCAATATTGGTATCTAAGCTAGGATTGCCAGAGTTAGTAAGTAAAAAATCTAAGAATACCCAGTTACATTAGAGCTTCAGGTAAACAGTGAAGTCTTTTAAAATGTACTTATGCCCCTGTGAAGTTTGGGGGACAATTTATTAAAAAAATTGTTCATCTTAAATTCAAATTTAACTGGTGTCGTATTTTATGTGACACGTCTAATCTAAACTAAAGCAATATAGTTTTTGAAATTTTCCTCCCTGGTAAGAGATAATCCTGTGTATCCCAGGCAAATAAAGACACAAGACATTATCACAAATGTTGCTTATTGGATTTGTTTGTATAAAAAGAACATCTAAAGTCTGTAATTAAAAATGCTTTCTTCCCTTCTCCAGAAACCCTCCATACTAAACCCCTCTCCAGTAGTTTAAGGGAAAAAAAAACAAAACAAAATAAAACAAGGCATCGATAGCATGAATTAGAATTAGGTACTTTAAAATAAACAGGGTCCACTTTTTGTCCAAGGGTGCCCTCGTGGAAGTTAGAACTCATAAATAGGGACCAACATTCCTTAAATGAATATAATTAGCTGGGGAGATACCCTCTTCTCTCATTTCTGTTCCGCTCCCCTTGCCCACGGTCCTGCAGTCTTGAAACAAATCTGGAGACAGCAGCTTCGCAAATCCGATGAAACTGCTTGCAGGCAGCTATCATGAACCACCCAGAGTAGGGAATTCCTTTTCTTTTTCCAAGTATAAAACTTATGAAGACGTTAGAGGAAGGCAGTTTGAGACTCTGTTACCTTCATCTTTGGCTTAGAGGTAGGTTAAAGACCTAGAGAGTCCTCAGCTCCTATCACTGGCCCCAAGCCCTGGTCTGCCGGAATCCTGATGCGGCTCTCCTGGATGGCACCGTTATTCAAAGTTAGCATGCCGTTTGATGCAGTCTATTTAAAACTTTATTAGGAGCTTGGATTCTTCCTCCCCTATAATTTAGAAGGCAGAACAGAGAGGCAGTTTGCTCTTAAAACAATGCAATTGTGAGCTCCTGAGCTGCTGTCAGATTGACTTCCCTTCCATGGAAAGTAACTCCCTTGATGCGTGCCAGTGATCTGTGTACCCCTAGATTAAATGAGAGAGGGTTCACAGAGCTCGTGCTAAATTTTGGACCTTGGAAGATGGTGAAGGGACTATATTGAAAGAAACAGAAGGAACTCAATCAGCAGGCAGGAGACTTGAGTCCAGTTACCTTTTGCTCAGTCCTGCCACCTATTAGTTGTGTGACCTTAGGTAAATTGCTTATCATCTTTGAGCTGCAGTATCCTCTTAAATAAAATACTGAGACTTGCCTAGATTATCGTAACAATCCTTTTGAAACTAGAGGTTTATGCCATTTTACATTAGTTTTTTGTTTCCCTTGAGATTCTTGTGTTTTGTTCAGTTTTTCCAGCTACGCCACTGCTTGAGCACAATAGCCATACATCACAGGGCTCACTGGCTGTCTAACAACTCTTTTAGAAACCTTTATGTAACAAACCAGGAAAAGAAATATCAAGGGCTTCCGCCTAAAGGTCCTCTGGGAAAAAAGGTAACAATGTATAATTCTTAAAAGACAAAAACAACCAAATCATGGAAGTATAAGTGAGGAAGGGAAGAAAGGGGAAATGTAGCAGAGGGGCATAGTCAGATAATTGGAGAAAAAGATGAGTAGGAGGAAAACAGAGCAGCAGGATGGCGGTACAGGGTTCAAATGAGATGCTGCTGTTTTGGGGCAGTGGTAACGATATGATACAGGAAGGAAGTGAAAGAGATGGTCCCACGAAGGAAGGGACAAGTTCAGGCTGCAGAAGTAAAGCCATTGATTCTGCTGTTGAGCTGAGGAGCTATAAACTTTCTCTAAATATTCCTGAGAAATAAATAAAGCATGTAGAATCACGTATACAACTACCAATTTCTATCCTTGGATTGTTGGGCTATATGACAGAAGGGGAGCAGCAAGGCAAGGTAATGAGTGGGCTGGAGTAATTGGGTAGCAGTTCGTGTTATAGAGTGGAAGAAATTAGTCATGTGGGAGTGGGGATACGGAGGAAATGATGGGGAAGAATAGTGGTGATGTGTGTCTATCCTCCCTGGGAACTCTGAGACTCAAACAGCAACCTTCTCAGAAACCCTTGACAGTGTTGGAGAGAGCCCTAGACGTTGAACACTTACGGAAAGGTGGAAATTGCTTGAAATTCTTCAGTGACAGAACAGAAAGAATATTCAATTTGACAGATGACTTGAGTTAGGCTTCATGGATATTTTTTTCCCTTGGACAGCTGATGGATAGCTGCTCCCTCAAGCTGTATAAAGAACTAGGTTTCCCCTGAGCTGCAGAGGCAGCTGGTACCATGAGGCTAAGTCTCTTCTCAAGATAGATGCAAGTTTCACAGGAAGAATATACAGATTATGTGTTTTTCTCTTTCCTTTCACCCGTTATACGTATTTTATAATTTCTTCATTCACCTGGATGTAAAGAATGGTGCATATTCTCATCTGATCAAGAGAAAGGAGATGGAATGGGTGTATGTCTTTGACTCTTACCAACTGATGTCAAGTGTAGTTCCTGTTTTCTTAATAGAAATTAAAACACGAAGACATAAAGTGGAAAAGAGCCTTACGATGTGCATGATTATAGAGTGGATGGACACAGCATAATAAATGATGAAGAAGGATAATTTTTTCTAAGCAGCACTGTCACATAGGTCAATAAGATAAATATCCCTAACTCCATGAACTTTTTAAAGTTGGACTCCTTCACTAGCCCATTGGGTGTATAAATGGAGGATTCAGAGAGGAGGTTCTGTACTCCTGGCTCTGTGGACACCATGTTAGACTGGAGAAGGACTTTGTCACAGCGGTAGCCAGCCCTCTCATCCTAGAATTCAGATATCTCTTGTTTCTGTTTAATTTAGCTTTCAAAGTGGACAGCTAGTCTGCCATAGAAAGCCAGGCTGTAAGTATTTACTGAACACCTACTTTGTGAAAGGTCTGTACTGAATACAGAGAAGACAAAGGTGGAAAGAAAATCTCTGCCTTAAGTTTTCATTCTAGCACTAAATAAGGTAAAACATTTAACAAAGATAATTTATTGCAAAATATGTCAAAGAAAGCCCAGAAAAATAATGGAAGAAATGTTGAAAAATGGGGAAAAGATAAAAAATGTATAGAAAAAAACATGTCTTGTAGATAGATAGATAGATAGATGATAGATAAGTGTGATGTATGTACATACATACATATTATAATAACATGCTAGCATTTTTATCGATTGGATTGGTAAAAACTGAAAACATGCAGATTAGTGAGTGTAAGAAAAATAAATCCTCATATGTACTGCTGGTGAATTTGGGAGGGGAGCTTGTGAAACTTTATTTAAATTTTAAATGTATGTACAGTTGACAATTCCTTTTTGCTAAATCTCCTATAATTGTTATAGAAGTATTCTGTAAAAGAGCATAAATACTCATCATCAAATTGCCTGTCCTAGTAAAACATTGGAACAATTCAAAAGTGTGTGTGTGTGTGTGTGTGTGTGTGTGTATACTGGTCACATTAAAATGTGTGTGTGCATGTGCATGCACATGCGTTTGCATACTTTGGGGAGAAAACAAAAGGGGGATCGTGCAAAAGAAGGATTGGACGTGAGCTCTGTGGAATATCACCTGGTTCTTTTCTGGATATACTAATTCTGTGTTATTAGATGCATAGAAAAATCATCTGAACAATAATAACTTAGTAGTTATTACTTTGGAGGGGGACTTGTAGGCAAGTTAGTGTTCTTTCCATTTTCTTTTTACACATCTCTATGCAGTTTGAATTTTTTCAGCAGTAGGTGGTATTTCCGTAATTTACAAATCAGTAAGAAAAATTGAGAATTATCACAAAGCATCACATGGCTAATATTCAGGTGAATTATAGAAACAGTAAAAGTGATATAGAGATTCAGAAAAGATAGAATTCCCACCTGGCTTAAGCATGAGCATTGGCAGTAGGGGTCACATTTAAGTTAGGTCTCGGAGGATACTGCATTAGAATCCATGGAATCTGGGCATTGACGTCATCTGAGTTGCCAGCCCCGTGCAAGTTGCCGAGCACGGTGGAAATAACACAGACATCATATTTCTGAGCTGTGTGTTCAGAACATGGGGCTTTTACTTACTGAAGGAATTTGCCCCCCCCCCAATCTTTGTGTATCTCAGTTTAAAATAAAGGGCATTAGGGGACACATGGGTGGCTCAGTCGGTTAGGTGTCCGACTTCAGCTCAGGTCATGATCTCACAGTTCGTGGGTTCGAGCTGCATGTCAGGCTCTGTGCGGCCAGCTCAGAGCCTGGAGCCTGCTTCAGAATCTATGTCTCCCTCTCCTCCTCCTCCACTCACACTGTGTGTGTCTCTCTCTCTCAAAAATAAACATTAAATTTTTTTTAGAAAATTAAAAAATAAAATAAATAAAGGGCATTAGACAGATCTCTCTCAAGACCCTTCGAGTTCAAGAAGTAAGTGGTATTTGAGGAAGAATGAGCATTTCTGGGGAAGAGGAACAAGAAGGTGGAAAGATGCAGCCTTAGTTCTGAAAGGAGGTAGTAAAGCATTTTCCCCCACAGAAAAAAATTTGATAGAGAAGGATAATGGCAAATATAGCTGAAAAAGTTAGTGTGAATCAGATTGTAGTTGGCTTTGAAAGTCAGGCTAGAGAAGATGAGTTTTTTTTCTAATTTAATCACTGGTGATTCCAGAGTAAGAGGCTTATAGAACTGTAATCTGGTAGTGATATGAAGAGTAAGGGACTAGAGGTAGTGGGGAAGGTTATTTGGAGATCCTGTCAATAGAAAAGGTAATACAAAAATGCTGATTCGAAGGGGCACATTCACCCTAATGTTGATAGTAGCACTAGGGGTGGTGTTTATGTATATATATATATATATATATATATATATATATATATATACCCACACGATGGAATACCACTGGGCAATCAAAAAGAATGAAATCCTGCCATTTGCAACAATGTGGATGGAATTAGAGTATATTGTGCTAAGTGAAATGAGTCAGAGAATGACAAATATGTGATTTCACTCATATGTGGAATTTAAGAAACACAGCAGATGAACATAGGGAAAGGGAAGGAAAAATAAGATAAAAACAGAAAGGGAGGCAAACCATAAGAGACTCTTAAATACAGAGAACAAACTGAGGGTTGCTGGAGGGGAGGTGGGTAGGGGGATGTGCTAAACGGGTGATGGGCCTTAAGGAGGGCACTTGTTGGGTTGAGCACTGGGTGTTATGTGTAAGTGGTGATTCACTGGTTTCTACTCCTGAAACAATACTACATTGTATGTTAACTAACTTGAATTTAAATAAATAAATTAAAAAAGAAGAGAAAAGAAAAGGTGATATAAAAATAACCTGCATTGCATATTGGCCATGGGTATAGAAAAAAGAGAAATAGTGGACCTGGTGTTAGAATAGATAATGGAGGTCTTGGGGTTGGAAGATGTAATTTTGTTGCCAGTATTTCAGTTTGAGGAATAAAATGTTAAACAGAAATGTGACGGTCACCATAGGATCCTGTTGTGGGGAAAAAAAAGAAAAGGGATTAAAATTTAAGCCCTGAATAATATTTATTAGTGCCTTGGTCACTGATTTATAAACTATAGGGGGTACATTAAAAAATCCATATTCTTGCCTGTAAATGGAAATGGGATGATCTGCCCAACAGTAGCCAACACAAACACAGCGCATTAAAAACTAAAAACCACAAAGGGGGCGTGTGGCACACAGGAAAGGTCACAAGGGGCTCCTCACTCCCATGTTTCAACTGTGCAATTTTTGTTCCAACGAATGAAATGCTGGGAGGTTTCAATTTTAGCAATTTTATGGCACAGACTTCTTTTGTAAAGAAAAAATATTTATTTAGTAAATGTTTATTTATTTTAAGACAGAGAGAATGTGCATGCATGCAAGTGGGGGGAGGGGCAGAGAGAGATGGGACCGATGCAGGGCTTGATGTCATGACCTTGAGATCGCGACCTGAGCCGAAATCAAGAGTCAGACGCTTAACCGACTGAGCCACCCAAAATATCCTTTTATTCTTGTACCTCCTTCCTTATTTACATAGCGCTTGTAAACACTTAGACTCCATTGAATATGTTCAACCCCTTGAGTTAAGGATGCTACATGTCACGACATTGTTTTGCATGAGGAGACTTTAGCTCAGAGAGCCTGTGGTGATTTCCCCAAAAGCCAGTGGGGACTAGTGGTGAGTCTGGTGTGAGTTCCTGCCTCTTTCAGTTTAGTTACCCTGAGAACAATATGTCCGTCCCAAGGTGCTACCAATGAGTAGCCTCTCATACATCCTTACACAGAACGTCTCAGAATAAACACACGTGGTTTCTAGAAAAAAGTAATTTATTTATGATCGCTTTAGAAGGCTCATAATGCAACTAACTGTATATCAAGGAATAACACTGCTGCACATGTCCATCACTGCAGATGGAGTCTCTTGGAAGATAAATTCTTCCCTCCAGTGTGCCCAGCAGGGACAGCTATCTGGCAGTCATGACAGGAAGTCTGGCAGCTTTTGTAGGCTGTAACTACAAAATGGGCGTGTCCTCACCATTCTTCCTCGTCTTCTTTATCTTCCATATCTCTGGAGCCTAGGATCATTTTTTCCTTTCAAGCTAAGAAAGAGTATATTACTTCTTTTCCATTTGGATCTATACGACGCAACAATGTCTTGATATCACAACCACAGTTGTTTTTTCTACTGTGACTCTACCAAAAATTAACCATGAAGGATTGCCATATTAGGAAAAGTATCCTTTTTGCACCTCCTGAGGATGGGTGTAACCCGTGTGAGATTCCACTGGAGTGATTTCTGGATGTGTCTTAGGAACTTAATGAGGAATAGTCAAAACTTCAGTTATTTTGAAAGTTATGTTGAATCCTGTGTTTGAGTATAGTAGGCTATGAGGTAGAGGTGGAATCTTCTGTGGTAAAGTCTTTATTTATCATTTGTACTGATTTGGATCAGCCGAGAAGCAGATGCCAGTATGGGGTTTAGATGTGTATGAAAGAGATTTATTTTCTAGAGGTGAACAGGAGAAGGCAAGAAGATTCTTGAGACAGCAGTACAGATCTAACATCTTGGAAGGTGAGAGGCAAGAAAGGTTCAGCCAGGTCAATGCAGAATCCTCAAGGCAAAGCCACTAGTTCGAGTATTCCTACGTCTCAGCAGCTTAATCCGCTTTGGCACCTTTCCCAGGCTCAGCCTATGGGAAGCATGGCCTGTGTGGATCCAGAGGGACAAAAGCTACGGTCACCAGTCAACTGTGCTTTGATGTGCTCATCAAAGCAGATCTGAGATGGGTGCTACACATTGGTGCTCCTTATTCCCCTGAAAAATGTTTCTCTAGAACAGCTTTGGTGCCTTAATAGTATTAAATGTTCTCAGTCTGACTTGCCATTAGATTCAGGTGAACCATTATGAAGTCAAAGCTACTGAACATGGGGCACCTGGGTTGCTCAGTCGGTTGGACATCCAACTTTGTCTCAGGTCATAATCTCTCACTTCTGTTTATCCAAGCCCCGCGACGGGCTCTGCGCTAACAGCTCAGAGCCTGGAGCCTGCTTTGGATTCTGTGTCTCCCTCTGTTTCTGCCCCTCCCCCACTTGCACTCTGTCTCTCTCTCTCTCTCTCTCTCTCTCTCTCAAAAATAAATAAACATTAAAAAAAATACCGAACATGAAGTGCTTTTCAAAAACTACTTATCCATGATTATAATGCATGTATTGATTGGATTTATTAAATTTGTTGATTAAATGTATTTAGTTTATTCACAGGGGTGTATAAAGACAGATAGATCTCTATATTAATATAAACTATATCCCTAGCGTATTAAATATTTTGTGCATCTCTTCTATTCAAATTTAGACTTTGGTGAGTAAGTTACATTGACAAATCATATTGATGTGTCTATAGTAACAGGACTAATCAGTGGCTCTTAGAGGAAAGGCTTCTGAAGATCAATGACATAACGATTAGTATTTCCTGCAGTGTGTATTAAGAATTTCAGGGGCGCCTGGGTGGCTCAGTCGGTTGAGCGTCCGACTTCGGCTCAGGTCACGATCTCGCGGTCCATGAGTTCGAGCCCCACGTCGGGCTCTGGGCTGATGGCTCAGAGCCTGGAGCCTGCTTCCGATTCTGTGTCTCCCTCTCTCTCTGACCCTCCCCCATTCATGCTCTGTCTCTCTCTGTCTCAAAAATAAATAAACTTAAAATTAAAAAAAAAATTAAAAAAAAAAAAGAATTTCATAAATGAATCTTAAAAGCAATAGAATCTTCTAAGTTAAGTTTCTACTTGAGGAATTTGTGAGTCTTGATCAAAGAGGGATGCCTGGGTACTGAAGGACCTTAAGTTTTAAATAAAGCTTGGACAAGAAGTCAGGGGCACGTGTATTTATACTTACATGAAATTAACACAGTCACCGTGAACTGGATTTATTCTTAACAAAAGAATGAAAAGGAACATGGCACAAAAGCACGGAAGACCTGAGTTTGGGTATTAGTTCTGCCATGTCCTAGTAATGAGTGGTCTTAGGTAGTCATTTTAAACTTTCTAATCTTCGGTTTCATCATTTAGGAAATAGAATTTCTCAAATGCCTTCTTTATATAGTTTCTAGGAAGGTTAAATGGGCTATGAAATGACACTGGAGTGACACTAGATGTTTCTGTGAAAACACTAAAGGCTGGACTTGCATAATGCAAGATAAATTATCCATAGGGGTTATTCATTCCCAGCTTGCTTTCTTCAAATCTCCTGAAAGCTGCTTTGTATTGTCTCCTAGTAAAAACGTGTGTGTGTGTGTGTGTGTGTGTGTGTGTGCGCGCACGCGTGCACATGTATATACATATAATCCATGTTCATAAGTTCTCCTTTGGGAAGAGACACGAGCATCTTCGTATTCATTATGTATTCGGCAACTATTAATCAAGCACCTTTCAGGTACTGTTCCAGTCACTGGGGGGATGCAACAGTGAGTAAGTGAATCAGCAGACAAAGTCCCCATGTTCATGGAACTTATACTCGATATAAGTCTTAGCTTGTGTTCTCAGGAAAACAGACTCTGAAATTGAGGTTTGTGCACAGGAGGTTTATTAGGGATCAAGACGGGTCAGAGTGATCGAAGCAAGTGTGGGCAGAGGGAAAGGCAAAACTGAGAATTAACTGCGACAAGAAAACTCCACAGACAGCTTGGAATTGGGATGGCTTTTGCACTGACCATGTATTTGATGTGGTTGCCCCTTGGGAGAGACAAAACCTTGAGTGAGACTGCGTCCTTTAGCCAAGGGCAATGTCCCATGGAGCAGGTTCATTAACCATGGTCTGTGAGCAGGCAACACTCTCCACAGCTTGGAGGAAGAAAGTCTACCTGCTGAAGGGATGTCTAAGTCGTATCTCACAGCATCCAATACAACAAATAAATATACGTCCTGACACATGGTGACTGTAGTGACTATGAAGAAAAATAAGACAAAGCAAGGCATTAGAGCCTCAGGGGGAAGGGGCTATCATACATAAAAGACATTAGGGCATTAGGGTATATTGAGAAGAGATCTGAAAGAGGTGAAACCACAAAGCATGCAGACTTCTGTGGTCAGAACATTCCAAAGTAGAGGGAAAAGTACCTGCCAAGGCTCTGAGGCAGGACACAGTGCTTGATGTGCTTGGAGAACAGCAAGGAAACCACTGAGGCTTACGTTGCATGACGGAAGGGACATTGGTAAGAGGTGGGGACTTCAGAGAACTGGCATGGGGACACAGGGAGTGGTGCAGAGTCATACTCACCAAATGTTGAGTTTCTACTATAGCCAGGCCCAGTGAGTAAGATCTCAAAAAGAAAGAATGAGTAGGCTCCTACTGTCATGGAGTTTATATTCAGGTGGCAGGTTGGGGAACATGGAAACGTAGATAGTAAACAAAAATATAAATGATTATATTCAATAGTGGTCAACAGTAACAAAGAAAATGTCTAAAAGGAAAAAGTGACAGAAAGTGAATGAGGCAGAGAGGAATCTTTAGATTGCATGATCAGGAAAGTATCTTCAAAAAGGTGATATTAGAATTGAGACCTGAATCACCTAAAAATGACATCAGAACCTACATGCAAATTAGTGAACGATGTAGAAACTATATACAATTTACATATATTCACACTCTTTGTCTCATTTCAGTTAGTGACGTGTGGCGTGTGGGAAAATTCTGTCAGGTATGATTAATCTTTTGTTTTAATGTTTTTATTTATTTTAGAGAGAGAGAGACAGAACATGAGTGGGGAGGGCAGAGAGAGAAGGAAACACAGAATCCGAAGCAGGCTCCAGGCTCTGAGCTGTCAGCACAGAGCCCAACATGGGGCTCAAACTCGTGAATCACGAGATCGTGACCTGGACTGAAGTTGGACCCTCAACCAGCTGAGCTATCGAGGTGCCCCAGGTATGAATAAACTTGATTGTGCCGAACGCTGTAGCCAGGTACAAGATGCTACCAGACTGACTCTTGAAGACAGTTGGACAATCAAATCCTTGGGCTCATTGTTTTAGAGGTGGGCCCAGACTCCTGATCTATCCTTGTTCATTGAAGGCATTTCTGGAATGCAAGGCTGATGAATGTCCAGAGAACAAAATAGACAGAATTGGTCTCATCGAGCTACCATTTGTCAATTTTTCATTACCTTATTTAATTAGAACCTGGTGAATGAGTCTAAAGCACTCTTCTCTGCGAGTCAGTGAACTGCATACAGTTCTATAGTGACTTTGCGGATTTATTATCTCAACTAACATTTCAATTCAATTCCCCTCGAAAAGAGTGCTTATTAATGACGGATCATGGGCAAAGCACAATGCTAGATGCAACAAGTATACTTAGATGATCAGTACATGGTCTGTGTCCCCAAGAAGGTTACAAGAGAATTAGAAAAGGTGATATTTATGGAAGAATTGAGCACCAGGCTGACTGTGATAAATATTATGGGAGCACAGTGTCTAATCATTAATTATTAAACATTGCTTTTAATCATGAAGCAGGTAAGACAAGTGAATTTAATGTAACATCAGCAATACTAAAATAAACTTTAAAGAGCATACCTTTAACCAACATTAACAGCAGGTAGCAAATATACTTTATTAACTTACTCATTTTTCACAGATATCAAATGCTATGGGTAATATTGTGCTCCCCCCCCCCATTCATATGTTGAAACCCTAGCCCCGGTACCTCAGAATGTGACCTTTTTTGGAGACAGGATCTTTACAAGTTAAAATGAGGTCATTAGGGTGAGCCCTAATCTCACATAACTGGTGTCTTAATAAAAAGAGTAAATTTGGAGATAGACTTGCCAAATTTAGAGAATGTCACGTGAACATGAAGACAGCTTTTTATAAGCAAAGGAGAGAAGCCTGGAACAGAATCTTCTCTTATGGCCCTCAGAAAGAACTAACCCTGACCACACTCTGATTTCAGACTTCTTGCCTCCACACCTGAGAGATAATATTTTTCTGCTAAGTTACGCAGTTTACGGTACCTTGTTATAGCAATCCTAGCAAACTAATACACAAAGTTTAAATATGCTTCCTGTTACTGTCTAAAGGCAGGAAAGACTATTAGCTAAAGCACTGATTAATCCATGCATATACATTTACCTAGCTCATATGGAAATGAGAGTTTGGGAGAAGGTTTATTTTCAAGATGACTGAAGTTTACTCCTTCAAGTCCTGTTACTTTTTTCTTTCTTTAAAGAAACTTATGTACCACACACGTGAGCTTTTCTGCTTTCTGAAGGAGTAGAGTTAACGTAATTCAACCTCAGGATTGTCAGGATGACTCAAAACTATTTAGCCAACTTGTAAACAGCAAAGGTTTCAAGGGCCATTGTGCTGAGAAAGCTTGTGTGTTCTGTCTGTGGCCTCGGAGAGCGCTGCCTCTTGAGGTCTCAGGAGGACTTTTTTTATTGATCTTTCTTTTTTTCTAGTCATCCATTCTCCTTAGTGTCTGTATGCCTAGTCCTTAATTTTTATAATTGGATGCAGTTAACCTTCTACTGGTTTGGAAAACAGATAACAGAAAATGGTCATTTTCTTAGAATGGGTCCCTGATTTATAAACACTCAACTTGGGACAACTTGTGGGGAAAAGAGCAGTAGCTGCTTTCAGAGCAGAGAGCTGTCCTTCATTCTCGAACTCTGATAAGCTGCCCGATTAATCTGGGAAGTAAATTCTTTTATGGAGAACTTGACTATTGAGACACAAACTCTTTGAAATCTTGTCCCTGGACCATGGCGGACAGAAAGATTTCCTGATGTTGGTCCTGATTCAGTTCTAGTTCCAACCCCACATCTTCTGTTCCTTCTCTGCTTGCTCTGTTGATCTTCCGTGGCTTCCCACCCCTGCTGTTCCTCGCGCCACAGTCTCTCCCTAGGCAGTCTCAGCCTTGCCCATGGCTTCAATTACCACCTAGGAGCAAATGACTCATAAAGTTATATATCTAGCTTAGACCTTTATTTGAGTCTCAGATCTGTAGTTTCAGCTGTCTATTTGCCATTCCCTCTTGTTTGTCTGAAAGGTCCTTCAAACTCAGTACGCCCAACGTGAAACCTCTGAGAGCTTTGTTCTCTTCCCATGTTTCCAGTTTTAGTCAGTAGCATCACCACCTCAGACTGCAGGGTGTCATCCTCAAAATCTCCCTCTTCCTCCACCGTATCCACTCTCCACCAAACCTCATAAAGTTCACCTCGTTCAAAATGGACTTCATCATTTTTCTCTATTCCCACCACAGTGCCACTAATCAGAGTTGTCGCCATGTGTTCGTTGGTCTTAGGCCATGGTCCTGTTGACCTACCCACATTTATTCTGGCCTTCCTCCAACCCATTCTCCACACTGTGGCCAGCACTTTGTTTGTTTGTTTGTTTGTTTAACATATTTGATTATAGTCATCTTTCCTCAAATCCCCTACCTTCATGGTAAAGACACAGAGTTCCTACACATGGCTATACTTCCATGCATGGCTTCCCTCCTCCATGCCTACCCAGTCCATTTCCTCTCATGAAAGGCACCCCATAAATCTCATTTCATCCTTATGGATTTCTCTTTAGTTTTTTCCACCCTCCGTGTTCTCTTCCGCCACAGAAGATTTGACCTGTGGTTCCCTTTTCCAAACAAATGTTTCTTTCGGCTCTTCACCTGATTAATTCCTCCCCATCTATGAGATGTCCGCTCAAGCTTCACTTCCTCAGGCAAGCCTTCTCTGAACTCCCTGGCAGATTCAAATTCCCCTTTTATGTACTCTCAGAGCAATACGATCTTTATTCCATTACATTTATCATAGTCGTCATTTTCTATTGAATTGGTGTGGTTACTTGCTTAATATTTGTTTCCTCCACTACAGTGCAAGTTCTCTTTGTTCATTATTTTATCCCAAGTGGTCTTCCCAGAATCTGGCGTATTGTAGTTGCTTAATAAATATTTGTCTCAATAAGTGAATAGATGAAAATGATGACATTGGAGTGATTCAGAGGCTGCATAAGTTCCTAAGCATTGCCCCAGGGTTACAAAGAAATTTATAACAATAACTTGGGTGAAGACTTAAAAGTAGTGCAAAAAAAAGTGACTATACCTGAACGGAAAATTGTAGGGCTAAGAAATAAATTAGGTCCTTAGCCATATTTCTGGGATTGGATTTCTAAGAAGTAAAGATATGGGTTCAAACGTCTACCATGCTTTTCAAAATAAATATTAGTATGTGAATAAATAGAAATCATGAGGTAAGAAATAGGATGAGGAAAAAAATAAAAACCTGGCATTGTCCAGAGCTGTCATCCATATCCAAGCCTGTTTCAGAGGGGAACAGAATTTTCTTAGAGCCTCGCTTAAGCATATCTCACTAGCCATTTCCTCTGTCTGAAATATTCTTATCCCAGAAGTTAACACTGCTCACTTATCACCAGTCATGTCTCTGGTGAAGTTTCTGCTGGTTAGTGTTGTGCCATCCCTTGACTATCTTTATCAACAGAATAGGAGAGGTTATGTTGTGGAGGGACAAACATATTTGTGGCTTAAAACAACAACAGAGTTTGATTTCACAATCCCACTCTATAGCCACTAGTTACCAAGAGTCGCTCAGGGACCCAAACAATGGAGCATCTACCATCTTGAATGTTGCCAGTTGCTGGACCAGAGGGAAGGAGAGCCCTTCAGGTTCTCACACTGGTAGAACGCTCAGCGGACATCAGTGCCACTCACACCTCGTAAGTGAAACCGATCACACGAGTCTGTCGCACCAAAGCTGCAGTCTGACCTTGTGTACGCAGGGAGGGAGAACTGTAAATATTTAGCAAGCTCCATAATATCTAATATAGACTAGTCTCTTTACTTGTTTTTGTTGTTCATAGTAATTATAATTGTTTTACACGTACACATAGGTAGATAGATAGATAGATAGATAGATAGATGGATAGATAGATAGATAAGATTTTTTTCCTGTTTTCTGCCTGATTCTCCCACCAGATGCCCATGAAAGCAAAATTTGGGCTTGGTCAACCTTTGCCTCTAGCACATAGAACCATGCATAGCTTATGGTAGGCAGGAAATAAATATTGTTTACTAAATGAATGATGAATGACTCATGGTGGCTTTTCCGTAACCCATACCTTCTTCTATCCAAGCCTTTTAGTTGTGAGCTCAGTTTGCCTTTATTCTAAGTCAAGAGTGTTACTGGACTATAAAGACAGGTTATACACAAGGGCTATGAGATTCAAGGAAGAGAATGAGACTAGAATGTGAGGAGATATGGAAAACAATTCAGACTGAGAAAATTCACAGAAGCTACATGTGGTCTGCAGCATTGGGTCAGGGAAAACCCGACATTTTCCCTCCAACTGGCTTTGCCAAAACTCAGTTGAGGGAATGTGATGGTAAGGCAAGAGCTACTCCAAAATGGAGGCAACTCTACGATTCCTTCTCAGGCGATGAGAAGTCCAGTCACTCCCCAGATCTCAGAGACCTTGACGGGGGTTGAAACCACAGAGCAATTGGCATTTGGACCAATCCTGACCATCTGCTGTAAAAGAATGTGTCCCATCCTCTTTCTAAGGTACTGACTCAAAACTAGTAAATGGGCTGAAGTGCCCTAAGTGCTGAACACTTAGTATCACTAAACTGCCTCTTCAAACCTTTTGCACCCCCACCCCCTGTCCTCACCCTAGGAAGGTTATTGTAGTGAGTATACTTGACTGAGGCTTTGGGGCACAATTATATTACCACGGACATAAGGACTCATCTGGAAATTTGGATAATCTAAATCAATGTTAAGTCTGCAATACCTAAATCACTTTGTACTAGGCTACAGTCAACATGTCAGCCGGGCTGCATTGCTTCTGGAGGCTCTAAGAGAGAATCTGTTTTCTTGCACTTTCCAGCTTCTGCAGCCTTCAGGCATCCCTTGGCTCATGGCCCCTTCCATCTTCAAATCCATCAATGGCCAGTTAAGTCCTTGTCACATCATATTACTCTGATACCGAGTCTTAAGGACACTTGTGTGGCATGGGGCCTGACTGAATAATGTAGGATAATCTCTCTAAAGGTCAGTGGATTAGCAACTTTAATTACAATTGCCATCTATTTTTTTTTTTTTTTGGCCATGTATGGGAACATATTCAGAAATTCCAGGGATTTGAATGTGGACATCTTTGGAGAGGGAGGCATTATTCTGCCGAACAAACTTAGCACATGTAAACATTAAAGATTATAAAAATAATCATAAAATTAGCCAAAGAGGTGTTAGTAATAGCTGGTTTCTCAAAATATAATGAATCCTAAGATATTAAAATATCTTTTTCTTTTTTCTTTTTTTTTTTATTTTTTTTTTCAACGTTTATTTATTTTTTTTGGGACAGAGAGAGACAGAGCATGAACGGGGGAGGGGCAGAGAGAGAGGGAGACACAGAATCCGAAACAGGCTCCAGGCTCTGAGCCATCAGCCCAGAGCCCGACGCGGGGCTCGAACTCACGGACCGCGAGATCGTGACCTGGCTGAAGTCGGACGCTTAACCGACTGCGCCACCCAGGCGCCCCAAAATATCTTTTTCTATAACCTGGAATTACTTAGGATGGACACATGGCCATTTTGCAGATAAAGAGAATGAACCATGGATGAGTTAAATTACTTGTTCAAGGCCATGCAACCAGAAAGAATTGAGATTAGGATCCAGAGCACTTTCTACTAAGATATCACTGTTGCATTTCACTTAGGAATCCAGGTTATTTTGTAATAGATGGTGGAACAAATCTGTCAAGTGGTTAACATTTGTTTTTAAATTAATGAAGCCTAAAATCATAAATTTACATTACTAAGGTAATTCAGAGATACAGAGTGAGTGCATCCTTTAATGTTGGTCAAACGATCATTCCTCAAAATATGTGGTTCAGTGGGTTTTTCAGTGCTTAAGGTGACCTGGTTACAAGAGACTGATGTTCCCAGGTGTGGCCGGGTACATATTCACCCAATCCATCCCATTGCAATAGGGCGATGCTGTGTGCAGGCTACGTCATTCTTTTTGTGAAAAGCTGAAGTTTGCCATTTGACGATCTCACCACACAGAAGTGTGCACATAAACAGGCAAGTTATTTTTAAGTGAGTCAAGATGGTCACTATTAAGGAAATATATAAGCATTTGCAATGATAGGAGCAGACATAGGGTAAGGTGAATGGAGACGCAAGATCTACTCCAAAAGAACCATTCATCTACAAACTCCTGTTGTTTGGAATGGTATTATGAAGTATTATCTATACTAGAGAGTCACTTTATTCTTCAGGACGAACCAAAAGCTAAACAAATACTCCATGTGTTTATACACAGTCACATAGAAATGCTTAAAAAATGCTCTCTCCCTGGTGCTGCTGTGCTTTGTAAAGCCGGCACAGAAGATGCTATTTATATCTTTAATAAAACATTGAGATTAATTTTTCTGGTTCACCCTGGATCCATTCGGAGAGACACAGTGGCCTGCTGGTTTTGAGTATTAGACTCTGACCCTTATCCTTAGCAACTACATTGCTCTACATTTCAGTTCTAGCCTTCACGCCGTCACCACACCCCAAGTCTCTTTTGAATACCTTCTTTTCATCTGAGCCGTCAGGTTTCTAAAGAGGTCCACAGAGAGAACTGTCACCACACCAGGGAGAAAGCGGGCAAAAAGAAAGAAATAGAAGCTCTTCCAGGACTATTTTTGTTTTTGCTACTTCATTACCTTAAGAGCTCAGTGAAATGGGTTCACAAGTTGCCTTTGAGGAGCTGAGAACTTTCAGGTGTCGGCACGAGAGCCAAGGTGTCATTCCCAGCGGGTTAACAAAGGAGCTCAGAACAGAAGTGGCTCCTTGCCCTTTCCTACCTGCTTAGTTTCCCATCCTCTCAAGGATGTATGTTGTGGTGGGCACAGGGAGCTACTTATTTGTTGCCTTTTTCAGATCATGGGTATCGGCTCCGTTAGGAAATCTAATTTTGCTTGGTTAGTGCCTTTTTCACAATTTGTTCCCATTCTCCCTCTGTCCATTCTAATCCCTTTCCGTCCACTGTGATCATTTTTTAGAATTCATTCCTGTTTCTCTGTCTCTGTCAGTCTGTTAGTTCAGTGCTTTCCTTTTAGGTCACAAGTGAAATCCACCAGTGACATCTCCACATTAGAACCAAGAATAATAATCCGAAGTTCTGGAGAGGAGGGAGAACAAAATGAGAAATTTTACCAATTCTGACATTTCAAAGTAAGTCATCATCATTAAGCAGGCATAGTGAAAAATCTTTTTAATGTGTTGAGATTATTTTAATGACATATAAATAATGTATTTATCTTAATATGCATATTAGTGTTCTGGCCAAAGGTAATAAGCCCAGTGCCAAAGACAACTCATATTTTAATATGAGTTTTAAAATTCCTCGCTGAGAATCATAATCATATTGGTATGGTAGTATCCTGAGAAACATTCTCTAGAGTTGTGAACAGTTAACCACATCAAATACAGTTGAGACTGAATACGGTTAATGAAAACTGACTTGGTGGCTCGGGGAAAAGGTCTTGGCCATAATGACTACAGCCCAAATTTATAGGAAATGTTGTTAGGCTTAAAAGAGCTAGGAGGAGGGGCACCTGGGTGGCTCTGTTGGTTGAGCATCTGACTTTGGCTCAGGTTGTGATCTAATGGCTCGAGTTCAAGCCCCACATCAAGCTCTGTGCTGACAGCTCAGGGCCTGGAGCCTGCTTCGGATTCCTCTGTCTCCCTCTCCCTCTCTCTCTCTGCCTCTCCCCAATTTATTCTCTCTCTCTCTCTCTCAAAAACATATATATTTTTTTGGGGCGCCTGGGTGGCGCAGTCGGTTAAGCGTCCGACTTCAGCCAGGTCACGATCTCGCGGTCCGGGAGTTCGAGCCCCGCGTCAGGCTCTGGGCTGATGGCTCAGAGCCTGGAGCCTGTTTCGGATTCTGTGTCTCCCTCTCTCTCTGCCCCTCCCCCGTTCATGCTCTGTCTCCCTCTGTCCCAAAAATAAATAAACACTGAAAAAAAATTAAAAAAAAAAACATATATATTTTTTTAAAGAGCTAGGAGGAGCACAGTTCAGACCAGAAGCGTGTGTGTACATATATATATAATTCAAGGAGTTCAAGTCTAAACTTAAGCAGAAGCATTAGGAAGTAGAGATTTGAGGTCAAGATTATCTGGTGAGTCTCAAGCCAGTGTATAGAATGCCTAAGAACAGAGTAGCAGTTGGGCCTGAGAGAATGTTTAAAGGCAAATAGGCTTGGAATTAGAAAACATTTGAGGCCATCCCATGCACAGGGACTGCATCCCAGTTCTAAGTAACATTACGTTCATCCTAATGCTATTATATAATTAGAATAAGCTGTAATAGCCATGACTAAGAGTTTTCTTCTCAAGGAATTACAGAAATGTCCATGTGCCAGGGGCTCTCATTGCTAAGTGACTTTGCAGTCACCTTATTACTTCCAAAACACAAAACAATACAAAACAAATTAGTAAAAGAAAGCAGAAAGCTACAGAGTAATTGGAAGTGCACCATAGACACAGTATCCTGGACAAAGAGTGTGTGGGGGTGCTCTTGTCCTATTCTAGGCTTCTCCATTAACCGACTTTGGAAATTAGGCATGGAATCCCATGACGTTTAGTTATTTGTCCACGCTGGCTACTATAAAGCATGAGCCCAAGGTTTTGGTCGATCATGTCGGGGAGGAAAAATAATGTTCCCTCTCCCATTCTGGGTTCTTGCCTGAACAGGAGGAAAACAAGCAAAAGCATGTATTCTCCGGAATACATGGGAGAGACTCAGGAAAACTGAGGGACTCCCCTGAAATGGCCCAAGCGATCACCTTTAATGACATCTCCAGCTAAAGACCAGAGAAGATCCTGGGTGAAGGGAGATGAAACCAAGTGTGGGAGGTTACCCAGAAGAATACAGTAAGTGAGGGTCAGATTTAAGCCCTTCCCTTCTCCACTGATAGGAGATCCTGGAGATTTAGTCATCCTTCTCTTCCTGGTACAGAAAGGGAGACACCTTTATAAATGGAGTTCTCCCCTATAAATGTCTCTGACAAAAAAGGTAACTTCTACCCAGTTTTCAGAGCTTCCTCTGTGTCTGCTGTTTCTTTTTTTTTTTTTTTTTAATTTTTTTTTCAACGTTTATTTATTTTTGGGACAGAGAGAGACAGAGCATGAACGGGGGAGGGGCAGAGAGAGAGGGAGACACAGAATCGGAAACAGGCTCCAGGCTCCGAGCCATCAGCCCAGAGCCTGACGCGGGGCTCCAACTCACGGAGCGCGAGATCGTGACCTGGCTGAAGTCGGACGCTTAACCGACTGCGCCACCCAGGCGCCCCTCTGCTGTTTCTTAAAAATAAAGAAACAGCTCAAAAGAATCAATATGCCAAAGACACATATTTGGGGGTAGCATATTCAGCTCCCCTTCATTGGTCATTAGTACGGGTCCAGTTTTAGTAATGCCTTCCCAGTGATTGCTTTGCATGATTGCTTATCTTGTTTACATGAAACTTGCTCAAGAGAGAAACCTTTCTCCAAGCAGGAGAATCTGTATACTCCATATCCGGGCATTGATATACGGAGAGCACATTGTGTCAGCTGCAGAGCTCTGGGGTTGGAATCTTTCACTGGTCGTTATTGAAGATTTTCAGTGATTACCAATACATGCTTATGTGGCACGCTTTTTAAATTAACTCATTTTCCAGGAAAATGTTTGCCAATAAAAGCCTTGTAGGAATGTAGCACGTACATTGACTTTGCCTGGGGCCTGGCCTTGCCTCATTCCTTTCTGCAGGGATTTAGAGAATACTGCCCATGAGATTTTGTAAATGAAGCCCGTAAGCCACAAGCCCAGTTACCTTGCTGCATCAATGAGGAAGAAAGGACAGAGTGTCCAGGATCCGTCTTATTAGGCACAGGAAGCCAAGGAATGCTTTAGGGATGCTTCTTTGGGAGTATTAGTAAGAGAAACAGTGGGGTCTGTCTGGAGCGATATTATCAGACACAGTTTGGGTCTTGCTTGCCAAACCACAGCTTTCTGCATCACAATGATCTCAGCCACTCTCATGAAACAGAGGGTAAATCACATTTAGTGCGGAGGCCGTTCTGTCTGGTGGTGGCTCCAGGATATGGGTTTTGAGAATGTGTTAGCTTTTCCACCTTTCCCTTGAAGGATCCTTCCAGCTTAAGAACAGGGTTAAGTGTATGATGTGAGAAATTACGTGAATTCCCCTGAGCACGTGATGAGGTCACTCCAAATTCTAAGAAATTAGGTTTCTTTGTGGAGTAAAAGGATTTTGAGTATTCCTACACTACTCTTTTCGTGCACAAAGGGCCATGGATTCAAATCGTTTAGAGCCCCATGCACAAAGGAGAGTCTGATAAGAGTTTCATCTGAAACTTGCTAGAATCTTATCTCCACCTCACACCCCAGCATCCAGCTTAGGCCATGGAAGGAGGAGGTTTAAGCTGTTTGTCGCAATACACCCTGAGGTTGACGTGGTTGAGATGTTTCGCTTCTCTGTGTGTTAGAGGTTACCTCCGAAGAGGCTCTCGGCATTACCTCCTGGTAGGAGGAATGCACAAACACTAAGTGCTTCCCTAAGTAAACACGCGTCCCAGTGGCCTTTTTCTCCTGCATGCTTAACACTGATTTATCACCATTGCAGCTGTGTAACATTTTGCAGGGTGGCGTTTCATTCCCCCTGCTCCCTGCACCGCCCCCCTACCCCCCCCCCACATCGCTTCTTTACATTCCCTGTTTGAAAAAGAGCTCTGTACTGTATTTTAAATATTTTAGACTCAGCAGCAGTAAAAGTTTTCAGGCTGTGGCTAACACTATCCCCACTAGGAGAGGAAGGTTTTAACACAGCTGTGATACCGCACTTCAAGAAAAAGGAAAAGGAAAACAGACTAGCCAAGCATTGTTTGTTAGACTTTCCCCAAACACTGTCCTCAGAATGGTTCTCATTTCTGGTGGAAACTCCTCTTGCAGGGTCTGGAAAAGAAAAGCTTCGGATTTTCTAAGCGAAAAAGAGACCATCTTTTCTAGAAGCATTTCAATTACGCCGGGAAGGCGCATAGGGAAAAACAAATTACTCTCAGCAGAATAGTGTGTCTATTATGAGGCTGTTGTGAAGATTGCAAAACAGGGAGGGAGACTGAAGAGCCCATTTTAAGCAGTGATGGTCACCTGGTGGAGGGCCACTTTTAGCCCAGGATTGTTATATTTCAGACTGAGGTCGAGGAGTAGCAAAGTCCCTTTGGTAGGCATTAGCCAAATCAGCTTGCCCTTCCCAAAGCTCCAGCTGATTAATGCTGCGCTCTCCCAGTTCAGCTCCTGAACGGTCTGTGTGAGTGGGAAGTGAAGAAGGCGAGGCCTCCTGCTCTGGGTCCGTTTTCCCCATAGAGACCAAGCCTTCCCCTTCGTTTTCTTCCTTGGTTCTTTGAAAGCAGAAAATTAAGAAAATGTTATGGCCTCCCTACCTGGTGGGAAATCACTTGAATTGAACTTGTCACCCTCTTAATCCACTTACGATGACAGAGTGCTGATTTGTGCATCTAATTACCGAAGTCTAATTATTGCTCTGCCAAAATCAACGTGGCACAATACAATATGCGCCACCTTCCCAGGAGTGAGACCTGTCATTCTCCTTCTCCTTACGTTGGGAGTGACCTTATTTATAGTCTTAATCAAAAGGGAGCTTTGTCAGAGATTCAAAGTCATCCCTTTCAGGCATCTGAGCTCTTTAGCACTTGCCTAAAACTAGCTTCATGAGGTTGTAGGTAAGGAAGTTTGGCTTCACAAGTGGAAATTACTAATTTATTAGTGTTCTTTGAGGTGGAAAATAGCCACGCAGAAAAAGGAGAACACGTAGATGCATTCTACAAAGTCTTTAAAAAGCACTTTTGAAAATGTTCCACACCATGGCTTACTAATCAATGTAATCAATGTAAAAGCTGTATGCCTGGAATTGGGGTGTACCTTTTATCTCAGAAAGGAAACTGGCTGAAGAAATAACAATGAGGGTGGCTCAGTCGGTTAAGCGTCCGACTTTGGCTCAGGTCATGATCTCACAGTTTGTGAGTTCGAGCCCCGCATCAGGCTCTGTGCTGACAGCACGGAGCCTGGAGCCTGTTTCGGATTCTGGGTCTCCCTCTCTCTCTGCCCCTCCTTCACTCACGCTCTGTCTCTGTCTCTCTCTCAAAAATAAATAAACATTAAAAAAAAAGTTTAAAAAAAAAGAAAGAACAATGAAAGAGGCACTTGGGTGGCTCAGTCTGTTAAGCTTCCGACTCATGGTTTTGGCTCGGGTCGTGATCTCACGGTTCATGGGTTCGAGCCCCACGTCGGGTTCTGTGCCGACAGCGCGGAGCCTGCTTGGGATTTTCTGTCTCCCTCTCGTTCTCTGCCCTTCCCCCATGTGTGTTCTCTTTCTCTCGCTCTTGCTCTCGCTCTCTCCAAAATAGGTAAACATTTAAAAAAAGTAAAAACAAAATGCTCAGAATACACATGATCTTTCATAAAGAAAGAGAAACTAGAAGGGGAAGGACAAGTGGATGGGGGTTTGAGGGGGGATCATTATTACAGTGGATTATGTTTAACATGTTCACTGCATGGTGTTGATGAGCAGTATGGTTCCCATTGGCAAGGCTCATTCTTAAATATTCTGATTCAGTAGGTCAGAGGTATGATCCAAGAACCTATGTTTTAAAATCTTAACAGTGTTATAAATATATCTTATTTGCTATATACTAGGCATGCTTCTGAAAGTTTTACATGAGTTAGCTCTATTATTCCCTATAATAACCCCAGGAGATATTACTACCACCTATACCCCTTCTACAGGGCAGTTAAATAAGTTTTCCAGAATCACACAGTGAGTGGCACAGCTTCTAAGTGTACATACGAAAGTGTCTTCAGCAATGGCCTCGAAGAAGAAAATGGACATCATTGCTGATTGTTTGCCAAAAATGCTACATCCATTTGTAGCTCCTTTCCAAAAGGCCGCGAGTATAGTGGCTTCCTTTGAACACGGCAGTTCAGTTACTCACAGATTCTGTTTTATTCAACTTTAAGGAAATATTTGCCAGCTTTCATTGGCTTTTTGCTTGTATTGCTGTGGTTGGAATGTGTAGCCTTGTTTATAAGAAGACGTTAATGATACGAAGGAACAAAGCAGCAGCCGTTCACTGGTTTTTCCTCTCCATTACTGGTCAGGGATCCATTCCCCCTTACATTTCTGCTTTGGTGTGTGTGGGTGGTCAGAAAAGATTCAAGCAGCCCCATGGGTTTACAGAGGTTCACTAGAAATAATGGAGTAAGGAAGGAAGATGTGAATTCATTTTTAAAAGAGCACCTCAGGGAAAGGAAGTGACTAAATCAGGTTGTTAATGGAATGGACCAAATATTTGGGGAGGCTGGGACCAAGATTGGGGAGCAATGTTTTGATTTACTAACAAATATCTTATCATCTTCTGGAGATGGCAGGAGGTAGGGGGGTGAGGGCTGGAGGGTAGAGCCACAGTGTTGTAACGCATTATTTCAGGATGACTTCAATAGAGCAAAACTGAGTTTATGCCACATCCTGCTTGGTGGTTGAGTTAACAGAACAGCCAGAAACTTTTAGCTCTAGGATTTCCATTTATCAGTGAATTTATATTGCTGTATAATCAATTATCTTGACTGTCGACTGCTACATAGGTGTTTCATATGAGTGTCTTCCCTTATCAATAAGACAGAAAACTTATAAAGTACAGGGACACTGACTTTTGCTATTGTATATGCTCTTTCACACCTACCAGAACCTGGGCATCAAGAATTGAACTGAATTGAATTGGACGTATCAAACCAACCTGCTTTCTGTCTTTGTGATACAAAAGGCGATGTACCTAATTCTGTGTTACTCAGTTGAAGGTTTCAGTGTTTTTCATTTGATTGCAAAAGGTAAACGAGAGAAAATGCGTCTGTGTAACGTATCAAAAATTGGTGTTATCTTCATATATACATATAGTTTCGCAAGAGCAAAGTCTGGTACTTAGCTATACTTCAGAATCATATCATTGTGTCTTTACCAAATGGGTTAGTATCTAAAAATAATAAGTACTCTTCTTGGAAGCCATTTCTCATTAAAATGAAGAAATGAAAACCTAAGTCTGTTCTGAACGCAAGAAGTTTGCATCTTAATTCTTTCCGTGGAGACCCCAAATTCCACGAAGTGCCATAAATACTTTGTAACCTAATGCCTATTCGTCGAAGAAACCATGGGCACTGGAACGCGCTTAAAATGAGAAACAACAACAACAACAACAACAACCACAAAGATTACTTCTGTAACACACTTGCCAGTATCCCAAAGAAATAAGCAATCCGTGAGCAGTTCGGCACGATTACATGGTTACAAAGCATAGCGGATGCATTCTAACATTTTTCCCACCTGGAAAAACTGAGCTTAAGCATCTTCCGCAATCGAGAAGCAACACTGTGTTCTTCCCAATGTGTCCTATGTCACCTTTACAGCAATCATGTACTTGCAGGAAGGGGACTGGGTGGTGATGGTGCTGCAGCTGCTGGTGGTAACTGTCAAGGTTCTGGTGTAGAAACTGCAGATGGAGACCTGGGCTCTGGGGATGGACGTGGAGGAGCGAAAGGAGCCTGGACAAAAGGCTGTCATATTTGCTCAGAAGAACCGCCAAATCAGAGAGCAGAGGAGATTTCATTGGAGGAGCGCCTTCAACAGCAACTAATCCTGTCATATTGAAAGAAAATTGTAAATGTTCTCTTCTCCAGAAACTGTCCGCCCATTGCAGCTAATCGCACACACACGCAGGAAAACAGACAGGGTCTCCTGCTATACCAAAGGCGCCCGGGCGCAGAGACCCGCTCCGGAGAGCGAGCGCGCGCGCGCGCGTACACACACACACACACACACACACACACGCACACACACACACACACACGAGCGCGCACACACACGCCAGCCTGCGGGTTGGCTAAGAGCCTTGAAACCGCAGATCCCACTAGGAAATCGCCAGGGGCACTGAAGTAGGTGTTGTCCCCCCCGCACTAATTACTACTTCCCCCAGCGCTTCGGTGAAGAAATGAATCCCGCCCGGCTCGCCGGTCCATCCAGGTCTCGGTCCTGTTTGGCTCTCCAGACTCGTCGTCTCCGCGAAAGCCAGGTTTGAAAGTCCCCTTCGCGTTTCCTTTGGGGGCTCGGTGTGGAGGGCGGGGGCAGCGCCAGTGTAACTCCTGCCTGAACCGCGAAGGGGTTCCAGACTCGCCAAGTGACCGGGACCGGTGTGGGGTGCGCGACTCTGCCCGCGCGCGCCCGCGCCCCGCTGCTCCGGTCCGCGCCTTTGGGTCCGCTCTCTCCCCGCCTCCCCGCCCCACCCCTCCGGGCGTCGCGGCCCCAACTAATCTTTCCCTTTTCTCTGGCAAGATCAAGGGAGCAAGCGAGCCGGCGGCCGGCTCCGGACTCTGAGCGGTGCGCAGCTCCTTCCCGGGCCAGTCAGCCCCGAACCTGCTAAGGGCTCCTCGCTCCTGCCAGCCTTCACCGAGGAAATCGCAGCCCCGGAGGCAGCTGGAGCTACAACCCGCGGCAGGTAAGGGCGCCACGCTGCCCGGCTCCCCGCTCGCCCGCGCCGGGGGACTCTGGCGCGGCTGGGTCCCTCCCAATCCCCGGGACCCGGCGTGGAGGGATCGAGGTGGCGAGGGGGGGGGGGGGAGGTGCTGGGAAATCGGACCATAGTCCTCCGTAAGTGCAGATTCAAAGATGGAAACTTTGACTCCTGGGGCTTGGAGGGCCGAGGGCAGTGATGGCGCGTCTGGAAGGAAGGGGGCAAATGAGGCAAAGCGCGGGGCGGGGGCGCGATTCCGCAGGTCACTGAGTCCGGCGGAATGTGGCTAAGGCAGCCTGGAAGCCGCGCCTGCGGGGCGTCGCGCCTCCTTCCAGCCCGCCGGCCCCGCCGCCGTCCCCGACCCCCAGCCCCCTCCCCGAGATGCCGTTGTGGGAGAGACTCGGAGAGCGTCGCCCTTGCTTGCCTCCCACGGTCCTTCCCGCTGCGGGGGGGCGGGGGGGTCTGGCCACGTCTGCCGGGCGTTTGGGGTGGAGGCCCTGCTCGCCCGGGTCCGCACAGCACCCCCGGCTCCGCCTTGCGAGCAGCGCCCCGGGCAGTCGAGCCACGTCTCGGGAGGGAGGCTTGCTGCTCGGCCAAGGGGCAGGGGGCGATAAGAACGAGGGAAGATCCCGGGACGGAGGAAGGGGGAAGCCTCTCGCAACCCCGTCCCACCTCGGTCCTGCACACCAGGTCATCCATCCGCCTGGGCTTGGGGACGCTGCCCCAGCCCGGAGCCCGCGAGGTCCCGGATCCTGCCCGGGCTCCCCCGACCCCCACCTCACCCCCGGTCCGGGGTCGCGGTTAGAGGCGCTGCACCCACAGCGCCCCTCGTCGTCCGCACCTGCGGACCTATGTGGTCGCCGCTAACTTGTAGCTCGCGGAACCCGCGAGGTGCGGTCCAAGCCCGCGCCGGGTGGATCGCGCAGGAATCCCACCTGTGCGCTCTGCCCCGTGCCCCTGACCCCCATCCCCGCGGGGGTGGAGCAGGCTCGCCTGGGAGAGCTTTCGAGAAGGGCAGACTCCCCCGAGTTAGTGACCCAGCAAGCAGCACGTACCTACTGCCTCAGTCTCCCCCAGCGTCCCCATCCCTTTCTCTACCCTCCTGCCCGTCGCTGTCCTCGAGGCTGCTTTGAGCCACAAAATCATCCCTGCGAGGCTCCGTGGCACCACCAGTCCCAGGCCAGGAGACCAAGGCTGTTGCCTGTGTGGAAATATCTGTGGGAGTCGGTGCAGAGAAGCAGGAGGAGAGCAGAGAAATGGAGGTAAACGCCTCAGGCAAGCAGAGCTGCCCGCCGATAGCTCACCCAAGCCGCCCTCCCGTGTCCTTATGTCAGTTCACGGCCATGGCAGGTCTGTGGCCTCATTCACAGGAGGGTTCCGAGTTGGCCAGACCAGGCACCGCGAGCCCAGCCGGAGCCAGGCGCCTCCCAGTCCTGAGCTTCGGAATCCCCCACATTGACTTTCTAGTTCCTTTCCATCTCTCTCTCTCTCTCTCTCTCTCTCTCTCTCTCTCTCTCTCTCTGTCTCTCGGTTTGTTTTGCGTTTCTTGCTCTTTCTCCTAGCGCTGGGTGCAGTGGGTACGTGGCAGCCAGCCGTGTGGTTCGGCCGTCCCCCAGTACACGCAGCCAGCGACACAAACACACGTCCCCACGCTCTACCGCACACTAGCCCGCGCCCTGGCACGCAGCCCCGGCTCCGCAGCCCCGGGCACCTGCGGCCTCGGCCACCCACCGCCGTGGCCACTCAGAGGAGGGAGCCCTCCAGACTCCAGAGGGAAACCGCGGGGCGACCGGGAAGGCCTGGGAAAAAGTCGACTTTGGGGGTGGGGTGAGGGTGGGGAGGCTCTGGAGGAAATGGCCCTGTGCTCTGGCTCCTGCTATCGCGCTCTTGTGAGCACAGCGTTCCGAGGGGGCCAGAGGCTGGGGCACACCAGGCCTCTGCCCTCAGCAAGCCTCAGGCCAGAGCCCCCCCCCGCCCCCCCCCCCCCCCCCCCGCGGCGGGCAGCCTCTCCCCAGTCCGCCCTGGGAAGTCCAAATGGCTGGGTTCTGGGGTAATGAGCGCCTCACTTCCCTCCAGGCTCCTCTGGTTTCCCTGGATTCAGAGAGCTCTGAAAGTGAGGCTCATGAAGTCCTGGTGTTCAACCCCGCGTCCTGGGGCAAAGGCCATGCGTTGCATGTTGTTGGCGGTCTGTGTGTGTATACGGTGCACTGAAAAGCGTATGGCAGGAGATTCCATTTTGACTGATAAGCAAATAATGATGCCGATACCCTTTAAGCCACAATTAGGCACGTGTGCATGCCGTATTTGGGGTGGTGACGACACGGGGACTGATAATCATAGAGGTAACCTAGTGGATTTGGCCGGGAGACGGTTTCACGCTGGGAACGGTGCTGGGCTGCGATTTAGAACCCGGACTTTTGAGCCTCTCCTCACATGGAGGGAAGAATCCTGTGCCAGCAAGGTTACAGCTTTGCGGGATTCGTCACCAGAGTCTCAAGAAGTAACATATGAATGCCAGGTGAATTTTTATTGCTGTTGCTAATATTAGTAATGTGTTCCAGTTGAGGCAGTACCTAGATAAGCAAATTCTGTTGATTCTGTATTTTTTACTGGGCTAAACAAATAGGCCAATTAAATCTGAAAAATAAAGGTGTGGAAGTTCCCTTAAAAAGGTGTGGAAATTCCAGCCAAGTGAGCTTAGGGTTTTAAAACTCTATGAATGAAGTAGGGTGGGAGTGGGGGAGATTCCTGGGACCCAAAATTGAGGGTGAGCTTCCTGACAGATGCTTGGTCTTCCCACAAAAGAAAGAGGCATAGTTGTTTATGTAAGGATGCCTCAGGGTGTCTGGAGAGGGAATGGAGTGACAACACAGGTGGATTTGAATATCCCTATCATAGTTCAAGTTCAAGGGAACCCAAAGAAAACCTTTACAGCTCTCAACGTCAGGGGCAGATACGGAAAGAAGGGCAGTCAGGTGTAGGTGAAAGTCCCTCTAGGATGAGTCCCCACATTCTTTCAATTTGGGGACATTGCTCCAAATGTGACCCTATCCCCTTTGCGCAGATAACCCCAACGTCAGGCACTTGGAGGTACATCCTAGTGACATTTTCCACTTCCAATCCAGGGCAGCCAGCCCCCAGGGCCAAGGGCACAAGAGGGAGGGGCAGCCTCTGAGGTCTGAAGGAAACAGCAGTCCCCAGCCTGCCGGCTGGCAGGGAAAACATGGCACCCGAGTCAGTGGAGAAGGAGAGGCAGGCTGATGAGGAGGTGCCTGTCTCTCTGATCCACAGCAGTGGACAAAGTTAAGGCAAGTGCAAAAGGGAAGAAGAGGGGCAGCAGAATAACAGGAAGTGGAGAGAGGAATGGGAGAGAAAACAATGAGGTCGAGAAGCTGGGTGTGCCGTCAGAAGTGCTTGGTGGAGCCCGCATCACTGATGTCAGGCTTTGTTTGGGGTCTGCCTGTGAGAGAATGCGTGTCAGTGCTTATCCACACCCAAGCACTCACACCCCACTCGTGATCTGATCTTCATCCTTCTTCACTTTCCTCAGTAGGATCTAGAGACCGACCGACACATTTGCTGACACGTTTTCCTTGACGGACTGGCTTTCCTCGTTTAAACTTACGTTTGAGGTGGCTGGACATTTCATGGTATGAGTGCCGGGTAATTTTTCTCAGACTCCTATATATCAAACACTGTCCATATTCTCCTTGTGACTGTTACTACCTGTCTTTCAGTCCTATCCCCTGTCTTCACTTTGTCTGCTTTCAGTTCATGGGGCAGGTGTTGGGACTGTTTTTGTTGTAAGGTGTCAGAGCCAGTGGACCGACTATATACCCCAAAGCTCGGCTAGGTCACGGGTGGGGGGGGGGGCGTGGTGGTGGCGGTGGTGTCTTTCTGTGGGACAAAGGAAGCAGGTTATTTTTCCTTGGAAATGAGTTTTTAGATTGTGTTCTAAGTCTCTGGCACTGTCCTAAGCACCTTTCGTGTATTATATCATCTGTTAGTGCTTTATCCCCACTGTTTCAGATAGCGTCTGGCACATTCTAGAGCTCATTAAATATGTGTTGAATGAACGAATAGATGAAGCAGTTCTCATTTTATCCTTGCAACAGTGCTATGAGGAAGATGTTATCTTCCCCATGTTACGCATTCGGAGGGGTCAGGTAACGGCCCAGGCCCAGTTTTGCACAGCTTGTAAGTTGCAGCCTGTTGCACTTCAGTCGTTGTCTTGTGCTGTACCGATTGGCTCTCGGAATGGTGGCAGCATTCATTTTGCCTGTGTTTGGGGAAGTCAGAACTGTGGTGTCCAGAGTTCAGCATTGTTCTCCTCATCCTTTTTTTTAAACATTTTTTTTTGACGTTTATTTATTTTTGAGAAAGGAGACATAGCATGAGAGGGGGAGGGGCAGAGCACATGAGAGAGACACAGAATCCAAATCAGGCTCCAGGCTCTGGGCTGTCAGCACAGAGCCCGACGTGGGGCTCGAACTGACAAACCACGAGATCATGACCTGAGCCGAAGTCAGACGCTTAACCAACTGAGCCACCCAGGCGCCCCTCTCCTCATCCTTTGAATTCAGCTCTGCATGTGCTTGTTGGAGCCCCTAAATCCTAAGCAAGAAAGATCCAGTGCCAACTAGCTTCTTCTTTGGCACAACATGCTTGTTCTGATTAATCAGTGAGTGCCTCTGGCAAAGGAAAACAAGGGCACTGAAATCGCCTGGCGTTTTGGCAGATGTTCTTTTCGCCTATGGCTGTACTAAGGTTTTCTTCTGTCTGGTGTGCAAGGATGAGGGAGGACGTTGGTATCTTTTAGAGTGACCCATGATCTGTGTGGAAGTCGGGGAAGTGGCTTTTCCACCGTGATTCAGAGGACCAAGAGCTGCGTGAGAACACACATACCCCGACTTCCAGTCTAGTTTTCTCTTCGTTTTGCCATGCTGAAGTAGTTCCGCGTAATTTATTAAGATTGCTAGTGCTCAAGGTTCTGCATTCCAGTGGCAACTTTTCATTTTAGTTAGAATTTACTACCCACCTTTGTTTTGAAAGGCATCATGTGGCTCTGGGAAACAGCCATTGGCAAAGGGCGAGTCTGCTTCCTTCCACACTTCATATATTCTTGTCTTTATTTCACTTCCCTTTCCCCCCCCCCCATCATGTTCAAGCTCCTTCTTTTATACTGTGACCTAAATATACAATCATCTTAACTGGTGCTGTTACCATGGTAATGCTTCATGGTAGATAAGGGTACACACTAAAAAATCAGTTTCTTTCATTAGCAGTGGAATTCCTTGTCTTTCCCTCTCTCCCAAATCCTGGCTTTCACTGAATGATGCCCTCTGGTGTTCAGGAACAGGAAGCACAGTACTTTGGATAGGGCGAGAACATCCTTTTTTAAACTTTTGAGAAAATTTCACTTCCAATTTTAATTTGAGATAGACACAAGCAAGAAAGACCTGTAAGTAGTATATTTTTTAAAGCAGAAGGATTAGTCGAAGAAATTCATTGCCTGAACATAGGGCTGTTTACTCTGTAGAATTCTAGAAAGTTATGGGAAAGCTGGGATATTTATACCCTTCTATGTTTAAAATTGCTGTGAAAATATTTCTGTGGGAGACAAAGAGATTCCACCGAGGTATCTCTGAAGAAGAATCTAATGGAATCTTCTATATTTTGAAGTCTTTAAAACTTCAAAATGGGAGTCTTTTACCTTTAGAATGGGAACATTTTCTTGTTGGGTAGGATGTCGATATAGATATAGATATAGATATAGATATAGATATAGATAGTTTTATATTGTAAATATTTTTTAGTTGTTTTGTTATATAAGAAACTTGAAAGTTATACTCTCTGTTGTGTGAATGGTAATGTCAATCTGTACATTATTATTTTTTATTTTTTTATTTTTGAGAGAGAGAGAGAGAGAGAGAGAGAGAGAGCATGAGCACAGGAGGGGCAGAGAGAGAGGGAGACACAGAATCCAAAGCAGGCTCCAGGCTCGGAGCTGTCAGCCCAGTGCCTGACGTGGGGCTCGAACTCATGAACTGCAATATCAAGACCTGAGCTGAAGTCGGATGCTTAACCAACTGAGCCACCCACGTACCCCTGTACATTATTATTAATCACAAATTACATGACACGTTAGAAGAAGTGACGTTGATCTCCAATAAGCAATGTCTTCTTGTGTTCTCGGTCCAGATTCTACTTACGCCATCTAATGGTGTCTCCCAGTCCAACCTGTCTCTGAGAATTGCCTCTTCTCCATCCACATAACTTTTCCAGACCTTTAGCTTCTCTCACATGAACTATCACCAGAGCCTTGCATTTCTAACTGGTCTCCCACCTCCAGTGTTCCCCTAGTACAATCTATGCCTCACGCTGCCAGCATGACCTTTCTAAAATGCAAATCTGAACATGTCATTCTCTTGTTAAAAATTCTTCACTGTTTCTCAACTGTGTCGGGTAAACTTGAAACTCAAACCCACATGAGATCTTCTTCCATAACTGACCAAAGCCTTTTTGCCAGGTCCTATCTCTCTCTGCGTGTCTATATTCTCCCACTGCACAAGGAGATAATACACATAAGCGGCTGTATAATGACCGACCCAAGAGAAATGCAAAATAAATATTGGCCAGTATATTTATTTTTCTCTTCATTCTCCTCCTCTTCTTCTTCCTCCTCTTTATCTAATTTATTATTAGGATAGTAAGCAGTGAGAAACGTGACCCGTATACTGGCCATCCCCCAAACTTAGAACAGTAGCTAAGAAAAGCTATGATGTGGCTGAATATTTTACACTCTGTATCTCATTTAATCTCCCACAGTCAGGCACACTGCGTCATATGTTCTGGGTACATGTATATGTTAGTTGTTTCGATACGCATAGTCGAAATAAGAATAGTGCCATTTCTGGCACTTGATCGTTATAGCAAAGTGCTTGGGACGTGAAAACACAGGTTTTTCATTTTCTGTGGGGTTGGCTGAATTGTGTTCTTGGATAGGAAACTGCACTGTTTACAAAAGGCTTGGCCTGTGGAAGGGTCAGGCAACTTGCAGGATATTAACCGATGCTGCTGGTAGAGCCGCATCTGGACCTTCCCAAGGAGGCCCAGGAGATCTGAGAGCGGAACAGAGGCCGTAATTTTATAAACACGTAAGTTTCAAATGGATTGGAAATGTGGAGCTTCGTGTTTTCCCAATGTTTTCAGGAGCAATATGGAACTTCATCAGTATGCGTCGTCTCCCAGTCTCTTTCATTGTGGCAAGGGAGCTAGAAGCGTCTCCCTAGGCCACACACCGGTTGAAATTCACGTGTCCAGCCTGTGGATAATGTGCAACAGTAGCAACAACAAAATTGTAAGATGTGGATTCTTCCGGTCAGTGGAAACGAACAGCAGAAAGTGTGGGAGCAGAGCCTTATTTTCAAGTTCTCTATTTCCTAGGTTCAGAAAAGTCACAAAACCAGGACTTCTCTTTTCTGAACCCTGTACGCCCTTGAGTGTTGATCTCATGGTAGAACTGGGGGTCACGTTTTCAGCAGTCGGTATTCAAGAATTACCAGGTAGAGTGCTCTGAATAACCAGACTCTGAAGAACTTAAACCGTGACTGTCTCCTAAAAAGGCCTTTCAAAGATTAATTCACGGGTTGAGTCATTGAAATACCGTTTCTCTTGCAAAGATTTTAAGGTAGCAGGTTTGGGGTCAGGCCCAGGAATCTATTTTTTAACTAGCATCTCAGGTGATACTGAGGTGGGTGATCACAGGGCCACATTTTAAGTGATACCACATTGAAGAATTGGCATCTGAAGGGCATGGAAGAGGAACAAAGATAGGATGCTCAACCTGAACGTCACCGCCCTGACGTCGTACGAGTTGTGGCCAGAGACTTTGATTTTCTTTTATCATCAGTAGATAAATAACTACTCGGGAGGGCAGCCATAGGGAAAGATGCTTCTCTTCCATTTCACTGGCCCTGTACCTGTTTATCGAGAGGGGCACAGACCCCACATGTGTTATGTTAACTCAGACCTGGCCATTTAAGACGTAAGCACTTGATTTCGTTTCTCTGCTTTGCTTCACTGGTTCCCCATCACAATTCCTCTCATTCTCCCTGCCATCTTCCTGGGAAGATTTCTTCATTATTCCAGAGCTCCTCTGTAGCTCTCTCCTATCTGGTTTTCTGACCAAGTTTCCATTACTAAGCCACCCAGGCCAACCACCTGGCCCTCATTCTCTCTTCCTCTGGCAGCCCTGGAGGAGGTGTTAAGAGGGAGGGAATTGTCTTAAATGTTAATGGCCATACATTTCACTGTTAACTGGCTCCAAATGGTGGTGCCCTGTCATGATCCTCAGTAACAGACTGATCTAGCATATATAACCCATCCTCTAGGAACAGGAAAGTTGTAATGATTTTTCTTCATGTTTTTGCTCACCCTTGGTCATGAACTTTAATGACCACTTTTGGTCACCACTTTAATAAAGCAAAGAGCTTTATTGCCTTGCCTCCCCAACTATGCCAAGCCAGTAAACAAGATGGAATAATACAGGAAGACCAGCCTATTATTTCTTGACTGTTTAACCACTGGGGAGATCTTTAGGAGGAGTGCGATGGGGAGTTAAAGAATTACAAGAAGACTGATTTCTCCCCCTCTTCATAAAATCCAAGCATAGTCTAAATTTGATTGGTAGAGAGAAGAACATACAATCGGATATTGTGGGACACAATGAAGATTTTCTCAGAGACTGTGCCTTGCTCGTCACCTGCTCCAGAGAGAAAAGGCTCCTACCATATAACCAGCATAAAAATAGAAAATGATAGGAAAACCCTACTTGACTGTGCTCTTTAGAGAGCATCAGGACACTTGGTTTCATTTTAGGGACAAGATAAAGAGCAGTCCCAGGGCCAAAGTGTTTCCCAGATCTGGCCGCTAGTTTCTTGCTTCTTCCTCAAAATTACTTTTCTGTCAGATTTTATCAGTGGAGTGGGCAATTATGTCCTCGTGTAAGCCTCAACGTTACAAACTTGTTTTTCTCCCCTTGTACTGTGTGTTGGGAATACTGGAGGCAAGGAGTGGTGGATGATGTAGTTTAATTTCTGTTGTCTTGGCCAATGGATGTCACTCGAAGGTAAACAAGGAGTCAGACTTTTGCTTTGATTTTAAAGTGAGCGTGACTGGATATTTCCATGTGAGGGAAAATTTCAAATTTTGGGCGAGATACATTTCTGTGACCATCATAACCACAACAAAAACTAGGAAACAACAGCCACTCTTTCTTAGGTACCAACCAAGTTTTAGGACCCATGCCCTTTCTTTACGTATATCATTCCTATACTTCATGCCCTATGTGTTAGATGTTTGCTATTTGTTTTTTTCTCTGTAAGTCCAGAAGCTGGAGCTCGTTGACACAGAAAAGTTTGTTCTAGGTCTTAGAGGGAGTTTGTTGCCACAGGCATCAGTCTCCTACCTGATGTCAAAGAACAGTTTAAAATTTGTTTTGTTTTGTTTTACTATGCCATAAGCAGGGTTGTTTTCTTTTTTAATGAAGAATGGCTCATTCTATCATTTGGCATCTAGTTTCAATAATAAAGCAAAAGAAAAAGAGGGAGAAGAGAAAAAGACAGAGAGGCACATCACACTTCGAGTCTTGAGTTAGTGTTTAGGAAAGAGAATCATGAAAACCAAGTTTATGTTCGAGGAATTGGTCTCAGGTGAGATTCAGAATGTGTTGTGGCTACTTACCACTTGGCTTAGTCTAATTCTAGGCTTCAGTTTGAAAATGCTTGCTCCTTCCTCGTTCCCGGGAACTCTTTCCAGGCACAGCGGGGGAAAGTGTCTCAGCAAGGCTTCCAGGTACGGAATTCCTAAGGCAGATAATATGATTTCATGAATATTTATAAAGCATATGTATGTTGGAGAGTTTTTGTTGCCTGCAAAAACACTGTGTGCTAGTAAAATATTATTTAATCTCCTTCTATTTCGTATTATTCTATGTATTCCATTTCTCTGCAAAACGATTGCTATTACTTAACATTAACCTCTGCATTGCAGATCTAAAAACACAAAAGGCCAAAAGAATTATTTTGAGGGATGAACCATGAGTGGATTGATTCTATTTCTGTTTACACTGTCAACTCTGTTTGTTTGTATGTCCAGAGTCTCCAGAGAATCATTAGAATGATAATACCAGCTAATTTTTTACAATTAATTGAAATTTCACACTCTCACATTTCAGTATCAGTCTATATTTTTACACACTGACACTTTTAATCAAGGATTATCTTTCACAAGGGACCTACAACAGGGCCCTAATTAATTAAAGTGATAATTGCTCTTCTCCCTCCTAGTTTGTTATATAACACATCCTTCAGGAAATTCGCATCCTTAGCATTCCTTTTTAAAATTCCTTCATTTATGAGGAGATACCGTGGCTTCTACCTCTTTAAGAATTTACTAAAAACTTGATTTTTTTATTTTCAATTAAATTCAATTGAGTTTTTTATTTTCAAGCAGAGATACAGAAAAGAGGTCATATTTGTATTCCAGCAAGTTTCCATATTCAAAAAAAGAAAAGAAAAGAAAACGATGTTTTTGGATTGTGGAAGCATTCAGATTAAATCCCAGGGGTCGTTTTCATGGAAAAAAAAAAGAGGCCATCAGGTGTGTCCTCTTTTGATGTTAACTAGCTCATTTGTTTCTTTACCCAGTGCAAGTTCCCATGGTCTTGGATCTTTCTTTGGTTCCTCAATCCTCTGTTACTTAATTGCCCCTGTCTCTCTGTAGCTTTTATAGTGCCTAAGGTTTGTTATATTTTTCCCTCTGGTGTGGTCCCATTATTTTAGTAGATACTGAATCTAGAGACTTGGCTATAATTGGCAGCCCTGCTCTCTTCTCCTTTAATAGATATCGCTCCAATTCCTGTATTTTGGCACCTTTTGGTACGGGATGCATTTTCAGAAGTAATTGATGGCAGCTGTAAATCCGTTAGCTCATTTCCCTAAGACTTAGAAATTGCAGATCATTGAAATCACTGCACCATGTATTGGTCAGATTTTTCGAAAGGTCATTATCCCTGTTTGCGGCTCTTAATGAAATTAGTGTGACTTACTCATTCCACTTGCAGCAAATATTTGGCTACTTTTTAAAATCCTTTTTTTTTTTTCCTCTCAAACTCCCATGTGCCCTTAGTTTACATTTGCACTATAATTGAAAATGGAGCAGTAGCAATAGTTCAGTTATCTAAACTTCAAACTGGTATTTTTGTATTACTCTGTATAATTACCGAAAGATAACTTTTCTTACTGCAGTAGCTTTTTTTTTTTTAAATAAACTATTTTTTATAATGGATTTAGGTTCACAGCAAAGTTAAGGAGAAAACACAGCGCGTTCCCATAAACTCCCTGCCCCTATGCACTCCCCTACTGTCAACACCCTACGCCAGACTGGTACATTCCTTACGGTAGGTGAGCCTACTTGAACACATCATAATCAGCCCAAGCCCATAGTTTTACACCAGGGTTTTGACAAATATGTAATGACATGTATCTACCATGATAGCGTAATAAAGAGTAGTGTCATTGCCCTAAAAATCCTCTGTGCTCTCCCATTTATCCCTCCATCCCTCCTAACCTTTGGCAATCACTGGATCCTTTTATTGTGTCTATAGTTTCGTTTCTTCCAGAATGTCATATATTGGGAATCATAGGGTATGGAGCCTTTTCAGATTGGCTTTTTTCATTTACTAACATGCATTTAAGGTTCCCCCGTGCCTTTTCATGGCTTGATAGTTCGTTGCTTTTTAGTGCTGGATAATATTCCATGGCATTGGTTTTTCTTTAGTATTTTCATTAAATCAGCAAATGATTTTTTCTTACTTCTTGAAGATACCTTTTAGCTATGCATTCGAGAGATATTTTTTTTTCATTTCATTACGTGTATTATTTTATTCTTGTGTTGGATTTTCTCTAATCATATAGTTCCATGTTCTTAAATTCTGGAGCTTTCTAATAATAGTCACAGCAGAACTCATGTTGTGAATATTTTAATTCTCTTTTTTTTCCCTTTACTATTTCAGCAATTAGTGAGAAAAGAGCATTGTTAGTTGGCTTGTGGTTTTTATGTAACTATTTTTGTTTTCTTTATATTATATTTTTTATAAGATGGTTTTTTTAAATTACTTATTTGGTAATTCCAGCAACAAAAATCTTTCACCTTTCTCGTGAAAAACTTAAATGGTTTGTGTATCCAGTTTTGGTCATTCTTCTACTCCATTGAGTCTGCATATACAAGAAGAGGTAAAAAAAAAAAAAAAGGACACCACGGGGATATTTGTTTTCCATTTCTCCTTCCCAGTTGACTTTCCAAGCTTCAGCAGTCAGGGCTCCTGAGGAAGCTAAGTAAAAACCAAAAATTTACCCAAGATACTTCCTACTGACCTGTAAATGGAGCGCTATGAATCTTATTTTGTTTTACCCAATGGGAGACCAAGCATTCTTGTTTCTATTTGAGAAGTCAACAGGGTCCTAAGAGGTTCATTCATACTCCTCCTCCCTTTTCTCTATTCTCTGCCTTCAGGAAAAGTGATGTTATCTGATAGCATTGATCTACTCATTCCCGGTATTCAGACGTGACCTTTGCACTGGGAAGCTTATGATACCCACTTTTTTAACTTGACTTTTAATGTCTTTGCTTGAGCCCACTCTTCAGTTTCCACACATATCGTATATTTAACTCCTTTATATAATGAATTGTCATTGATATTCTCTGGTTTCGTTAGAAGAAACCTGGTCCATATGGGCAAGATTTGTTTTTTTCTTTTTAAATTCTTCTTTTCAGCATTGAATCTTGTGCCCAGATCTATTCTTGTCATATAACAGAGCTCAATAAATATTTATTTAATGATAATTTTGTGCCACTAGTATGCTCAAAGTTTGAAGTTTCTTCCTACCCCAAATTGTTTCTTCTGTTGGTTTCATAATAGCAAGTTATCATTTTCTGAAATAGCTCAAAGAATCTCTCTTTCTAGGTAAAGAGAAAAAAAGTGTTTTTCAGAATACATCTTTCCTTCTGGCACATTTTCCTGCTTTGGAGACCAACACTTCACCTAAACCTGAGCAAAATTTTTTATGGGCTATCTTTGTAGGTATATAGTAGTATTATTACTTTATTTAAGTTCAATGTAATTAATATCTAGGACCTGAACTTTTAAAGGAACACAACTTGTTTAGTTTTATGTGGAACCTACGTCGAAACAAATTTTAGCTAGCATAGATCACGTTTGATTTAAACAGACCCTTTTTCCCTGTACCAGGATGGATTTGCAGGACTCATGATTGTTTTTGTTTGACTCCATCCGCAAGATACATGACCAAAGATACAGAACAATTCACATCATGAAACTAAGTACCATATTGGATAACTTGCCATACTACAGCTTTGGTCTCATGCGTAGAATTGGAGGATTCATTTATTCGTTCTCATATTCATTCACCAGCAGATATTTGCTAAACACTTATTTTGTGCCTAACACTGCTTGCATCCCCACTTTCCCCTCGGACCTGACCCCTCTCTGTCATCACACATGAGTATCACCTGGGAAGGAGAGGCCCACATATACCCACTTTGACCCTCTCTAAGGCTGCGTGTTCCCCCGGACCTGCACCGCCACAGCCTCGGCAGTCACAGCCCTGTGCTCCCCTGGTTTCGGGAATCTTCCACTGGCCTTCACCGCTTCTCCACAGGGTAAGAAGAAAAGGCTTTGACCACTGTCCCTGACCTGAGGCTCCAGTGTCTCTCAAAAGGCATCCCCACTGTCAGGCAGTATAGAGTAGAGGTTAAGAATATGACCTTGGGGACAACTGCATTGTTTTCAGTTTACCTGTAGTTCCTTCAGCTTCACATTCAAGAATTTAGCAAAGCCAACTTCATCTAGTTTGACACCCTTATTTTACAGTTAAGGAGACTGTGATCAAGAAGTACTAGTGGCTTGTCCTGTGGGTGACGACGAGTTCAAGTGACAAAGCCAGGATTTGGCGTCTGAACATCCTGATACCCAAACCATTGTCAATTTCATTCCTTCACCATGACTACGCTACGAAATGTTCCACAGGATTATTTTTAACCTTAGAGTTTAATTCCTTCCAAGAAAGGCTTGAGCTCCAAACAAAACAAAACAAACAAAAAACAACCCTTCTAATTCTTCCTTATTTGCGCGGGACTTCTGATTCTTTTCTCCACTTCCCATCGTCTGTTTCCTTGATGATTTACAGAGGGGTCTCAATTAGTGGCGAGATTCGGTTGGAAAGGCAGAGGTTCCAACATGAGTGATTATCAAAACTTTAATGGTAGATGTGGCGTGGTGCCAACCTATCAGAACATGAATCAACCATTGTGTCATCGTTTTGGGTCCCTGCCAAGAATCGACCCTGGTTTCCCAGGTTACTCTGATCCTGAGAGTAGTTGCTTTCCTGCTTTCTGGAAGTTTTAGAGATCTGATCTTGTCTTTTTTGCTACTAATTGCATGTAAATAATTAGGGCTTTCATTAATCTTTGCAGTATCTATTTGGACTGATATTTTTTTTAATTTTCATTTTATTTTTTATTTTTTTTAATGTTTATTTATTTTTGAGAGACACAGAGAGACAGAGCACAAACAGGGGAGGGACAGAGAGAGAGAGGGAGACACAGAATCCCAGGCAGGTCCCAGGCTCTGAGCTGTCAGCACAGAGCACGATGTGGGACTCGAACTCACAAACCGTGAGATCGTGACCTGAGCCGAAGTCGGCGCTTAACCGACGGAGCCACCCAGGTGCCCCAGGACCAATATGGTTTTTCAAATACTGTTGATGCTTGTAAGAAGATAACAACTCAGCCTTTTAACTTTACATAATAAGGAATAATTGAAAACAAATTGCACAATGTATTTGTTCCTTGAGATGTAGGACATCTTTTTTAAAAAGCAGAGGGAAGTATAATGGATGAAGCCTTTTAGAAAACAAGGTCAAAATCCACTTCTTTCTTCTGCGTCCCCATTTCATGAGGTCATTGGGAAGCTATGTCGTCACCCTTACTGCCAAATTGACAGAAGTTGTCCGTGGAGTATCTTTAAAACTTTTTTTTAATGTTTATTTATTTTTGAGACAGAGAGAGACAGAGCATGAATGGGGGAGGGTCAGAGAGAGAGGGAGACGCAGAATCCGAAGCAGGCTCCAGGCTCTGAGCTGTCAGAACGGAGCCCGACGCGGGGCTCGAACTCACGGACTGTGAGATCACGACCTGAGCCGATGTCGGACGCTTAACTGACTGAGCCACCCAGGTGCCCCCGTGGAGTATCTTTAGAGTAGGAAAGAAAAGACAAATCGGAAAGCTGTATTTTTTTGTCATCTCTCCTAAGTCCTGATAACCGTAAGCGTAATCAGTGTCACCACAAATGTTTTCAAAATGAAATGCCCATTTTTTGTGTGGTTGTCTTTTTTTTCTTTATTTGATGTCAGAGGAAAGTGGCAAGGAGAAGCAGTTGGTGGTGACTTGAGGACCTGGACTTGTCTGGGGACACTGGGCGTTTCACGGTCCAGAGAAACTCACAGTGAGGTGACAGAATGCTCTCTCAGACCCCTGTCACTTACACTGGAATGTGATGTGCTCCTGGGAGGTGTTGGGGAGCCACTGGCGAAGCTATTTTAAGAGGCATTTGGAGCTGTGAGAGGACAAGGAAGTATAGGACAACATGCCAGAAACCTCGTTTGTAAATCCTGTATTCTCTTTGGGGGTCACTCGGTGGCAAAATCAAAGAGACGTGTTGCCAGGAAATAAAGCTGTGTACCTTGCCTCACTAGAAGAGAAGTCCACACTAAGTGAAGATCTACGATCAGAATTGAAGCAGTTCAACAAAAATCACAGGAAATCTGCTTTGCTTCGTCATTTGTCCGATATGTGCTCCCTAAGCTTATCAATGAGCTGGTGCCATTCACTGGTACCAGTAATCCACCGGAAGACAGCAGGGACTTCGTTTTCAGAGGAACTGTATTTAAGGAGGATGGAAGCTAAATTGCCCCACCTTTTAAGAAATGTTTCATCCATCTTCATGTAAGCTTAAAGAACAAGTATTGGGACGGGGATGATAGTCCTTCTGTGGCAGATTGCACCTCCTTAATGATGGCAAAAAGGGAGGGACAAATCAGACCCCAGTGCCTCCCTCCTCCTCTGTCTGATGGATTCCACAGAGAGCTGGAGCACAGCTTGCTTGCAAAGATGAGCAGGACTGGGGAACTCCCTTCAATTCCACCATTTCCCAGAAGAGTCCAAAATTCCGCAGGTACCATATATGTATAGGTACCTCTATATAAAGAAGACATTATCCAAACTTAAAACTGGGAGAAAATCCATCACTCGTGTCAGTATCATTCTCATCATTCTACATTTGAAAGTTTGCTTCTCCATCTCCCTGAGGTTTTCAGTCCTTCTACAGAAGCACATGGGAGTGCTTTATAAGGGACAGATACTAACACACTGGAAATACTTGTTTTTTCATTTATTCTTCAGCATTTATTGCTGCAAAATTAGTGGCAACCAGGTATTCTGCTGGACATCGAGAATACAAAGATGATTAATCATAATTCCAGCCCTTAGGGTCTGTCCTGGGAGATAAGATGAGGAATAAGCAATGACACACAATATATGTGTCCTATAATAGAGGTATTAGGACTCCCGCAACCACAGAAGAGAAGTGGGACTAACCTAGCAGAGGCTTGGTTTAATAGAACATTTAAAGAGCGAGTACAGTTTTACTGGGTTGATGGGATGTCTTGGTCAGCTTGGGCTCCTATAACAAGTCTACCACAGACTGGGTGGTTCCAACAGCAAACATTTATTTCTTAACAGTTCTGAAGGCTGAAAGTCTGAGATCCGAGTACCAGCAGGATAGGGTTCTGGCAAGAGCCCTCCTTTTGCTTTACAGAGAGCCATCATCTTCCTGTATTTTCATGTGGTAGGGGTAGGGGATGGGAGAGCATGAGCCAGCAAAATCTTCTGTCTCTTCTTATAAAGGGCACTAATCCATCACGAGGGCTCCACTATCATAAGACCTTACTTTCTCCCAAAGGCACCATCTCCCAATACCATCAAACTGGAGATTAGGTCTTCAGCAGATGAGTTGGGGGGGGGGGGGGGATACAATCATTCAGTCCATGGCGGTGGGGAGGGAGGATCTCCAAGAAGAGGGTACAGCATGTGCTAAAGCATAAGAATGGAACATTCAAGGTCCTGCACATTATTCTCAGTGGCTGCACCTTATTCTCAGTGGCTGCACATTATTCTCAGTGGCTACAACAGTGGGTATGGGAATATGGGTTGTTTGGATCAGACCGTGAAAAGCCAATATGCTATTGCAAAGGTATAGACTTACCCTTTTGGTTCCCATGAGCAAAATCTTTCAAGAAAGCTGAAGAGGTAGTTTTGATCAGACCATGAAAAGCCAATATGCTGTTGCAAAGGTATAGACTTACCCTTTTGGTTCCCATGAGCAAAATCTTTCATCCAAGGGAAACATTTTATTTTATGCCCTGTACCATTCTGTTTCATCTGACATTTACCTAATAAGGCAGTAGAAAATTGGATAGAACCATGGCAGAGAAGATTAATTAGCTCATTCCATTGGATTATCTAACTTCTGATGTCTGCCAATGTCATAGTGTCCTGTATTAAAAGAAAGTGGGCCTGTGTAAACACGGAGCAAGGTCTCTACTATCCCATGACTTTCCCCCATTCGTAATGATCTGGGCTTTAGGGAGAAGAGTAGGCCCATTCCTATGTGTATACTAAGGAAGTAACCAAGACGCTGAAGGAAGCAGGAAATTTATCCTATTTTTAAAATTCTAGTTATTTATCTATATCGGTGGAGCTAGTTATTGGCTCCTTCCGAGACACTGAAACCTCCAGGGTGAAGCAGTGAATAATTGAATCAGTCATCCAAATGTTTTATCTCTGCTGGGCATTAGAGCTTCTAGCATTTTTTCCAGAAGGTGTATTTATGAATAGAGAACCGAGATGCTGTCATGGCAATCCAGTAAAAACCATGTTTCTCTCAGGGAGTTACACCATAGCAATCTGTTAGGGTCTATCAGTACCCCAGATACCATGATTGGGTTCCCACATAACATGATTGGTGGGCTTCTGCGCTTTCTGCTGGTTGTTTGGTTATTATGTAGGCACAGCTCGATAACTTGGTATATGTAGTTCAGTTAAACACGACAAAAAATATTTGCCACAGATCCACTGCTGTCACTGATGGAATGAGTAATTGCTAAGGGTATGGCTTGGAATGGAAATGAGTCTTTACCAAATAGTGCCAGACATGGGGATAGGTTCTTCCATGTGCATCGTCTTTCTCAGCTCTCATGGCTCGTTGGTGTAGGCATCATAATCCCCATTGTACATAAGAGGGAGAGAGGTTTAGAGAAGTCAAATAACTTACTCAAGATGAAGCAGATAGGTGGAATGGCTTGGTTTTGAACCCAAATGGATTTCACTCAGAGGCCCGTAATCTCTTATAAAAGAAGACCCACATAGGGGCACCTGTGTGGCTCGGAAGCGTCCGACTTCAGCTCAGGTCATGATCTCATGGTTCATGAATTCGAGTCCTGCGTCGGGCTCTGTGCTGACAGCTCAGAGCCTGGAGCCTGCTTCAGATTCTGTGTCTCTTTCTCTCTCTGCCCCTCTCCCACTCACTCGGTCTCTCTCTCAAAGATAAATAAAAATTTTTTTAAATTAAAAAGAAAAAGAAGACCCACATAAAATAATTGGGGTAAAAGAGAGCAGGATATATACTATTGATGTTATTATTTATTGTTAGTATAATTGAGTGCTTATTATATATATGATATTTTAAAGACACAAATTTATATAACACACCTCTACATGTAAGTGCGTGTAAGCTATAGAGTGAATGACTGCACTTTAATTTATCAAGAAGCAGGTGTCACAACAGAAGTAAAGAAAATGTATCAAAATATATAAAGTACACATTGGGAGGTCAGAAAAAAAATAGTATGGATTTGAGCGAATAACCCCTTATATTTGCATGTTGCTTTAGCGTTCCCAAAGCTTGTCACGGCATTGTTTTAGAGTAGGAGTTATTGCCAGATACAGCCTTCAACCTGTTTCTATATGGCCACTAGCCAAGAATTCTTTTTTTTTTTTTTTTGTTAGTGGTAAAGGGTCGTTTAAAAAAGAAGTAGAAGAAGAAGAATGTGCAACAGAGACCAAATGGAGCCTTCAAAGTCTATAATATTTACTATCTGGCGCTTTACAAACACAAAGTTTTCTGATCCTTCTTTTTTTTTTAAAAAATTTTTTTTTCAACGCTTTTTATTTATTTTTGGGACAGAGAGAGACAGAGCATGAACGGGGGAGGGGCAGAGAGAGAGGGAGACACAGAATCGGAAACAGGCTCCAGGCTCCGAGCCATCAGCCCAGAGCCCGACGCGGGGCTCGAACTCACGGACCGCGAGATCGTGACCTGGCTGAAGTCGGACGCTTAACCGACTGCGCCACCCAGGCGCCCCACTGATCCTTCTTTTTGAAGAAGTTTCACGGATACTTGTAATGCTCCTCAAGGTATAACTAGTTCCACTCTGTTTCATTTCTTACGGAAGTAAGGCAAGACAGGTGAACCAACATCATATCGTTTGGGTTAAGAAACTTCACTTGTGGTGGTGGTTCTCATTGACAGTTTCTGTATTCCATTGTCCCATAAATGTACCTAATGGATTAGGTGTCTCAGTTTGGCTTCAGAACATGTCGGCCTCTTCCTCGCTGGGCTTGATCCCCGCTCTCCTGAAGTCCTATTTGTGGGTTGTATAATGATGGTTTCAAGAAAGCAATCTTTGTTAAAAAAAAAAAAAACTACAACTTACAACAAATTATTAGATCCGTCATCTCATTTCATTTTCACAAAGACTCTAAAAGGGTGATTGCAACAAGTTGAAGAAATTCAGAGGTAGCCATCTCCGATGACGATAGCCTGAGTTGATACAGCTTGAATGGGGATCCAGAATGCCGACCTTCTGTCCTGCCGTGTGTGCCATCCTTCCTCACAGAAAACCCACTGTGTCACTCCTGGAAATGCCCTGGAGTGTACAAAAAAAGTTCACTGGCAGCTCAGGTGTGATAAATCCTGCAAGTGGGTTACAGAGACGTACACAAAGAATTAGGTATCCACACTTTTCTCTTGAAGCAGCTCACCCTCAAAGGACAGAGAATTGACTGTCAAACTCCAGACTTCCCTGACCCTTCCTGACGAGAATGATTCTGTCACCCTCCTGAGGAAACCAAGTGTCTAGTCAGAGGAGATGAGGACGAAGTCTCTGCTGCTTGATGTCTGTGAAGCAGTTTCCCTTTGTGGGACACTTAGAATATATTTTTTTTAAATTGTAGTTGGAAATAACCTTGTGATCTGACTGTGGCCCCGTCTGAAGAGAAAGATGTGAGGAAGAGAAGTTCCCTGACCTGGGAGGGGCTCTGATGACCAGCCTTGATTCACTGAGACAACAGGAATCTTTGGGAAGGCCGATCTGAAGGAAAACCACACTGAGGATTTTTACATCCTCTGGGTGGGATACAAGGTGTCTTGTGGGCTTTCTGAGGGAACTCTCTGGGACTCTCCGATGGACTACAGTTTCCTCAGGGCTATACTAAGCCATGGCTCTGCTGAATGTGTTGCTTCGCCCTGCCGTATTTAAACAGGAGAATTTTACTTATGTGCTGCCGATTCCTACAGAAGACTAAAGCATCAACTCAGAGCTTAGTGCATGAGCTCCTAAAATGAACCCTAAGAAAGGCTCTACTGTCTTAAAATGCCTAGGCGCTGAATTCCCCTCTTCTGTGTCATGTCTCCGAAATGTGCGCACTCACGCCCAAAATTGCAATGGGCACAGGAGAGATGTGATACTTTTGAGAACCTGCCTGGTTTAATCCTTGCTTCAGCCTAAGGTGAGCTTCTGCTCTGTGGTGTTGGAAGCTGTGGGAATTCAGTGAGAAGTAGTTCAGCAGGTTTTCAGACAGGAACTAAATTTATGGGTAGGAATAACCTTTTCCAAGTTACACCAATCATCAGCCCTCTGTCTCGAGGGCAGAAGGTCTCTCTGCTAGGGAGCGAATTCTGAGAAATGAGGGATTAGCATTTCCTGCTCAGACTGCTCGTTGATGAGCCCCGGGCCTCACGGTTTCCCTTAATTTAACGTGGGGCTATGATCTGTTTTCCTTCCTCCGATGGGAAATCATGAGAAGAGTTCTTCTTGTTAATACGGTGACTTGGCTTCAAAGAGACGTTGGTATGATTATTCCAATTAAAAGCGATCACCTATTCAGAAAAGAACTGTTCTGTCTCACAACCCAATTTATCCTGTCCTCGTTTCCTTCAGAGCTACTGCTCTTGAATATTGGGAGAATATTCGATACCGACGGGGAGATGTGTGCTGAGTAGAAAGGCTGGTGGCGTGAGGTGGCGTGTTGACTTATTATCGAATGCCGGCCCTTTGCAGGTGGCTTTGAGCGCTCGGGGAGCCATGCCTTCTCACAGAGAGGTGACCTGACCTCAGGCCTCGTTCTTCTTGAGCTTCGTCCTTGCAGCCATTGAACCTTTCCTGCTTTCACGTTGATTTTTGCATCTATCGCCCCCTTTATAATCCTGTGAGGTAGGTGTTATTACTGAGTTCCAGATGAAGAATGTGAGTACTTCAGTGCTGGCCCAATCTCAACTTCAAGTATGTGACAGAACCAGGAAACAAATCAACAGTCCCAACTCAAGTGCATTGCACCTTTTTTCCAAAAAAAAAAAAAAAAAAAAAAAAAAAAGAAAGAAAGAAAGAAAGAAAAGACTCTCAGGACATCATCATTCAATCCTGCAGCTTATTCATTTCTGTAATGGACGTTACCAGTACGCATACTTCTGAATTCACAAGATAATTTAAGAATCAGAAGAAATAAATTTGGAAGCATTTTGTAAACATTTAAAATGCTATGCAGTTGAAGCGTGCTAAAATTATTATTGCTCTTTCCCCAAATTTAGATTCAGATAAACATTTCCACCTGTTTTTATTTGGCTTATCTATATAGTACTGTTATAGGGATGCATTTTTTTTCCATTTGAAAATCTTTTAAAATTATGTTCCTTGTCTTGGTAGACTGACTGACTTTCCTATTGGATCCAGAGATATTTCCTAAACATAAAGCAGACATGAGAGTTGGGTACCTTCTCAGTTGACTAGGATTACCCAGTGAAGAATAAAGAATTCTCCCTGCCCTAGCATACCTTATCATATCCAGCTGTTCCTAAATGTTTTCCATCAAAGTCCAGCGTGAACCTTATGATGAATAGTTCTGCATTTTTTTTTCCTGATCTGGTGTCAGAGGTTAAAGTTATTTCCCAGATCTTAAGGAGATTCCTTCAAAACTGAGACAAAATATTCTTAATCTTGGGGAGAGTTAAGAAATGTGTAGTTTGCACTTAGATGTGATTTCTGGAAGTGGTGACTTGTGTTCTGCTGAGACAGATTGGGAAGGAGGTAATGGATATGGGACCTAAGGAAAGATGGTGGGCACGTGGAATCAGAACTGTGATATCTCCTGTGTTCTTTCATTGATCATATATCCGGAGAACAAAAGAAGGTTCTGCACAGAGTATTTTTGACCATTGGCTACCTTTCAAATTAAGTAGTTTTCCTTTGCAGAATCCCCAAAGGATGTCAGTACTCAAAAGGAAATTGCCCTGTTCTGCAGCAGTGAGAATTTGTGACTCAGAGGCAGAAAGATCATGAATAGAAAACATCTGTTTATCAGGGGTGTTCTAGGGAGAAGCCCCAGAGGACTGCTCTCATCCCGATAGCTAGAAACCATGGGTTCTGCTCTAGTGAGTAATAGAACCTTCCACCTTAAACAGGGTGCCTGGTGTGCCACACTGGCTTTGCCCACTTGAAGGAGACTGTGACGGATGTTTCTGTCCAAAGACCCTGTTTATAGTGATAAAGCTGCCCTTGTTGAGTACATCTTTAGGTCCAATAATGTGTGTGTGTGTGTGTGTGTGTGTGTGTGTGTGTGTGTGTGTGTAAACCTTAGTTCTTCACCTAAACCTTCAAGATAAATATTACCTCCAATTTACAGATAAGGAAAAGGGTGCTTAGAAAGGTTGAAAAAAAAGACAAGGTCACAGTACCTGTAAGAGCTGAAGCTGGGATTCAAATGCAAGCCAATGGCTTTGTCTCTAGATCCCAAAGAAGTTTGTTCTGGGAAGGACACCGAGAGAAAGGTCAAGCAACTGAAAGTCACCACCTCAAAGATACTGTCCTTGACTTCCCATCTAGAATATGTGCCAGTCACAACCTTCATTGTAGTTTTTATCACTTTAAGGTTTTGTGTGTACTTTGCTGTTCTGTATTATTACACTTGTGATACAGAAAAGGGTAGGGGCGCCCAGGTGGTTCAATTGGTTAAGCATCCGACTTTTGATTTGGGCTCAAGTCATGATCTCAAGGTTCTTGGGATCAAGCCCCATGTTGGGCTCTGTGCTGACAGCATGGAGCCTGCTTGGAACTCTCTATCCCTCTCTCTCTGCCCTACCCCTGGTTCATGCTCTCTCTCTGTCTCACAATAAACAAATAAACCTTTCAAAAACAAGACTAATAAAATAAGTACTTGTGTTTCTGCCACCCAGTCATTTGTGGGCTTTTTTTTATTACGGGAAAATATACATCATATAAAATTTACCGTTTGAACCATTTGTAAATGTACAGTTCAGTGGCATGAAATACATTCACGTTGTTGTGCAACTGTCCCCACTATCCATCCCCAAACATTTCTCATCATCCCAGAGTGAAACTCTGTCCCTGTTATTCTGTACCCTTTACCAACTCCTGGGAGCCCCCCGGCAGCTGGGGGGGGGGCGGGGGCTCATTTACTCTCTAGAACTCTCGTTACTTTCCAGAACTCCATTCCCATCTGCCTGGCATTTCTCTTTGGAGGTTTCACTAACATCTCTAATTTAAGGTGCTCCACAGTACAATTTTGCTGCCTCCTGAAACTTGTTCTCCTTTCCTCCTGCATTTATCCCATTTTTGTCTCCTTGTCTTTCTCATTTCAGGAAATGGTACCACTCGCTATCAACTAATTTGCTAAGTCTAGAAACTTAGGACTGATTGTTTTTTAATATTTTATTTATTTTGAGAGAGAGATTGAGGGGGGAGAGGGGCAGTGAGAGAGGGAGAGAGAAAATCCTATGCAGGCTCTGCGAGCTGTCAGGGCTCAGTCCCACAAACCACGAGATCATGACCTGAGCTGAAGAGTTGGACACTTAACCGACTGAGCCACCCAGGTGCCCCAGGAGTGGTTTTTTAAAATAAACTTTAAAAAAAAAAATTAGCATAGTTTTAGAGTTAACAGAAAAGTTACAAAGATAGTAGAGTTCCCATATACCCCATTACCCAGTTTCTCTGTATTACGATCTTACATTAGTATGATACATTAGACACAGCTAATGACCCAGTATTGATACCCAGTTATTAACTAAAGTCCATACTTTATTGGGATTTCCTCAGTTTTTACCCAATATCCTTTTTATGTTCTAAGATCCCTTTCAGATACCGTAATAAATTTAGTTGTCATGTCTTTTCCCTTAGACTCTCTGATACTGACAGTGTCTCAGACTTTCCTTGCCTTTGATGACTTTGACAGCTTTGAGGAGTCCTGGTCAGATATTTTAAAGAACAGCCCTCAATGTGTGTTTGTCTGATGTTTTTCTCATGATTAGACTAATGTTAATCATTGGTTTTCTGGGGAGGAAGCCCACAGACCATCAAGGACACATGTTATCAACATGACTTACTAATGGTGTTCAGCATAGGCACTTGGCTGAGGGAGTGTTTGTGATGACTCATTCTTGATTCTTCCCTCCCTTCCCTCATTACACTTCTTATCATGGTCTTAGGTGCACGATCTAGAACTTCCCACCTCTCCAGTCTCATCTTGAGCTGCTCTCTTCTTCAGTCAGGTCATAGCTACACTCGTTTGTCTCAGTCTCTTGACCATGATGGGCCCTTTCTGCTTTAAGGCTTCTGCTTAGAGTATATGCCATTTTCTGTTTCCTTCATATAGAAGCTTCTCATGCTTAGCGTGGAAAGCATCCTCTCATTATGTAGTCTGATTATCTGCCACTCCTCAGAAAGCTGTTCCCTGTGATTCTAAAATAACGACTTGGTTTACAGGCCAGCTTAGCACCTTGTCTATTTCTTCCTAGAATTTAACGCAGTCATTTTATGTAACTTTTATTTTATGTCTTTAATATCCCACTAGAAGGCAGGGACAAGAGCTCTTTAATTTATCACCGAGTCACCAGATCTTAAAATGGTATCTGGTATACAGTAGATATTAATACTCGGATGGAGTTGAAAGGCACATGTACTGGATAGTATTGATGGTAATTTATATTTAGAGAAATCCCTTTTTTCTTAAGTTACTGATAATTGGTGTACTGTTGTTCATTTATTTAATGACATTTATCTTTCTTGCTTTGATAACATGAATCAAGGATATGCTTTCAGAAGACTGAAAGAACAAGATTTGCTTAATGTGACAAATAAAGGAAAACGATCACCTCACTCTTCAGTGAGATGGTATTGGTCTAGTGAGACCCTCTCTGGGTTACCTTGCTTGGTAGTCCCCGAACCATCAAGATTGTACCAACCCATAGAAAAAGCTCAAGGGTGGGGGGGTGCGGAGAAAGATCCATAGCATGAGCAGAATGGAAAATTACGGCCTTAAGCCTAAAAACACAAATAAATTGGTGTCAGCGAGTTAATTTTAAGTTTGAATTAACTTGAGAAGAGCTTAAATACCAAAATGGAGAAAAGTTGTACATATCTGAAAATGTCCAAGGGTGATGCCATGGAAGAAAAAAACAATATGGTGTTTTTGCCAAAGTTCTCTTACAGTGAAGTTAGATTAAGGGTTCATATCTCTTTGGCTCTCCATCTTTTAAAACATTCCTGACAGTAGCACCCATGTTTTCTCTAATCCCATGGCCTTTTTTATGGATGATCCTTTTAGACTGGGGAAGGATATTGGAAAGATTTGCAGCAAAGACTTGTCTGAGAAGGTAGGAAGCAAATGTTATCCTTCCATTATACCTGGTAGTTCTGGAAAGACTGAATGGGACAGTCAGTTGCCTGAACTGAAATAATTTTGCCACTGGTTGATCATAATGATGTAGAGTCAAGATAAGGGTGCAAACTCCTTCTTTCCTTCTACTGCTGGGTTGCCATTTATGCCCCAGTCACCAGTTAGGCCAGAGTTAACTGGGGATAACTTCCTTCTTTGTGAGTTGCTCCCTGATGAGGTCTTAACTTCTTTAAGACGTTATACTCTCGCAGTCAAACTTTTTGACCACAGAATATCATGGTTCCTGAATCCAGCCTTGAAGCCAGGTAGGTAGATCTCTGGTTTCTTGCAGTCTTTCCTAGTAGGAGATATAGGCCTTACAAAGAAGCCTTTTATCTAATAGTATAAGCATCTCAGCTTAATTTCTAGCTTTATTATGTTGATAGACCATCTTCCTACCTAAAGTAAATAGGGGATGGCCTGAGGGGTTGTGTGTTGACCAGGAATCTCCATCCTCCCTGAAAAGAAGGAAGAGGGTGGATAGGGAGGGAGCACAATAAAATAACTATACAGTCAACTCCTGAACAATGTGAGGGTTAGGGGCACCAACACCCCACCATGCAGTCAAAAATCCATGTATAACGTTTGACTTCCCCCAAGCTTAATTACTAATAGCCTACTGTTTCACAGAAACCTCACTCGTAACAAACAGTTAATATTTTGTATGTTATATGTATTACATGTCGTATTCTTACCAATAAAGTAAGCTAGAGAAAACAAAATGTTATTAAGAATATCATAAGGAAAAAAAAATACCCTTACAGTGCTGTTGTATTTACCAGAAAAAAAAAAAATCTGTGTATAAGTGGACCTGTGCAGTTCAAACCCATTTTATTCTGGGGCCAGCTGGGCCTTAAACACTCTTCTTAGTAAAACACACTGTATTTCATTCTGTTCTTTTATTTCTATATCTTCAAATTTTCTTTCTCTGTTTTTTTTTCTGGCTATATGCCCACTGTTCTTGACTCTTAACCAATTTATCCTACCTTTTCTCAATAGACAAAGCCAGTCTTCCCACCTCCTTGTCTCTTCTTGGTTCTATCATCATTGAAACTGTGATCAGCTTGGAGGTGACACCCTTCAATATAAACCATTATCTAAAATTCTAGTAGGTTACAAAGTGTTTTATAATGGCAGAAACAAAAGTATCTGATCTCAAAATATCCTTCCTGACCACACTCTCTATAGAATGATACCAATGATTATATCATGATCATCGTAATAGATATATAAAGGGTAGCATATGAATAAGAACAATCCCAAAGGATCTACAGAAAATGCAATATTGATTATCTCTCAGAAAAAAACATAATGAACGTTCACTTTATATTTTTTAGAGTTCTTTTTTAATTTTTACAATGTGTATGGATTTACTTTCAATCAGAAAAAAGGCTCTCAATATTTGCCAGCTATAAACAGTATGTAAGCTATTATATTCAAGAAGCATCCAACACTTAGCTGTGGCCACCTATCAATCACCAAGAATTCTTCAGAAAGGACAGTATTTGTTCAACAGGGCCTGATTGTCATTGTTGTCAAGTAGGGGGATAAGGCAAAGGAACAAACTGAAGGCTGTCACCGAATGGGCTTTACATTTGCGCTTCATCTTCTTAAATTGTTTTTATTTTTTGAGTCAGTATTGTGTAAACTCATACAGTGCTTTGGAATATGGAGGTATCTCTTGGTACCTTAGAGCTGGAAATTTTTTCTAGGATCGGCAAAGGAAATTAGGGCAGAATATTTTATCTGCGTGGATTCAAATAATTCCTGGGAATAATAATATATTTTCATAATGTTACCTAATTATATAAAATATGTTCACAACATTATTCTTTATTTGATCTTCACAATGGGCCCGCGGGTAGAAATATAAAGCTGCGTACTTAAAATAGGCCTCATTTCCAGTTTGATAAAACTTCTGTGTGTCCTGTAATGCATAATTTTGAGCACGTATAATGAGAATCTATGTCCTAAAAACTTTGAAGAATCCTCTTAAAATACAATTTGAAATTCTTAAGTTTTTAGCAATTCAGTCCTGCAATTTTCCTTGTTTCCTTGGAGCTACAGACTTTTTCCTCATTCCGTTTCCATCTCTTCATTAGTCCAGGAGTTACATCTAAAATGCAGAATTAATAGGCAGGTTCTATGAACCCTTTCTGATGTTTCCGCTCTTCTGGCCGTGCTGTTTCTGTGCCTCAGTTTACACTTCTTAGTGTGGAGTCTCTGATAATAAGTTTAATAGCCCTGCTAGTAAACAGTTGGGGTTTTAGTCTTAACATGCCAATTCCCCTGTCTCCCATGGTTGAGATAGTTAAGATTCACACAGTTTAAACTTTCCTGCTACTATACCTTTCCTTACCCTGCCCATAGCACCTAAAATGATATTCCTTTGGTAAATCACTTTTTCCTTTTTATGGCAAAAGCCTCAAATGCCAGATTGCATCTGACGGATCAGTATGCCTTTTTGCTGACGCATACTCTTATTGATGTCATTGTGTTCTGTTGCAGCTTTGCTTTGTGTAATGAAACACACTTGTAAACCTCTTTTGCACCTTTAAAATGTAAAGAATCAAGTGGGATGCTCAAGCATCTATAAACAATTTTCTCAGCCTATTTGATGTTCAAATAAATAATGAAATGAAAAAGAAGTATAGTCACCGTCATATAAAACATGGATTGGATTCCCGTTATTTTAGGAGTGTGAAGTTCTGCTTCTGACCATGCAAGTCTTGAAGCTGTATATCATCAGTGAGATCAATTAATTGATATACCTGTCAGGGAGCTGGGGGAATGTGTGATGTGTGACAGACTGGGGGTACTTTTTGGGTGGACTGTCTTCTTGCATACGACATTTCTGTTACCTATTTCATGCTTCGTATAGTCCAAGTCTTCGAGAATGTAAGACTTCCTCTTTCTCTTTCTTCACAGACAATGCAAGAGGGAAAGAAAAGCATTTGTGCAGTGGGGAAATTATCTCTAACCTTTCTGAAATTGAAAAAACCTCAACAGTAATAGTAGACCTGTTTAGAGAGTGTCACATTCATCTGGGCTTTAGTCTCACCCTGAAGTTAGAGCCTTGAACTAGATGGCCTCTGGAAGGTCAAAGAGGTGATACTCACCAGAGGCACTTAGAAAGGCAGTACCCACAATCCTCTGAGAAATGGGACACAATTCCTCAATGATTATGAGAGGTTAAAGTCAATGTTACTTTCCTGAATTCCAACAAACTCCCTGAATTTCCCAGTCTAGTCTAGGTCTAGGAAAGCAATATAATGAGGCCTTCAAGTGTATCTAAAGACAGCATTAACGTTCTCACTAGGAGGGATTATGTTTCTAGGTAGAATGTGGTACTTTCAAGGCTGGAAGATTGTTCAGTATGTTGTAAGCTATACAACCCAAGAGATCCAAGACCCCAGTACTTTTAGAGTTAATAATTCTGCCTTGCATATGTGTATGTTTGTATGTATGTGTGTGTGTGTGTGTGTGTGTGTGTGTTTTCACGTGTGCACTCATATCCAAGTTTTCAGGGCGATTCTAGCCCAAACTGAAAAGTACATAAGAACATCTTTAGGGTCATGGAATCTCGGTTGAGGTTGAAGAATGACCAGAGGGGAGGACATGATGGGTTTGCCAAATTAAGGCAGTTCAGGATGACCAGACTCAGGAGTGAGCAGGGTGAGTGATAGGCATTGGCTGTACAGGTTGGCCGTGACATACTGTCAAAAATCTTACATATCTCCTTAACAAGGTTGAGGTTAAGGAAGTGAAACATCATGAAAAGGCTAATGGAAGGAGAGAAACAATTGATTTATGGCTAAGAAAAATGACAGTGATTGAAGATTGCAAAATAATTTGGCAAGAAGAAAGACTGAAAGGAGGGAGCCCAGAAAAGTAAATGAGGTAAGAGAGGGCGGTGACCCCCAAACTAAGTCAGTACTGATGCAGGTGGCAAGGAGAGTATGGGTTGGGAAAATATTGAAAAGTCAGGCTAGATTGGCCTGGGTGATTGGGTACGTGTGTTGGTGGTGGTAGTGGTGGTAGGTTGGCCCTCCAAAAATCAGGCCCCAAGAGCGATTAATTGGGTTTCTAGGGTAGGCATTTGGGCTGACGGAAAAGGGGCCAGTTGCCTAAGTCTGATTATTTCCGTTTTGAACGTTTGAGTTTGCGGAAGCCAGTGCATATAGAGGAGCATTAGGGTAAGCTGCGATATAGAAGTCTTAGCGGAGAGATCTTCACTATCTGCATTTAGTATTTGCCAGCATAATAATGGCAAACTGCTATTGCATATGTATATTCATATATAAACAGCTTATTTTCAACTCACGTTTGTTCCCAGCTCAAAAGCTCTCATGCTGTCTCCCTTTAGGAAATAAGATTGCCAAGTGGTAACAAACAAAGGCAGATCTGTAATAAATGAGCTCCTGAACTGGAAAGCGGTGTTAGGTCATTTTTCTTAATTGAAAATAGTTGATATTTTATTCATTTCCCTGCTTTTTGTTTTCTGTGTTTGCCTTCCGAATACCTAGGTGTAACTCAGAGTCTAATTACAGCGTTCTGGTTGCACCACTGTTAGAGCCATTTTTGGCAAGCATTAATAACAGTCATGAAAAGTAAAAACAGACATGCATTTGTTGTGCTTCACAGGGGAGAGCTCATATTTGCTTCTTTGCGTGTCTTAATTTTTACTTTTGTGTAAACCTAATCACTGTTTCTCCCCACTTTTTGCCTTTCATTCATGTCTCCCCGCAATGTGTTTTTTGGCAGGTTTTTCTTTTTAAAATAAGAAACCTGGCCAAAGGAAAGTAAAACTCTAAATGTCATCTCTATCTAAAATCAACATCTTATCTAATTTTTGTGTGTTTCTATAATAGAATTCACAAAGGCTAGCCAATACAGGGCTGTTCCTTCCTGTCTTAAATACTTCAGGATTGCTGCTGTTGCCAGCGATGGCCACGTTGTGATGGCAATAAATAAATTTCAGGTGATCTTATTTCTAGTTATCAGACACTTCAGGTGAAAAGTTGATAATGAATTTAATGGAACATTAACGTTGAAAATAATGAAATATTTTTCTCAAGGTTTATGTATTTTCACAGAGTCTATACAAACGATTTTTTGGAATGCTTACTTGATGAGCTCATGTTTTCATTATGTGCTTGCAGGATTAAAAACAAAAAACTTGCCAGTTGTTAAATGCTGAGTAGTGTTATATCTAGAAAATACTCTTAATTTGGTAACAAGGTATCTCCACTGACAAACACTCAATGGGTACAGCTAGTAGAAAAGTTGGTCTTATCAATAATCAGTGTTTGGTACATTGATTTTATCATTCATGTAGTTAATTACTTCACATTGTTAAATCTCTAAGACTGGATTAAATATTAGAGTGGTGTGTGTGTGTGTGAATTAACAGATCATGTGGAGTCCTTTCTGTGCCTGATTAACAAAAGAATAACTGTCCCAGTGACTAATTGACTTTCAAGAAAGAAGTAGCTGACCAGAAAGGATGAGCTACCTTGTGACACATAGTAAATAGGAAAAAGAATAAAGGATGTGTTCAATGTATACTGGGTGCGGTAGACCCTGAAGGTAGACCAGTCAATGCTATGGCGTGGCTACGCAAAATGGGAAGTTAAAAGGCTAAAATGAACACTTGTTTGATTTGTTAAAGAAACTTAACATGGTTATCCATCAAGGTGGGCACAATACTGAAAGATTTCACTCTTCAGATCTTGTTGCTAATATAAGGACAGACATAAAACAGGTACGAAAGAATAGAAAATTCTGAAGAGTTCATGATGAAGCGTCAAGTTGTAAGTAGGGCAGATTTTATTGTGCCGAAGTTGATGTGGCTGATTTATGGCTTACCATGAGTTTGTGCTACATAAATTCAAAACATCACAGTTATTATTCTCAGGAATGTTATGTAATTCTGAATATCAATATTTTGATTATATTCCTAGTAATCTCTAAAACTTCATCATCTGTGTAGTTTCATAATGGGCCAGTAGGCATAGACCATTGCCTTCAATAAATGAACACTTTCATTCTAGAGGGTTTCTCACATATGTGTTGCTCTTACTCATTATTTATATTTAATTATCCATTATTTATAAAGAAAAGTGATGGGCACTGGGTATTGTATGTAAGTGATGAATCACTGAATTCTACTCCTGAACCAATATTGATTGCACTGTTTGTTAATTAACTAAAATTTAAATTAAGAAAAAAAAAAGGAAAAGCTGATTCTGTATTGAAACTCTGCCATTTGGCAAACAGAAAATGTCCCCACAATTGGGCACCCAGACTTCCTGTGATAGCACAGATCACAAATGACTGCTCCTTAACTTTTTAATGTGAATAATTGGCTTCACCCCAAGAAGAATCTAAGCCACTGATTCTAAACTCAATGAGTCTTTGTAATGGGGCTACCGGGGAATTCTTACCACCTTCCTGATCTCCATTGACTACTCCAAATGAGATAAACAGTATGAAAAATTTTCTAAGATATGCCACATCTTTGCATATTTGTTGGTTAAGGAGTGTGATATTTAAGCACCTAATTCATGTCACTGAGAGTCAGAATATATGTCATTCAACCAAATTAAGAATTTAAGAAGGCATTAATATAAGAGGCTTGAGAAGTGTTCCATTACTTTCTTTAGAAACAATGCAGCAGATACAGAGAGAGAATACTGAATGCTGCAACCTCTCCCTAAGGTGTCTGTGTGCATTGTAAAATACACAGTGTAGTAATCCGTCTCTTGTTTTATGGTTCCTTGAACTCAAAGACTTATTTTGAGACCATCAGAATCTTCTTCAGAGTTCATGGTTGGGAGGAAAGATACAAAGAGAGCATTATGGATTAGGTGACAAACAGTAGATACGGATGTACTTGTAGCTTAAAAAGCATGTGCTCATGCAGATACCTCTAGTAAATTCCCGAGGGAAGATAAACAGTGAAAAGTATCAGATAAAGAAGAATAATCTTCTATAAACAGGAGTACTTAGTTTTTATTATTGTCATTGTTTTCCCTTTTCTAGGAGGCACTGAAGACTGTTCAAATAAACAAACATAGAAACCTAGTGAGCCCTGATGTTGTTTGCGTGCATTAATAGGGAAAAAAGAGTCATGCCTCCCAAATAAAAGCAGGGTTATTTCTGAGGCCATTGTCACCACCAAGTGGGGTGTCTTCCCTCTCCATCCGCTTAGAACCCGGAAAGAGCCCAGGATGGTCTCTGGAGATACGGGTGAAAGGAAACAAACCTTAAGACTAACCCACACGTTTTGCTGCAACGTTCCTTTTTTTTTTTTTTTTTTTTTTTATTAGGCGTTGCAGCCATACTCTACCATAGAGAGAAATAAACCAGGACTGATTTTGCTCTGTCAGTACCTGTGAGAGGATTGCCTTGGAAATCAATGAAATAAGGCACAGTGCTGAGCAGTGGCATCTGGGCGATCTTGACCACACGACTGTTTTTTTTCTTTGGTGCGGGGTTCCTCCAAGACCCTACCTGTGCTCAGGACATAAATGCAGGGAAGCAAGAGCCGAGTTAGAGGCAGTCCGCTAAGGATGTCCTGTCAGGCTGGGCACCTCAGAGGGTGACGGGAGCTTGAACACGTGGGGACTTCTCAGAAACCGGGCCTCGGAATTATCTTGCCCGAGGATTGAGGGAGCTGGGCAATGTCGATACTCACGGCTGAGATAATCATTATTTGAAGGCTGCCTCCTGGGGACATTTCCGGCTTGCCACAAGGGCCGGGCAGAGCAGATTTCTAGGTTGCTGATACAGCTCTGAGACACAGAGAGAAGCAGGGATGGTCCTGTGGGAATCCGCAGGAGGACACTGAAAGATGTGAGTGATATGGGTAGGTACTTAGTGAGGATGTCAGCTCCTTACCTCTAATCACAATATTTTGATCAATATTTGGATATTTATGTATAAATTATATAGGTTAATGGGATATTGCTTGACTATATCTATACATATCGATATATCGATATGTATAGATATAGTCAAGCAATATCCCATTAACCTATATAATTTATAATTTATATATATAATTTATACACACACACACACACACACACATCTTTTAAAAAAGAAGAATGAGGTAAATTCTTCCTGCAAGCCAGTGGATCATCTTACACATCCCCTGAAGTGCAGGCACCCCTCTTTGGAGACCCCTGTACTGGGAAAATGAAAATGTCCTTTGGGGATCCAAATAATTGTGAACTGCACAAAATTAAGGACATTGAGTGGTGACCCTTGGTTCTTGGCCAAGTAGAAAGGTACAGTGGGTTTGCCTCTGTGCTCAAGGTGGAAATGGATGGAGGCAGGTGCATGAGAGGCCCATTTCCAGGATCAGTGTGGTTTTGGCCTCTAGGCGGTTTTGAAAACGGACATACCAAATACCGACCACAAGGAAAGAAAAACACGCATTTCTTTCTCCAGTGTCTAGTTATGTAGCATCTATCATGTTCTGGACCCTTTCTGGAGTGAATCAGACAGACCAGCAGCTTCTCCCGTGAGCCTGTAGTGTAGCAACACAGATAGCAATGGTCTCTGGATCTTGATGAACCCCTTTCGTCATTTTCCCGCCTCCTTTCCATTTCTATTATTAAAAACATGCAGCTGCTATTTGATCACATTTTGTAAGGACCTGGCCTTTCAGCTCCTTGGTCAATTGCATTAAAAAATAATAATGGTATAGAAACTTCCTAAATGTGTAAGCTTTACAATGTACAGAGAACTTGCACACACATTATCTTATTCATACCTCACAAACTCTGTTATCACTTACCAATAACACACGGAGAGGCATGGGATCAGGGGCTGGGTGACTTGCACAGGTAGCTGCTGGTTCAATTGTTAGAACCCAGGATGAAACCGAAATCCGGGTTTTCTGACACGGGAGTGTGCATACATCTGCGATGTTGCTCATCTATTACAGAGCCAGATAGGAAGAACTGTCAGTAGAGTCGATCATTCTCTCCTCCTTTAATGAAATGATATTCCTAGTTAAACTAGATTAATGAAGAACTTAACACTTCAGCCCCTCCCTTACCAGATCTTTGTTTTTTCTGTGGCTTCCAGCAGGCTCTAAGCTCCTCTCTGCACTATCAGAAGTTACTCTCAGATCAAAATATGGAGCAGTCATTTACTACTAACATTCATACTATGATGTTTCTTTTAAACTCATCTATCTGTCCATCTATCTGTTTTTGCAGTCAGCTGCCAGCAGTTAAGATAATTAGAATGTTTTTTCAGAATTAACAACTGGTATAAATTCCAGAAGAATTTAGATTTAGGTAGCAGCTTCGTAAGGAGTGAGAAGTTAACCTATGGTATCTCCCAATGGTGTATACATTTTAATTTTTATCTCTCTCTAATTGAAAAATGACAGACATTGCCCCCAGGTAAGTGCATCTAAAAATCAGAAGCAGATGGGATGCATGTATTTAAATAATGCCCTTCCCTGGTCCTGTGCACACAGGCCACATATGCAGATACTTTCTTTCCTTATACCTTAACTCCAGCCTCAGGACAATGGCTGTGTTTGGAGCAAATATAACTGCAGGGCTCTGGAGCAGCTGGTGCGGCCATCTGTGAGGAGCTGAGGAGCACAGCAGAAATAAGCAGAGCAGAAAAAAACTTCAAGGATCCCGTGAAACGTAGCTCCTGGTCTGCACCAGGAGCAGACCACAGTGAGGATAGAGCAGCTTAGACTGCGGGGACAACAACAATGGTCCTGACCATTGTTAGGACGACCCTGAATGGAAAAGGGCAAATCAGAAACAACTAGACCTTTAACAGTTGGTTGCAGTTCCAACCCCATGTCAGTTTTTACGCATGACTGTTAGCTGGGCATCCTTTCTCCACCATGTTAAGTATAGGTTACAACTGTAATGACAGAAGCATAGTCGTGGAGCTTTGAAATTCCACAGCAAGATGTATATATTTGGCCACTAAGTACAATTTAATGTGTTTGTTACACAGCAACCAACATGGTGTGCTCTTTGGACCTTTAGGAGAAAGTAGACACAACTTGCAATGTTTGGCTAGTTTGCGTGTTCGTCTTTCTTTAGCAAAAGCAACATGTCCAAGCTCAGGATTAATCTGGATTCTGGGAAGCAGACATCCTGGCCGGGAGCTTAAAAATGGAAAATGGATGGAGGACATTCTGAGCTAGAAGACAAAGGACAGAATCTGATTTGGGTTAGTGTAGACATAGGTTGTGTGTTCTTCAACCAACGATGGTGAAGAGGATTCCCCTCACTTTATGGAGACCTTGCTGGTGTGGAAAGTTCACTGTTCGACACCATGGATCTCCAGGTGGGTCACGTTTAGAGATACACCAACCTGGAGGACTCCATGCTGTTGAGCTGTTCACAAGCAGCGGACTCTTCTAACCCCATCTGCCCGGGAATTCAGGTGGTGTCTTCCACAGTGTGTATGCATATCTTCCATAGGTAATCTTGGTGTTCCTTCTTTCAAAGATGGGAAGAGACTTCCCACCTCTGTATCAAAATATATGTTATTTTTGTGGATATTCTTAAAACGTGTTTCATGATGTACTCTATGAGGATGGAAAGGAGTATGGAAAGATTTATGTTTATAAAAGTTAATTTAAAATGACAGCGGTACAAGTAAAATATTTACTTGTGGATTTTAATTTTGTCTAGAAGGATTTTTAGTGAAAGGTGAGTCTAGCGTATGACGTTGCATTTTTTAGAACATTTTAATATATTGGATTTCATATATATTATTTATAAATATGCCCCATTATACATTCATTATAAATCATGAAAAATGCCCCTTGCTTTGCAATAAATATATTTTTTGTTTTGTTTAACATCTTTTTGAATTAGGTAGATGTTTTATATTAATGTTATAAAACTGAAAAAACAATAATGATGTTGAAACAATCCTTGTTATATTTTAATAAAAATTCTGTTAGTCTTTTACCAATAGTATGGCATTGAGGTTGGTTTAAGGCAGGTGCTCTGATATTAAAGAAATGCCTTTTATCAGATACTTTGTTTTTAATGCATTGGGATTATTGTGTGTGTGTACATATATGTACACACATTGTTGATATGGCTTTAATTTTTTTAATTTAAATGACTTTAATTGTCATGATAAGTTTCTCTTTTAATGTACTATTGAATTGAATTCCATTTGCTACTATTTCACTGAAGCTTTGTGCATTTATGTTCAAAACTGAGATTGATTCCAAGTTTTAAAAAAAATTTTTGAGTTCCGTTTGGCTCATATTTGTATCAGAATCATACTCATTATATAAAATTAATTGGTGGCTTCCCCTTTTCCCTTATGCTGTTGAAGAGTTTTTATAAAGCATGAGGATTATCAAGTCTTTAAATGTTGGAATGGCCCACCCGTAAAACTTTTGATACAAAGCTCAAATCCTTTTTTACAAAATTTAAAAATATGGATTATATTTTTTCTACGCCTTTTGATTATTTATATTTTATATATCTTCATTAATTTTGGTAAATTATGAATTTATCATTTATCTATTATTGATTATTTAATGAAAATTCTTGACAATTGTTACCAAATAATTGTGCATATGATTCTGTTAAACTTGATTATTCTCCAAATCTGTTATTAGTTACCTTTTTCTTTTCCTAATTGTAGTCCTATTTTTCTCATGCTCTTTTGGCAAGATTTTCCAGAGTTTTATGAATTTTAATACTCCAAATTCTTCTACTTTTGACTTTATAACTTATTACTTATTTTTGTAGTTACTTCATCTGATTTCATTTGGATCTTTTTTTCCCCTTCTTTTCATAACTTCCTGAGTTGAACACTTAGCACCTTCTTGAAATCCTTCTCGTTTGGTACTGAGAACACTTATAACTATGAATTTGTCTCTAAAACCTGCTTTGGTCTCATCTAAAAATGTGAAATATAATCCGGTTAACAAGAACATGGGCACAGAAAAATGCAGGCTTGGGTTTGACTTCTGCACATATTGTGAAAGGAACTTTGACTCATTATGTTTCTTCATTTGCAATATATAGTAAAAATACTTCTTAGAGTGCTTTGCAGGATTCGGTGAGTTAATGGATTTGTAAGCATACAGTTCAATGAGAGCAAAACCCAAGGTTCAACACAAATCGTCGTATTTGTTGAAAATTGTGGTTTGGCTTTTCTTTTAACTCAATAGTCACCTTAATTTTTAATATCTAAAGTGTTGAGTATTTGTTGCTTTTGTTCTTACTGAAATTTTCTTGTAAATTTCTGATTTTATTGCACTTTGGTCAGAAATGTGGCCTTATAATGTCTATTCTTCAAGATTTTTCTCAGTTTCTCAGGTTTTGAACTAGTTGGAAATTGAAGAGAAGATTGTACTTTTTATTGAAGAGGGGTGGTTATACACACAGATACACACGTGTTATGTTTATATTTATTCCCTATATTCACTCTGTTATTCATTTTCTTTTCTTTTCTTTTTTGTAATCTCTCTGATCTGTTAGCTGTATTTGCGTTTCTTGCACTTAACTGTTTCTGGTCAAATTCTAATAGGGTTTTTTTGAAAACATTTTGAATTTTATACATAATTATTACTACTTTTTCTGTTCCGTTTAAAACATTTTGCTTGCAATTCTAGTTCTTAAGCGAATATTGCTACCACCTGCTTCTTCTCTTTTCTTTTGAGAACCATGGGTCATTCTTTTATTTTTAAATTCTCTGTGTCATTTTGTTGAGGTCAGTTTCTTTTAAGGAGGCTGCACTTGTATTTCTTTATTTTTTGATCCTTGAGTATTGCTTTTAAGTTGGTAGTTTAATACTCTCACATTGTCTCCTCTTGCCTTTTTGTCTGCTTTCATTTTGTCCTTCATGTTTTATTTCTTCTCCATCTTTTGCCTTCTCAACCTTTCTTTTTCTTACAATAATGACTTAGAGAGTGTAAATCTGTTTTCAGAATTTAATTAGCTCTTAGGTTTACCTTGAAAAATTACAGGTTATCCTTATTTTTTTATAGTCATTATCAAAGCCAAGGATAAGATGTAGTGTATTTTGCTTTAGCGTTTGCTTACTTCATACTCAGTTTCAGATCTTTTGTGATATAACATGAGGATTTAGAGTATAATGATCACCATTAAATTTTTTATTTTCATTACATATGCATATGCTTCTATACATGGTTTCTTTTTTCAAGTATTTCCAATCAGTTGCCTTGTGCTGTATTAACTCTTACTTTATTGTTCCTTGCTTCGCTGGTTTCTATGATTACAAGCGTTGTTCAGCAAGATCTATCTCTAAATTCCTTGTTCTGATTCAATGTCTTGAAAAATGGTTTTAAGTACTTAGTTTTATTTCAACGAACTTAATATTTCTTGAGCCAGTGCATAGCAATGCATACCTTTCTGTTGCTTTCACACATGAAAGCATCATCTTAAGATGCTTAAGTCATCTTAAGATGACTATAGAAATCTGAAATCTAAAATCTTCTATCCCACAAGACTGTGAGTGCTCCTGACCCAGTTCAGAAATGTGGAGGTGGGAACAAGAGTCATTTCCCCTCTCTGGGTGAGAACTGGGATGGGCTACCTTGAGAGAACCTAGAACCTGTCACTGGACTGGATGGATGTTTGTGTGAAATATTCTGCACACTTCACTCTGTTTGACCTTCAGATTATTAAAACACACACACACACACACACACACAAACAGGGATGCGCCTATACATTCTAGTCGTAGTCTTACATTTCACCCCGAATCCCTACTTATTTCATATTCAGGAAAGGGTAAATTCTTAAAATGAAATTTCAAGTGCCCCATTGTACCTCTCTTTTGAGACTAGAGCCAGCCTGTGTAACAGGCCTGGGTTTTGTACTCTCTCTCAGTCAAAGCTACCTGCAAAATAGGCATTATCAGGCCAAAGAACAAGAAAGAATGTTAGATCCAGAACTTACACCAAAAATATCTCAGTCTTATATTTTCTTAAATTCTGTAACCCCCCGGTTTTCCATCCCAGAAGTTCCATCTCAGACTATGAAGATGTTATCAGGGATTCAGGAAAGAGAAAGTAGAGGTCACCAAGCTCTTGACCCAGGCAGCATAGAGTTATTTCTTACCTGGTTTTTCTTGTTTCTTTCCCAGTATCATTCTTTCCATATTGATGCTTCCCAGTTTCTCTGTAAGGAAAAATGTGCTTGGCTTCCTTGGAGATGCCGTGAAGGATTTACAAAGGAATCACTTGGTTTTACACTTGATGTGCAAATACCTTGTTGGAAATGGAAGAAAAGAGCATTTAGACATAGAGGATAGGAAAAATAATAACTGCTAACTGCTTGAGGACTTAACATATGCCTCAAACTCTAAGCTCTTTCTATTCATTATCTCATTTAACTTTCAAAACAACTTTATGAGATTAAACTTTTCATCATCATCTTTCTTTGGGGAGGGCAAAATAATGGAGCCTTGAGTCATCTGCTCACGAACAAACATCTAGAAAATGAAAGGGCACAGTTACCAGGTATTTATTCTTAAGTATGTTGCAGAACTGCCTCAGTGCTTTAGCATTTTTGGACCAAAGGCAGGGTATGATAGGGCATATATACTTGTATTTGTTCATAAATAAATGTGTCTTCAGATTGTATTATAAATTGGTTATAGATTGCGGGACGGATTCGACAAGCCTGTAAATTGGAAAACGAAGCAGGTGGGAAACAGAGGCAAAGTCCACTTACTCTGGTACATTAGGTGGAGTCGTGAGCATTCTGACTAATGAACAGTCAGTGAAGAATTTCTATCTCTTCTTTTTGATCATAGCAGTATGTTTATATATGTTGACTAAATTTTGAATCATCCGGTATTAGTATTATTTTTTTCAAAGTGAACAAACCCATCCTGATTTTCAAAGTGGAATTTTGGACAGGGTCCGTATGTTTACTTGCAAATCTAAGCCATTTTGTTGATGAATATAATAAAAAAAAAACAATCAGAAACTTTATTTTCATTATCTACAAATCTGCATATGTCCACGAAAGGAAGAGGTGAAATATACACATGAGCGTAAACTTGGGGGAGCAAATATAAGTCTGCACCTCTAATATATAAGTGAGATCTCCTTACTAGACCCAGAATTTGAAATACTAAAGCCACCTATACTGGCAGTGAACAATAAGGAAGTTTTTAAATTGTATTGAATTATGAGTTTCAATTTTGCTTTCCCAAGGAGTTAACAAGTCTTTGCCTAGATAGAGTTCCTGCTTTATTTTCAAGTGTGCTAATTGTGTGCTAATATGTTTAATAGGCTGACTAGCCAAGGGCACACAGGTTTCTCATTGGAATTTCATCACATTGAGTTGAGATTACTCTGGGCTCAGTGATTGCTTTCAGCTCTTCCTTCTTTCCTTCCTTCCTTCCTTCCTTCCTTCCTTCCTTCCTGCCTTCCTTTCAAAAAATTTTTTAAATGTTTATTTATTTTTGAGTAAGACAAGACAGAGTGAGAGTGGGGGAGGGGCAGAGAGAGAGAAAGAGAGGGAGACACAGAATCCAAAGCAGGCTCCAGGTTCTGAGTTGTCAGCACAGGGCCTGATGTGGGGCTTGAATTCACACATGGTGAGATCATGACCTGAGTCGAAGTCAGACGCTAAACCTACTGAGCCACCCAGTTGCCCCTCCCTCCAGCTCTTCTTTCTGTTACTGTTCTCTAATGGTGGAGAAAGTGCCAACATTTATGGAGTGGCCAGGGGAGGGGGAGGAGAAAATAGTAAATGCACATAAGGTATAGACCGTGTTATTCTCTTAACACATACATGGCAAGCATAGTTATACTTATCAGTGCATGTATCTTTTCTTTTTGGGGAGATAATCATAGACAATAATTTTTGCTGACAACCATGTGCCAGTGCTAAGACTTTTAAAAGATCAGTTGATTCTCATTACGACTCCATGAGGTAGGTAAAATTTTATGCCCACTCAGTAGATGAAGAAACTAAGGCAAAGAGAATTTAAATAACTTGTTTAAGGTCACACAGTTTCTAAATGTTGGTCCTAGGATTTGAATGCCAAAGATACAGCTGTAGAGCTCAGGTTTATAATTATGCTGAATTGCATCCCAAGAAGATGTATATTTATCTGTGCATGCACACACATTTATATACATATATACATGCACATGCAGATTAAGCACATTCTTGAAACTCATGTTCTTCAAATGTGTCTGTAGAGAGTCTCATACTCAAATCTACCTGAATGTACCCCTTTAGATGCACTTCTTTAGTTCACACGCACATTTGTACGCATTTCTCAAGCACACATGGCAGAGCCACCATTTTTATCAGAGAAGCATTGACTTTAAGGTACTGAAATCATCTTGTATTAGGTCATTTGCAGAGTATAACCAACAGTGGGTGAAAGAAAGGTTATGGGTTGAATAAATTTTCCCTCCAAGATAAATTTATACATACACACACACACACACACACACACACACACACACACACACATCAAGAGCCATGCATATTTACTAGCTGGTAAGTGTGACTTTTAACCAAACTGAGGGTTTGGAGTGGGGCTATGGCTAGGGGAGCAGGTAAAGTAGGAAAGACCAAAGACAACATTCAACACTGTATTCAGATTATTTAGGTAATTCAAGCAGATAAAAGGGATGCTTTGCTAATCACTTTGTTCTTCATATTTAAAGTATTGCCCAGTTCTATACATGGTATCATAACTTATAAGTACTCAGATTTTAATTAGCATGATTTTGATTAGCATAGTAAACATACACATTTTGCTTCTTTTGGTAACATTCTATGTCCACATGACCGTAATGCTTCCTTATTTTCTGGGAGTTTAAATTGAAGCGAAGTAATTATTGTTACAATTTGATAGGTCCTCTAACAGGATTCTGAATCATCTTTCAGAAGTTTAAGGTCCTTATATAAAAGCACCAAATGCTCTATTGGCTCAGCTACTACACCTGTCACCTTTTTGTAAGATGTGAAGACTGCAAATCTCTTTTCATCACTGAGTTTCTCAGAATAAAGCCTTTTGTGTTTACCAAGGAAGGACATAAAAAAAAAAACATGATTGGAGGTGTGTGGATACTTAGGCACAGCTAAACCTGCCATCACTCTCTCTCCTTTCAATAGCATGGTGCCATCTTTGAAACTTGAGTCTGCTTTTTTATTATTGTTAACTATTTTTTCTGTGCTGCTGAGGTTTTGTTAGTGATGAGGAGTTACATACTTCTTCTGACTATATGATTCTTAAGTTTTGGTGCCGTTAATTAAAATTAAGTGGTTGTGTGTGTGTGTGTGTGTGTGTGTGTGTGTGTGAAGGAGAGAGAGAGAGAGAGAGAGAGAGAGAGAGAGAGAGAGAGAAAATTACTCATTTGAGAAGTAAATGTTTTTATGCAGCCAATGAAATGTTGGGTTTCAGCAATGATATGGATTAAAAATTAGTGTTTTGTCACATTGCATAGCTCACATGATAGTCGAAAATATAATACCTAACAGTATATCTAACATAATATTTTGGATTGATAGTTTCTTAAACATAACAGCAGCAAAATCAACAAAAAAGCAGAAGTAACGTTTATGTGTTCTGTATATACAACCACTCTATTAATTAGATGCCATTATCTCTCCCCATTTAAATTTAAGGAAATTAAGGATCAGAACATTTCGTAAGTAACTCGCCCGAAGTCAGACAGGTTAGGTCCCGGCAGGGCTGGGGTCGAAGCCATGCTCCTTGCCACCATATTGTCTGATGTTTGTTTATTTGGATCTTCATCCTATATCTTCACTTACACACTGGTTTGGGGGTGGAGGAAGAAATTGGAATGATTGTATTTGGTTACAAGTTAACACTTAGCAACTAGTTACGATATGGCTATAAAATGTCTTAGTTCAATTTCTCCTTTTTTCAAACCAGTTTATATATTGAATTTTCTTATGTTTTCTTATGTAGCATTTATGATTCAGATGAATGTGATTTTTTTGCTTTGCTTTTCTCCTCTATACATATTATGATATTCTTCTCACTATTGATTAGAACAAGTCTTCAGGCAGATTTTTAGATATTCTGTGGATAAGGAGGTCTGCTTTTTCAGTAGATCCCACTAAATTCTCAAGTGGCCACCCATAAATTTCTTCAATTTCTTTTTTACATATTACAACCATATTAAATATCTACCCCTATAGACAATGCTTTCAAAAAATAAAATAAATTAAGAATACTGTAATGGGCTAATGGCGATTTCTCATTTTCTTTATAATAATTTCTTTGTTAAAATTTTGTCTTTGTAATACAAACGTGATCAAAACACAGATTATAATTTTCATACCTTCCTATGAGAGGCTTTTTTCAGAAAAGGAATTTTAATATCAAAAAATATAATTAAACATTTCTGATCCTTTTTCAATAACATTATAGTTTTTTTATGGTTTAAATATTTACTTCTTTGATATTGGATGCTATCAAGGAATAAAATAATTGTTTGACTTATTTCCTCCTTCTACATATATTCAATTAACAGATATTTATTGAGTACATACCACAAGTTAGCTTAGATGCCCCGTTTCCAACAATTTTTGACATGCTTCACAAGTAATTTATGGACAGTGATATTTACGGCACAAAAATCTGTGAATAGTGTCCTTTCCCAATACATTAGAACAGATCTATTTTAATCTTACTCACTTGCATTGAAGTATACTCACTTGAATGAGAGAAAAAGTAGAATTATATTTATTGCCTTTTAATTTCCAAGTATGCCCGAGGGAATGCCCCTTCACTGACCCATGTGCGTGTCATAGCAGAGAAGAAAATACTGCTTTGAGAGATAAAAAGATAATAAACCCTGCTCCCTGTCCTGAAGGAACTGGGACCCCATGCCCTCTTCCGGACCTTCCAGCACACTCTTTTCATCTCACCTAACAGTATTGTCACTCTGCCTTGGGGGAGAACAACTATTGACGTAGAAGGTCTCCCCTTTCCCATCAGTGGGTAGCAGAGCTGAGACTTGCATCCAGAACTTCTGACTCTTGGTACAGCTTGTGAGGTGTCAAAGGCATAACCACCTAAACTGTGGGTATTGTTTGTTTGTTTGATTGATTGTTTGAAGTTTTATTTACCTAAGTAGTCTCTACACCCAACCTGTGTCTCAAACTCCCGGCCCAGAGGTCAGGAGTCGCACGCTCCTCCAACTTGAGCCAGCCCAGGCGCCCCGGAGTGTTGTTATTTGTTTTTAATTTTTTTTAATGTTTATTTATTTTTGAGACAGAGAGAGACAGAGCATGAACGGGGGAGGGTCAGAGAGAGGGAGACACAGAATCTGAAGCGGGCTCCAGTCCCTGAGCTGTCAGCACAGAGCCTGACGCGGGGCTCGAACTCACAGACCGCGAGATCACGACCTGAGCCGAAGTCGGATGCTTAACCGACGGAGCCACCCAGGCGTCCCCAGAGTCTTGTTATTTTTAATGAGAAACAGGCCCAGAGTGTAAGCAGTCCCATGGAAATACTATATTAATTTTAAGAAGATGACTTCAACACATAAATTTGTGTCATTACTATCACAAAGCTACTAGTTGATTTTTTCAGTACATTTAGTAGCGACGCACATAACATTAATTTGTCCATACCTTAGTTTCATCGTCTATGAAATAGGGTAGTAAAGGCACCTCGCTCAGGGTCGCTGTGTGGGATAAGTGAGATAATCGGCCAAAGCGCTTGCTGTGAGGGCTGGCACGTCCTAAGCCTCAGTCAATGTTATATTATTATTATTATTATAGCTTTATTTAGCTCACCGCTATTATGTGGGGGAAAAATCTAGGATGCAAGTGGAGAACTGATTTTTAGATACTAATTTATAATAAACTTGTAATTAATACATTTTTCATACGTTAAGCACCCGAAAGATGTCTAACTTAGTAAGTTTTCAATATCTAATGCAATCCTTTCATAATCTAAAACAGACTCATCCATTAATTTATAGGGATACCTCAGAGAGATTGTGGGTTCAATTCCAGACAACCAAAGTAAAGTGGGCAACATGAGTTCTTTGGTTTCCCAGTGCACGCAAAGGTTATGTTTGCCCCATACTGTATTCTGTTAACGTGTGCAACAGTATTCTGCCCAAGAAACAATGTCTGTACCTTAATAAAAAATACCTGATTGCTAAAAAATGCCGACCACCAGTCATAATCACTGGTTACAGATCACCAAATATACTAATCGTGACAAAGTCTGATCTACTGTGAGAATTACCAAAATGTGACCCAGAGGTGTGAAGTGAGCAAATGCTGTTGGAACAACGGTGCCAGTAGATTGGCTGGATGCAAGGCCGCCATAAACCTTCCGTTTGTAAAAAGCACAGTATCGGTAAAGTGCAGTAAAGCAAAGCAGAGCAAGACGAGGTATGCCTGGATATGATACATGTTTTCGAGTGCCTTCTTTGTGCCTGGCTTCTTTCTGATTGAAAGATTTAGAATGAAAATAGAATAAATTATGAATCAGCCTATTTCTTATTCAGGGCGGCAAAATACCAGCTTTCTATCTGTACAAGAAGGAGTTGTTTAAAGGAATCCTTTCTCAAAAGCGAAAACATACCTCTTTGGAAATCGCGCTGAAGTCATCTCCCAGTTTCTGGAGGAGTCTGTTTCTGGAGGAGGTCTCTAGAGCACATTTGTCTATTTTTGAGCGGACTTCCTTCCCAGCTCATGCCCATAGCAAGTAGAGCTGAGCCTCCGCTCTCAAAGATGGGAGCCCTAGAATATAATCTGATTTTGCTGGAGACCTAATAACCAGCTACCATTTCTGTGTACGTAGTGAGTGCTTATCACGTTAGTAGTTTAATTGTCAAAACAATGCCAGGAATTGGGTATTACTTTTAAAAGATAATGAAGCTCACTTTATTGCAGTGGTCTGGAACAGAACCCACAATATCTTTGATGTATGCTTGTGCATTAATAGAATGGCCTGGTTTACATTAGGAAAGTATTTGGATAGATATGAAATACTCATTAAATTAGACATGTTTTCAGAAGCTTAATGTATTAAAAATGTATTAATTATAAACTTATTATAAATTAATATATTAAAATGCCAGAGAAAGGATAAAACGCACAGGTAGCAGATCTGGGAGACTGACAGCAAATGTTTCTGTATTTGTTTTTTTTTCCCCATTATAGTTTATTGCTCACTTAAGGTTTATTTCCCGAAACTCATTTCTGAATGCAGAAACTATTTAGATCAGATTGGTAGCACATTGGGCCAAGAACAGTGTCATACTGTTCATTATCTGGTCGTGCATTTAAATGCCATTTCGATATATTGAATGAAAAGTCTAGACCTTTTGCAAAAGATCACACAAACAGTACAAGTGAAACTTGCCTTTAACTCCTTTCCTCTCACGCCTAACGTAATCTCCTGTCTTGCAGGATTCCAAAAATACACATGCAGTTGCTTACCTCCGCTTCCTTGTACTTCTTTTCATTATTGTTCCAGTTGTTACTCTTGTTCCCAGTTCGTGCAATTTTTTCTCAATTGATTATGCAATCACCGAAGTGGCAACCTCAGACTCACCTACCCTCCAGCTGATGGCGAAGGATTCATAAAACAGCATCTAAAGAAAGGTTATATTTGGAAGAAAAACAATTACAGCTTTCATTTGTTATTGCATATTACAGTGGTTAGTAAAAGAATAAACCCTGTCAGCCTGCTTACTTCAGAAAGGCGGAGCAGGGCTCTTTGGAGGGTGTTGAAGGGCTTTCAGTTTGGAACCCCACCTGGGAATGACTTCACCCTCCCTGAAAGTGGAATCATGAGGAACGTCATGATTCCACTTCTGAAAGCGGAATCATGGAGGAACGTCGTGACTGCACCCGGAGGGGCCCATGAAAGGAATCAGAACAAGCCCCTTTAAAACACGGGAAATGAGGCAGAATTCTACAAGAGGAACATGGTTTTTTGCCGTTTCAGGTCCTACCTTCATAGGGTGTTGGGTAACTCTAATAAGCAGTGGAATTTTAAGCCCCAGTTTTCTCATTGGTAAAATAGAAGTATTAATCAAATGTACCTTATCTCCCATGTAGAACTATCATAGGGGGACAAATGGGATCATGCAAATGACAGGTTTTGGTGAACTGTAAGTTCCATCCAAATGTTTGTTATTATAATGAAGTAGACTCTGCGGAGTGAATGGCAAATTAAGTCCTTGGGTACTTTTAGTTCTTTTAGATAATTGCTGATTTCTTTTCAGAACAAAGAATTAAGATCCTATGTGATGCCCTAGTGGTCCAGGGGGAAGGATTAATGCTCCTACCAAAGCGTCTGCACTATATCCAGAGTATGACTTACAAACTTTTAGGAGTCAGCACCATTAATCAACCTACAGACTTCTATTACAATGCTTAGATCATTCCTGTAAGGAATGTGTTCGGGGAGAAAAGAGATAAGTGTCGGAAGAGAGATGTATCACTATTGCAGAGCTCATTTTGAGAGTTTAGGGAAAGCTGAATACAAGGAGAGATGCCTTTGTAAAGTTTTATTACTTGCTTAAAGTCATAAAGTACATTCATGCCCTATCAATCTCTGGTTCAATGGGATTAATTAATTGAGGCTGTGCATGCACACCGTAAGATTAATTTACTGAATAATTCACTGAGGAAAGTATGTTCAATTTTCAAGTGCTTGGGACTATAATGAATCATTGATGTGACTAATTTACCTTCCCTGTATTGACTGATAGGTTTTAAATTGAAGTGATCGGTAATTTGGGCACATTGATCGCACTTTCTGTCGCGTATATTATTAAGAATTCCCAAAACTTTTAAAGGACTGGCATGTGTTTTTCTTTATAGGAAGATTGAGGAGTGTCATAACTTGTCAACTGGAATTTCTTCTTTATTTTTTTTTAAATTTTTTTAATGTTTACTTATTTTTGAGAGAGAGAGAGAGACAAAGCATGAGTGGGAGAGGGGTAGAGAGAGAGGGAGACACAGAATCCAAAGCAGGCTCCAGGCTCCAAGCTGTCAGCACAGAGCCCGACATGGGGCTCGAACCCACAGACCGCGAGATCATGACCTGAGCCAAAGTCAGATGCTCAACTGACTGAGCCACCCAGTGCCCCGAGGAATTTCTTTTTTAGACTCACCTATGTCAACAAGTTCCAACTTCTCATCACAATTGATAAATCAAGGGAGAAAATTGTGTTGAGAATGATGTGCAAAATTCTCAGGATCTCAGGGAGGAAAGTGGACAAAGAAATGCCTACTGTTCTTTGTGTCAGAATTCTCATCCAAACTGCCAATGAGCAGCCTCTGAGAATTCAGGACAGCGTGACACGAAACAATAGAAAATGTGGCAAGCACAATTATGTTTCCCAAACCAAGAGACATTTCGAAAAGAAGAAACTTTTTTTTTTTTTTTTTTTTTGGTCCTGTATGATAGCCTAAAATGTGTATTGGAGAATCTTACTCTATTACTTGGAAACAGAAGCCAGGAGGAATTAGATAGATATCCACGTTCATCTATATATAAATTCCGTCCATCTCCCAGCTTGGCCCCTTGTAGGTGCTTATATATTGGATTAATAGTGAAAGGGTCAAAAAAAAAAAAAAAAGGAGCAATGAGTAATCTAAATCAGTGGTTTAGGTCCTGTTTATAGGAATCATGACTGTATTACTCTCACTATTTCTTCTGGACTAGGTGCCTCTTATTGGAGGCAGTGGTGTTCTAACTTTCCTTTTACACGATCACTGTAATTCCCATCTTGGTCATTATATCAAAATTCTTATTATTGGGAGCAATGTAAGCATATAAACGAAATCTGATCTGCTTTCTTTAGCGTCTCAATTTGAAAAAACAGCTGCATGGTTTTGAAATTGAATTTGATCTTGGAAAGAACAATAAATTAAAATAAGAACACACTTCACTGGCCTTTTGCCTGTATGTCTTAATGTTTTCCATTCCTCATTTTGGGTACTATACTATCCTCTCCAAAGAAGCATTCACTCTGTAATGGGTCTGCCTTGACTTTATTGAAGATGCTGTATTTTTTTTCAAGTTTTTAAAGAATCTTGTCTATAACGTATCTTTATGATACGGATTCTGAGGACCATGTGACTTAGTTCAACTGATGATTTATTTTATGCATATTCTCTTTTTGTTCTTTGAATGGGTATTGCTACATTTCTAGTTCTCACAATATTTTCTCCCATGTTTTTCTTTTTTTCTCCCCTCTTTACGTACATTCTACATTAAAGCTTTTTTTGGGGGGGGGGGCGGGGGGGGGGTGGTGGGCAGTGCCTGGGTGGCTCAGTTGGTGAAGCGTCTGACTTTGGCTTAGGTCATGATCTCATGGTTTGTGGGTTCAAGCCCTCCACTGGGCTCTGTGCTGACAGCTCAGAGCCTGGAACCTGCTTCAGATTCTGTGTCTCCCTCTCTCTCTGCCCCTCCCCTGCTTGCGCTCTCTCTCTCTCTCTCTCAAAAATAAGTAAAAAACATTTAAAACATTGTAGTTTATTTTTCTTCACATTATCCCCTTTTATCTCCTTTCTCCTTAAATGTTCCTTTTTTAAGTTTTTCTCACGTTCAATATTATAGCATAAAATGTTTCTCTGTGTTTGTAAACAACCACTAAAAATCCTCTTTACTATATTATATGGGGATCTTCATATAAAGACATAAAGGCTAAATCCCTATTACAATTCAGGATTAAGGGAAATGGACAGTTCCTTACATTGTTCTCTTTCTCGGAGTAAATGTGTGTGTAGGTATAGTTCTTTTGGAAGCTCAAGTTTAGAGTCAAGTTTTGATTTCTGTTGTAGAAGTTTCATTTAAAAAAAAAGATTTTTTTAATGTTTATTTTTGAAAGAGAGAGAGCACGTGCACGCAAGCAAGTTGGGGAGGGGCAGAGAGAGAGGGAGACAGAGGATCCAAAGCGGGCTCTGCACCAGCAGCAGAGGGAACCCCGAGATTATGACGTGATTAGAAGTCGGTCCCTTGGGTCGCCTGGGTGGCGCAGTCGGTTAAGCGTCCGACTTCAGCCAGGTCACGATCTCGCGGTCCGTGAGTTCGAGCCCCGCGTCGGGCTCTGGGCTGATGGCTCAGAGCCTGGAGCCTGTTTCCGATTCTGTGTCTCCCTCTCTCTCTGCCCCTCCCCCGTTCATGCTCTGTCTCTCTCTGTCCCAAAAATAAATAAACGTTGAAAAAAAAAAAAAAAAAAGAAGTCGGTCCCTTAACTGACTGACCACCCAGGCGCCCCATCTGCCTCCTTTTTTATGACTCCTGTTTCCTTGACCTGTGTATTGATGGGTCTACTCTATGCCTTTAGTTCATTATAAAACCTCTCCCAAGTCCTTTTCAGAAATTGGTATATTATAAATCTAAAAAAAAAGTGTCTACATAAAACCCAATCACAACTGCTCTTTTTAACCTTATTCACATTTCTTTGCTTTCCTTCATATTTTTTTAGGCTTGTCCATTCATTGTCTGCCTTTCTTCTTTTCTTACATCCATTTCTCCTCTCTTCCTTCCTTGGATGTTCAAATCTTTTCTCTGTTCAGCATTTGTCTCCGTATTTTTAATTTCCTTATCCTTTCCCGTGATCTGACCCAGGGAAATAGTGTGTGAATTATAAATTTTATGTGTCTCTTCGCCTCTGATGGGTCCATAACGGTGTGAAAACATATTACTATTTGACCCATGGAAAGGAGAGGCCGGTTGCTGGCTGTCCACAGGCTCAGCATTGTAAAAGAGTCCTAACAGATTAATTGGTTATGTTCTGTCTGGTTTCTCTCTGCGTCACAAAACCACAAGAGCTATTTTGCACTCATTTACTCTATTTCACAAAGAGAGAATGAGGTAAGCAAGGGTGGGTAGTAGATTTCTGATAGCTTTTGCCAGGGTTAGTGTACTATCTTCAGCATTAACACCAATTGTGGGTCAATGTCACCATCTTCCTAGAAAATACAGGATCAGATTTGGAAGAGATGTGATGTCAGAGTTTTGTTTTTTTTTTTTTTTTTAATTTTTATTTCATCTTCCCAAAGGTTCTTATAAATAACGTTCTTCCTTCCATAATAACTACGTTAGCCAGTAACATCAGGGTTATTAGCCTATTTAGAATAACTGTGCTTGCTTCTGAGAAGAGGAAGCTTTTAAGCGATGGGGAAAATGAATGGAGGGCACAGGAAACAGAAAGATATCAACACGTGCACGTGGAACACAATGCGCCGTCTTCCCAACGAGATGATAAATTTACTGACGTTGGGCACTGTTCACCTCAAAACGTTATGTCCTTCAGTGTTTCGGACAGGTTTATTGAGCAAATGAAATGCACAGCAATTGCTAACACCTCAGGAGAGACTAAAGTCGAAATTCACTTAGATCAGCCCACGCATTATGCTCTCTGTTTAACGTATAGATGTTTGATGAAATTTTGCCCTAAAAATGACTAGCTACTAACAACTAGTGTCTTGGTTCCCTAACTTTCTAGAACTGATACCCCCGTGTTACTCCATCTCAGTGTTAATTATCCTCCAACTTTGATGCTCATAGAGTTCGTAATCATTTGGTGAAATCTTCCCCCGAAGTGACGTTGTCCACAAGTTTTGACATCGTCAGCAAGACTGTTGATTCTCAAGGCTGGTGTTACAGAGACATTGCCAGCAACCCAGTGATATATCTTTCTGTGGGACCTAAATGACCCTGTGCTTCATTCCTGGTCAGCGAGAGACTCACAACTTAAAGCAGATCCCGTGGGAAAGGTAACCTAGGCAACAGTCGTACCTCATTTCATTGCTGCCTCAATGATGGATAAACCATTTCCGTTGGTGGTGGTTCCTCCCCGGGAGAGCCATATACCGAGGTCCTCTAATGTCATAGCATAATGAGATATGAATATGAGAAAATCATGCTGAGTGGCTTCTTAACCAAGTGGAAATCGGGGTGAATCTGGAGAAATAGCTATTACTAATGGTCCAGATACTTTTCCCAGGCAATGAACATTTATAACTTCTGTATAGCTAGCTATTTCTAAAGTGCAATGTGGCAGAAAACCGTTGGCCATTTCCTCTATATTATGCTGAATGGACAACCTTTTGAAGACCCCTAGGACATGTCATAACATTTTATTTTGCCTGTTCTCAGTTCAAAGCACTGTATGAAAACAGACATTCATCCAGCATTACTGGGGGGGGGGGAAGATGTTTTTGTAAGTGAATTCCAAAAAAATGGTATTGTACTCCTTTAAACTCAAAATGTCAAAATAAGGTCATGTTAGGATCAAGAGGCTTTCATTAAAATTTTCAGTCGGGTAGAAAATATTTCTTTAAATGTTCTACATTTCCATACATTCTAAGGCTCTGACGAATATGGTTTACCTTAATTAAAAATCATTATCATACATATCAATTAGTATTAAGTAGGTGATTTCAAATGTCACATTCACATTCGTAATGAAGCTGGTGTGCTCCTTCTAACTTGCGAATCCAGTCAGATGATCCTCCTGCTTAGAATCCTTCCATAATCTCCACTACCTGTAGGAAAAGCCCAAGTCCCAGGAAGTTCTTCAAATCATGTCTCTTCTTACCACCCTGGTTGGTTTTCTGTCTCTCTCCTCACCCCTGATTCTGGAACCCTTGAGCACTGTGTGCCATCCCCCCAGTGGACCATAGCGTTGCACAGCTCTGTGCCACTGATGGCTCCATTTTTCCAGAAAGCCCTTTCTCTCCGTTTCTAACTTGTGACCACCCACTCCACTTTGAAGATCCTGTTTGTTTCACCTCCTGGACTAAGCGTTTCCTGACCCACTGCCCACTTCTGCTCCTATTACCCTGGCCCTTTTGGGACTGTCATGTCCTATGCATCCTTTAGTCAAGTGGTCCTCATTCTGTGGATTGCTTATTGGTCTGGGTATTTAACTCATCGCGACTTTGTCACCTTTTTTTTTGTATTCCTCAGTGTTGCTCGTAAACAACACCAAGCTTAGTTTTCTAGAGCTTCATACCTGCTTATGGCATCAGTGAAGGCAACAGAGTGAAGCTCCCGGGGCTTTCAGAGACATGGGGGACACCTTGTCCCTAACTAAATGACCCCCGCTATTCCAATAGCTGTGTATTTTGTGACTGAGTTTTATGGCATTTGTTTGTTCTTCTTTTCCCATTTTATCAAGCTCTCGTTCGTTCTCACTGCTGTCAGCGTGTACCCTGCGCTAAGATACTGAAACCCACTGCACCTCAGTTCCTTCCTTTTATAGCTGTTCGTAAAATAAGTTGGGGCAGCATCACAGAGTGATTAAACGGTTGACCATAAATGTTGACAAGTGACTCAGACTTTGAACTTAAATGAGACTTCACATCCGTTTACAGAGTGGAGACTGTAGTGTGTTCCTAATCACTATGATGAGCAGCTCATCAGCTCCACATTGTAGACCCATGCTGACCACATCTGTGAGGCTCTGCATAGCATTTTGAAACTTCAGCTCAGAACGTTTCTGGGGAAGGTGTCCAAGCGCTGCCCCCCTACTGCCTTTTGCCTTCCAGACTAGGATATGCACCCTTCACACACTAAACCCTGAGTGTGCGTAAGCTAGATCTGCATATTAATCATTCTGGGGGAGAATAGAGTCACCTTAAACTCATCACATCTTAGATCTCTGTCACTGTTTCTCAGCAGTCCACGCTGGACTATCCTTTCCCAGCTTAGCTTTCCCTGAGCTCTCGCTCATGGCGCGCTGTGTTTCCTCTTCCCAGATACAAATGCCTCATCTACCTACTCCTGCCAAGACTTCCCTCTCTCCCCTCCAAAGTTCTCATTTCCATTCCGAATGACTTTCCTTCCCTACAGCTCCTTCCCTGACACCTTAGTATCCCTTGAGGGCACCGCTTTCCCTGCAGCCATCTCAAACGGAGTATGCTTATCTTCTCACAACCCAGGGACCTCCGGAGCTGGAGGTGGCTGCTGGAATCCTTCAGAGCTTCCAGAATAAAAAAATTCCTACTCTCCTGTGGCTCATGCTGCTGCTACACCAACCCTCACTCTTTCCATTACCCTTACCTACCAACTGCCGGCCCACCCTGTCTCCTTCAGTGAAGCTCCAACTGCCCATAGTCTTCATTCCCACTTCAAGCCTCCTAGTCACCCTGGAAGGCTCTAATGTTCACCAATCTAGTAATCTGGTCTCTCAGCCCCTTCTCCTCATTTTCTCCAGTGAGGTCCATGGGGTCACCCGTGTCACGTCACCCAAACCCACGAGAACGTCATCATCTGGAATGGTTCCGTCACCTCGTAAAATCCGAGACGCAAATATTCCGCTCTGTCTACAAGTTCCTATCCTTCTAGCTCTCTTATTCTAATAGTGTGTACTCCTCACACTATAAGGACCTTCAACAAGGTTCCCCTCCAACTTAGCCATATTACCAGCTTCCTTCTCTCTTCATTTATTTTCCTTATTGATTTAAATTGCACAACCCATCACTTCCGCACTCTTGTCGTTACTCCAAGTCATTTTCCCTCCTGCCCTCAGCTCATGCTCATTCAGAAATATCCCCTTTTCTAATACAAACAAGTTTGCCTTCTCTGATGCTATATCCTGCCCCTGACTGACAGGTGCTCTAGAAATGTCCCTTCCATGAAGATTGGGGCCACGGGGAAGTCATGGTCTCCAGCCTCAACTGGGCCCTTGGAGATGCTCAGGAGTCTTGTTTCCACAGTCACGGTTGTTATCTGTTCTATATTCTCCTAAACCTCATTTGCTCAATTGCCAACTTTGGCATCATCCTCGACTCTTTGCTTTCTTTTAGGCAGCACATCTCATCAGTAAGAAGTCTTGTGAATTTTACTTCGCAGACAACAATTTACTTCTCCAATCTCTCTGCATTCACACTGCCACTACCTTAGTGCAGTCCTATATCATATTTCCTCTGGATTATCATAAGAACCCTATTGTTTTTCTTTACCAGACTAGCTCTCTGGTTCTGCTCTTCTCCACATAGTAACTAGTTCGATCCACTGACAATGCACCTACATCCACTGGCTTAAAGATGTCCTTCTTGTACTTCTTAGTAAAAAGCCAAGGCTGTTTCATATCACATTGAACATCCCGTGGGATCTTCTGCCATGGATTATTATCCCAGTTTAGGTCTCTCCACCCTCTATACGTCTACACAGTCCATCTACAGCTCTTCACATTCCTGCCCTCCCTGAACTCCACAGCCATCATGTTCTGGCTTCTCTCCGTATCCTGGCTACTCCCCGTTATTCCCTTGGACAGGCTTGGATAATGCCAATGTATCTTTCAGCTGTTGAATTGATGCCATTCCTCTGGGATGCAATCCTTGACTCTGCTCGGCAACTGAGAGCAATTAGAGAGTTGACTGGCACTCCGATTTTATTACCAAAGACCCTGTCTGTTGAGTTGTTTCTTCTTCTCTTGCATTTTTATGCTGAGGTATAGCCTGATTGAAGATCCTTTTGTTTTTGTTGTTTTCCAGGGAAATATACTCTTTACTAAATGATGAAAGTGACTCTTTTGTATACTTGCCAAATCCTTCCAAGCCTCAGTTTACTTCTCTATTGAATAGATATTATAAAGGATATGCTAAGAGGAGCAGTGTTATGACCAAGTGATTAAATAAACTATCACATGTTAAATACCTGGAAAATATGAACCCTTACATAAAATGTAATTACATCATTTTGTAGATCGAAAAAAGCAGAGGGTTTTTAGGTCATTATTGCAAATCTGATGCCACATTTTATGTAAGATGCTTCCTTTGAGTGATCTACTTATACATCTGGCAAGCACAGAGAAAAATACTAATGCTTCTTACAAAAGCAGAAGTTATAAATGATAAAACAACAACAAAAACAACAACAACAACAACAACAACAACACTGAAACAATCATTATAAAGATGTGAGATTTCCAAGCCAGATTTTTGAGTTACGGTAATCACGCCAGGCACATGTGAAGTCCTTACGTCGTTCCAGGAATGTGTTCCTTGTTCTGCCTACGCAAACTGATTGGATAAGTCAGGTGTGGAAATTCCTTGTCAGTCAAGCAATTGGTGAGTTGTTTCCATCTAATCAGTTGTTTGTCTTAGGTCAGCCAAAGTTAGGCCCTGAGAGATGGGTGTCTTCTTCAAAAGAACCAGTCATGAGCAAAGACTCGACACAAAGAGGCTTGCATTCCATGAAGGAACCCCCAAAGCTACATGGTAGGATCTGTGTGCCGACATTTCAGTGAGCATGTGAACATACCATGTGTCCTTCATGATATTTTTACTAGTGTTGCAAATAATTTTTTCATGTTGTTACTAAAAAGGGCTTTCATAATTAAAAAAGCTAATAAAAACGAAAGGAATTGCATTTTTCTGGGATTCTCCTCTCCTGCAAATAGGTAGGTTACAAATGGTTTCTCAGTACTCTAGCAAGAGATTCTAGGTTGACGGTTACTCTTAACATGCTGGGATCAGTCACCATAACACTGTAGATTTATCCATGGAATTAACCCCAACAGGTACGTAGGCAGACTCCCCACACAGTGTCGTGCACACCATGCTTGACACTTTGAATGGCGGTTTTGCCTCCGCCCACATTCTGCTTCAGTGGTAATGAAGCTCCTTTGTATGGCAACCCAAATTTTGTTTTTCATCACTTCCCCCCATTGGTCATCTTTCTCCTTAATCTTAAGCAGCTTTGTGAAAGTTCGTTGTTGGTAGATCCATAATAGAAAACATGGGTGTTCTGAGAAATAGTCGTTTATGCCCCGCCAGCATCTGCAGGATCCTTTCATTGACCAGGTATTGGGAAGCTTACCATTGGCATTTCCTATAGCTGCAAAAATAGTCAAGGCTTTTTATCTGAGAGAGTTCTTGCTTCACTTTCAGGTCTCCTTGTCTTTGGTTCATTGCATCTCCTTTTCCTGTCTTGATTGCATTCCTGACACTGAATATTTCTTTATCGTGATCTGCAACCTCTACCGACTTCCTCCACACTGATGCTCGCCAGATGTACAAACACCTATTTGCCACCTGGGAGGAAGTCGCCTGCAATGTTTGGATCCCTATTCCAGGCTTTGATCTGGTTCTACCAGCCCCCATTTAAGCTTCAACTCAGATTAATTTATTCGGCGCATATTTTTGAACACGCACTATGTGTCAGACAGGGATAGAGGGCTGTTCACAGACAGGTAAAGTCATAGACACTTGGGTGCCATTATCCAGGATGGAGTACTGAGCAGTATATGTCCCGTTGTGGGAATCCTTGCTTTCTGTCCCGTCACTTAAATCTATCTTTATAGCTGTCGGATCTTGGAGTCTGCACATCTGAAGCTTGCCAATATAGATATCAAGATATAGATATTAATATAGATATTAATATAGATACTAACATAGACATTAAGGCAAATAAGTGAAATGAGGAGCCTACTTCTTCCAGGTCTCTTCACTGAGGCAGTGGAGTTCAGATCGCCTGTAAATGTTGTAGCATGACACATTTCCAAGAAAGCATCGGGAATGGATGGTCGGGACGAAAGAAATCAGCTGTTTGTGGAAGAGAACTGAGTCCCAGGAGGCTGTTGTCTCTGCCTCCATTCCTCTGTAGCCTTCGGTCGGTACTGTGCTGTGAGCATCCAGGAACAAGGCTGTTACTGCCTTTGCAATGCCTCCTGATGGTGTTCCTGCTGCAGCTGTCAGATGTATGGAGACATAATTGATGCAATTCTATTTATACCCCGGGATAAACTTAGAAAACCGAGCCATGCCGCCTAAACTAGCATATTCAGTGGATCCCCTTGCTGCAGTCTCTACCATTCAAGTGACAGTGCTGTACGTTTACTATTTGTCTCAAAGTCGCTAATTGGCTCATACCTTGGAATACACTGATCGTGCCACAGGCGTGCAGCTTCTGAAGTCAGAAGGCCTGGGTTCAAGTTTTGGCTCTGTTCGGGGTCATGATCTGTGGCACGTCTATCAACTTCTTCGTCAGTAAAATGAGAGTAATAAGTAGCGTCCACTTTACAGTGTTGTCGAGAGGATTAAATAAGCCACGTTGTATTAAGCTCTTAAAACGGTTCCTACATACACAGGAAGAATTCAAAATCGGTTGCTCCTTTTATTCTCATTATTATTTTACCTCCAGTTCAGGCACGGGAGTGGGTATTATGCCAGAAGGTGCCTTGGATCAGGAACCAGAACACCTGGGTTACAATCTCAGGTGTGCTACTGGTGAACTATGTGACTGTATGACCTTGGAAAAGCCATTGAACTTCTCTGAGCCTCCGTTTCCTTGTGTGTAAATGGGTGTATGTGAGGGGAATGTTACAGTGTCTTGTTTTGTTTTGTTTTGTTTTCGGTACAATGTTTTAAATTTTAAGGTTTCTTTTAGCACCAAAAGCAATCATCCTCACTATCAGTTGATGGGTCCCTAGATAATATAGCTTAAAAAAACAAGAAGATAAATATTATTGAGGAAATTATATTCTTAAAGACTCTTCAAGGGAGAATTAAAGCCTGTAGAAAATACTTATGCTAGAATATTAAATTATAGAGCAAATAATACTACAATGTCACACCTGCGGGTAGTATTTCCAATACTATGAGTATTCCAATACTCTGAGTAGTTTCATCAAATGACAAACTATTTGCTGTCAGTGTGGAGGCAAGATCAATAGAGTTCTATTTCTCAGAAGAATCAGGTAAACCACCCCCCCCCACCCTGTCATTCTCATCACTAATGGAAAATTTAACTACAGGTATATGGGTGGAAATTCTAAATTCTGTGCAGAGAATTTCATCATGTCATAGAGATGTTACTTTAAGTTGGTTACTCACTCTAAGAAAGTAGACTCATGATATGAACCCTGAAAATAGGACAATGAATTTTGGAGTATTTCTCTGATATGCTGTAGTGTTTGTGGCACAAAGGATTTCTATTACTCTAAGTAGAAACTAGGCTTTATATTTTATATCTCAGATCTTTTCCCAAAAAGAAAACTATTTCTTGTTCTGTGGTGTTGCTGGACAGAACTTAGCACCACGGAGTGGATCAGGAGAGGGAAAAGGAGATGTGTAAGAACAAGAAAATATTAGTCGAAAGGGGAAGAAGGAGAAGGAGAAGAAGAAAGAAAAGGTTGTTCTAAGCTGCTATAATGGTTAAACCTAGAATCAAATCCCAGCTTGCTGACTCTGTGACCTTGGGCAATTTAACTAACCTCTCGGAGCCTCATGGTTCCCATGAGTAGGTTGAAGATAGTAATATTTGGATTTTAAAGTCAATATGAAATATGTAAAGTGGCTAGCATAGAGACTGGAAAATGGTAGATGTTTAATAGCTTGTAGTGATTATTTCTGAATATTAAAGGAGGAGGTTTACACACACAATGCTATGTTGATCCTGGAGCATAGTCACGTGCTTCATAATTCTTCAAAACATCAGAAGAAACTCTGTTTTTAATATTCACTCACTTCACTTGTATTCATTGGGAATAATGGAACTGATTGCCTGAGTCAGCAGGGTGGCTACTCCAGCTGCCATTTCTTTTTAAATGAGATTATTTAGTAAATATTCTTCAGAGAAGAATTCACTCATGATTTCAAGACCATAGAGCAAAGGGACCGTAGCTAGACTGTTTTGGGCAATGTTATATATTGGTGAGAGCCCATGATTTTGAAGCAGGTATTTTGTTTGAATGTCAACTAAACCACTTACTGGCTTCTGTTTCAGGGGTAAAGCATTTAACCTCTGAGAATAAGATTATCAACTTGAGGTGGAAACGGAAACAAACCCAGCACCTGTCTCAGAGGGCTGCAGTGAGAGGGGAGTTCAGATGGATGTGGGTGTATTTCTTGAGCGGGTAGAGTGCTGTAAACATTGATGTTGATTGGTGGCCATGTCTGACCCAGGAAGGAGTTTCCCCTCCTCTTAGATTTTATTGTGTGCGTGAAATACAGGACGAAGTGAAGGACACCTCTTCTTTGCCAACTGTCACTACTCCTAACACTTCCAACGCCCAATATGCGTGTGTGTTTTCCCCACACCAACCAATTCTGCAATCCTCTGGATACCAACTGGATGTCCTACAATTCAATTCTGACACTACCTCCCCAGAGTCAATGCGGATCGCATGGACTAAGGGCTCCGTCCTCAAAGACTTCCTCCCCCTTCAGATGCTAGCCACAGTTGGAGGCCTCCCGGGCGACTGACCACTTGGTGATAAATCGGGGTTCCCATGACCCCCTCTCAGCTTCAGTAATTTGCTATAGTGATTTACTATGACTTTATGCTTTACTATTACTGGTTTATTGTCAGATATATTAAAAGGGATACAAGCAGGCAGATGAAGAGCTACACAGGGTGAGGTCCCCAGGATCCCAAGTTCAGGAGCTTCTGTTCCAGAAGAGTTGAAGTATGCCATCCTCCCAGCACGTGGATGTGTTTATCGACCCAGAAGGTCCCGAACTCTGTTGTTTAGAATTTGTTTTTTTAACGGAGGCTTCATCAGAGGCATGATTGAATATTAACTCAATCCTCAGTCCCTGTCCTCTCCCTGGAGGTTGGGAGGTGATGCTGAAAGCCCCAAGTTTCTAACCAACATTTGATCTTTCTGGGTACTAGCCCCCCAGCCTGAAGCTATCCCAGGGCCTACCAAGTGTTACCTCATTAAAACAAAAGATGCTCCTATCACCTCCATCACTTAGAACATTCCCAAGTTTCTGGAAGTTCTTGCATCAGGACCTGGGGACAGAGATACAAACTATGTGTCTTATCATGTCATAATATTGTATCTTTTTCCATGATCAACAGGTAGAATTGTTGAATCTTCAACTGTTTTACTTTTTTCTCCTACGAACCTCCTCTGTGGAAGCAACTTCCAATTTACTAACTGAACGTTAAATTTAATAACTTACTAAATTTAATAGATTTGCTGAGTCAGCCAGACTTCTCAATTTTTCCAGCATTATCCAGATGAAACTCAAAACCACAGTGAGGTCTCATCCCGCACCTGGTAGAGTTGGCTGTTAGCAAACAGACAAGGGACAGCAAGTGCTGGGGAGGATGTGGAATAAAGGGGATCCTTGTGCACTGTTGGTGGGAATGTAAACTGGTGCAGCCACTATGGAAAACAGGATGGAGGTTCCAAACTTCTTAATTTTGGACCACATTAAAAACTGGAACTCTCTCTTTGCCTCCAAAGGCGCAGTAGTTTTTCTGAATAGAGCAAGAAGAAATGTGGGTCTCACCTCCTAACTTTTGTAGACGCTGCTATTTATTTGAGGCGGTTGTATGTTAGGCGTCAGCCCACCCAAGTTTTCACTGCCAACCCAAAGAAGCTAGAGTATAGTAGCCACCTCTCCACCTCTACTAGGTTATAGGGTAGCCTCCTTCAGGAAGTTGAGACATCAGGAAGAAGAGGGAGTCCCACTCTTGACCACACCTGCTTTTCCTAGTCCCTTTATTTCCTTCCTCCTTCTTGCCACTCTGAGACTTAATCCCTCCCAGACCAAAGCTTCAAAGTGGATGGAAGATGATAACCTGTGGGTTAATTGAACAAGGAAATCTTGAAATCGTAGAGAGAAGAAAGCTATTCATAGAGAATGTAAACAATTGTGAGACTGAAGAACAGAGCCAGTTGGAGGAAGAGTGGAATATCGGCATTCTGTTTTCAAAAGGTAGAGAAGATACATGTCTGTTTGTTGAGGAAAAATGAAGGTTACTAATTAGGGGGAGGTAGTGAACCTCCAAGTTAACAAAGACAAAAATATAATGGATAAAATATTTATTAAGTCAGCAAAAATAACAAAAAGGATAAAGACGAAACCACCAAGGGAGAATAAATAATAATCCTGTTAAATGGAAAGATTAATACCAAGTCTCTTAGTCATTGCAATAAATATAAATGTGCCGAGTGTTCCATTAAATGATGGATTGTCAGATTGAAAGAAATGAAGAAGGGTTGATGATAAAGCACTGGCACCAGTGGCAGGGATAATCTAGCTGAATTTTCATTTGCTGTGAGTTAGATATACGGTATATGAGTTCATATTCCATAAATGTAAAGGATACCACCTAGGCTATCTGGCCTGTGGACTGATGTAGTTTATATATTTGCATTGCTTTATTTATTCTTTTATTCAGTCAATAGTGAGTCCCACCATACAGAGGCAGAACTGCATATTGTAGCCAACTGAAAGCTTTATTTTCTCAATCTGGAAGATACTTGTGAATGATTTAGACTCTCAAATCATTTCACCTTCCCTCATCGTCTGCTACTCCGGGTGATAGGCAGAGCTGCCTATGATTTTTTTATGTGGCGCTCCCGTCATCTATTCATTTTCATAATAGACATAGCTGACAATCTTCCTTTAAACGTATGTTAAGAGTCTGAAATAACATGTTGAATGAGAAAGGGTGTTATTAATTCAAGGAAAATTCCAGATTATTTGCCAGTTCCTTTCTCTTTATCATCTTGAACTTTAGGGCTATAACTTGCTTTTGGTATTTAAAAAGGAAATCCCTTTGGTATTTAAAAAGGAAAACCCCATTTTTCTGTTGTACTTTGCTGAATTGCTCTCTGGACCGTGCCAGCAGTCAAAGTTTCAAAAGGATCTCATTGTGCTTCAACTTCACCTGGGTCCTGGTTTCAAATGCAGATGTTTAGACCCCAGACCTTCTGGATAATAGTCTGCATTTTAGTAAGAGTCTCATCTGATTTGCACGTTAAAATTTGAGAAACACTTCTCTAGGAGATTTTGGGGGGGCTGATATATTGATTCTGCAACTAAAATTGCCATTGGTTACACAATAAAAAATAATGGCCAGGAAGGTCTTTCTCCCATATTCCCACTTTGCTTTATCTGTAGGAGTCTTGGCACTTCATAGGATGTTCCATCACAGAAATTATCTTGTCCTGTTTTCTGGTATAATCATTTCTTTATTTACATTACTGGGATACTTTAATTCATTCTTGGCTTCAGTGACTTAGATATGTGCATGGTTAATGTTCATAAACATCTTCAGAATCTTTTTGGAAGTGGGTATAAATGACAAATAGAAAAAAAGTATAAATGTGTCTTTTCTGATAAGAGAATTTAAGTATGTTGGAAAATGACAATACTTTAGCTTTCAATTCACTTGAACTACTTCGGGCACAAAGACAGAAAAGGGATTTTTGTTCCAGCAAATGCACAGCAGGAACAGCTGAAACCCGGAGAGAGATAATGCACTAAGTATAGCAGTTAAGTGATAAAGATTTTTATTCCTAAAGTGGCAAGTTCCAAGCATCAAAGCAGCAGGAACAGTTTAAGACAGCAAACAGAAATGGGAAGAATCTCCTGGAGCTATGAGGATGCCTTTGGGTATTGTCAGAGAGCGGGCCAAGTAGGATACGTCCCAAAGGGACAGATGATTACACTTGGAGGCTGTTGATTGTAGATCATGGAAAGCACCATGTTGTACTAAGATACCGAATCTAAAGATCTTTTTGAAATCATTTCTTGTTTCCTTTATGATATTACACACTCACGAACACTTCTGTTTTTCCTTCCTTGACTTTGCAGACCTGACGTACACTGTCCAGACTTGCCTTCTTGACTTGATCCTTTGAAGACTGCGTTTTTTCTTTCTTATTAACCCCTTAAATGTCTTGTTTTAATTTCCACTTCCAAAAAAGTGACTAAAACATACATTTCAAATCCAGATATCTAGATCCCAAAACAAGAATATCCTGGATACATCTAAAATTCAGTAGGCTGATCAGAAACAAACAAACAAAAAACAAACTTATGGTGCTTATTCCTGCATAGGAGACTTTCAAACTGTGCCCTGTAGAGCCATAGTGCTTTTTCAGGGTTGTCTCAGATGGCCCCCAGAGACAAGGAGACCATGCCACTGAGGTTTCTGGAGGAGCTGCCTCTGTCAATTTCATCTTGGTGGTCTATGTAGATTATATTTGGTTAAGTAGTAACGATAACCATAAAAACAATGACTTAAGAAGAAATAGAGGGGCACCTGGGTGGCTCAGTTGATTAAGTGTACGACTTCAGCTCAGGTCATGATCTTGCGGTTCGTGGGTCCGAGCCCCGCGTCAGGCTCTGTGCTGATAGCTCAGAGCCTGGATCCTGCTTCGGATTCTGTGTCTCCCTCTCTCTCTGCCCCCACCCCCGCTTGCACTGTTTCTCCCTCTGTCTCTTAAAAATGAATAATGTTAAAAAAAATTAAAAAGAAGAAATAGAAATTTTGAATAGACGTATGTCAAGTGTAATTAAAACCTATCCACAGCAAAAAGCCCAGCCCCAGATAACCTCACTGGAGAATTCTATTAAATGTTTAAGAGAAGAATTAAAGTCAATTATTTACCAACTCTGAAAAGACAGCAATGGAGAGAACAGTGCCCAACCTTTTCTATGAGGCCAGTGTTACCCTGACACCAAAATCAGGCGAAGACATCACAAGAAAACTATAGGTCAATATCTCTTATGGATATAGACATAAAAATTCTCCACAAAATACTAGCAACTGAATCCAACAACATATACAAATTATCACACATCATGACCAAGTGAGATTTGTGTTAGGACTGCAAAACTGGTTTAACATCTGAAAAATCTGTAACACAATATCAAAACAATAAAACACATAAAAAAACACATGATCTTTTCAATAGACATAGAAAAAGCGTTTGACAAAGTCCAACACGTCCTCATGATAAAAAAATATTAACAAAGTAGGAATACAAGGGGACACCCTCAACTTGATAAAGGGTGTCCGTGAAGAAAGCACAGGTAACATTAAACTTAACAGTAAATGTCTCACCCTGAGATCAGGAACAAGACAAGGATGTCTACTTCTATTCAGCTTTGTACAGGAAGTTCTGGCAAGGACAACTGGCCAAAGAACAAAGAAGATACACAGTTGCAAAAACCTCTGAAGAAGGAGAAGAAGAAAAATTATCTCTATTTAGAGATGACATAATCTTTATACAGAAAATTCTAAGAAATCCACTGAAAAACTATTAGATCTGTAAATGAGTTCATCAAGGATGTAGGATACAAGGTCAGCACACACAAAATCATGGTATTTCTATAAACTAGCAATGAAAAATCTGAAATGAAATTAAGAAACTAATACATTCACAGTAACATCAAAAATAATAAAACACTCAGAAGTAAATTTAACAGAAGTGTAGAATTTGTACTGTGAAAACGACAAAACATAGTTGAAAGAAATGAAACAAGACCAGAAAATGGGAAGGTAGGTCATGTTCATGGATTAGAAGATTTAATATTGCTAAGATAGAGCTTCAACATAATCTCTTATCAGAATCCCAGATATCATTTTGCAGACATTGACAAGGTAATCCTAAAACTCATATGGAAACGCAAGGGGCCCAGGATAGCCAAAGCAATATTGAAAAAGAAAAATACAATTGAAGGACTCACTGTCTCCAATTTCAAAATTTATTAGCAGTGTGCTGTTGCATAAAGATAAACACATAGATCACAAGGAATACATTTTTGTGATCTTGGGCTAGGTAATGGTTTCTTAGTTATGACACACACAATCAATTCCTACCATTTTCTCAAGGCCCAAGTCTTCATCTTTCACCTCTATCTACCATTCCACTTGCACTTAAGTTGTATAGACTAGTTGAAAAATGTCTTACGTTTATATGCCCAAACTCTAACTTAGTGGTTCTCAACCGTGCCTGCACATTGGGATCACTGGGGAGCTTTCAAAAAAGACTCCTTTGGGTCTCACGCTCAGAGCTTGTAATTTCATTGGGATGGGGTGCAGCCTGAGCATCAAAACATCCTAAAAGTTCTCCAGGTGATTTTAGTATATAATAAAGTTTGAGAAACTTGCCCTAAGTGAACAGTAAATTCCTCATAACAGACTTGCTTTATGATTAACGATATCCCCAGCACTTAGCACAATACTGAAAATGAAACAGACGCTTACTCATTGCTGAGGAAGGAAGCATTCTTTAATTCTTTATCTTTATTATTCTGACATTCACTTCTTAAAGAAATAAATATGACCAGGTGTAAAGTCTTGAAAAAATACTATTTTAACTTCAAAGTAAGGTTAAATGTTTTGGCCTTGTATTATTTTCCTGAATCCATTCATGGGAAGAACTGGACAGCCATATTTCTTCTGTCAATACTGGAGGCACCACTGACATTGGTTACCCCTGATGCAGATTGGACACGTCGTCATTGCTACTGGACATCACTGGCTTAGTGGCCATGCTTGGTTCTGTAAACTTTCCACCCCACCCCCCACCCCATGTGATGCAAGGTAGAAATAAGAACACTTAAGAAATAGCACTTGTCTTTGAAGGGCTTGCAGTATAGTAAGAGATAGAACTCAATGAGCCCCATGACCTGGTAACATTCTACTTCATCGATTATGTTTGTAGTACTAGATGTGTTTCTCTTTAATATCAGGAGTGAAACCAGAAACCATCACAATTGCTTTGACAACATGTGGAGTTCCTGTCTAGCGTATTGAGCAAGAAAATAGAAATTAGAAGGATGAGGCTTAAACAACAACAACAAGAACAACAACAACAGGTTGAGCCTTAGAAAGTAGTAAATAAGGAGGGCCTGGGTGGCTCAGTAAGTGTCCAACTCTTGATTTTGGCTCAAGTCATGATCTCAGTTGAAGAGTTCGAGCCCTGTGTGGGGCTCTGTGGTGAGCTCCTCCAAAATCCTCTGCTCTCAAGCACAGAGCCTGCTTGGATTTCTCTCACTGTCTCCCTCTCTGTCCCACTCCCGCTCACTCTTGTGCTCTCTCTCCCTCTCAAAATAAATAAACATTTAAAAAATCAAGTAGTAAATAAACCTCTCATTATTTACTCATATATACCTCTCATTATTTACGTAATATGATTTTTTTTACACAGGAAACACAAAACAATCTCCAGATAAATTATTAGAAATAATAGAAGAGTTTATAGTATGGTGACTGAACAAAAGACTAATATGCCAAAAGGAAGTTGCCTTTCTATGCCCCAGCAACAAATAACCAAAAAATACAATTTCAAAGAGGACATTATTTACTGTAGTATCAGAGAGTATCCTTAATCTAGAAATTAAAAAAAAATGGCAAGACACGAAAAATCATGAAACTGTGTAAAAGACATTAATGATCTCAATAAATGGAGATTCAATTTATATTCAAGGCTAAGGACACAGTATATTAAAGATATCTATTCTCCTTTAGTTGTGCGTTAGACTCAGGGAAATTCTAATTAAAATCTTTAATAGTAATTTTCATGTAACTTTGTAAGTCAATTCTAAAATTTCCTTGGAAGGATACAAGAGCCAGGGAAACTGGACATTTCTGTTCTGCCAGATACCTCATGGCAGATTACAACTCGGTCATAGTACTCCGTTTAAGATCCTTTGTGTGTGTGTTTGTGTTTCTGAGTTTTGTGTATACATAGAAATGAAGAAAGGAAGTAACACACAACTTAAGTACAACGGCCACTTTCTTTGCTTTGCTTCTCTACGTAAATTCTCTACAATTACTTTGTGCCACCTCATAATCAGAAAATCAATTACAGTTTTCACATATCTGCAACATGCTTGTATAGGTTCTCATAGTGTGTTTGGCATTTTCTTCTATATTACCCCTTTATGTCTCTGCTTCCTTTTTTTTTTTTTTTTTTTTTGTAAATTGAAAAGGCTCTAAATTGAGGTGTCTGAATATAGCTGGAGACGTTGTGTTACTGCGATTCTGTAATCTGCCCTATTTCAAACAGATCAAGGTCACACATGCCTTCAAGCCCCAAGATCAAACCGTTTCTATTAAGCCAGTCAACATGAATAGAGTTTCTTATAAGCTCAGTGATTTAAACCAGGAGTACATTGCACTTCATTACGTTCTGAATACTAATATACTTCAGCTTTTCTTGTTGTCTCCTGGCCCAAAGGCAGAGGTTTTGACTGGAATGAAAATAGGTAGATTTTGATATTTTCTTTCTGATTTACTCAGTGATCTATAGAAAGATCATAGTTTTCATTGGCCACATAAATGAAGGCATCCTCCTCATTGACTCAAACATACAGGTTCAGGGCAGTTAGAATAATGTTAGAATTACAGAGAATTTAGACTATAGTAAAAATTCCTTTTTTCTCACCTTAATTCCTATGAATGAACAAGAAGCCGCATTGAACCTAAGAACTCATTTCAGAATTTAGTAAAGCTATATCATTTCTCAATGATTTTTTTTTAGATACGAATGACTTTTCTGAGCTCTGTCTTGCGTGTAGATTCACTTTATTCTAATACATTCACTGATGGTCACCTTTTTTATTTAATAAGCTAAAAATAAGAGATGAGGCAATGATTGTGATTGCACTGGACTCCAGCTCCTAGGGTAAAGTCTAAGCAGTTTGAATTGACATTTTGTCGTTGTCAAAAACCAACTGCTCGCCACATCCATTGGCGTAAAACACAACATCTGGTTCAGTATAATTAGGTTTTCAAGTAAGCTGATGAGAAAATGAGCCTTGTGCACTTATCCAAATGAAGAAGCATAAAGAATTTTCTTTTGATTGACATAAATACATGAGATGGAATTGCAAAATAGAGAATCAGGTCTTGGAATCACACTTGACCTCAGACATGACCGTTGCATATCACGTAGGTGCGGGAAACAGAACTCAGGTTTGCTTTCATTACCACACACGTGCTCGGTGATGACATTTCTGGTATGAAGTGTCACGCGGGAGGATCTCCTGGGGTTGTTCTCTAATCGAGTGGTTGGCCCAGAAATAAACACGGATTGAGCCTGAAGGTTTCGTGATGGTGAGTATCAGCATTGTCACGGGCAGAGCTAGGAATGTCACTGGACGAGTGCACTTCGCTGATTGCGAGAGGGGAGCGGAGGGCATTTCTGGAGGCCGGAAGTGGCCAGCTGGGCAGAATGGGGTTGAATAGCCTGGCCCTTGCTTCTGCTTCTTGTAGAATCTGAATACGGTCTCCATGCTACTCTGGAATAGTCCATTGCTTGGAACATTGTTTCGCCCTTAGAATAGGGTCATGGAGCTGTCGAATGAGTAAATAGTTCCGGTTCTGGGAGCAGGACCACCAGACACAATGATTTTAGTTGAGGAAAACTCCCTCCCTGGATTCCTTTCACAGCATTCTGGACTTCTAATTTGGGTGACACTGGCCATCATAGGCATCCACCAGCTGGTCCCCACAGGGAAGGGGACAGCAGGAGAAGGGAAGGGACCACACAAGAGCTCTTAAAATACAATGCAAATCCCATGACTCTTTTCCCTTTATGAGAATGAGTTCTGTTTCCTTTTAGAAGAAGGACTATTTTCCCCTCTCCATTTATAGCTTTCCACAGGTGGAGAGCCCACTGAACTTGTAATTTCATTCTGGGCTTTACTGGTTTGAGTAACAATACTGTGTACTTGACTTAGACTTGAGCTCAAGTTCTAGTGTGCCCTTGTGAAGTGATGTAGATTTGGGAAATTAACCCCTGTGGCTTCAGTGTTTCTTTATCTGTAAAGATAGTATTTCTTTGCCCCAACTAACTGGTTGTGTTGAGAAACTACACAACCCCAACTTGTTGTGTAGTTGTGTTTGCCCCAACTAACTGAGAAAAAAATATGCAAAAGGACTTCTCGTATGGTAGCATTCTGTGTAAGTGTTACTACATTTTCTTCTCTAAAATACAATTCTGGGATTGACATAGCAAGTAAATAGCATTAGATGTTCTTGCATTTGTAACAACAACAGAAAAATCAAAATTAGTATAGCAGAACTTACTATCTACATTTTCCACGTGAGGAGACAGAACTTCATTTAACTTAAATGAATTAAGGAAAGGTCATGTAACTGGTACAGTGGCAGGAATAAAACTCACATTTTCGTGTAGTTTAAATTGGCGTTTTGTGAAGTTTCACAGGAGAAACTGACTGACAGTGATAATTAAGTATCGTGGAATGTAAGAAGTTTTCTGTAAGTGAGTCCATAGCCAGAAATACATTTATATCCAGAGAATGTTGATTGCATATCAGTGTTTGGGAACCAGTTGTGTTTTGTTCTGTGCTTGGTTCTTAGGCTTTGTAACACATTTATTAATGGCCAAGAGGAAACCTAGAAAGAAAGCCTCAGGGAAAACAAAAACAAAAACAAAACAAAACAAATGTAACAGGTTTACAATTTGGAGTCAGAAATCTAAGCAACATCAGTAGGTTTAAATAATGAGCCAAAACGAGCTAGGTGGTATTTGAGATAATATTCTACACACAAATATTCTAAAAATAAACCAAATAGGAAGAAGTCATATAGAAGTTTGTATGAAAGAGTCACTTAATTTGATGACAAAATCAATAAATCTGTTGCGTGATTCAGATGTCGTAAAGCCATAAGTGCAATCTTAGGAAGTGACCTGAACAAGAAGGTAGCAGTCCCACTCTCTGACAGACCATTCCTGGACAGGAAACCTTGTATGGTGGTTCAGGATGTAGACTCCGGAAATAGATTGCCGGTTAAATCCTGGCTTTGTGACAGTCTTCTGGTCCTGTGAGTTTGGGGAAGTTCCTCAATCAGCTAGTGCCTTAGTTTCCTCAAGGGCAAAATGGAATTAACAGTAGTACATGGCTTATAGAGTTTTCATGAGGCTTAAGAGCATAGCCCAGGGGCTCAAAAATGGAACCTGGCCCAAAGTGAGTTAGCCATCATAATCATCACTGTTAATTCTGAATCACAAACTAAGAAAAGCACTCACAACCTGGACCATTTCCAGAGGAGACAAATAGGCTGGCACGAAGATAAAATTCAACACGATTTATTAAAGATTTATTAGGCTCCAAACCATAAACTACAAATAAAATAAAAGGATAAGATACAAATGTTATCCTTTCCAAAACCCCGGGGGTTGGGTATTCTTGTTTGCGCGTCGTGCATGAAACAAAATGTGAATTAGGAAGGTTATATAACACAGCCAATAAGTGATAAGATGTCTGCTTGACTTTGAAATATCTCTACCCATTAAGTAATGCGCATTTGAGGATCAGCTGACGCACTGAGGAAGTTTAACCTGGACAAGCAGGGACCAAGTAGAAGCATATTGTTCCCTGACATTTGAAGGACTGTCAAGTAGAACAGGGGTTTGACCCTGCCCAGCTAATAATACAGTCCTACAGAAAGACTCCAGGACAGGGCTCTGGTTCATCTCCTTATCTGCTCAGGCCCGGGTTTACTGCATTAACCTCTTATCTGAACTTCGTAACACTAAGCTTTTCTTAGTACAATTCATCCTGCATCCTGTTATGAGATTAATCTTCCAAAAATACTACCACTATTATATCAGCCTCTGGCTTAAAACCCTTCCTCCATGATATGCAGGATAACGTCCAGACACCTTAACTTGGCATTCAGAATCTTCCATGAGCCGTTTCAACCAACATCTAGAATCATTTACCTTTTCTGTTTTTTTTTCAAATTTAATTTCTTTAAATTCATTTTCTAAATTCCAGTATAATTAACATATTAATTTCAGGTGTACAATATAGTGATCCCACAATTCTGTACGTTACTCAGTGCTCACTATGGTAAGTGTCCTCTTAATGCCCTTTATCTACTTCATGCATCCCCTCTGGAAACCACCAGTTTGTTCTCATGGAGGGATCCCAGTTTGTTCTCATGGAAGGTATAATGCTGAGCGAAATGAGTCAGTCGGAGAAAGCTAAATACCATATGATTTCACTCATGTGTGGAATTTAAGAAACAAAACAAAACCAAAAATGAGACAAATAGGATCATTTACTTCCTAGACCAAAAGGTGCCTAAGATATAACGTCACCCTGCACCATCATCATGTGAGGAGAATTAAGCTCCGAAAAGTCCCCTGATTTATCAAGAACCTCCCGCTGGTTGAGAGAAGAGTGTGGATGACTGTCCAATTTCTATATTATTATTGTGAACAAGACGTTCAAACTGATGACGGTGACAGAAGCAAAGCAGAGTGCACTAACCTGGACAATAAGGGAAACTTTCCATATGCATTTCTTCCATACAACTCAGGGAGAGGTTTGTCTTTTTTCCCCCAATTTTAAAAACTTCATTTTTTTAAGCACTGTTTCAGAATCACAGCAAAGTTGAGAGGAGGGTACAGAGGTTTCCCGTAAGTCCCCTGCCTCCGCACGTGCATGGTTTCCTCTGGTATCAGTCTAGCCCTCCAGGGTGGCACGTTATGGTCGATGATTCCACACCGGAACATCGTCATCACCCAACTGTGAGGGTTGGTTCAGCCTTGGTGTTGTACATTCTGTGGGTTGGGGTGAATATATACTGCCATGTATCCACCATTACAGTGTCCTACAGACACAGGTTTTAGTGCCCTAAAAATCCTCTGTGCTCTGCCTGTCTGTCCCTCAACCCTCACCCCCATCCTCCTGGAAACCATGGTTCTTTTAATTGCCTCCATAGTCTTGCCTTTTTCTAGAATGTCATAGAGTTGGAATCATAGAGCATGCAGTCTTTTCAGCTTGGCTTCTTTTACTAAGTAATACACATTTAAGTTTCCTCTGTCTTTTCATGGCTTGAAAAGTTTATCTTTTTTTACACTCTGTTATTAATACCTTCCTTAGCTTTTCTTTGAACCTATAAATATGTCTGGACTGGTCTGCCAAAAACGTATATGTAACTCAAGGCAGAGTCAAGGTGAGTGCCATGTTATAATCACTGAGATTTTTTTCTTTGCTTTTTATTTTATTTAAAACTTTTTTAATAAACATTTTTTTAAATTTAATATTTATTCATTTTTGAGAGAGAAGAGAGACAGAGCATGAGTGGTGCAGGAGCAGAGAGAGAGGGAAACACAGAATCCAAAGCAGCCTCCAGGCTCTGGTCTTGTCAGCACAGAAGCCGACGCAGGGCTCGAACTCATGAGACACGAGATCATGACCTGAGCTCAAGTGGAACGTTTAACTGACTGAGCTACCCAGGTGCCCCCCCCCAAAATTTTTTTACTGTTTATTTATTTTTGAGAGAGAGAGAGAGCATGAGTATGGGAGGGGCAGAGAGAGAGGGAGACACAGAAGGAATCAGAAGTAGGCTCCAAGCTCCAGCTGTCCACACAGAGCCCCACGCAGGGCTCGAACCCACGAGCTGTGAGATCATGACCTGAGCTGAAGTCAGACGCTTAACCGACTGAGCCACCCAGGTGCCCCTTTGCTTTTTATTTTAATTTATTATTTGTCATTGTCATCTTTGAGCCCAGTGTGAGGATGGAGAGGTATCCCAGTCGTAGTGGGTGCTTCTCCATACTTGCCAAAGCTACACTTGTGGTTTAGAGAGGTAAGTGCTGGTTCTAGAACGAATCAGACAGTACAGTGTTAACACCTTGGCTCTGTCCGTTTCTACCTGAGTGACATTGGGCTAATAAGTACACCTCTTGGAGCCTCAGTTTCCTAGGCCTAACCATGGACCTTTGTATCTTATTTATTTATTTATTTACTTATTTACTTATTTATTTATTTATTGGAGTTGCTTGCCATGTTTTATTTGTCTGTAACAAAAACTTGCTTGAATTTTCCTCCCTCCTTGTATATCTTATTTATTTACTTATTTACTTATTTAGTATTGAAGTATAATTAACATACAGTGTTATATTAGTTTCAGGTGTATAATATAGAGATTCAGCAATTCCGTACTTCACCCAGTGCTCATCATGGTAAGGATACTCGTAATCTCTTTCCTCTGTTTCACCCATCCACCCCCCCATCCCCACCCCCCCACCTCTGGCAACCACCAGTTGCATTTAAGAGTCTGGTTTTTTGTTTGTCACTTTTTTTCTTTGTTCATTTGTTTCTCTTTTTTTTTTTTAATGTTTTATTCATTTTTTGAGAGAGAGAGAGACACACACAGAATCTGAAGCAGACTCCAGGCTCCAAGCTGTCAGCACAGAGCCCGATGTGGGGCTTGAACTCACGCACCGTGAGATCATGACCTGAGCTAAATTCAGGAGCTTAACCTACTGAGCTCCCTAGGTGCCCCTTTTTTAAATTAAAAAAAATTTTTTTTTACTATTTTGTTTCTTAAATCCCATATAGGAGTGAAATCTTATGATGTTTGCCTTTCTCTGACTTATTTGACTTAGCATAATACTCTCAAGTTCCATCCATGTTGATACAAATGGCACAATTTCATTTTTAATGGTTGAGTAATATTCCACTATGTATATATATGTATATGTATGTATATATGTATATACATATATATGTATATACATATATATATATAGGGTGCGATAGTACTATATATGTGTGTGATGTATCTATCTATACATAGATATCTTTGTTCATTCATCTATGGAGGGGCACTTGGGTTGATTGCATATCTTGGCTGGTGTAAATAGTGCTATAATAAACATGGAAGTACATATGTCTTTTCAAATCAGTGTTTTCGTTTTCTTCGGGGAGATACCCAGTAGTGGGATTACTGGATCATAAAGTCATTCTGGTTTTTATTGTTTGAGGAACCCTCATGCACTGTTGGGGGGAATGCAAAGTGGTGCAGGCCCTGTGGAAGGCGGTATGGAGGTTCCTCAAAAAATGAAAAATGTATCTTCTTTTTTAAAGCCTGTGATGAGGTTTTATTGGGAAAAAAATGAATTGAAAACCCCTATTTAGCCTCTGAAGACTGAGCTGAGCCTCAGCAGGAGGAGGCCTTGAGGGTACAAGGAGTCCAGCTATCTTTTGTGGCAGTCTTTCTTTCGAACGGCTAGCATAGGTCTTTGCACGTTACGCTAGTAAGACAATGGCATAAAAATGCCGTATTTCAGGTCTGTTGTTTTTCTCTCATGGGGACCCACTGTCATCTTCCCAAAGATCCTCTCCCTCCGTGGGAGCTGGAAACTTCCCTGGGAAGACCCTCATCTGACTTCTGCTTCATGTGTGGAAAAAACAGCCTTTTGTGTCCTGGCAGCTTCCAGAAGCTCATCTTCCTCCATCCCTTGGGAAGTGCTCCTGGCCACTGGTCCTGGAGGACCCAGTAACAACCCGGCACCCCTGCAGGACTCCGTTTTCAAAGTGCCTATTTTGAAAGATAAAAACACGTTTTCCTCAGGAAGCCCAAAGTGCCGCTGTCTCATCCTTCAGAACTCGCGTCCTTTTTCTGTGATGTCTGGCATTTTTAGTTCTCTTGTCCCTTTACCCTTTCATTTAACACATCACTCCTTGACAGAGGCTCACCTTCACCGTCGGGGAAGAATAACCCCAGGGCAGGCCGTTTGCTCATCATCCTCTGGGGTGAAGAGGAATGCAGAGAAAGAATTTAGTTTTTCCCGAATCTCTTTCTCCTCTTTGATTTTGTCTCATGCTTTGCTGGTTTGCAGGCATTCACTGGGGCGGCCACAGACAATGTACTGGAGGATCTTTTTTTTCTTTTTTCCATTTAGTTCTTTTCTTCTCTCTCTCTCTTTTTCTCTCCCTTCAAAATCTGTCGTTGTCCTTCCCGTCGGTGTCTAACCTCTGTCAGAGTCTTCGCTCCGTGCTGGGAGACGCGATGTGGTCACCTTTCCGTTTTAATCATAGCCTCTGAGGGTCGGAAGGGAACGTGGAGATCATGAAGCCCAGCTCCCATAGGGGGGCTCTGTGTTCAGTTCATGTAGCCGACAGGCATTCGGCCTTTCTGTGGACATTTTCAGTGCCCGGAAGCTCATGGTTTTGTAGCGCGGCCCATCCCATTACAGGAGCACACCCGTCATCAGGGATCTTTTCTTATTTTCAGCTGGCATTGGTCTCCTGGCGACATCCAGCCATCACTGAGGTGGTATCTCGGGCCGTGCAGAATAAATCCAATGTCCCTTAGACATGTTATCTCTTCGCATGTGGTCCTTTTATTCTATGCCTTCAACTATTCCTGATGCAATGTAGCCTCCTGATCTGTTTCTTTCATTTCTAGTGGAAACAATTCAGCTTACAATTACTGTTTCCCACCACCACCACCCCCCCCACCCAGAGTGAAAACAAAATATACAATAGGAACATAACCAGGTTAATATTTTTTGGTTTCTTTACTAAGGCGACCTAAGACGTTTTGCATTGTAATATGAATTCTCTGATTATGTTACTGTATGCATCTATGCGCAGCTAATATTTCATTGACCAAAACTCAGTTCTTCAATCAGCGATTCTTCAACTTGATATTATCTTTGGGGAACGTTTTAGGGCGAGAGGAAAAGAGGTTCTTGCAGTCACAAAAAAGAAAAAGAAAAAAAGGAAGGAAGGAAAGAAGGAGGGAAAGCAAGCAAGCAAGCAGAGGTAAGAACCAACAAGCTTTTAAAGCTAGTATTGTGTTTTAAATTGATTTAGTGTCAGATGATCTCACAGGAGCTCATCAGGAGAATGGAACAGCGATGAAGATGGTCTGAAAGCTTACTTACAGAGAACACAAGATATCTCAAACTAAATGCCAGGAAGAAAGAAAGAAAGAAAGAAAGAAAGAAAGAAAGAAAGAAAGAAAGAAAGAAAGAAAGAACCAACAAGCTTTTAAACATAGTATCATGTTTTAAATCTATATAGTGTCAGATGATCTCACAGGAACTCAGCAAGAGAATGGAACAGAGATGAAGATGGCCTGTAAGCTTACCTACAGAGAACACAAAATTATCCCAAGCTAAATGCCACAGAAGGAGAGTGTGCATACTCATAAACACAAGGAAAACCATTGGCGAATAGACTTCTTTCAGAGAGTTGAATACCTATAGATACCACCTTTTCGTTTTGCAAAAGGGGATATCTGGACTCATATTTAAACACCAAGTTGGCGCAAACTGAAAATCACGCACAGCTCTGTGGCGTGTAGGACTTTTAGATACGTCAGTGTGCTCTTGCCAGCCACGGCTACAGGAAGAGGACCAACGTGGTCCCCAAGTTGGTTTCCTCCATGGAAACGGGAGCCTCTGATAGCAGGGAATGCCGGGAGATGGCAGCTCAGCAGTTACATCCTCTAGGCCACTGAGTAGGCCATGCATTGAGAGATACCTGTCGGTAGGCATGGATTTGCAGGTGCGGATAAGCACATAGAGAGAAGCTCTAAGAGAACGATGCAGACTGGAAGTGCAAGAAATGGTGTATGTGTACGTCGGGGGTGCTGGGTAAGAGGGAGGTCAGCTAGGAGAAAGGAAATGGTCAGGAAAACAAAACCCAAAAGCCTTGACTTTGGTGTCAGTCACATGTGTAAAATGGAAAATCTTCCTGGAGACTTTCTCACCACCGTTTTTAAGAACCTGTTTCCTTGTTGCTATTATCAGTGATTACCTTTCCACAGTCATAGATGGGGCACTTTGCTGTGGGCCTGGTCATTTATCTCCTACAGTATCTCAGTTAATCCTTGAAAATTAATAAGGTAAATATTATTATGCTTTTGTTAGTGAAGAAGATGACGGAGATGAGAAAGTTTAAATAATTGCCCAAGATTATGCTACTAGTAACGAAAGGTTCAAACCCAGCTTGGAAATAAGATCAAAGAATTTAAGCACCGTGACATGATGCTGTATGAATATTCTTCCATATTGACCCCGATGACCTCCAAGAGTCGGGTGAATTATTCTGACCTTGCATAAATTGTATTTTATGGAATGAAAAATGGCAGTACGTTGAAATGGAAAGAGACCCAGATTGGGAACTTTGAGGCAGAGACTGTTGTCTCAGCTTTGCTTCTGGCTAAATTCGCATCAGGTAAATCATTCGACTCTTAGAATCCGTTGCCTCAGCTGGCAAATGAGAATAACAACCCATCTCAAAGGTTTTTCTGAAAATCAAGTTATAAAATGCTTATGAAGATAAAAAGTGATGTATGAAAGCAAAGCATATGGGTCATGTAATCAGCAGGCCTTCAGGCAGTTTGAACTTGGAAGCAAAATCTAATGATATAAACTGATAAATTATGCTAAATCATTTTTGTAATAATTTGTAAAGCAGTTTTGGAGTGCCCGCAAATCAGGCATTGTGCAGAGCAAAAGGAGATACGAAGATACATAAGACATAGCTCTTCCCTCAAAAGGTTTATAATCTAAAGAGTTTTTACTGATATTAGCTGCTACATTTCAGAAAATTAATTTCTTGGAACTGAAAACATAGGAAATTGAGATTTTTGGTCTTGATTTTGGTTCAACTCGGTTTTATTTTTATCTGCAACTCCCAATACAGAACGTATACCTTAACTTGGTACCTCTCTTTTCTGTGCTGTATTACATTCAAATTTACTACAAATAGAATGCTGCTACTACTTTGTAAATATATTTATAAATCACTTGAATATGGTGATGCATAGCAATTTTAAAATACTTACATAATGATCTGCATTCAAATTAAAGGCGGAAAGGTATGAAAATATTTCTGGAGGAAGCCTTTTTCTTCAAAGAGGAAGGAAAAGACCTCAAAGGCCTCTTACTGACTCTGTAGAGCCTTCTGTTTCACTCTTGTCAGCTTCTAGGTTCTTAGTTACAGACACAGAATGGTGATGGGTAGAATTATTACAGTTACTTTCTAAGACAAACTGTATGCCCAGGGTAGCAAAAAATAATAATAATAATAATCCCTGGATTCCTTCTATTTAAATTCCTGCCCAAAGAAAATGTGCCATTTTATGTCAGCCAAATCGGGTTTGCTTCTTATTCCCAGTGAAAATCTGAGCAAACCATCACTGTCCCAGTAGACTGAGGAAGGGGTCAGCCCATCTTATGTCTAAAGCCAGAAAGTAGCTGGAAAACCATGAAATTACTCACTGTAAAAGTAGTTTAGGAGGTGCCTGTGTGGCTGAGTCAGTTGAGTGTCCAGTTTTTGATTTTGGCTCAGCTCATGATCCCATTGTCATGAGATTGAGCCCCCTGTCAGGCTCCAGGTTGGGCATGGAGCCTGCTTAAGATTCTCTCTCTCTCACCCTGTGCTCCTCCCATGCTTGTGTGCACTTTCTCTATGTCTCTTCACAAAACAAAGGCAGTTTAGGATGAGTTTTTAAGATGTGGAGGTTGTTGAGAAAGGAAAAAATTCAACCGATATTTGATCAGAAAAAAGGTGCGTGTATACCTCTTTTTCTTAAGCTCTCCCATTTTCTTATGATCTAGGGATGGGACTATTAGAATGTTAGAAATGTTCAAATAGAATGTAAAATTGAGGAAAAAATAATACAGTATTTGAGGTATTGGGGGGGGTTTCTACTTTGATAATAACAAAGGTTAATGTTGACGTGCAGTAAAGTGATTATGGATTTTTATCAATTTAAGTAACAACACCGTCTTGTCCATGGAAAATTTATTATAGTTCTTTCATCATTGCTGGTTTGGCCTTCTGCCCAGGAGGTGTCTTCGGTTATGTCCTGTACTGGTTAACCTGTCTGGAATTGCTGCTAAAAAGCTCTGCTTCTTTAAAGAAAATTATTTCCCCCAGGATATTGTTATCATTTATAATTTACAGATCAGGACACAGAGATCAAGGACCTTGAGGAGTCTGGAGTTGATGGGATCTGGTGGTGGGGTCGAGTGCAGCTAGAAGAGGTTGCCCTGCACAGAGTCAGGAGAAAAGATTGGGTATGATTGGAGAGAAGTCAGTGGGTGGTGAAGGTGGATGATTAGGGTTTTCTCTCTTTGTGGCCTCAGTTTCTGACAACATAAGATACTAGAGACGATAGCGGGTGTTGGGGAAAATTGCGAAGAGTGGTGAAGGTTTGAAACCACTATTGAGAGAGTTTGGGTGGCGAGATGTTTAAGGAGGACCCTGGTGAAGTTGGGATCTTGTCTTGATCATGGTTCTAGTCCTCATGGCAGGGCATTCCCTGCCATGGCAATCTTCAGTCCCAGGCAGTAGTTAACTCTGCCACTGGAGCAGTGGTACACTTGCCAAGAAGAATTCTACACAATTGGAAGGAGCAAGTGATCCACATCCATCAATGGGTAAAGTAATGGACTATGGAGTGTTGTCTAACTCATTTCTAGATGGAAGTGAGGAAAAGAGGTTAGGGGGGAAATTATTAACTGGTAGGAAAAGAGAGGGTCTAGTGGAGATCATGTATCAGAAGATTGTGTGTTAGAAGAAAAGGTAGTGAGTAAAGATACTAAGTTGGAGCCAGTGGCATACTAAAGTTTAAGATTTTTATTTTTTTCTTTTTTTTAATATGAAATTTATCGTCAGATTGGTTTCCATACAACACCCAGGGCTCATCCCAAAAGGTGCCCTCCTCAATACCCATCACCCACCCTCCCCTCCCTCCCACCCCCCATCAACCCTTAGTTTGTTCTCAGTTTTTAAGAGTCTCTTATGCTTTGGCCCTCTCCCTCTCTAACCTCTTTTTTTTTTCTTCCCCTCCCCCTTAGACTTCTGTTAAGTTTCTCAGGATCCACATAAGAGTGAAAACATATGGTATCTGTCTTTCTCTGTAGGACTTATTTCACTTAACATAACACTCTCCAGTTCCATCCACGTTGCTACAAAGGGCCATATTTCATTCTTTCTCATTGCCACGTAGTATTCCATTGTGTATATAAACCACAATTTCTTTATCCATTCGTCACTTGATGGGCATTTAGGCTCTTTCCATAATTTGGCTGTTTTTGAGAGTGCTGCTATAAACATTGGGGTACAAGTGCCCCTGTGCATCAGCACTCCTGTATCTCTTGGGTAAATTCCTAGCAGTGCTATTGCTGGGTCATAGGGTAGGTCTATTTTTAATTTTTTGAGGAACCTCCACACTGTTTTCCAGAGTGGCTGCACCAGTTTGCATTCCCACCAACAGTGCAAGCGGGTTCCCGTTTCTCCACATCCTCTTCAGCATCTATAGTCTCCTGATTCGTTCATTTTAGCCACTCTGACTGGTGTGAGGTGATATCTGAGTGTGGTTTTGATTTGTATTTCCCTGATGAGGAGCGACGTTGAGAATCTTTTCAAGTGCCTCTTGGCCATCTGGATGTCTTCTTTAGAGAAGTGTCTATTCATGTTTTCTGCCCATTTCTTCACTGGATTATTTGTCTTTCGGGTGTGGATTTTTTTTTTAATTTTTTTTTAACGTTTATATATTTTTGAGACAGAGAGAGACAGAGCATGAACGGGGGAGGGTCAGAGAGAGAGGGAGACACAGAATCTGAAATAGGCTCCAGGCTCTGAGCAGTCAGCACAGAGCCCGACGCGGGGCTCGAACTCACATACCGCGAGATCGTGACCCGAGCCGAAGTCGGACGCTCAACCGACTGAGCCACCCAGGCGCCCCCGGGTGTGGATTTTTAAAGAATGAGTCATTTTGAATCTTAACAAAGCCAAACTTGTGCCAAAGGGAGTGGATCACTGAAATCAAGGGGAAGTGAGGGCAAGTGGAATTGAAGAGGTCAAGGAAAGGTTAATCTGGGACAGTCAGTGGGTTAACTGTGCAGACATTTAAATCCCCCAGCTGGTTAGTGGAATCAGAAGTGTATAAAAATGTCATGAGTCTAGAGCCAGAATCTTCTGAAAAAGTGATTGGGTAGGCATGCATTTGGCAAAGTGGAAGTAGAGGGGTTAAATGGTAAGAATGGTAAGTTTTTTCTATTTAGTTGTAAGTCTGAACGAGAGAAAGGGAGTGAAAAGTCTCTCCCGCACAGGGGAACAGAGAGCGAGAAGGTGAGCAGTCTACCGTGGATAATCCAGGGAGGTAGCATCCTTGGAGATGGGGAGTAGAAGCAAAGTTCACATGTATCCACAGAGCTTGCAGAGCAGGAAGGGAAAGGAGGAAAGCATGGAAGACAGCCAAGGTGCAATGAAAGAGGGTGGGAACTGGAGGGGCTATGATTTGAGTCAATGGTGAAAGACATCAACAACAAGTGAGAGGATAGAATTGGCCAACTGGAGCGTTGATTTCAAGACATGTCTGCACCTAGTCGCACAGAGACCCTGGCTGGTGTCCCCAGCAAGATGGCATTTGTTGTCTGTGGTTCATTGCAAAGAGACCTGTATGACAGAAGGTAAAATAGATACTAATATTTACTGCATTGTGCACAAATTATGTCATTTAATCTTTATAAAAACTCCAGAATGTATGCATAATTATCCTCATTTTTTTTTAAGAGATGAAGACACAGAATCTCAGAGAGGCAAAATAATTCTTCCAAGGTTATCAGTGCCAGCAAGTGCTTAAAATGCAAGTGCCAAACTCCAGACCCGGGTTTGTCTGAACATTCTTTCTCTTGTACCAAGAACTGACATCTGGGTTTGGATCCACACTTGCTCTAGGTGAATCAATTTCTGCATCTGATTCCTTACATCCAAAAAAATAGCAATAACATCAATTTTGTCTAACATTGACCATGATGCAGTGAGATGCTTGTAAAAACAGTTTCAAGTAAACAGATAAAACTATACACTCATATATTAACTCCTTCACTCACGAGTCTACTCTTTTTCTGTATCCTTAAATCCCTATGAATATAGGTAAATAACTCGTCTATTCACTAACTTGAAGTGTAATCGTGTTCCTATAGTATAAACCTGTACTACCAGGAGTTACCAGATGTACAATATAAAAATATTCCCCTTTATAGGGTAAGGCTGAATTGTTTCCTATAAAGGAAAATTTCCCCGGTGAGGTAGAAGGGATCATGCTTGTGCCGATTCTTTTTATTACTTGACGTTGTTTTGTTAGTGGTGCCAATCTGGTGGTGGTAAAACGGTTTCTCATGGTTTGCATTTCTCTGACGGCTGCTGAGGTGAGCATCTCTTTGTTTACTGGTCATAAATGTTTTCTTTTGTATGGAATGTCTGTTAATATTTTTTAGATTTTTTTAAGCGTGTGTGTTTTGAGAGAGCGCGCGCAAACGCACGCGCGTGTGCACGACAGTCGGGGAGGCGCAGAGAGAGAGGGAGAGAGAGAATCCCAAGCAGGCTCCACACTGTCAATGCAGACCCAGAGACGGGACTCCGTGCCCCGAATCACAAGATCGGGACCCGAGCAGAGATCAGGGGTCAGATGCTTAACTGACTTAGCCACCCACGCACTCCTGTCTGTTAATATTTTTGCTCCTTCGTTGCCCTTTTCTAATGAGACCCTCCAACTTCCTAAAGGTTGAGTTTGCATCAAGAACATGAATTAAGGAGTACAAAGTCGCACCGTAAATTGGTGGGAAAGCTTGAACTAAGACTGAACTGGTCCGGTTTTTTTTTTTCACGCGATGTCATGGTCTCTTTTCCACTGAGATTCTTTCTCCTCAAACAGAGGGGCACCTGAGTGAGGCCGTTTGCATGGGACCGTGTGGGATACCCAGCTGGGATGGTTCTTGTTACTTCGGCTTCATTCTTCCCACAGAAATGAAACAAAGTGAGCCAGACACATCAATATCCAGGGAACCCTGTCAATTTTGATGATACATGGAATTTGTTGTAAAGCAACCACTAGTGCAGAACTCCCAGTCTGGGGAGAGGTGGGGGTCAATGTAGATATGATTTGAAACCTTGTGTAAGATATATGATAGGCATTAGAGAAATGACAGTTGGAGCAGAAAATATAAAATGTGACTTTGAGAGAGGCTGGCTGGCTGGTCAGCTTTAGGTTTTATTACTGCCGCCTACTCCCCCTTTGTTTCATGGTTTTAACGGACCTGATAGTTTGTCATTCTCTCTGCTCTGACTGCATACGAGAAACGGAGGATTGGGGCATTGGCATATGAGAGGACAGAGGGAAGTGATTTTTCTGTCATTTCCTAATGATATCTTCAAATAATAACCTGAGATCTGGAATGGAAGAATACGGTGGAAGTGGAATTTTGAATGAAATCACTCATTCATCAATTCATTCATTCTCTCACTCTTTCCCACCCACCCCCTCCATTCATCGTTTTAAGCACTAAATCATTGTGTGTGAACAATATGCTGAGTTGTACTAGAGGGAAATCACGTTTTGCTGTTGAAATGGTGTCCTGTGGTCTACACGCATTCTTTGCCTTCCCACCTGTTAGCAGTTTCTCGGGTTCTGCCCGCCATCTGTCCTTCTTGCTCATTTCTTTCTCCTCCTTATTCAGTGGCTCTTAGATGGAGGAAAATACAGTGTCCTTGGAGCTTTTTGTGCTACTCCTTTTACTCTCCTTTGAGACACCCATGGTCTGGCTCCCTAGTCCCCTAAACACTGGACTGACACCATAGATCTTCAGGGTGGTGGGAGTAGAACGTGGGGATGTGGAGAGAGAAGAAGGCAGACAATGTATGAGTAAACCTTTGAAGACATCCATTGATCTTTTCCTAATATTTGGTATAGGACAAATAGTTCTTTGTTTCTAATATGACAGTATAAAATATAATGTTTGTAATTATGCCATGTTCTATCACTACAGCGTGCAAAATACTCCTTTCAAAGCAATACTTTAGGGATGCCTGGGTGGCTCAGTTGGTTGACCCTCCAACTTCACCTCAGTTCATGATCTCACAGTTCACGGGTTCCAGCCCTGCATCAGGCTCTGTGCTGCCTCTGTTCCCCTCACTCTCTGCCCCTCCCCCACTCATGCTCATTTTCTCTCTCTCTCTCTCTCTCTCTCAAAAATAAATTAAAATTCAAAGCAATACTTTAATTATCCTCCCTCATTTTTTCTTCTTCCTTCCTTCTACTGTTATTCCCATATTCTCTTTATTGAGCTAATATGAAGGTCTTATAATCCAACCATGTCATTTTAGAGAAGAGGAATTGAGGGCCAGGAACATTGTTCAGCTTGCTTAAGTTTTTAAACCCTGAAGCTCTGGACTTCTGACTTCTAGACTAGTATCCTGTATTCTTCATGACCGGAGTTGAAACTCCAGGAGACTCCCTCTTAGATGACATCTTCTGACAGCCTTGTAGACTGGCTCCCTTTGTTGTTGTTGTTGCATATTTGGAGACTGAGCCCCTAAGTGCCCCTAGGTTAGTTGCCCTATGCCACTGACTTTGTGATATTGACAAATGGACCTCACAGAGATCTTACAGGATCATTATCCTCTATGATAGAGTACCAGAATGCAATTCAATATAGAGATCGCTTTTCTGATATACTTATTTTCTGGGGGTCTCCAAGATCATAAGTATCTTGATTATATGAGTGGTTTAATCTGTTTTACCTATCTTTAGGAACCCATATTTAGTAAGCTCTCACATCAAACAGGACATTTAATTATACCACAGGCACAATAATTCATTCAACTAATGTTCACTGAATACCTGTCATGAGACATTCACCTGACAGGCACTGAAAATATAGAGGACAGATATTATTTTTGCCCTCAGAGAGCTTATAGGCAGAGGCAGAAATGGATGCATAAACCAAAAACTTCAACTCTGGGCCAGAGCAGGCATCATATATCCTAAGATTTAAGGAATGATCTAATGTTGTCAGGCAGACAAAGCAAGCCAGAAGGCATAGCCGCATCACAGAGGCAGTGCCTGTTGCTTGCTGGACCCCTCAGCTTGGGTCCATCAACACTGCCGACTGATGGTGGAGGCGGGAAGACAGAAGACTACCAAAGAAACAGGATTTGGCCTCAGATAGGCACACACCCACAGTCTTTCATTTTCTTATCCAGTGCCCCTTCCATCCTCTCACCGTGGTGACGAGAGGAGAGCTTGGGCCAGAGCTTATCTACTCAACTATGTAACAGGAAATGAATTGTGGTGGGGAAATGGCCTCTTTAACATGGGGAGAGCCTCTAGAACTCTGTTACTTGGATAAGTCAGAAACTTGGTGTTCTTCATTTGTACTAACACAGACTGTGATAAGACTGGCAGGTTGAGAAGCTACCAAAACGGAAGAGGAAATGATCCAAGCCTACCCAGAGTTGTCTCTTCTGTTCTTTATTACACACACCTCTACATGTTTTCTCCCCAGAATGTCATTATCAAAAGTTGGTGATCTGTCTGAGCAAGTGAGCCAAGTGCACATGTTTAGTTTTGTGTGAAATCTCAAACTTTCACTATTCTTTCTTTTACTTTGGTTCATCATACTTCCAGAATCAAAAGAATTATTCCACAGTTCTGCCAGCTTCTCCCTCCATAGTACCTGTCTTTCCATAACATCCTATGGACCTGTGTATTATCACCTACACTTATTAATTCAGCTCATTTTATTTCTTTTGACTAACCATCGTGCATTTTCCCCTTATAGTCAATGGACTCCCTATCTGAACTCCCTTTTTGATTATTTCTCCCCATGAACCACAATGAGTTCATGGAACTACAAACAACATGGGAAAAACACGAAAGACTTGAAAAGGTAGGTGTGCTGGATATATTTTATTCTCCACTCTTTCACCTTACTTAGTGCCCCAGGAAGCTGAGCCGTATGGACTATATCCAATGGGTTTTCTGTTGCCACATGGGTTCCCCCAATGGGAGGTACCAGAATATGAGGGGAGTTGCCTCCTCAGGAGGCAAGAGGAGAGTTAGGTTAGGGTATTTATTACCTCATCTCTCCTTCCAGGTCAGTATGAATTGCTGCCTTCCTCTACTGAAGGCCCAAGTTCCTGTCAGGCAGTCCTTGCCACAGAATTACATCCTGGTTCCAGGAATCTCTTTCTTCTCTTCCTCCTCCAGTCCTGAGGATATTAACGAGCCCTGCTTCGTACTGTGCCCTATGTACCACACTTTTCTTTCTTGGTTCTCTTAGGGAATTCTCACAGATTTGTGTTTTACGTGGTAGGATATATGAGCCTGAGGCTCAGGATAGAAGTTCTAGAATAAAAGTGTAGATTGGTAGTTGAAGTTGGGGTTGGTGTGCAGAACCAGAACGGAAAATGGCTGAGGAGAGAAGGTTAGAGAGGGCTCATAGATTCTCTAACGGATGCCTCTTGCCATATTATCTTCTTCCCTTTTTATCCATGAGTATTTCTTCCATTCAAGAATGTGTATATAATTGCTAAGTGATAGCCATGAAAGAAACAAGTGATTCTTTAATGGGCAAAAGCAAAAGTAAAAATCTTTTTAAAAAGTTCTGATCCATAACAATCAGTCATGGCATAGGTGAATCTGTCTAATAACAAGTTTTATTATAAATTCTTTAACATGTGCTATGTATTTAGAGAAAGAAATGCTTTAGCCAGAGTCCCTTTCCGCTTATAACATTTCTCACTGGCTGCTTCAATTGTTTTCCCCTTTTTGTGGCACATTAATTCGAATGGAGCAGGTCTCACTCTCCACGATAATTGTCATTTAGTTGGATGTTAATTATTTTCACAGGTAGAGTAACCACAGGACCAACCATTTTTCACAGTTTCCTTTATTGCTCCGGTAGTCCCAATTTCCATTTAGCCATAAAAGAGTTTTAAACACTTGTGATTTCTTTAACACTGACCAACTCCCCTTTTGAGAAAAAAAACATTATTCACCTTTCCTCCCAGTGTTTCATGACCAGATTCTAAAATGTGTCCTGACTGCTTCCTTCGCTAGCCAAGACATTTGATATTTCCAGTCATAACAACACATCAATTAATTCAGGTTTTATAAATTATGTTCCTGGCCCAAATAATAATAGCATGAGTGAAGATGGCACTTTTTGTAACTGGGTTTGTGGTGGTTTTTTGTTTTGTTTTTTGTTGTTGTCATCTTGTTTTGTTTTGTTTTGTTTTGTTTTTTTATGTTTCTACTGGGTGTATATTCACGTTTACTTCCTGGGAATATTCCTGCCTTTAGTCCCTCACTTCCTGCTTCACTCCTTGTGATTTCCCCAATGACCAAGTCTCCGTTTCAATGGTAGAATAAAATGGGACGCGTCGTACTGTATGTAGCATGTGTCATTCATGTGTCATTCATCAGATTCCAACTCTGAGTTGATCCACAGCCATGATGGAACACGGTTCAGCTTGACCACTTCATCCCCATGAGGAGTGTTTTGGTCTTTTTTCCCCCCTCTTAAGGAGGCATACTTGGCTCCGTTAAGCTGTTGGAGTCCTAGAAAGTACGGCTACTGGTCTGAGCAGTTGCTTTTGCCAATGCACTAACATTTGGGATATTCTGTATGTCCTTTGGTGCTAGGTGTTTTGGGGGGGATTGTCTGTTGGTTTGTTTGTTTGGTTGGTTTTAATACTCTCATGAGACTAAGTTGATAACAGTGAGGACCTGTTCTTTTGATGCCTGAATTTCAACTTGGCACATTAAGCATGTGTTATCTACGCAAAGTGTTATAAATTGCCATATGAACACTAACTGTACTTGTAGGCATAGATAGCGAGTTTTTATTTTAATTTTTGTCATACATTTTATTGTAAAATAAATGGGTATAATGCGTCAACTGATAATTATTGAGCACCTTATTTCATCCTTACACTCCTCTTGGTGTTAGAAGTAGCTCAGAAGGAAAAATTCTCGGATTCTCTCTCCCCTCTGATGTAGATTTTTGGTGGGAAAAGGAGAGATACTATAATTGTCATCATAGAGAGTAGAATTTAAAAAGAGTTTTGAACAAGGGGGGGGTGAGCTCGTGAAAAGAAGGAGTCTATTTCAGGATTCTGGAATGGCATAGAATATAGCATATGGCCTTTACGAGAAGAAAGAGAAAGGATTGTTAGTCAGTGGCCTTTTTGTTTTGGTTCTTCCTTAGTTTTTATGCATTCTTTTTATGTACTATTTCTTTTCTGTTTGAACTATTTTCTAGATGATCCTTAATATAAATGTACTGTTTAGGGGGAAATGCCAACTCTTAGTCATCTAGAAAAGCTGTTTCACTCTGACCTAAGATTAATGGGTATAGATAGTAACAGGAAGCCCAGATTGGAAATAGATCTGGTTTTGGAATTCTCCATTACAGAACACCAATATATTAAATAGATAGAAGTGGAGCTTATCAGTTGCAAAGGAGACAGGAAGCCTCTACCCACACCCCACACCCCACAAACGCCCAGTGGGTTTGAAAATTACTAATATACTCCCTTTTCGGTTATTTGGCCGTCTTCATATTATCCTTTATTATTAAATAAATGGGGACCGCTGACACATGAGCCTTGGCTCACCTCCCTTTGCCTGTGGTTATATAGTCAGTTGCCAGGGGGGTTGTTTAAAAGGGTAACCTGAAGTAACAAATTAATGCCTGCACGGAACAGAGAGAGGGAATGGAACCATGAGAAGTGTTTTTTCCTCTTCTTTTGTTATTATGACACCCATTTTATCAGAAGGTGTGTGCAAGCAGTAGCATGATGACCCCTTTTCCTGCCCACGCCTCAGCAGACAGTGGATATGTTCTACTTAGAGGCTACGTCTGAGATGATGGGAGGTGAGCCCCAGAACCCACTGCCCAGGACTGCCTGGGACTGTACCCTCAGGTCTCCTCAGGAGCACCTAACTGAAGAAGTCCATATTTTGGCCTGGGTTGACAGCCATCTTGGCTGGCCCTATAGACCAAGTGCCAAAACACCACTTTAATTTGTGCTGAGTAGGCAATACCGTAAGTCAGGAACTCACCAGGGCAGGAAGCCAGGGCTTTGAATGGCCATCTCTGTGACTTTTCCAGCCCATCTGTTGGAGGCAGCTCACTCCCATCAACACAAAAGCTGTCATTATGCTTCCCGCCACCCCAAATAGTCTGTTAAGTAAGGAACCAAGAGTGTCATTATTGACGTGGTACTCAGTATATTCTGATTTCCAAGTGTTGACTTACCCCTGGTCCACTGGAAGATGAACCAGAAGTATAGAGTTAAACAAGCTGACAAAGACATAAGTTGGAGGAAAAATACGAGTACATTTCTCTGCTGTGCAAGGACATCCTCAGTATTATGAAAATATTGGATTGTTCTTGGACTACTGGTTAGTAACACCCAAGAAATAAGTGAGGATCTCTGACAAATGAATAACTAGCTCAGGAATACATATATTTATCTGGGAAAGCCACAAAGAGTATACCAGGACTACAAGTCTCCATAATATATTAAACATCTAGTATCTTTACCCTCAGTCATTTGAGAAGGTTTTCTTTTTCTTTTCTTTTGTTTTTTTTTTTTTTCTGAATATACAAGATGTTTTGTAGAATTCTGAAACTGTTTAAAAATATTATGACCCCTCAGCGACTTGGGTTACTTCATAAGAAATCTTCATGTCTAGATCAAAATGTAAAGATTTTATTGAAGCCACATCTCTAATTAATCAAACCATGTTATCAATCCAAGAATTATTAAATCAGTTCACTCAGAAGTCAAGTTAATTTTTGATACCTAATGAACCAAGCTAGAAATTTAATAACTAAATATTTGCCATTTGATCACCCATTTTGGAAACATAGCAGGTCCTTCCTTGTGGTTGCTTGATGTAATGCAGTCTCTCTGTTTGAGGGCACATCTTGAAACTGATGACACTAGTGTCATTAAAAAAAAAAACCTTTCCATTTTTCTTGTGAGAATTTGGCAAATTATTTGTATGCTAATGGGAATGAGCCAGGTGAAAAGGAGGAGAAAACTAGGAGAGAGACATCCTGGGGTAGATGAGAAAAGATGGAACCCTATTGAATGAGGGGGACGCTGTCCCTGGTTTGGATGTAGGGACGTCATCTCTGGTAGCAGCATGCCAGGAGATGCTCTGATGCTCGTAGCTGTTAAATGCACAGTGGGAGCATGTGGACGTTTCCTTTCATTAATTTCTGTTTTCTCATTGTAAGAGCAAGGGACAGGGCCATCTGCTGAAAGTGAGAACAGGTGAGGAAGTCCTGGGGGGCAGGGGGAGAAGAGACACCAGTGACCCGAAACAGTCTTCTCATGGGGATAGGACAGAGGTGAGCCACCTGCTGTGTCCTCAATGCATCTTCAGTTGACAGCATTATTATTATTATTATTATTATTATTAAGAACCTGTGTGTCACTCAGTCTAGTCTGCCTGTCTCAGTTGTTCCCTTGCCTTTGAAAGATGTATGGAAAAGGGGCTGAGAGAGTGTTTTTATGTTTGTGCCCTGGAGACCCTGCACCTCTTCTAGGGTAGGACCCAGTGTCACAAGAACAACGGTGACCCAAGTCCTGGCCTCTCTTCCTCTCGCCCCTTTTCTCTTCTCTCCCCTTCACCTTGTCTTCCTGCCACCTTCCTCTTACCCTCTTCTCCGCACTCCTTCCCTACCCTCTTTCCTCTAATGGTGTTCTCTCTACACATCTTTCAGCTAAACATAAAATTGAGAATTCACCCACAAATAAATGTATATAGCTTATAACCAAGTAAATATGCATCTACTACTAAACTAATTTTTACATTAAAATATATCCCAAAGTAAATAAAATAAAATAAATAAAATATATCCTGAAGTATAAATTTTAAACATTTTTAAAATACTTATTTCTTTTGAGAGAGAATGCACGTACAGGCATGCGCTAGCAAGGGAGGGGCAGAGAGAGAGGGAGAGAGAGAATCCCAAGCAGGCTGCAGGACTCGATCCCATGAACCTTGAGATCATGACCTGAGCTGAAATCAAGAGTTAGATGTTTAACAAACTGAGCCACCCAGGTGGCCCTAAAGTTCACATTTTAAAGGGGCCTATAGGCTTCCACCCAGGATAAGTGATTTGGATGAGGGAGTAACAAGGAATTTGTTCATTGACATAAGGGTGCCTGAGAGATGTGGGTACCAATATCAGGTTCTAGGATTGCCAGTCCTACAGGCCCCGTCTGAGCTCTATCGGAGTGGAAATAGGGACATTGATGATGGGATTGTTGGGAGATCTTTACAGTGTCCCCAGAATGTGGAAGATGTACTTAAACATAGTCACAGACACCAGGGCCCACATTTTCCTGGAGGTCTCTGAAGTGGATGATAAGGGACTAGAGCAAACAGTGAAGATGAAATGAAGGATGGGGGCTACCCCACCCCAGTTCCTGGATGCCTGGTGTAGTACAGTCACTGTCCCCGTGGTTCCTGTGGCTCCAGGTTCAGGGGAGCAGACAGCACAGGCAGGGCAGGAGCTGTGTGGGTGTCCTGGAGCCTGGCCACTGAGCACTGAGGCACTCAGCCCGAGAAGAGACGGAGCGAACTATTGCCGGTGGCCAAAGACAGACAAGATTGCCTCTCTATAACTGGGTCTTGGAGGAAAGAAAGGGCTAGAATAAAGCAGCTCACTGCCTTAGAAAACCACCCACATCGTCCACACAGGGACTGACATGTTAACAGAGGTTGCCAGAAGCCCATGGAATGAGCCTGAAGCCTCGTACATAGTTCAGGTATAAAAAACTGTGCCAGAGAATCTCCTCTTTCCCTCTTCTCTTCTTCTGACTCATCCCACTCGAGAGGAGCAAGACCCTGGGCAAAGTGGGAAAGCCAGCCCCACGACCAGAACGCCCCACCCCCTCATTCCAAGGTGCTTGAGTAGGAGTGAAATCAAGTAGTCAGGACCCCGCCCTACTCAGAAACCAGAGATACAGTCCCTCTTGGTGATGAGGCATGTCTTAAAGTGGAGTGGGCCATCACAGTAACTGAGACCATCTGGGATCTCCCTAAGATAACATTAAAGAACAATTTTACCAAGCATGGTTGGGTCAATGATGAACAAAATATTTACTATTTCATGTTTAGAGCTCACTGGGTTAGACTCAATAAACCAGTTGCACAAGTATAGAACTAAACCGAGCTTAGAACCAAACTTTCAAATGACTGTCCTTTAAAATGCTACCCCAACATACTTTTAAAATGATGTGTCTTCAACCAAGTTGTTTCCACTACAAATATTTTCATTGTATATATATATTTTTTAATTTAACTTTATTTTTTATTTTTTTAAACTTACATCCAAATTAGTTAGTATATAGTGAAGCAAGGATTTAAGTAGATTCCTTAATGCCCCTTACCCATTTAGCCCGTCCCCCCCTCCCGCAACCCCTCCAGTAACCCTCAGTTTGTTCTCCATATTTATGAGTCTCTTCTGTTTTGTCCCCCTCCCTGTTTTTATACTATTTTTGTTTCCCTTCTCTTATGTTCATCTGTTTTGTCTCTTAAAGTCCTTATATGAGTGAAGTCATAGGATTTTTGTCTTTCTCTGACTAATTTCACTTAGCTTAATACCCTCCAGTTCCATCCACATAGTTGCAAATGGCAAGATTTCATTCTTTTTGATTGCCGAGTAATACTCCATTGTATATATATATATATATACCACATCTTCTTTATCCATTCATCCATTGATGGACATTTGGGCTCTTTCCATACTTCGGCTATTGTTGATAGTGCTGCTATAAACATAGGGGTGCATGTGTCCCTTCGAAATAGCACACCTGTATCCCTTGGATAAATGCCTACTAGTGCAATTGCTGGGTCGTAGGGTAGTTCTATTTTTAGTGTTTTGAGGAACCTCCATACTGTTTTCCAGAGTGGCTGCACCGGCTTGCATTCCCACCAACAATGCAAAAGAGATCTTTCTCCAAATCCTCGCCAACATCTGTTGTTGCCTGAGTTGTTAATGTTAGCCATTCTGACAGGTGTGAGGTGGTATCTCATTGTGGTTTTGATTTGTATTTCCCTGATGATGAGTGATGTTGAGCATTTTTTCATATGTCGGTTGGCCATCTGGATGTCTTCTTTGGAGAAGTGTCTATTCATGTCTTTTGCCCATTTCTTCCCTGGATTATTTGTTTTTTGCACGTTGAGTTTGATAAGTTCTTTGTAGATTTTGGATACTAATCCTTTATCTGATATGTCATTTGCAAATATCTTCTCCCATTCTGTTGGTTGCCTTTTAGTTTTGCTGATTGTTTCCTTCGCTGTGCAGAAGCTTTTTATTTTGATGAGGTCCCTTCATTGTATATTTTTAATGAAAACAAAAATATTTCTGTTCAATTAATAAATATAAAAAGTAGTATTTTAAGATATTGTTTCTTTTACTGTTTTCTCAATCTGTAAGATTCATACTTCGGAGCATATTTTAATATCAAAATTAGGACAGTAGCAGATGTATGTTTATTCATTTTTTAATCAATTATAGAAGTTTATTGGTGAGTAAATTCTCAAACTTTTTAACAGAGAGAGGTATCTAAATACATTTTGTTAGAGAAAAGAGTTAGGAAAAGGGGCCCAGAAAACAAGCATGAATGGAAGATAGAAGGAAAGAAATGTGAAGCAGAAAGGAATTCACAGGAAGGCTGACCATTTATATGTGGAGGGGAGAGGCCAGGCTGGGCAGGGCCAGGTGGGGTGGGGCAGGGCAAGGAGGGGAGGAAGGAGGAGGACTTGGGTCACCATTGTTCATGTGACATCAGACCATTCCCAAAAAAGGTTCAGGGTCCGGGGCATGAACATAAAAATAGCTTCTCAGTGAACTTTTTTAGACATCTGTAGAAGATAATAGGGTCTCAGGCTACACTGAGGGGCATATAGCCACGTTTTAAAAACTCTGGAGTAACAATATTATTGTCCGGTGAATGGGTGGTGCAGGGTAGAGTGGTAGGGGAAGGGGAAGAGAAATTTAGGTAAATTTAGATAAACTCTAAATAAGAACAGAAAGCCTATGCCATGGTCTCAGGGGTCACCTGTTAGGCCCTTCATATTCAGAAGGTGAAGACATCCTTTCAATTCAAAGTTCATGGAGAAGTACAATTTTTGGAAGAATAAAATCTCATTTCCTTAGAAGCGGTTTGGAAAACAACACAAAACTTACAAGATATGCTTCATCTGCTAGAGCATGGCATTGTACGGGGAGTAAACAGCAGCACCGGGTTACAAGAGCCAGTAAAGGTCTCATGAAAATCTACATTTATGCAAAGCACTTTCTGTACTCCTGAGAAGCCGCCTCCAACTGACTCAGAGTTCACTCGCAGAAAAATAATTAAATCCCTGAAAGTCAACGAGGATTTATTAAGGACTGAAATGATTCTCTACACGGTAGTAGGAACTCTGATGAAGATATAGCCCTTGCTTTCAAAAGAACTTCACCACTTGCAGGTAAATTGAAGATAGAAGTCACAGCATAGCTTAATACAACTGGATTGTGATATTACATGGATGAATGAGAGAAGGGAGCAGAAGTGGAGCGGGGAAAAAGAGAGAGAAAATTACTTTTGAGGCAAAACCTTGTCCAAGAGTTCAAGAGGAGCAAAACAAACAAATAAACAAAAACAAAAAAAAAAAAAAGGGAGGGAAGAGAGCAGAAAGTCTAGACCAGAAGAAAAGAAAGAAAAAATAAAATGGGAATACCCAGAGTAATGGAGACCCCTGACGCCTCACGTCTCTCTATATTTCCATTAATTAATATACTTATGGAATAAGTGTCTATCTCCGACACTTGGTGTGGGCATAGTGATAGGGAATGAAAAAGAGAGTTAAAGAAAATGTGATCCCTAGCTTGAAAGAACTTGAATGCAGGGGAGCAAAGGAGTAGAGCGATGGTTACCTCACAGCGGGTGATGGATGTTTTGCCTGAAAAAGGCGGATGGGAGCTCAGGAGGAAGTTAATTGACCCACAAGAGCTCTGTGCTGCAGGATCTCAGATGTTTTGTTTTCAAGGATGAAAACTTAGGGAAGAACGTGCTGAAATTAATGGATAACATTGACTTTTCTTTATTCGAAGCATAATTCCCCACTAAGCTAGTTTAGACAGATCAGCTGTGGGCTCATCTGTTCGTACCTAGAGGCATGGTGTCGCTAACCAGGGATCACAGCCCTGGTCTCACCTAAGAGTCACCTAACACTGATGCCTGGATCCCACGGTAGAACAGTTAAATCAGAGTCACTTGGGTGGAACCCGGGAAAAGGCATTAGTTAAAAGACTTCTCCAGATGATTCTAACGTGCTTCTGGGGTTGAGAACCAGTGCCTACACACAGACCTGGACAGACTCCCGCTATAACAGTTTACCCAGGTTTCTGACTTGGTCCCAGATGTTATAACAGAAACAGCCTCTTCTTTCAGAGGCACTTGGGTCCCCTCTTGTACTTCGTCTCTGCACACTGCACTGTTTAGTTGAGTCCATTGATGAAATAGATTAAAAGAAATTTTTAATACATTTTATTTTGTGGAAAATTCTTGTTTTAAAAGTTTGGCCCTCTGCTGCTGTGCCATATATGTTGGCCAAAATATATGACCAGTTGGCATAACTGGTCAACTAATTCCTCCCAGGTAATATTTCGTGCAAAAAAAAGTAAATTCTGACAGTGTAACATTTACATGGGAACATGATTTTCAAATAATTAATTCATATCTGTTCCTGGCAATCTCTAAGAAATGGGTAAATATATCTACGCATCAATGTATATTTTCCAAGAGGATTAGGAACAAATTAAGAACATTTCTATGGAATAATCTATAGAGGATCGCTGTGTAACGGAACACTTCGACTCCAGCTTCTCCTATCGATTTTAACTCTTTCCCCCCTGTAGATTTTGTAGGCAATGAAGACTAACCCAAATCTTGACATTCTGTGACCTCTGTGAGCTTTCTGAATGCTGCCTGGATGTTTCGTGTTATGGTCTTCTGTCGGCCTTGGCAGTTTAAGGGCTGGAAGCAAACCAGTTTTCAATTGCCTGCCTGCAAAAAATACCCAAAAATATTACGAGACCAGTGAGCATTGCCAAAATGTTTTCTTCTTTCTTTGTCCAGTCTCCCACAAGACATACAAGCTTTCTACTTCCTTTCCCTTTGCAGTTAGAAAAAAAAAAAAAAAAGGAGCTGAAGAGTCCATTAAGATAGAATTGTCCCTTTCTTCACGGGCTCTTAATCAGAGTATAACTGTCGTTTTGACTCTTCAGCACAGGCAGCCATGGAATTGGTCTCTTTTCTCTCTGTAACATCTATTCAGCTGTTTTTTTTGTTTTTTTTTTTTTTTACCTCTCCTTTCTGACCAGTGGGAAAACTACATTTAATAAAACAAGTGGAGTTTATTAAGAGTGACCAAAACTAATCGCAATTAAGCTTTTTTACCTTCTGAAACACTGAAACATAATTGGAACAGAATACTTTCTGGGTGTCATAGAATCTCACAGATATTGGAAAACTTGTTGCATAAGAGTCAGTGTTGATGCGATGCTACAGAGGTCGTACTTTGTTTCAGTAAAACAGGTATAATATGGATGGGGGACTTTCTACGTCAAGAATGATATTAAAGTATAATAATGAATTATTATGATATTGATATATGATATTGAATTATTATGATGCTGATGTATGATTTTGAATCATGATGTTGTATGTCTAATATACATACATGTATGTATGAAGCTAATATAATGTTGTATATCAGTTATAGCTCCACAAACAAAAAGAATTTGTCAAGTTACATCTCTAAAACAAAGCATTATATTAAAGTATAGAAATCTAGGGGCGCCTGGGTGGCTCAGTCGGTTAAGCATCCAACTTCAGCTCAGGTTACGATCTCGTGGTCCGTGAGATACGATCTTGCGGTCCGTGAGTTACGATCTCGCGGTCCGTGAGTTCAAGCCCCACGTCGGGCTCTGGGCTGATGGCTCAGAGCCTGAAGCCTGCTTCCGATTCTGTGTCTCCCTCTCTCTCTCTGCCCCTCCCCTGTTCATGCTCTGTCTCTCTCTGTCTCAAAAATAAACATTAAAAAAAATTTAAAGTATAGAAATCTATAAATTAATTCAGAGAGGCAGTGAACTTTTTTTTTAAGTTTTCTTTTCTTTATTTTGAAAGTGAGAGAGCAAGTAGGGGAGGAGCAGAGAGAGAGAGGGAGAGAAAGAATCCCAAGCAGGCTCTGTGCTGCCAGCACAGAGCCCAACGCGGGGCTCGAACTCAAGAAACGGGAGATCGTCACCTGATCCGAAATCAGGAGTCGGACACTTAACCAAGCTGACAGAGCCACCCAGGCACCCGGCAGTATGGTGAGCTTTGAAATGATGACAAATGAATAGCGAAACAGAAGCAGTAGTGTTTACGATGGTTTATACAGACCACATGGTCGAAGTGCTTTCTTTTTTTTTTTTTTTTTCAACGTTTATTTATTTTTTGGGGGGGACAGAGAGAGACAGAGCATGAACGGGGGAGGGGCAGAGAGAGAGGGAGACACAGAATCGGAAACAGGCTCCAGGCTCCGAGCCATCAGCCCAGAGCCTGACACGGGGCTCGAACTCCCGGACCGCGAGATCGTGACCTGGCTGAAGTCGGACGCTTAACCGACTGCGCCACCCAGGCGCCCCTCAAAGTGCTTTCTTAATCTAGGTGTCCACACTGCTACAGAAACAGCATATATTAAGAGCGAAGGAATTCAAACATCTCCATATCAGTTACGACTCAATTTTTGCCAAGTGGAAGCCATCTGAAAGGAAATGTCTTGTTTTACTGTCACCTACAGAGTTCAGGAGTTGAAGAAGTGGAGAATGGACTGGCTCCTCTGGATTTACTTCTCATTGACCAAGGCACACTGATCGGTGACACAAAAGCAAAAAGAAATTGGCAGAGGGAGAGGCTGTGCCATTTTAATGAGCAAAGGAAATGTCAAAACAGAAGAGGAAGCAGCAGTAAAATTGCATGTCCAGCTACTCGACAAGAAGAAATAGTTCAAAATAAATGGAGGGGTCCAACAAATAAAACGAGGACAGTCTAATTAAAAGAGAAATTAAAAAGAAAGAGAAGCTCCTACAGACACCCAAATGAATGCAAAAGGAACTTTCATCTGAGCCCATATCACAGTGGAATCAGCCCCCCGTGTCCAGCCACAGACACTTATTACAGTGGGTTCATGTGTTAAAGGGAACCTTACGATACATATACGAACTGGGACGTGAAACACAAAGACAATGATGAATACAAAACAATGGCATGTTGGAATCGTTGGAGTAGTATTTGGAGGGAAAATACCTAAATGAACTAAGATGTGGGGGAAAAAAAGGGTGAAAATGGGTGGCAAAAACAACCTGAAGCCTTTATTCTGAGAAAGCTCGAGGAGAAGCTAGGTCCCCTGCCTTTTAGAATACTGTATAATTTTCAGATTACCAAAGGGAGGTAGAACTCCAAAAATACTGTTTTGCTTCCACATTTTTCTAAGGAGAATATATGGCAAACCAGAAAGGGCAGAAGAATAGTTGATGCCAAAGAAGGGCAAGTTAGCCTGAGAAAGTCTTCTGGTTTGAATCACTGGCTTCTAAATGTTTCTCTTCTACAAAATGATAATAATAAAACAAATTCAGTTGAACTTATTTTCTAAAACTCTAATTTAACAGAGCTTCTTATTCTGATATTACTTTCGTCATTTGTTTGTTTTTTTTCCGGTTTCACATACTTTTGTTTCTGTTTTAACGAAATGATGCTGATGGCATGGGTTAGTTATCCTTATGTCGCAAAATAAAAAATTAGCAATGTTATGCTAGCTCCTATTTTTAAGTTTTATTGGTTCCCAAAGTCCAAAGACCTGGGAGTCAGTAGAGATTTTTGTTTTCAGTTTAAAACATTCCTTTGAATAAGGAATAGATACACACGATAGACATTGAAAAGGTTCATGTAGTCACGCAGTATTTTGCCTGCATTTGCACGCCAGCCTACTGTCCTCTCTGTTTCCCTCCAGAAAGGCAACCATTGCAAAAGATCCTGTATATAATTCTGCACAAGTTCTGAACTTTGCATAAAAATTGCTTGTGCTTTTGACACAAATGGCAGCACACTCAACCGATCTGTACTTTGCTTTCATTGCACAAACTGTATACACTCAGGACCTGGCCCCCGCTATTTTAATTTTGTTTGGAGTTGAAACTAAATCTAGGTACTAAAATATAATTTATTGATGCGTTTGTGGAATCAGTGTCAAAAGTTCTTGAGCAGTGCTGTAAGGATGAAAGGAGTGTCATAACACCAGGAAGATGAAAATGTTAGCTCAAGATTTCACAAAGCAGCAAAAGAAGAATTTAAGAACTTACCCCGCTGGTGAACTTGCTGTCCGTCAGGAGCAAGCTTTCTGTGTAGACTGGTGACTTAATGCACATGTGAAAACTGGGAACAGTCATGAATTCATAAGACTATCAATAAAAGCTTCGTCAAGTTTTCTGAACTGATATAAGAAAAGAACATCAGACACTTGTACATTTTGATCATAAGTAGCGATTTGGCACCATTTTTCAGGACCTGTGTCTGTGGCTGTGGAAGGTAGGGAAGGTAAAGTGCGGCCCAGAACTGATTGAACACTTTTATGCAGAAGCGATTAATTAATTACTCCTTGGAGGGGCCTTAAAGGTTCACATCCCCAATTAGAATGTTGCGAAGTTTTGCCTGTTAACGTTGTATCAACGCATTGACGACAAGGTGGGCGTGGTTAGCAGATTTGTGAATAATGCAAATAAGGAAGGAAAAGCAAATGGGTATCATAGTCAGAATTTAAAAAGATCTTGACAATATGGAACAATAAACAAATTAAACCAAGACTTGGTTCAAAATATCAGCAGTCTATGTGCAGGCAAGTAGATCTGGCTTAATTTATATAAAGAAAAGCTGCACATTTTACAAGTTGACTACAAATACATCCTTCGTAACACACATCAGTGCCTTCCAACTTAAGGACTGAAACTTTATTTAGATCTACAAATCTTCTGGTTTTCTTTTATTACTTCCTTCCTTATGTTATTTCTGTTCTCTGTTTCTGTCATTTCTGGTAGACTTTTGTCCTAACCTTCTCCCTTTCTATTCCTGGACCCCTTTTCACTCCCTGCGTCCATGCTGTGAGCTTAGAGTTTCCCTGAAACTACACTTATACTCTGAGTAATCTTCTCCTGTGATTTCCTTTCTTTTATGATATGATCCCAAATATTTGTATCCTTTAAGAATTTTGTAAAATTCTGGAACTACCAATAGCTTTCTAGCTCTGCTATGAATTTCTTTCACACACACACACACACATTTATGTTACAGCATGGGAATTTGAGAAGAAGGATAAACATCATGTTCTTTGCTCTAACTTGATCCAGTATCCATTAACATAAACCAATAACACCCAATGCATCATATGATCGATCAGATGAAAATTAATGGAAATATTGTGCTCCGGAGAAGAGCAGTAATAATCATACTCATCAGAGCCTATTTGAATATTATATTCAGCTCTATGTATAATAATAGAGAATCTAAGATATATGAGGAATGTTTGAAGGAAGCAGAGATATTTCGCTTAGAAAGAGACAAGATCGTCAGCTTGAGTTATCTGAGGGGATGTTATGTAGAAGTTAAACATTTTAAATATTTGCAGAAAACAGACCTATGATCATTTTTTTTTCCTTAAGAACAAGGTGGTGGACTTTATTTTAGAATAAAGAATAACTTCTTAATAATTAGGCCTGTACCAAAAGTAGAATGAGCTACTTTCATACTTGAAAAATTCCTAGCACTAGAAATGTTCAAACAGCAACTGAGGGAGGGATGACTTTTCATGAATATTGTAAACAATAGAACATTTTTCTATCTGTCAGTGCCTTCTAATTTTCCAATCCCAGGTTGTCTGTTTCTTTGGGTTCTGTCTGGCCCTAGACTGAAGATTGTTTCTCCCCTTGGATCCGTCTGACTCCTGAGTATCTGCCTCATTGCTACTTTGCCTTGAACTGTGATTTCCATGTGCCTCCAAACTCTTGACCCACCGCTTATCCAATTTTGACTCTGGACCTGGCTCAGCTGTGGACACTGAAAGCATCCATCTCAGGTGTCCCACTTGATTCCAGTAACCTCATCCCTGACCCACCCATCAGGTTTTATGTATTGTTTTGTGACTAGGCCTTTCTCTCTTGCCTGCTCAGTGCTTTCTTTTGTGTTCTGGTTCCCACAAACATTACATAATCCCCTTTCATTCTTACAAGAGCCTTCTAACGGGGCACAGCCACCAGTTTATCTTCCTTCTGTTTGGGGCGTCCTTATTTCTCGTAAACTCACATGCACCCTTTTAGCCCATTAATCTTTCAAAGTGCTACTTTAATTATTGCTATCTTCCCAAAACCACCGTCTCAAAACAAATGTTTCCCACGAGCTATCGGATGAAATCAACTTGGGATGCTGTAACAAAGTACCATAGACTGGATGGCTCAAACAATAGACAGTATTTTCTGCACAGTTTTGGAGGCTGGGACTTCCAAGAGCAAGGTGCCCGTCGATTTGGTTGCTGATGATTCTCTTCCTAACTTGCAGAGAGAGGACAAACTCTCTGGTGTTTCCTCCTATAAGGGCACTAATCCCATAGTGAGGTGTGAAGGCCCTCTAGGCCTCATCTCAAATGCCATTACTCGGGGGATGAGGCTTCACCATAGGAAGTTGGGTTGGACAGAGGACACATATTCAGTCCATGTCAAAGTGTATCTTTATGGTTTGCTTCCAAACTGTATTTCTAGTTTTATTTCTTTATCTCCTTTACTTAATTCTTCTACAACTAAATCTGTTCATTTGCTCTTTTGCCATGACTCCCTTGCAAGATATGCCCTCCCCTATTTTTTGTATCCTACCCATCTTTAGTTTATTATTATTTACTTAAACGGTCTCAACTCTGTATTTTATTTGACCTTCATGTGACGGTGTGGTTGGGGGGGTCGTATAATTCTTGCCCAACTGCATTGTAATTCTTGTTAAATGTAGAGACTGTGTCTTAGACTTTTTGGAATGAGCACATACATCTCAAAAAAATAATTTTTGGTTTGATTCACCCTCACTCATTCAGCAACATTTAATGACCACCTATTTTGTGCTAGCAGGCTAACTATAATTCTCCACCATGTGACCTGTGTCTCAAAATGTTTGACTCTTCCTAAAACTCCTGTGTCAATATCTTAGAGAAAAAGGCCTTTTCTCTTTTTACCTTTTCCTTATAACTTTACGGTTAGATTGCCTTCCTCGCCTGCCCCACTGGTGACTCTCAGAAATGTCAGTTGTACCATAAGCCCAAGATCACCATCTTTCCTTCCTGTTTCTTTTGGAAAACGGAGAGGGAAGGTGAATATAATGTTCTTCTAGCTTCCTTAACTTTCAAAAGATCTGAGGAAAATAACTGGAATAATTAAGCAAGAGAACTTAATTACTCTTCTTCTCCATCTCCTTGGTTCACTTTAAACATAACCCAGTGTTGGGCAATAATGAGCACTGAAAAAATATTGAACGTTGAATGAATTGTTTCTCAAGACATTTGCCGAAATCTGCCAGCATAGAAGCTGGGAAAATTAGAATTAGGAGCAGATCTCAAAGATCATCTAGACTAACTTGTTCATTTTCTAGATGATAGAACAGAAGTCCGTAGAAGGTAAAATGTCCATCCCCAGGTCAGAGAGTAGCCAACCTAGATTTGGACTCTGTCAGATCCTACCCCATTCCAGCACTGTTTTAACTGTATCTCATAGTCTAGACCCCATGACTTCACTGTATCTAGGTGAATAACTTAAAGGTATGCTGAAGAAGCTTGGGGAAAATATGACAGAAAAGACTGTAGTTAAAAAGACCCAGGGGAAAAAATATAAAATGAAAGAGGATTGATTTACTTTTGACAAGAAGCAATTGGTGATGCCTATCTTTCTTTTATGACTTTGATAAAGTTCTGCATTAGAACCAAAGGACAAACTAAAAGAATCTTGAGTTCCTTACAAGCAAAGGATCTTTTTTTTTCTTCATTTCCTTCCCCTGCATCCACTACTTGCGTCTGTATTTTTGGTGTTAATCTCTGAAAGAGGAAACAGTGGTAAAACCTGCAAACTCTCTGTTTAACTATTTGAAAACTGATGCTCTGTTTCCATGATTCTAAAAAGGGCAAAATGGTTTGACTGTCCTGTTCCTGATTGATCTGATATTTGGACATTCTACATACTGGGCCTTAGAGGAAAAGAAACACAGTCCTTTTGGAGAATGTCAACACGACTCTATTTTACCCTGGCGTCTTTCCTAAAGTTCAATAAAGGCCATCTTTCAGAAGCACATAAATCCACTTGCAGATAAAGCAAAAGGAATTATTGTCTTTACGTGAGAATAAAATCCTTATTTATTCCTTAAACCTCTCCTACTTCCACCTTGAGGGAAGCTTCTGGTATCTGTGTTCATTTTAGGCCTGTCTCATCTGTCCTCCTTTGAATCTCTGCCTTGTTTTGTCCAACCTGGAGGATAACAACGCCTATTACTTTATATATCTTATTTCCAGAAACAATAGCCTGTGGCACTTCCATTATTTATTCTTTCTCCTTCTGTCAGTGACATAATGGTTTGCCGCTTGCCAAAAATTCTGCTTTTCCAGGCCAGTGATTCCATTCCCTCTAGCATTTTCTCAGATTTAATTTCTTGTGAGAGAAAAAAAAAAATATATGGCTGATAGTTCCACCAAATGGGAACTCAGCTTTGCATGAATTGGGCTGGACTTTAGCATATGCTGGCAGCCACCGTTCGCATTACTGATGAAGGTGTAGTGGTGGTGATGAAGGTAGCAGGTGATGGTGGCAGTGGTGATGACAGTGGTGGTTGTGGGGGTGGTGATGACAGTGGTGATAATGGTGGTTGTGGTGGTGGTGATGGTGGTTATTTGATGGTGGTGGTGTTGGTAGTGGTGTCTCTTTGTTGGTCTGCCTTCTAAAGAGCTCACAGTTCTTAAGATGATTTGTTCCCATTGTAGAATAATAGAGAAAAAATATGACAATAATTTAAAAGTCTAACACGACAGCAACTAATTTATAATCACTATCATACTATTTGTCTGATTCTCGAGAGTGGAAAAGCATTATATTACCTTTCTTGAGAATAGAACTTTTAGTAATACTGCCATTTACTCTGTCTTTAGCATTGCGTGCTCATACTTTTATTAGTTTTTTATATGGGAGAGCCCATAATAAATATAAGAAATAAAATTGAAGGATGTCTTATGACCTGAATAAATCAGTGTCTTTACCGGAATGTACTTAATAAGCTTCTCCCAAACACTCAGCACTAATATTGGCACTGAGGGGGGGTATCATGGCCTCTGTTTCAAGTCAGTGTATTTAGGTCAGAGGTATGATATTCATTTATCCTATACATATTTGTTGAATACCTTCTGCGTCCTAGATGCTGTGCCAAGAAGAAATGCAGTGCTTGTCCCCACACTAATTGAGACCATGGAATTGCAAACGCCTTTGCATAGCAAGAAATCTGTTAGAATGCAAATACATAAAATGTCCTGGAAATGAGAGAAAAAAATCTAAGTTTCACTAGAGTGGTCAAGGGAGGCTTTATCTGAGGAGGAAACATTTTAGCCAAGACTTGGAGGGGAAAATTAAGCATTCAAAGAGAAAGAGCAGAATGCATAACAACAGAGCAGCTTGAGTGCGGCTGCCTTCTTACAGTATCTTTAGCTACTTCAGTGTTGCTGTAGTGTATTATTCTGTTAAGAGTGTAGCACGGGAGGAGATAGTATTGACTTGAGATGAGGCTAGGCCATCGGGCAGGAGCCATTGCATGAAAGGTCTTGTAGGACGGTCCATGTTGGGGTTTTATTCTCGCTCGATGAATTTCCAACAGCAGATTGGCACAATTAACTTGGTAAGTTAGAAAGACCATTGAGTAGAGGATATATTTGAGTCAGACCGGATGCAGGGAGACCTGTTGGGGAGTCTTTAGGGTGAGAACTGATGATGAGACTCTAAACTAATGTAGTGGTGGTGATAATGCAGGGGTGGTGACTAATACACAGGGCATAAAAGACCTAGTATCTTAAGGAGTTAATTTTTGTTTTTAATGTGGGAAGATTTAAGGATGATTTCCAGGTTTCTGGCTTATAATACGGGACTGAACAATGCAAGACAATGTATAATTAGTTGCTAAACTATGCAGCTTCAGAAATAAGTTCTTTAAAGTTCATAGGAGTGAGCAGTATTTGAAGGCGACTCCTTGTAGAAGGTGTCAGGATGTAAGCTGAGATATCAGAAAGTAGTACATACAGCACTCGGTAAGGAAAATAATTTTCCTAAGTGACTTAGAACTCGCTGTCTTGTTTCTGACTTGTGTTCTGGAGGGTCACTTGACTCCCATAGAAGAAACCCTCTTCCCCTTACTCTGAAAAAGTCAGGTAAATGGCCCACAACCCTTTCCCAAATAAAATTCTACGTCTAACTGGAAAGATACATAAATTCTCTATCACAGATCCCGGTAGGGAAGGACAGAGGAGGGAAGAAAAAAGAAAGGAGCTAATTAGTAATTATTTTCAGAGAGGATGGGGGAGGAGTCAGAGAGTAAGATTTCACTTTTTAGGTTGGGAAAAATTAATGTAGAGTGCCCCAATAAAACAAAATCAAGTCTAACAATAAAATAATCAGCGGCATTCTCAAATATTAAAATGTCATTTTTCACTGTTTTCAAACAAGGCCTATAATAACAAAGGAGAGATATTTTCTACTTTACTAGGAGTGCTGTAATATTTCCATTTATTTTGTCTCTTCCTTAGGCTTCATTTTTGTCAGTTGGTGCAGTGTTTGGGAAAAAAAGCACGTAAGATTAGTGCCCGTAACACAAGAGCCAACTGACAGAACAGAACAAGAAAATAGAGCGGGTTGTGTATCATCTTTTCCAACAATACCGTGGGCAGATCAGGAAGTTCTAATATTCTCAAGATTAATAGTGTCCTTGTTCATAGTTTCGAGATGGATGTGTTGAGATACGTCTGTGTGAAATGTACATCAGTACTTGGGCGTGTGAGTGCGCGCACGCGTGTGTGATTGCGTGACTCAGTGTCGTCTTGTTTGTTTCACAAGATGCAGTATCATGACCAAAGAGACAGGCGAATGATCTTTCCAGGGAAGTCCCATTGGAAAAGACCCTGAAGGAAAGTTAGAAATCTACTAGTTAAAAAGAAAGGTTATATTACAAAAAGGGAACCATTAAGTACAACGATCTCGAGGTTGGGCTAAGAGCTAACTGTGGTTTGGGGTATACATAGGAGATCTTCAGGCCGAACTTTAGACTGAGTATCAAGGACAAGTAGGATGTAACGTATTACATGAGTTGGGTATTTTTAATGGTAGGAGTTTGGGAAGATCCTAAAAGGTTTTCAGTAGGAGAAGTGAGTGGCATACTGCTTTGTGACTGATACACTATTAACATTATTAATACTATTGAGGGGCGCCTGGGTGGCTCAGTCGGTTAAGCGTCCAACTTCGGCTCAGGTCATGATCTTGCGGTCCGTGGGTTCGAGCCCCGCGTCAGGCTCTGTGCTGACGGCTCAGAGCCTGGAGCCTGTTTCGGATTCTGTGTCTGCCTCTTTCTCTGACCCTCCCCTGTTCATGCTCTCTCTCTCTCTCTGTCTCAAAAATAAACGTTAAAAAAAAATTTTTTTTAAATACTAATGAAATTAATTATAGCTAGCATTTAGTGACTGCTTATTGTTATGCATGCCAGACACTTAATAACTAATTGAATCTTGATCGTCATGCCCGATGATGTAGATGATCTTATCATCGTCCCTATTTTCCAGATTTGTGACCTGAGAAAACGGCCAGGGAACCTGCACAAATGCCACAAGTAGCACGTGAGAGAGCAGGTCTGTGAACCAGGCACAGTCTGGCGGCGAGTTTGTTATTTGTAAGACAGAATGAAGGGGAGAGCGGAAGCTGAGAGACCCCTTAGGAGCCTGTATGATCGTACATCAGTCCTGAGGTGGTGAGGCACTGAGCTTTAGTGGCTACAGAGGAGGTCCATATGTGAGCCTTTAGTCTTACCTTTACTCAGAGCAAACCATGCTTTATTCGAGTCAAACTGAAGCTTGTTTGAAGGGAGAAACCCTTCAGCCCGGTTGCAGAGATGGATCTCGCCACCAGCCCTGCATCTACTTGGATCCTGGAACAATGCCCCTAATTCTCTAACTGAAGCCCAGAGCGATAGCATCTTCCCTCAAGGACATCACTTCCGCAATTCCATTCATAGAGCTTTGTTTCTAGAAATGTTGCAGTCTATTGACTATGTAAATGGTGTAGTTGCTTTTCCATGAAAATGCATAAAATTCCTATTGTACTATGTACTACTATTGGCTCCGAGGGGGGAAAAATATAAGTAGCTCAGCATCATTGTGGGAGACAGAACATCTGTTTGCTTTGGAATCCAAGAGAAGCTCTCCACATGGCTTCCCTCTAAAGCAGATTAGTAAGGAACTTGTGAATAAATTATCCCCGGGGCTGTCTTGTCCACATGAACAAGAGTTTAATGTCCCCTAGAACCAATTCCATCATTTTAGTGGTTACCTGGTAGCCATTCTCTCTGGGATAAATTTCTAATGGTAAAGGGAAGCTGTGGTTTCCTCTGATTCCCTCAACCTCTCTGGGATCTTACTGTGTCTCCTCCTGATCCGTTCAATGTCTCTGAGGATCTGCTTCCCTGAAACAGTTTTTGTTTTTCTTACTCCTCTGTTTCCCAAATATTTATTTATCAATTCCGCATACAGGGTCTTAGGAGAGGCACTACGGTTTACAATCGGGAAAAAGTGCAGCCAATCCCTTCAAATAAAAAAAAAAAAAGTAAGAAGGCTTGTTAAATGCTAATGTGGAGCTAGTTCACAGTGTTAAGAAATATCAGAAGAGAGACACCCCACGCAGTGTCGAAGTATCAGGAAAGGCTCCCCATAGGAAGTTGCTTTTAAGGTGGGACTTGAAAGATCTCACCCAACATAGGGACGGGGCTGGGGGTGGGGGGGCAGGTGGATTCCTAATGATAGACTGTCATTCTGGGAGAAGGAACAGTATGTACAAATGTAAGGAGGTACAAGAATTACTGGGATGTCCAGGAAACTTCACTTATTCTAATTTGAACATCCCATCGATTTCTTGATTCCGTTAGCAAGTGTTCCCAAACTGTGGTCTGTGGCATATTTTTAATAAGATGTTAATATGTATCCTATGAGCCGAAATGTTCTCTGGTGAAATGATTTTGAGAAATACTGAAATAATCTAAATTAATGGCTTCTTTACTGCAGCATTTTTTTTTAATTTTTTTTTCAACGTTTTTATTTATTTTTGGGACAGAGAGAGACAGAGCATGAACGGGGGAGGGGCAGAGAGAGAGGGAGACACAGAATCGGAAACAGGCTCCAGGCTCCGAGCCATCAGCCCAGAGCCCGACGCGGGGCTCGAACTCACGGACCGCGAGATCGTGACCTGGCTGAAGTCGGACGCTTAACCGACTGCGCCACCCAGGCGCCCCAGACTGCAGCATTTTTAATACACCAGTGTAAATAGGGACTCACCAAAAGAAGAGTTGAGGATGCAACTTTTCCCAACTTGACAGGGAAATGGTTTGTTGAGCAGAATATTCCTTAGCAAATCGCGGAACTTGTATTCCGTAGGACAAACTTTGTAACTACTTGCTTAGCATCATGGTCAGGGGTTGGAAACCGGATTCCAAATTTTTAACACCTAGTGTTGAGTTGAGAATCTGCAGATGTCCGAACATGCACATTCCAACCATATTATTTTTTGACCAGTCACTAGGATTTTAGATATTGCTATAATTATGTTTGAAAGGCATCTCTGGTATCTGCAAGAATCCTGAATCATGACGTCAGAGAAACCAACGAAGTTGGTATCAACTTAAGACAGGATTGCATTTCAGTCTTTCAAGAATGATTCCAAGGAAGAAGCTAGGTGGGCATCTTAGAGACAGTTCCCTGGAGCCTAAATTTATCTTTATGCTCAGGATATATTGTAATGTGAGCATTTTCTTAAGTTCTCTGGCAAGGACCAATGGTAAGGTAGATTTGCTGAGTTACAGGGAACTCAATTGCTCTGCGGCTCACTTTGGATGAAGAACGTGCGGTTACGTCAATATTTTCCATATTCATTTGGCAAAGACCAGCTTTCGCACTGAGGTCATTTTTAACTGATGAGGGAGGCCAGCAAAATCGAATAGCTTTTCCATAGCACGAAGGGTTGGGAGGGGATCTGGTGGATCTCATATTTTTTCTCTTTGATATAAATGGATGGATCCTCAATAACCACTTCAAGTAGCTCATCCCTTTGCCATTCCAGAAATAGATGAAAATACAGTCAACTGATTTATGACTCATTTAGGCAGTGATAGAAGTGGAGAGGAGCCCTGAACCAACCCCATGACTATTTTTTAAGTTGAATCCACGTCTGTGGAAATACCAAAGTGCTTTCTTACTTGGGAGATTTTTTTTTTTTTTTAAAGAGTATGAAATAGCCTACCTTTTTCACTTCTCCGGTTACTCCATTTTTTTCTCTCCGAAGCCTGGGTTATTTATACGGATACTTTCCTCCTCTGTGATTCATTCTCCAAAAAGTCTAAGCAACATGCATATGGACTCGGTCCTATTGTCAACATATTCTAAGCTATAAGCTCTCACTCCCAATTTAAGAGCAAAGAAAAGCAGAGAACATATACCGATTCCACAAGATCATGATGACAGGTGAGTTCAATTCATGGTAACCTGCTTTTGCTGCCTGCCAGACACAGATCTCCTTCCTTCTCAACTTTTTAGTTCATTCGTCTTTGGCCCATTTGGATTGGCTGTATTTGCCCTCCCATGGTCTCCCTGATCATAATTTTGACCATGCATATCTTGTTAAAAATTTGGTCTGAATGCCCAGAGATATTCAGCTAAGAAAATGTCACTAATGCTATCCTCAACCCCTGGGCAGCTCTGTTCTTGATCAGGTTCAGTCAGGAGCACCTTATAATACATTGTCTGGGCTTCCCTTAATGGTTCCCTTGCAGGGACCCTTCCAAATTGTAGGGTGAGTGGAGGTTTTATGTTGTTCAAAATCACTCTGATTATGTACGAACTATACTAATTCTGTATTGGATTCGGGATATTCATTAGGATATTCACTCTTTCATTAACTTAAATTCTACCTGTAATCCAATGCAAAAATATCTCCCACCCTTGTATTGAGCAAAACCAAAACAAACAGGCAAAACCAGAACAAACCAAACAAGAGTGGTTTTCTCTTCTACTTACGAAAATGCACCTTCAGTGCCTTAGATGCAGTTTCTAATTGCCTTCAGGTATTCTTTCTTTTTTTTGTTTCTCTTTTTCTTTGCCTCCTTTCTCCTGTGCTCCTTTTCCTGAAGTCCACGTTCACAACCCCTTTCCTGACCTGCTTCAGAGCAGTATCAGGACTGTGTTAGAACAGCCACAGGCTACATTCAGGGGCACCCGGGTGGCTCAGTCAGTTAAGCATCTGCCTCTTGATTTCGGCTCAGGTCATGATCTCACAGTTCATGAGTTTGAGTCCCGCATTGGGCTCTGTACTGACAGCATGGAGCCTCCTTGGGATTCTCTCTGCCCCTCCCCTCCTCATGCTCTCTCCCTCTCAAAATAAATAAATAAACTTTAAAAAAAGAACAGCGACATCCCACATTCAAAACATCCTTCCTTTGTCTTAGACAACCATTCAGAGGTTCCCTCTGTTGCTTCAGACTTCCTCAGACACATCTCCATCCACACCTTCCACCTTGCCAATGAGAGGTCAGAAGATGGGTCTGGAGAAAACGTCTCTTAAAGCTGTGCCCAGTGTCCCTCCTAGTCATTTGATTACCTCAACACCGTTTATTGCACACCCAGTGTTCACCTAGCATGGTCCTAGCAGCTGAAAACACAAAATCTCCAAGATTCTTAAGCGAGTGCATTTGCCACTGCACTTCACTTTGACCGCAGCTGTGCTCATGGACTGAGGCAGGGCAGTTGGATAAACTGTACATATGCATGAACGCATCAGTTAGGGCTACTGATGACCATTTCCAGAAGATTGGCCTCTTGAATTTGCATTCCTCCTTTTTTAGCCATAATCAAATTGTCCTCTTTGGGGCCATACTCTTAAGCACATTCATGCTTCAGTCAACTCTTTCTTACAGGGACTGTGTATAACACTCTTGATTGATCTCAAAAGTTCCAACATTTCGTTACATTTTTTACAAGCAAATGAGGGGAAAATAGGGCGCATAGATTACAATTGGATTAGTATTATTTTCCCCTTCTAGAATGACAAGAAATATTGTGTATATAAATCATACCCCCAAAAATAAATTCACAGATTTCTCATCACCCTGAAAACTCAAAAAAAAAAAAATCAAAACATAATGTGCTATATTCTGGGAAAAGTCCAGATGGATAGGTAGATTATAGATATTATAGATTTATAGATAGATACAGGTTTATATAGATCTATAGAGAGATGGATAGATCCAGAAAAACTCAGATGTAGTCAGTTATAGGTTTATCATTTAAAAGGAAGGAAAATTTGGGGTGCCTGGGTGGCTCAGCTCAGTTGGTTAAGTGTCTAACTCTTGATTTCAGCTCAGATCATGATCTCCCAGTTTGTGGGATCGAGCCCCACGTCAAGCCTGCTTGGGGTTCTCTCTCTCCCTCTCTCTCTGCCCCTCTCCTGCTCATTCTCTCCCCCTCTCTCTCTCTCTCTCTCTCTCTCTCTCTCTCTCTGTCTCAAAATAAATAAATAAATAAACCTTAAAAATTTTTAAGAAAGGAAAATAAATTAAAGGAGAGGGAAGCAGAGGAAGAAGAGGTCAGGGGAGGAGGGCGGAGGGCAGGGAAGGCAAGGAGGTAGGTTGCGTGACATTTTCAGCAGAAAATGGAATTTTAGTGAATAATCAGCAATTTGTGTACTAATAGCTATCATTTTTTGAGTACTCATTATCTGCTTGGCCTCTGGCCTCTGTACTCAGTATGCATTATCTCATTTAATACTTAATTGTATAATTTCTGCATCTTGTAGAGAAGGTAACTGAGGCCTGGGGAGCTTAAATAACATGTCCAGGGGTTACACAGGTCCGGCATAGAAGCCAGGGGTACGGTCCACCTCAGCCCACACTCTTTTCTGCTTCACTTACAATTGTAACAGAGTAGGCACACGTAATTTAGGGACAAATTAATTCCAATCTGTCCTAAAGCCATTGTTTCCTTGAGAAGATGTGCAAAAAAAGAAGCAATAAAGTAACTAAAATAAATATACATTTATATATACATGTAAGATTGAATATTGTTATAGAATATCATATATATGTAGATATGCATATATATGTATATCTATAGATAGATAGATAGATAGATAGATAGATACTGAACTAAAAGTCATCACCATTTTTGTCTTTCAAAATGGCTGCATATTGGCAACTTCATGTGGGCTGACCAAATAAGTGTCTGTATATACACATATTATAAAGAGACATAAATTGATGTATTCATAATAACAAAGAATACCTATTCAGTGCATATTAGGTTTTAGGAAATATTCAAAACACTTTACATTTATCATTTCACATAGTCTTCCTGTCAGACCTAGGAGCTTGTGCCATTCTTCCCATTATATAAAAATGAAAATTAAGACATGGAGAGATTGTGTAACAGAGGAAGTCACACAGTTAGGATATGATTGAGCCAAGATCTTGTCCTCATTGGTCTGATCTGAGACCTCATTCTCTTGACCACAGTGCTCTATTGACTCCCTATTTTACCGATTTATTTCTATACGTGTTAGGGGTAAGTCCACGCTGGAGTAAATGAATTATTAAGGACTCAATAAAATTTACTTTTATCGCTTTTGCTTTCTGCATCTTTCCTTCATATATCTCCTCTTTTTTATTACCATTTAAAGAAATTAAGGTTAAATTAGTTGATTTATTCAAGGTCACACAATGATTAGTGACCAAAAGGGAATTCAAATTTTAGGTCATGAGGCTCTAAGGACTTTTTCTCTGTGTGATACATGGTAAATGCAAACCTTTACAAAGCCAGATGCTTAATTGAGAAGCAGTTTACTTAATGAGAATAAAATCTGTTGTGTCCTGCAGGCTCAATGCTAAAAATGCACATCAGTGATACTCACTGTGGTCTCATTAGCCTTTTGTATGGAGTTCAAGTCCCTCTGCTTGTTTGAGTTCACACTAATGATAGAAATGCGTATGTTATCTCTGACCACCCCCTTCTCTTCCTCCCTCATTTCAATCACACATTTTAAAGCCCATCATCTCTTTTCTGGCCCTACACTTCCTGCCCTGGCTCTGTTCTTTGCTGTGGATCATTGCTGTGATTCAGGTACTGGCCTCCCTGCTCCTGGTCATGTCTCTTCAAATCCAGCCCCTGCACAGTGGCCTCGTAGATCTACTTAAAATACACATTTATTCGTTGGGCTGCGTTTTATTTGGACCCTCTCATCAGGTCACGACCCTCTATAGCATAAAGTCTGAGTCTCTTCAGCAGGGCACGTGAGTGCTCCATAGGTCAACTTCTTTCTGACTCTCAGCTACCTCCTTTGACCTCTCCCAGACTCAATCTTGCACTCCCAGCACCACTGAACTTAGATGCACTGCAATTTCTTCCTCTCTAAATTTGCTCAGACTGCTCCCTTCCACATTATCGTGATCATATTTAGTTTTTACAGCAAATTGGTGAGATGGGGACTATAATTATTCCATTTCAGAACATTGCCAGGCTTAGGTTAGCTTTCTGTAGCTACCATCAAGAGGTCTGGAGGAATGCAGTACATCGAAGACATTTATACAGATTTACAGTCTTCTCCTGGTTTTCTTTTTCTCTGATGGAAACTCTTCCTCTGCCATGTCTACCTGATAAAGTTATATGCATAATCCTTTTCAGCGATGTCGTGTGAGGGGACCTTATCAAATACACTGTCTCACGAAGACAAACTATGGTTGCTAAGATAAGAACATTTTATCGACACAACTTTACATTGCTATGAAGTCACAATAATGCTTGGAAAGATAGATGTATCAGGTCAAATTGAACGTCAGGTGCTATTATGATTTGAAACATAGCAATCAATCTAGGTTGTCATGTTAGGATATTTTATTAACTTCAGCCTAAAGAGACCAACCACCAACCAGAGACAAGATATTTGTTAAGATAGAGCTGCGATCCCAAATCCGGTTGATTCAACTTATCAGAAAGAGAGTCTAAACACTACTTTCAGCACCTCACTTAATATGTCAGAATGTTCTGAACTGGGACATTCTTCCCGCTGTTGAAAAACAAACCTCTGTTCCATTTGGTGCTGTTGAAAAACAAACCTCTATTCCAGTTGGTTCGTAGGCTCTTGCTCCTTATCTGTTGACTACTGAAGCATCAAACTTTATTTCAGTCCCAAAAAAGGAGGGATTGTGGGGGCGGAGGAGGCTAGATAAACATGTGCCAGAGGCTATTCTATTTGTAAGGAAGAGACAGGTAGGAGGGAATGAGGAAGAGAGTAAGACTGACACTGCAAAATCTCATTTAAAAAGTTGTATTTCTGGCTAAAAAAGTTGTAGATCACAGATATACAGCAACACATATATGTTTAAATTCTAATTGATGTATAATAATAATAATACATTATATTATAGGCCACACATATAAAGCACAGAAGACTTTCAGCGAATATTTCCATGCAGTGCTCATAGTTGACAACAGGTCAAAGGAATGAAAGAGACAACACAAATCAGTTCATCTGCACGTGTAGTATCTGCAGGCACGAACCAGTTCGAGTGGGTTCTGTAATCTCAGTGGTCAAATGCAAGCTGACAACCAAGACTTTGGACTTATATCTAACAAATAACTTGAAATATTTTCCCCAAATGAGAGGTTGAAGTGTAATAAACACAGGCTCAATCTCTTTCTGTATTGCCTTAATGCAGGTACACATTTGTAATGATCGAATTAATTCTAATAAGCTCTACTGTTAAATGGGGCATGATGTTGATATTTTTCATAAGGCTTTAGTTTCATTTTTCTATGCTGACTCAATTATTCATAATTAGTAAATAGAAGTGTCCCTTCTTGGGGGTTGTATTGATACGGTCATTGTATCAGTCAGGGTTCTCCAGAAAAACATAACCAGGAGGATGTGTGGATATGTGTATACAGTTGATATACATTATGTGTGGATTCCATATATGTGAATTCACATACTTGCTAAAGTTTAATGGTGACCCTCAAATCGACACTTGTGATGTTTTCGTGGTCATTTCCAGACATGCATAAGATAGTGAAAATTTGAGTCGCCTGCCATACATGTTCCCAGCTGAGGTCAAAGGAGGTGATGCTCTGTCTTCTTGTGTCCTTTTTGTGGTCCATTTAGTGCCACATGTTTCACTTTGTTGTGCTTTCTGAAAGCCATTCTGCTGTTTAAAGTGATCCTCAAGCATCATGTTGAATTTCTGTCTAATATTTATAAGCACAGAAAGCTGTGATGTGCCATATGGAGAAAATATGTGTGTTAAGCGGGCGTCATTCAGGCATGAATACAGTGCTGTCGGCTGTGAATTCAATGGTGGCAAATCAACAATGTATGTTAAATAAGATGGCTTTAGACAGAAACACACACACGCATAAAACATGGTTATGTATGGACTAATTGACAAAAATGTTGTGACCGGAGGCTTATAGGAACTTAACCCTGTATTTCCTCTAGGAGTAGTGTGTCAGTATTTACAAATTTCGCGTTCGTGTGGACTTTGTAGAATAGAACTGCCGCAGATACCAAGGATGTAATGTTTATCTTCATCTGTCAATCTGTTTATCTCTTTAAGTTCATTTGGAACTATTTAAGTTCATTTGAAAGAATTGGCCCATGTGATTATGGGACCAGCAAGTCCGAAATCTATAGAGCAGGTCAGCAGGCTGAACACTCGGACAGGAGCTGCTGCGGTTGTGTTTTGCTTTGTTTTGGTTTGTTTTTGTTTTTTTTTTTAGTTTTTGTTTTAATTCCAGTCAGTTAACATACAGTGATGTATCAGTTTTGGGTGTATGGTATAGTGATTCAGCACTTCCCTGCATCACCCAGTGCTCATCAAGACAAGTACACTCCTGGGGCGCCTGGGTGGCTCAGTCAGTTAAGCGTCCGGCTTCAGCTCAGGTCATGATCTCACGGTTTGTGAGTTCAAGCCCCGCGTCGGGCTCTGTGCTGACAGCTCGGAGCCTGGAGCCTGCTTCCGATTCTATGTTTCCCTCTCTCTCTGCCCCTCCCCCCATGTTCATGCTCTGTCTCTCGCTGCCTCTCAATAATAAATAAACATTAAAGAAAAAAAAGACAAGTACACTCCTTAGTCCCCATCACCTATCTAACCCATCCCTCCACTGACCTCCTCTCTGCTAACCATCAGTTTGTGTGGCTGCGCAGTTAAGATCGCGTTTTACAAAAATAGGAAGAATGCTTCCAAAGTCACCCAGGCCTCTGCTGTTGTGGCCTGAGGTATTTTATGCCTCAGCTTTCATTAAATTCATAATGGTTTACTTTCACAAACTCAAAATTATGGTCCTTTTGGGTTACATATATTCTACCCTTTGGAGATAGATAGATAGATAGATAGATAGATAGATAGATATCACGTTTTCTTTATCCATTCATCAATCAACGGGCAGCTTCCATATCTTGGCTATTATAAATAATGCTGCCATAAACATCGGGGTGCACATATCCTTCGGATTAGGGTCTTTGTATTCTTTGGGTACATACCCAGTAGTGTCATTGCTGGATTGTAGGGTGATTCTATTTTTAACTTTTTGAGGAACTTCCATACTGTTTTCCACAGTGACTGCACCCGTTGCATTCCCACTAACAGTGAACGAGGGTTCCTTTTTCTCCACATCCTCACCAACACATATTGTCTCTTGTGTTCTTGATTTTAACCATTCTGACAGGTGTGAGTTTTGGTATCTCATTGTAGTTTTGGTTTGCATTTCCCTGATGATCAGTGATGTTGAGCATCTTTTGATGTGTCTGTTGGCCATCTGTATGACTTCTTTGGAGAAAAGTCGGTTCATGTCTTCTGCCCATTTTTTAATTGGACTACTTGTTTTTTGGGTGTTGAGTTGTGAAAGTTCTTTATGTATTTTGGATACTAACCCTTTATCAGATAATGTTATTTGCAGATTCTTCCATTCACTAGGTTGCCTTTTAGTTTTGTTGACTGTTTCCTTCACTGTGCAGAAGCTTTTGATTTTGATGTAGTCCCAGTAGTTTATTTTTGCTTTTGTTTTCCTTGCCTCAGGAGACCTATCTAGAAAAATGTTGCTCTGGCCGATATCAGAGAAGTTACTGCCTGTGCTCTCTTCTAGGATTTTTATGGTTTCAGATCTCACAGAATTTAGGGAGTTGCTGCCATTTTGAGGCAAAATTTCTTCTTTGGGAAATCTCAGTTATTGCTCTTAAGGCATCAGCTGATTAGATGAGGCCCGCCTGAATTATTGAGAGCAGTCTTCTTTACTTAAATTCAACTAACTGTAGATGTTAACCACATCTACAGACGACCTTCGTGGCAAACATCTAGATTCATATTTGGTTAAATAAGTGGGTACTATCGCCTAACCAAGTTGACGTATAAAATTTATCATCACAGTTTTGATAGATACTGATGAACTTATAGTGAGCCCAGTCCATTGGTGTTTTTACTGATAGGGCAAGTTAAAACTGTATTTTCACACGCACACACACACACACACACACACACAGACAGAGAGAACACTTCTGCCAAAGTTCTATGATAGGGAACAAGTAAGCAGAGGGAATAAGTACCCTGAGGGGGAAAAAAGACCCTGAATGTTTTCCACACCTGATTCTCTTTTTCCTCAAGAAGAAAGCACTCACAAAAATCAGTCCACATAGAAATCACAGCCGCCAACCGAAAAGTGAAAAATTCAGTTAAGTGAGCTCACAGACTCAATGCTAAAAACCAGGTGTGAGGACGTTGCCACAGCTTTGTTTAAAGGCTGCGTGCCGCTGGGATTGTTGCAATGACATGTAATCGCAGAAGACTCAATAATGAAAGGTGAAATCGGGACCTTGCTATTCTAAACGCTCTCTCTGCCTCTCTGAGTGTACCTGCTGCTGGGCTCCAACCCCTTCGCTGACCTCCCCATCACAGAGTGACAGACCTTGGGGAGAATGAAGGGACATTCTAAGACAAAAATAAACCTGTCATTTTTACAGTCAAAAGTGTCAGAGCTCAGACATCAGTGGTGATTCAAAGAGTCAATAATGTAAGCATTCTTTGTACATAGAAAGTGGCCAGATGTAAAGTAACAGCTTTTACATATAAACATGCTCTCTATACATTCTGGAGAGGTGGCCAAGTGCAAAGACTATAATTCATAGCCTATGTGAATATTGTGCCTGTGTTTACTGACGTTTAGTGCTCATTCCGTATGAAAGTTATTTGCAACGTATTCTTGCATTGCAGACTAATCAATGTTATTTCTTTGGCTTAAAAAATAACCGTTTCAACCTTTCTAGTCTGCACAACAAGCCACATCAATTCCTTATTTAAAACAGAGGTGTTTATTGCGTTAGACTGTAGTCACTTCCCACAGTACCTTCTGCTCCTTTCCAACTATGAGACATACTTAGCTTTATTGTCTTTACTCAAATAATTGTCATCATTATTAGATTATTTTTCAAGGTATGTGTGATTACAGCAAATGTATTAAGTATTTCATATATGAATTTTTTAATTTATAAGTATCTTACATTTTTTGGATTAAAACTAACTTATGAATGGGACTGATTATAGAGGGAGATGGCTGATTTAATCAGGAAGAAGGGCTGTGCAGATTTATTTGCTATATTCTTTTTTCTTTTTTTTTTTTTTTGGAAAACTTTCAGCTCTACACAGAATAAATATGGAGGCAAGATAATAGTCACCAAGTTCTTCTGATAACCCTTATTCATAGGTGAGAAGGCTGTGTAATAATATGAACTTTATGAATATATAAGCATAATTTGTCATTAATATATGAATTCTGTGTACAAAAAAAGTGGCCAGATGTAAAATAATAGCTTTCACACATAAACATATTCTATATACATTATGGAGAGGTGGCCAAATCCAAAGACAATAATTCATAGACTATATGAATTATATACGTTTTTATACATCACAGAAATATAGTGTCAAAAATCCCATTCATTGTGCAACTAAAAATAAGGTCAGTCTTAGCAAGATCTATGCAATATACATGTACAAACAGGTCTGTAAATTTTCATGTCAGATATATTTGCAGAGAACTACAAGACATCATAGAGGGACAAAGGAGAAAACTAGAATGGATGAAAAACATTCCTGGCTGGAAAGACTTACTCCTAGACAGTTGTTAACTCTTCACAAATTAATTTATAACAGTCCAATAAAAATACCGTAAAGAAAAGGAGTTTACAAAATATTTTAATGTTTATGTTGAAAGAGCATGAAAATATAGTAAAAATAAGTAAAAACAATACACAAATATATAGGATTTATAATTAGAATTTCTAAGTACATTATACAATGAAAGTAGAAAAAATAATGTTGCTGGTACAGGACAAACCAGACGAAACGATGGAATAGAATGGAAGGTCCAGAGATAGATTTAGGATTTTTTAAATATTTAGTAGATGATAAAATCATCTTTCCAAATTTGTGGAGAAGGTATACGTTGTTCAATAAATGTTTCTGCAGTGATTTTTAAACTACTTGGAAAAAAATCAATATTAAATCTCTTCATACCTTATTGAAAATACAGTCTCATAAATTATAGTTTCAAATATAAAATATGTGAAATAGTTAAAGGATATTATCTCCAACATTTACTTATTTGGAGTGGGGAAAGTGTGAATGTTTGAATATGATGCCCTAAAGTTAAATCTTAATAGATAGAACACTTATCCGAAAATTTCCCTGAAAAAAGTGCAAACAAAAAATGCCAGTGGTCAATAAGATAGAAAATATAAAACTTCACAAATCAATAAAATGATAGCTGACATTTCAAACAGGATATTTTACTTAGCTGATTTACTATAGTTTTTAATGATAGTTCTTAGTTTTGTTAATGTGTATAGGAAAATAACATAGTGATTCATTGCTGGTGGGAATTTACTGTCAACAACAGCAAGTGTATATAATTTTGGCCAATGATGCAACTTTTAGAAATTTACCCTTAAAAAAATTTTTTTTTCTTAATGTTTACTTAGTTTTGAGAGACAGAGACAGAGCATGAGTGGGGGAGGGGTACAGAGAGAGAGGGAGACACAGAATACAAAGCAGGCTGCAGGCTCTGAGCCGCCAGCACAGACCCCAACGTGGGGCTCGAACTCACAAACTGCGAGATCAAGACCTGAGATGAAGTTGGGTGCTTAACTGACTGATCCAGGCGCCCCTAGAAATTTATCCTAAGAATGCAATAGCGATCTATAAAAGGGAAAAAAAAAGATGTACAAAGAAGTTTACTGCACCATTCTATGCTAGAGTAAAAAGTGAAAATTGGCAATGACTTATATGTCACAAATAGAGGATTATTTAATTAAATTACAGTATGGCTACAAAACTAAACATAATATACCCCTTAATATGATACATTAGAAAATTATGTAATGTCATAGAAAAATGTCCATGATTATCTTTTTTGAAAAAAATTTTTTAATGTTTAGTTTTGAGAGAGAGAGTAGGAAGGAGAGGGGCAGAGAGAGAGGAAGACACAGAATTCAAAGCAGGCTCCAGGCTCTGAGCTGTCAGCACAGAGCCCGACACGGGGCTTGAACTCACGGACCGCGAGATCATGGCCTGAGCTGAAGTCGGATGCTTAACCAACTGAGCCACCCAGGCGCTCCTCTTTTTCTTTTTTTTCCTTTTGGTTTACTTTCCTAATGTTTTAGCTTGAAAATCAGAAAGAAAATTCACAATAAATTTTATTTTTAACGCCCAAGGGCAGAGGGAACCGTGTCAGCAGAGCAAAAACCTATCGTAAATAAATCTCATATATTTTTGAAATGAAAAAGGTAAACACACCACTCTTAGTTGAGACTTCACACAGAATTCTCTGGCTCTGAAGTCTGCTCTGTAACACAGAACATAATACAAGAGCCAATTTATTCTTGTTTGATTTTGTAATTTTGTTTAGACTTCAGGCCTCCAATGAAAATTGTCACAATACCCTTCCTTACCCTTTGCAAATTGTTGCGTATCTCAAACACACCCGCTCCGGGAGCCTCATTTCACTTCTCTGCCTTCGGCCTCCTTGCAGGGTTACTTAGGCAGCGATTATAGCGATGCTATAAAACCAGCATGCAAGTCACTGGACGACTATTTCTAGTCTGTCCACTAAATAAGTCCAGGATAAAATCAGCGGCACAGAGGTGTCAGCTAATTGAGGAATCAGACAGCCGCAGAGACCAGACGGGGCAAGAAAACACCCTTATCCCAAGGACAAACCTTTGCTCTGACATTGGAGAGAATACACAAATGAACTCGCCAAGTAAATTGCTTTCCCGCTCCAATACGTGATCTCTTGCTCCGGTGCTAAAGCCACTTTTTAATGAGTTGGTAGGTAAATATGGAGCTCGATTGAGAGAATTAGTTCATGCTTGTACGTTTGCAATATTGAGAGTGAAATGAAAATACAGATAGCAATTTGAATCTAATTTTCAAGCTTGCATGGATGAAGGGTCACAGAGGGAAGCTGAGACGTACCAGGATATTGGGGGCGGGGGACGTGGTGATGGTAACAAAGCAAACCAGCTGACACAAAGCAGAAGCCTCTTCAGCAAGTACAGCAAAGCCCCAGTAGTGTAAATTCAAGAGGGAGAGAGAGAGAGAGAGAGAGTGCAGTTTACTCTGTAGGTATACGCCCTTCAGTATTTAGGAATATATAGATCTAAGGCAGAAGTCGGTGACGATCATCTCTGACCTCTCAGTCGGCATCATATGAATCCTAAGAGAATTACAGTAAAATTAGAATTCTACAATGCTCTTAGAGCTGAGAGAGACGTTGGAGTCGAACGTCCTCACTGCCACAGAGGACGAAAATCAAAGTCAGGGAGGTTAAATACCAGCTCTAGGATGAGAATACAGATATTTTAACATCACAGACCCCTGTTCTTTGCGTGACTTTTAGACCAACACTGCTATCTGAAAACAAACAGATCCACGTGAGAAATGGGTGTGGGTGGAAGGAGTGGTTGTTTGAGGTCCTGAGGAAGGCACCATCTTTTGTAATTAAACATTTAGGTTTTGAGAGGACACAGATTCAAAATAAAAGCCCTAAATTAGAAAAAGAAAACAGACACACACACACACACACACACACACACACACACTCAGACTCAGGTGGAGAAAACGATTGGGCCTGCTATGAGTGAGTTAAAAGAGAGCATAACGGGTGGTTTGCGGGAAAGTGAGGGCAGCAGGAAAGTACCAGATTCCTCCCATTGCTATCAGACAGTATCACATCCTAAAATGAAGGGAAAACATGCACTTAGATAAAATGATGATTTGGGCCTGAGGCTTATTTCACAGGACAGGTTTGTTTAATTTAGTCATTACATTGTCCCATGAACATTCTTTTACATTCATCTTCCCCTTTCCCCATCTACTTGTTTTTCATCACATAGCTTAAAAATGTAAAGCATTTGAATCATCATTAATGATGCCATTTACTGTTTATCGTCCTTCAAAACTGCCTTCCAAAATGTATTCGTGTTTAAGCAAAAACCATACTTGACTTATTTTTGCTCTTGATATTCACCGTGTGATGCAATTTGCTCTACATAACAGGATATGTAAACAGAACACGCAGCCCTGGCTTGTCCCACCCCCTGCCCGCACCCCCTCTCCCCCTCCGCCCCCCATGTACACTGCCTCTATTGGGCAATTCAGGGTCAGTTTCTGGTTAATGTCAGCCAACAGGTAACAATTATTAGCAAACTTGTTTATTATATGTCTGTACAGAGTTGAGTTACAAATGGTGATTATCTGAATGTGAGAGGTTGTGACTTCATGAAAATTGTTATTGTATGGAAGAAGTAGGTGAGGGGCGCCTGGGCGGTTCAGCTGGTTGAGCGTCCGACTTCGGCTCAGGTCGTGATCTCACAGTCCGTGAGTTTGAGCCCCGTCTCGGGCTCTGTGCTGACAGCTCAGAGCCCGGAGCCTGCTTCATATTCTGTGTCTCCCTCTCTCTGACCCTCCCCTGTTCATGCTCTGTCTGTGTCTCTGTCTCTCAAAAATAAATAAACATTAAAAAAAATTTTTTTTAGGGGCACCTGGGTGGCTCAGTCGGTTAGGCGGCCGACTTCGGCTCAGGTCATGATCTCGCGGTCCATGAGTTCGAGCCCCGCGTCGGGCTCTGTGCGGACAGCTCAGAGCCTGGAGCCTGCTTCATATTCTGTGTCTCCCTCTCTCTGACCCTCGCCTGTTCATGCTCTGTCTCTCCCTGTCTCAAAAATAAATAAACGTTAAAAAAATTTTTTTAAATGGAGGAAATCTGCATAATTCACGTGAGCTTAAGAAATTCAAGAATATGCGTTCTAAATAAGAAAAAGCAGCCACATGGCAGTTGCAACCAGACCTGTTGTATAATTAGCGATTTTACGAACTGTGAACGTAATTCTCTTTCCACTTCTCCTTCCAGCCTAGCCAGGGCCTTTACTTCAGCCTTTACTTAAGTCTGTGTGTAACGGCTGAGGAGCCCAGACCAGGAGGCTCGGTTTAAATCCTTTTGTGAGTATTATCTCCTTTAATTCTCAAAATGGGTCTACTCGGCAGGCGTTGTCCCTACATAAGCAACGAGAGAACCTTACTCTTGCAGAATTTAGAACCTTCCCAAAGATCTGGAGTGGGTTTACATGCCTAGACTGGAGTTTGAGGCTGTCAAAGGGAAGACACTTAACTCAGGGTCAGAAAATCAGGTCAAGCCAGGGCTGAATCCAGAAGGAGACAACGATTCAGGCAATGGGGATGGTTGGTTCGAAAATGAAATCCGGTTAAAGATCCTTGGCGGTGAGATGGCTCTTGATAGCAGCTTGGTCGATGACATCAATAGTTTGTTTCAGTTTCTGACTGTAAGTGTTCCTCCCTGCCATGAGGTTATGTCTCCAACACAACCTGAGTCCTGTGCCATACCCGCCTTCCTCATGCCCCACCAATAACACCTGTTGCTGTTACATCTTCACACCCACACTCGGCAGGGTGTCCTTCCCTTCAGCTTGTCGGCCATGTTTCTTTTTAAAGCAACCAAACCAAATTATTTTCAAAGACCTCCTCAAACCTTCAAATTACCCTTTTTTTTTTTTTTTTTTTTTTTTTTTTTTTTTCTGTGCTTTACCCTCCGGCTGCAGAATAGACGACTGTCTTACTCTCTGGCTTTTGTATCCGGAGAATTTCCATCGTATTGAAAGTAATCCGTATTTCTTAATTCGTTTAACCTCAGCAGAGGAAAATATTTTTCGGGTTCTTGACACAGGAATGGGCGGTTCATAGTGAGAGTGAAAGAGCTGGCTGGGGGCTGGGCGTTTGAAAACTTGGAATTGCGTAGAAACAGATAGTAAAGTGCATTCGAGCGGCTCCCGGGTGGAAACCCGAAGTTGTCCCATACCAAAAAGAAAAGAAAAAAAAAAACATGCAGCAAAGCGGGTCAGGCTGTCACCTTTCAGCTTTACAGTGGCCTTTGAAAGCGACCAAACAAGGAAAGAGCCAGACACAGACTGCTCGCAAGCTACATTCCTAAACGCAGACACAGCCGAGGGTGTTTTATCGTCCAGAACAGAGGCTAAGAGGCAGCTTACAAATGAGCCTGTTCTTAGAACCCTTGAGCTGAGTGTTCCCATCCTGGTAGCCACACGCGAACCGGGGTGAAGGCTGACTGACCAAGGTGCATGGGCCTCGTATCCAGGCTCCGGATGAGAACTGCCCTGGGCCACACTGGAGAGGGCCTGTCTGGCTGACAGGCTGTGGTGGGCCATCGCATCCCCAACGACCTTCAGTGGAGTAGGCCGGAGTCGTCCCCTGGCTCGCTGTTACAAGTCGGTCTACCCTCTGCCTGACCCCCGGATGCTAAGATGATGAGGTTGTGTCTGTTGTCTGCGGAATAATATTTCCGGATAAAATGTAAGAGTTACCATGTCGTGAACAAATCTAAGTGTCTTCCTTCGAGCCAGTCCTGGCAGAAGACGAACGTGACATTAGAGACTGGGAAATTGGTCTCTTCGGGGGGTTGCCTAGACAACTTAGGGCTGCACTCCTTGAAGATAGGGTGCTGAGGGAGAGAGCAATGCAGATAGAAGGTAAGGATTTGCATAAAGAGAGTAGAGAAGTCACGAGAAGTACGCACAGGTAAGGCAGGCTAAGGCCTGAAAAGACTCAAGAAAACCAGCACAGGGCAGAACAAACACTCTATTCTGTTGCTGTTATTGTCATAATGTATTTACCTTCAATTTTGCCTTCCTTTATAAAGCAAAACCGCTAAAATGAAATTTTAAAAATAGTGTTTTTTAATTTATTACTTATTTATTGTAAAAAAAATTTTAATGTTTATTTTTGAGAGAGGGAGACAGATTGTGACGAGGGGAGGGGCAGAGAGGGAGAGGGAGACGCAGAATCTGAAGCAGGCTCAGAGCCTGATGCGGGGCTTGAACTCATGATCTGTGAGATCATGGCCTGAGCCGAAATTGGATGCTTCACCAACTGAGCCACCCAGGCGCCCCTATTTTTTATTTATTTTTTTTAAAAATGTTTATTTATTAAGTATTTCTTTTTAGAGAGAGAGCATGAGCAGGATAGGGGCAGAGAGGAGGGGAGACAGAGGACCTGAAGCAGGCTCTGCAGTGTCGGCACAGAGCCCAGCACGGGGCTCAAACTCACATACAGCAATATCATGACCTGAGCTGAAGTCAGACGCTTAAGCAACTGAGCCACCCAGGTGCGCCCCCCCAAAATAGTTGGGTTTTTTGTTTTGTTTTTTTAACGTTTGTTTATTTATTTTAGAGACAGAGGAGCAGGGGAGGGGCAGAGAGAGAGGGAGACACAGAATCTGAAACAGGCTCCAGGCTCTGAGCTGTCAGCACAGAGCCCGACGCGGGACTCGAACTCACGGACCGTGAGATCATGACCTGAGCCGAAGTCGGCCGCCTAACCGACTGAGCCACCCAGGCGCCCCAATACTTGGTTTTTTAAACAGCACTTCGAGTAACATGGTAAATGTAAGTCACAGGTTAATGTTATGCATATTCACAGATCATGTGACCATGTTGCTCTAAGCATTCACAGTTTGACATAGAATGTAATTTTGCTCCTTTTGTATTTGTTAACAAGAAATCTCTTTCACAGTTTCATTTTTTGTTCTTAATTTATGTTGGGGCAGAAATTTTTCCTAGTTCCTTAGATAATATTCTCCTCCAAAATAAACTGATCACTCTCAGCTAACAGTTAAGTACAGAATTGCTAAATAATCTTTCCTAGATCTACAGCGAAAGTTTTATTTAAAGTTCTTTATTTGAGTATAGTTGATGCACAATGTTACATTAGTTTCAGGTATACAACATAAGTGATCCACAGATTCTACACTCTACTGTGCTCAGTATAAGCATAATTTGTCGCCAAAGAACACTGTTCCAGTATCACTGGCTATGTACCTGTTGTACAGCAGGAATGTTAAATAGAGGAAGTTAGGAAGAGAATTAGTCACTAATTGTTATTTTTATTATTTTTTAAAAGTTTATTTATTTTGAGAGAGAGAAACAGCTGGGAGGGGCAGAGAGAGAATCCCAAGCCTTTGACGTGGGGCTCAAACCCACAAGCCGTGAGATCGTGACCTGAGCCAAAACCAAGAGCCAGACGCTAAACAAATGAGCCACCCAGGCGCCCCAGTCACTAATTCTCAGATTGAAGTTCCTAGAAGGTTAGATAGAAGCTTCTGACCATCTCAGTGTAAGAATCAGGATACCATACAATGATCATGGGGCTTCCTGATGCTGAAGATGAATGGAAACAAATAATAAAAGTGGCATGGAATACAAAATTAAAAATTGCTGCAACTTACTTCCTTATTGGGGGAGGGGGGGACGAGAAATACAGTTCACGCTTCGTTCCTTTCTTTTTTAATGCTCTACTGGTTGGTTAGAACCACATATTAGGAGCACCTGGGTGGCTCAGTCGGTTGAGCGTACAACTTCGGCTCAGGTCATGATCTCACAGTCTGTGAGTTCGAGCCCTGCGTCGGGCTCTGTGCTGACAGCTCAGAGCCTGGAGCCTGCTTCAGATTCTGTGTCTCCCTCTCTCTCTGCCCCTCCCCTGCTCATGATCTGTGTGTCAAAAATAAATAAAAACATTTAAAAAAAATTTTTTTAAAGAGGAAATGATATTGTTGAGTTTCTTTAGACTTAGAACTTCTTTTTTAAATTTTTTAAAAATATTTGTTTATTTTTAATTTTTTTTAAGTTTACTTATTTATTTTTGAGAGACAGGGAGAGTGAGCAGGGGATGGGGAGGGAGAGAGTGTCAAGCTGGCTTCATGCTGTCAGCACAGAGCCTGATGCAGGGCTTGACTCACAAACCATGAGATTGTGACCCGAGCCGAAACCAAGAGTCAGACACTTAACCAACTGAGCCACCCAGGCGCCTCAATCTTTATTTATTTTTGAGAGAGAGAGAGAGAGAGGAGGAAGGGAGAGAGAGAGGGAGACAGCATTCGAAGCAGGCTCCAGCCTCTGAGCCATCAGCACAGAACCTGATGTGGGGCTCGAACTCATGAACTGGGAGATCGTGACCTGAGTGGAAGTTGCAGGCTTAACCGACTGAGCCACCCAGGTGCCCCTAGACTGAGACTTCTTAAGCGCAGAAACATTATTTCCTCCTTTTCTTCTTCAATGTGTCATTACCCTTTCCTCATCAGCTAATACACATGGTGGCTGGATGAGGGAGTCCGGGATATATCCTCTCAGCGTCCTGTTTCCTTTCACTTTGAGTTGTTTGGGGGCTTAATTAACCACAGAATTCTGCTCTAACACGTTCTCCCGGAGGTCCTGCTGCGTATAGTCCTGCCCCGAGAGAACACAGACTGCAACTGCTTTGCTGACGGTGCAGTTGTACTTGAGGGAACAAACATCCCACCCTGCAGGACAGTCACTGCACAGCCTGTCTCTCTGGAGATCTCCCCTTCTCATGCACTATTCAGGTGCAGACATGGTATTTCAATACCACTATACCGCGAACTGCCTGAAGTTCAGCTGCTTTTTCTTGGATGACAAGGTGGGGCATGTAAAGCGTGCCGGGGATATTTACCAGCCAAGGCAGCTGTAATTCGAGAGGGGAGGTGTCACTTTGTCATCCCTCTCCTCCTGGGCACAGTCAACAGAGAACCTGCCTCCTGGGGGAAAAGAACAGGGCTGGCAAATCCTAGCACACTCAGAGCGAGAGATCGGATTTTCCTAAGTGTTTAGAGTCTGAAGGGCGGGAGAATTAGCTCCTTAAATATGGAAATAGGCTTGAGCTAATGGTGTCTGAAGAGGGGAGGGTAGAGGAAGGGACGATGAGGTAGCAGTGATGATGTACACGACAGGCATTCAATATGGTGTGGTCCCCGTGGTTATCACCAGGAAAGTGGGTTTGTTGCGGTAAGGTAGAAGGGTTGACTGTCCTGATTTAGCACATAAAATCCTTGATTCTCTCCAACCAACTTGCTTGAAACTCCAAATTAGTGCTTTAGATACAAAAATCTTTGCTGAGTTGATGCAGCTTTTTATGTGTCCCCATCTCAATTGCCATTAGATCATTTAGTAAAGACTTTAATCTTCTCCGTGCTCTCATTTCTCACATTTGAGTGGGATAACACGGTGGTCATTTTGCTCAGTTCTAGAAATAGGCTGCAATCAGACTCTAAGGACACAATCATGTTGTCTTTCGATTGGAAACAATAAAAATAGTTGCTGCCCATTGCTCTGTATACCTCATTACTATTTTATTTTTATAGCTTCATTGAATCTGATATGAATCATAAGTGTATGAGGCCTGTGTCATTTCTGTCATTGAAAAGTTGAAGGACACAGATTTACCCTTTATGGAGGTGAATTCATTACTTGGGATTCTACTTAAATTCTAGGTGTTGTTACCAGAAGAATGATTCTGTCTGTTAAACTTACATTTATGGGTGCATTTATTTATTTGAAGAGGAAAATTATACCTAAACATAAACTTTACTTTTCATGCGTATATTTTCATGAAGAGATCAACAATATTTTTTTTTCCTTTTGCCTTTTGTCCTTGAGCAATGTAATGTTAGAGATGTGCTTACAATAAATATAGATTCCTAAGTACAACTAAGTGTCCTTTTCTCTACTTACCTGTTATGAGATGGAAATTCAGAAGAAGGCAGTTCACTTCTATGTGTGCCCTTTAATCTTTTCACAATTTCTGGTCCCATTAATTCTTAACTATTCGAGTCTACCCTTCAAAGGAAAAATATTAACCTACAACTCTCTTAGCTTCTCCCTGACCCTAAACTGATTTTTTACTTCTCTTTTCAAACCTGTCCTTGACCTACTTACTATCCAAAGCTCCGTGTTGCCTTATGTTCCTGTCTCAGCTTCCAGTGGAAGGCACGTGCACCATTGAAAAGGATCCCTAAAGGGATGCATTGTTTGGAATTGCTCAGCTTCTCTAGAACAAGGGCTTTCATTCTAGAATTTTCTATCAGAGTCATAACAAGCCTCAAATCCTCTGCAAATTTGATTCACATGTTTAATTCAAAGCAATGAATTAACTAATTTAGAGTTATTAAACCAGCAGCCTGCCGACTTTAGGGGGAAAAAAAAACAGAACAAAATGAAAAAAAGCCGACTATACAAATTTCCAACTTCTGAAGATAAGAAAGACACAGACATCGACTCAAATACAGCTGCCTAATCATATACAACTTCCAGTAGCTCTCTGAGGATTGCTTCCATTTTCCTTTCACTCTTCCTTGTCAGCGCATAATAACCTTTAGACAGAGGGCTTTCTCTAGCATTGCTCCTGTTTGCTCTAGAGCACTGTGTTTAGTCAGCACCATTTATGAGATTATGGTCATCCTCAATACTGAGTTCTGTCAGATTCCTAGGACAGAAGAGGGAGGGGGCCCCAGTGCTTACTTAGATGGAACTTCACTTCGAAAAGTCAAAAGAATGGTTTATCCCATAGCGCGTTTTGTTTATAATTGTCCAGACCTCTTTTCCTCCTCGGCAGGAGGATGTCAGTGTGTGGAAAAAATCGCTAAAATGTACCATGGACCCAACGGCAAGGACTAGATACTGGTTAAGTCACGTTAAGGTCTCTTTGCCTCTTGGGACATTTTTCTAGAGTAAGCGTTGTTTAGGATGTGTTCTGAAGAAAGGAAAAGGATAGTTTGGCGAACACGGAGTGCACGTCTGTCCAGCGTCACTAAGAATAGTACATTTGACAGTTAGCCAAAACTGCAAAATGTGTACATTGCAATAAGGGATGGGAGGTTCCGTAAGGTTTTACATTGGAAAAAATCGTGAATTCTCTTGTATTTATACTGGTGTGGGGATCAGATTGCTGTTTCTGCCACTTTCACTCTTTTTCTACCATTTGCTGTTACATTTTTTACCTTTTTACAAAAGTACAACCTGCATGGGGCGCCTGGGTGGCTCAGTGGGGTGAGCGACCAACTTCGGCTCAGGTCATGATCTCACGGTTCATGAGTTCAAGCCCCGCATGGGGCTCTGTGCTGACAGCTCAGAGCCTGGAGCCTGCTTCGGATTCTGTGTCTCCCTCTCTCTCTGCCCCTCCCCCGTTCATGCTCTGTCTGTCTCTGTCTCAAAAATAAACATTTAAAAAAATAAAATTAAATTTAAAAAGTACAACCTGCATACAGTAAAATGCACAAACCTTAAGGGTGCAGCTTGATAAATGCAATTTAAGTGTGGTTTTCTTTTTTCAGATATTTTACATGATGCATATCTGGTAAAGTCTGTAGTTCTGTGCTGAAGTTTTCTAAACTCTACATGTTGCTTCCAAAATGCTTGTGACATATCCTCTGAGATAGACTTAAAAACCCAGCGCAGGTGACTTGATGGCTAAGTTGCATTCTATGTTTTGGAACCTACAGGTTGTCAGGCTCAGTCACTGGAGTGAACACCCACCATGAGTATATTGCACTTTTCTGAGAAATGCAATAGAATGCAGAATCTTGAGAACACAGTAAATATATATACATATATATATATACACACACACGCACATATATACCTATATTATATTTATTCTATATATACATATACCTATATATAATATATACATATACCTATATTATATATACACATATATAATATAATATATACACATATATACCTATATGGTGTGTGTGTATATATATATATATATATATATTTAAAATATGTAAATGTCCCACATAAACAAATGGTGAGAGGAAGGAGAAAAAGAGAGAGACAGAGAAAATAGATCTGCTAGGAAAGGCATCCAGGAAGCTTTATGTATTGTTTCACCCCATCTGCCCAGCCTTCCTCCATGGATTCTGAATCTTGACACTTGTCAGTATATTGGCCCAGAGTTTTTTTAGGTAGCTGGAAATCCCATCAGCAATGTATGTCTCCCTAAAGTTATAAGCTCCTTGTGGACAAGAATGTATTCGATTGTGTTTGGTCATGCTCTCCTCCTTCACTTCCACCTTCCAAAGCCCTTCAAGGCATCTGCAGGTCTGTTCAGGACAGAAATTCAATAAGGTGCTTTAAAATAAATTTTTAAAAACAAACAGAGATAGCCCTGGTGTCCGAGCAGGGCCCCTGTTGCTCCTGTGGCCCCCAACCCACCACAGCAGCTCACATAGTAAAATTCAGGAGCTCATGAAAAATCTCTTGATCTGTATACTCACTCCTAATGTGTCCCTTGGCTAAAGGGAAGCCTTATAAAAATTGGGGGGGGGGGGGAAGAGTGGAAATTTACTCCATTTCTGCCTGATGTTGTCAAAATGCTAGAATGTGGAATGTCAGTATTCAGCTGTCAGAGCTACCCTATCCCCTGAGCCCCAGGCTAGAACTCTCCTTGCTCATAAGTAAAATGGAGAGACATTCAAGATTTGTGGGGGTCATCACAATATGAGCAAACTGTGTTTTATCATCTACTGCATCAGTATCAAAACTGAGACTGTCTTTAAAGAAAGGGGACTTTGTTCCTCAGAATCTCTTAAAATCTCTCCCCATTTCTCTTGCCTTTCCTTCTTTTTCCCTCCATCGTTCATGGCAGGAGTGATTGGTCACTGATGTAGGAACAATCTCAAAGCCTATTAAATACCTCTACCGATGCCACTTATAAACCAACGGCATGCACTGAATGTTTAGAAGATCTAAAACAGAATATAGACTTTATGCCCCAATGGTCACGTCTCCAATGTCAGGGAAATTTTATAGTTAGAATCTCATTCACCAGATTATTATATAATAGGTTATATGTGTTTTTAAATATATAAATTGAAAATAAAGGAGCTCCATTTGCTTTCTAACTGATGATAACACAGCGTCAGATTACCACGTCTCACTCTTAAGGCAGAGAGGAGATGAAGGGAAAATCTCTGCTCATTAGGCAGTCTTGCTCCCAATGAGGGTCTCGTGTTTCACCACGATACTAGATGGTATCATCCTTATGTTTTTCAAGTTTTTTCTAATAGCAATATTTTTTACTGAAAGCTAGATATCTAGGCATCATATTGTTGAAGTAAACTTTTAATTATCTCAAGACCGATTGCGTGTTTAGCCCTGACATGTCCAAGTTAAAACGGTGCCAGGGGCCTGAACTGCTGTAGCAGTTGAAGGACTTTCAGGCACCCCCGGTGAGGATTGATGATTTCATCCCTCGTGGTTGCTCAACAGCGAGGCTGTGCCTCAGAGCTCAGTGCGAAAGACACGGACAAAGAGCCCTCAGAACACCCTGCCATTTTTGGTAATGTGTTCAAATGGCAGCAGAAATTAGAAATCTATAAAAAGTAACATACACCGAGATTACGTTTTAAAAACACAAGTTAAATAAATATAAACAATTATAAAGTCAACTTCATGTGAATTCCTCTTGATTTCTTGTTCTCAAATTTTGCTGTATAATTACATATCTTCTCTCTGGATTCCAGTTATCAATCGTGGACTACCCCCGCTCCTTTTTTTTTTTTTTTTTTTTGCTGACTTTTCTCATTCTAGAAAACTTTCTTTTTTTTATTCAATCAAGTTTGGTGTCACGGTGTAACACAGTGGGAAGAATATGGCCCTATGAGCCAGGTGCCTAAATTCCATCCATGACCTCAGTACTTGCTGGCTGTCTCATCAGTTGTCATCTGTACAACTGAAAAAGATGATAATTCTTTTAAGGGTTATTGTGATAATTAAATAAAATAACACGCAAAAAATTCTAACACTTAGGTTCCTCACGTATTGACTAATTTATGATTAGCTTATTACACGTGGCCGCACTTATGAAGAGACCATTTTATATCTGGCATGCTGCCTGGCTTGGGCAGAGTATGGAGAAAATCCCATTTTTTAATAATAATTTCCATTGTGTGTCTAAATACACATCAGAATTTATTTTTTTAGTCATTTTAGTTAGCATTCCCTCTAACTTCAGAAAAATATTATTGTAAATGTTTAGAACTTCTGTGTAACTGATATGAATACTTCTGTGAGAGGTTCTATATTAATTCACATGGTGACGTGTTTTTTGTGATGATTGCTTTTAGGAAAATGTTTTAAATCTTAAATGTCATGTATTTACATAATCAGGAATCTTACTTAGTATTCTGTATCTTATTGTGAACACGTCCTGTCCAAAGTCACAATTTTAGCCTGGACAAGATGATCCTCTGTTGTGTAAACCAAGGACCCAGCTTGAATTTGGGGAAAAAGACTTAGTCATGGCAGGTTAGAGTAATAAATACTTGGGGTACATATTGGCTGCCGAGTAAGATTGTTCCTCAGGCAAACAATAAATACTTGTAGCAGACTCTGGAGTCAGGAACTCAGGGGTTTGAACCTCAAATAACTTAATTCTTTGATCTTTAGTTCAACATGTATGAAAAAGCATATCACAGTCATAGTCACCTCAGGAGTTGTTGTGGAGAGGAATCAGGCTCAGTACCTGTGAACTATTATCAATATTATCATTAATGATTTCATGTTCTTGATAACGGTATTCTTGATAATGATCATTTGTATCACCCCTACCACTATATCCTACACATTCTCACTCCTACCCTATTTCGTCTACACACGCCCGATTTTCTGTTAACTAATAAGAAAAATGACTAATTTATACCCATTTACCAAATGTAAATATTAACGGCATTTGCGTTAACATTTATAGATCATGGTTCAAAGACATGATTTCACTTTGATGTTTCCCACAACTCTAGAAGAAAAATAGGGTTATTAATATTCCTGTTTGAAAAAAAAAAGAAAAGAAAGCTTCATGGAAGTGTTTAGTGACATGATCAGACTCTCACAGCTAATAATTCAGAGCAGAGATTAGCACTCAAACTTTGCAAGGTTAATATGAAACCGTGATACATTTCTCCCTGCTACATACAGAGACTCAAGTAGTAAAGAAACTAAGGCCAGAAAATTGTTTTCTTGTAAATTTCCAGAATGCTTTCAAAACTTGGTCATAAACTAACATGGTAAATACCAAGTAGATTACTGTGCACTTGCCGTTTTAAGATGTTGAATCCTGAGGGTCATCTGCATTGTTTAGTCTGTTGCGATTACGGCATTTCATCCATGATGTAACAATCTTTGCTTTAATAAAACCCTATGATGCTACACCAGAAGTAAAAACTTTTACAGAGATGTAAACAGCAGAGGAGGCAAAGGGTTGACAAAAAGAAGTATTTTCTTTAACAGGAGAGGAACAACCCCCCCCCCACCCCCCGCAGCTCGTGCATCATGAGGGGAGAAAAGAATGCCATCCCTCAGACATTTGTGCTTGCTTCTAAGTGAAATGCTTTCTATTTTTATATATGGCATTACTATGAACAAGCAAATATTAGAACTCTGAGAATTTAGGGGATATGGTTATCATTATATAGTATGTTACCATTATATAGATTTGCTATGTCTACCTGGGTAACAATTCCAAGCCCCCCAGACAGAACCTGGCTCAGCCAGCAACCTCTGGGTAAAGTGTAACTCTTTACCCATAGGGTAACTGAGAGGTTACCCAGAAGGGACACTGAGAAAGAGTATCTAACTCAGAGGTAAGGATGATAGTTTTAGTGGCAGAGTTTTTGCTCACTAACCTTGAAACTGAGAGTGATCACTTAAACCCCTACTGTGGACTCAGCTTCTGTCTTCAGATCAAGGGGGTGATTGGATGTGTTTATATATTTTATAGAGCTGTTAATAGAAGGTGAGATAACATATGTTTGAGAGTCCTAAGACTGTTGTTTTTTTGGTTTTTTAGTTTTTTGGATTCTTTGATTTGGGGGGTTTTTGTTGTTGTTGTTTTTAAAGTTTATTTATTTTTGAGAGACAGAGACAGAGACAGAGAGTCCCAAGCAGGCTCCATGCTGTCAGCACAAAGCCCGATGTGGGACTCGAACTTACGAGCCACGAGATCATGACCTGAGCTGAAATCAAGAGTCCAATGCTTAACTGACTGAGCCACCCAGGCACCCCTTGTTTTTTAGTTGAAATGTAATGCATGCTCACTGTAAACAAGAAGAGGGAAAGAGGAGAAAGGAGGAAAATTAACAAATAAATAAATAGAATCATACAGCTTTATGTTACTGTGATATTTTAGACTAGTAACACGTATTATTATTAGCATAAATGATGGCAAGAGCCATGTGACTATGGATAAATTACTTTTATGCTTTCTTAATCCATAAAATAAAAGATCAAACTAGTTTATTTTTGAACATAAATGTTATATTTCTACATTATTTTTGAGAGGAAGTCACCAAAAAGCTTTCTAAAACTAAAATAAATATAGTCCTATGTTTTATTAAAATGAATGTGAAGAATAAAGTATCAAATAGGACGTTCAGAAGGTAAATCTTTGGCATTTTTCAATCAAAATTTATTAAAATGAGCGATTTGTGAACAGGTAAATATAACTCAATTCAAAATATGTCAGTGAATTTAATGAACAGACAAAAGCGAGCTTATAAGCAAGTCAGGATTCTGTCTTACAGTTACCTTAGCTAATAAAGAATCATTGGAATTATGATTGGATTAGTGAAATTACTTTGTTCAAATAAATTTCATGAATAAACAGTTGTATGAATCATGACCAAAAAAAAAAGGGGGGGTGCTGTTACAGAGAAATTCTATTGAGCCAATTCCACTGGGTAAGTAAATAGAGGCTGAATTAATAATATTAATTGTTAATCCTGTTTTGATTCAATAAACATTTTTGAGCACCAGCTACATTTGAGGCAGTGAGCTGGATGGTACAGCTAAAAAGACTAAGAAGCTAACATTCACTGCTTTTCTAGTGAAGGAGGAAAATCATAGATGGGGTGTATCGATCGGTGTCCTAGGTCAAAGCCATGAACAGGGGATCTACAAAGGTGGAAACCTGAGGGCTACTAACTGCAATATTCCCCCCTTATTTATTGGGGGATACATTTCAAGACCCCCCAGTAGATGTCTATTGTGTTATGCTTTAACAAAACCAAACTCTCCGTAATACCCAGTGAGGAATAAAATATTGAAGAAAGCATTTCCTCCAAAGCGTAACACGCAAGACTTACACTGGGAATGTTTATGTGATGGATGAGGACCAAGCCAACAGAAAAAGTTGTGGTATCCAATGGTGGGATGATACATAGTGGGCCAGATTTTAAAACAGGTAACACAGGGGTGGCTTCAAAAGTGTTTCCTAACATGCCTTGTAATTCTGAATCGGGAGGTCTGGAGTCAGCCTGAACATCTGCATTTTGTGTAATTATAACCAGATATATTCATAATGGAAGCATTGAACAGTATTCTGAAGCGTATGATATCAAAAGTAAATGATGCTTTGTAAGTGCCTTTTCTTTGGAGCAGTAACTGCCACCTCGTGTATAATTTCGGAAGGCAAAATGGTAAGTGGCATTTCATTAACATCATTACCTTGATTAAACTCTTCAATGTTTCCTCAAGACCTACAAATTCATTTCATGTATGTAATCGCCTTTCTGCTTAATTAGAACTACATTCTATAACATTCTGAGTCTTGCTCTGATCATATCAACTTCTAACCGTATAACTTTCCACAACAAGGCCAGAACACATATCTACCTCTGCTTTAACAGCTGCGTACTATTCCATTGTAAGGGTATTCCCTCATATATTTAACCAATCCTTTGTCAGTGAGTTGTTTTTAATATTTCTAGGGGGGGTTTTCTACTGTAGCATTTCTGAATGAGCATCCTTGAGTAGACCTTTTTGCGTATCTTTGTAACTATAGCTGAAATGTAACTTCCTATGTGTGAGGCTGGCACCAGACTTTGGTGATATTATCTGAAAAATGATAATTATGTGTTTATTTAAACACTGAAGGGTTTGGCAACAGAAAGTATACTCAATTTTAATAATTGCTTCTTTAGCAGCCATCCCTACCCCCAGAGCATATGCCTCTCAGAGGCAGGGACCTTGTCTTAATCGTCACCGAATATCCCGCATACATCAAATGCCTAATCCAGAGAAGTTGCTCGATAGGGATGTGAGGACAAAGTGAATGAGTAAATTCTTAAACAGGTTTGTTCCTAGGCTCATTTTTCTGATTGACTCGATATGTGACCTTATATAAATGACTCTTTCTGGACTGCAGTTCTCTCTTCTGACAAACAAATATAAATCCTAGCCTGACTGTACCTTCTACTGCAGGAAGAACAGTAGAACAATAAATTTTGTGGTGACTTGAAAGATAAAACATTCAGAAAATTCATGTGGTTATCAATACACAGTTAATAAATGACTTATTTTGCAGGATATAGAACATTGGAAGTGTTAGCTATGTGATACTACAAGGGCAAAATGGAGATCAGAGAAGAAGAATTCTCATTAGTGGAAGTGTACTGGCTAATTCGTTATTATTATTATCTTATTTTGGTTACAATCAGTATCAGTATTATTATGAAAAAGGCTTACTTAAAGCTACCAGATGGAAAGATGCTATAGACTATAAAAGTCGCCCACTCCACACTGTAAGTTTTATGCTTTCTTCCTCGCATTGGTTTATTAATTTTTATGTCTATACCAGAAACCTCTTGATGCTTTGGAAGGTCTTATGTATAATCCTAGTTTATTTAGTTTAATCCATCAGTAGTATACTCAGCTAAATTGATTGATGACAGACGGACAGACAGATACCACATCTAGGTATGGATGCTTTCAAAGTGTTTTCAGACTTCAAATACATTGCCAGTCTGAAAGGATCTTTCGCATCCTCCATTTAATGTCTTTGCTTTTTAGGTGGGGAATCGGGGCAGATAGGTACAATAAACATGGAGGGGAAGAATGAGGATTTTTGGAGAAAAAGTCGTGGTTCAAAAGGAAGAAATCTGATATATTTTAAAGCAATGTTTATGTCATATCTGTTCATTCTTTTCTATGTCCCTGCAGGTTTCAATGCGTGTTTGGCTACTTGGCTTCTGATTGAGAGAACACAAAATGAATAACTCAACAAACTCCTCTAACAATGGCCTGGCTCTGACCAGTCCTTATAAGACATTTGAAGTGGTGTTCATTGTCCTTGTGGCTGGATCCCTCAGTTTGGTGACTATCATTGGGAATATTCTGGTCATGGTCTCCATTAAAGTCAACCGCCACCTCCAGACCGTCAACAATTACTTTTTGTTCAGCTTGGCCTGTGCTGACCTCATCATTGGTGTTTTCTCCATGAACTTGTACACCCTCTACACCGTGATTGGCTACTGGCCTTTGGGACCTGTGGTATGTGACCTTTGGCTAGCCCTGGACTACGTGGTCAGCAACGCCTCGGTGATGAATCTGCTCATTATCAGCTTTGACAGGTACTTCTGTGTCACCAAACCGCTCACCTACCCAGTCAAGCGGACCACGAAAATGGCAGGTATGATGATTGCAGCTGCCTGGGTCCTCTCCTTTATCCTGTGGGCCCCGGCCATTCTCTTCTGGCAGTTCATCGTAGGGGTGAGGACTGTAGAGGATGGGGAATGCTACATTCAGTTTTTCTCCAACGCCGCTGTCACCTTTGGTACCGCCATTGCAGCCTTCTATTTGCCTGTGATCATCATGACTGTGCTATACTGGCACATATCCCGAGCCAGCAAGAGCAGGATAAAGAAGGACAAGAAGGAGCCTGTGGCCAACCAAGAGCCAGTTTCTCCAAGTCTGGTACAAGGAAGGATAGTGAGGCCAAACAACAACACCACACCTGGCAGTGACGGTAGCCTGGAGCACAACAAAATCCAGAATGGCAAAGCCCCCAGAGATGCTGTGACTGAAAACTGTGTCCAGGGAGAGGAGAAGGAGAGCTCCAATGATTCCACCTCAGTCAGTGCGGTAGCCTCTAATATGAGAGATGATGAAATAACCCAGGATGAGAACACAGTCTCCACTTCCCTGGGCCACTCCAAAGACGAGAACTCGAAGCAGACGTGCATCAAAATTGTCACCAAGACCCCAAAAGGTGACTCATGTACCCCAGCTAATACCACTGTGGAGCTAGTTGGTTCTGCAGGTCAGAACGGAGACGAAAAACAGAACATCGTCGCTCGTAAGATTGTGAAGATGACGAAGCAGCCTGCCAAAAAGAAGCCTCCTCCTTCTCGGGAAAAGAAAGTGACCAGGACGATCTTGGCTATCCTGTTGGCTTTCATCATCACTTGGGCCCCATACAACGTCATGGTGCTCATCAACACCTTCTGTGCACCCTGCATCCCCAACACAGTGTGGACAATTGGTTATTGGCTCTGTTACATCAACAGCACTATCAACCCCGCCTGCTATGCACTTTGTAATGCCACCTTCAAGAAGACCTTTAAACATCTTCTCATGTGTCACTATAAGAACATCGGCGCTACGAGGTAAAACACCTTTGTAGAGAAGGAAGGTGGTCGGGGGAGCTTGGGAAAAAGAAAAGGGATAAAAAAAAAACCTCCCAGTTTTAAAAATCTCTGCCATTGCACTTTATAGTCTTATTATGGAATGTGCAATTAAGGAGCCCGACAGTGACACTTTTATCGTGCCTATGCTCCAGTTTGAGAAACCCACACCTTATCAGCCCTGTCAGTTTCGGAGCGATGAGACCATGAAAGAGACATTTTGGAATTAATGGATTTAAGGAACAATCCACATGTTCTCGTACTCTCTTGAAGAAGGGCTTCTGAATCTACGGTTTTATCTCTGCACAAGAAGAATAATAACCTCGCTCCTTTTTATTCCCATTTTTTTTTGTTCCCGTGTGTCCATATGAGGATGAAATGCCACAGCTAACATGGAGACTTAAACATAAAAAAATAGACGTCACACAATGGACAAGTGAAGGAAGAGGATCAAAAAAATATATATATAGAAATGGTCTCCATAGTGTTAAGTGCTAAGCATATATTATTCTTTTGTTACAGTTTTATTTGGAGAATTGCGATGTAATCAATGCTTTGGATTTTCTTTTCTTTTTTTTTTTTTTTACCTTTCCCTCTTCCCACCATCAAAGGAAAGCAAACACACAAAAACCCCAACTAGACCATAACATTATTTTTCTTATTATGGCACTGGTTTTTGTACATCCCCATTCTACATTGTGTAAGGACAAAATCTGCAAGACTTTTGCTAAATACAACCAGAAACAGCCATGAACATGGGCATTTCACCCCTGCCCACTGTGTCCTTTGCATTCTGTGGGGATATAAAAGCCTATAAAGTGTTAGTTTGCTTATGATCCTGTAGGTGAAATGTTTTCACCAATCTGGTTTTCTCCTAAACTAGTGTCTTAAGTTATTGGGCTAGCCTACCTAATACATAAACACGCTTGAGAACCAAAGTCATTTTTTAAAGTCAGGTTTTGTCAAATTAAATAGTGGTCGTCTTTAGTTGGAGAGAGTTTACTGAGGCCAGATGAATTTTGAAATAAGAAAATAGAAGACTGAGAGGGCATTCTGTTTTCAACCTGAATCTGCCTGACCCATCTATGAGATGCTAACTTGTAAACCATGAACTTCTGGCCTTTGTCAGCGGGAAGAAGCTGCTTTATTCATTTGGAATCGTAAGTAGGATTAGCATACTCTGGTGGCACCAATGACTTCTGGGTCACTCCCAGGAGAATAAGACGTTCTCTTCAATGCCTGCTAACAAATTATATTCAATTTATAGTCCAGTGAGGTTTTTTTATAACCATCCTATATCCCACTGGAGGAGGAAAAAAATAGTTAAAAAAACATTTCCTGGAACCACATGTTCCATGTTCCTCAAATTGTCAATTCTCTCTAAAATTTTTTAACTTCAAAAGTCTGTCCATAGAGGTAATCTTTGTGGCAAGAACGTAGTGGATAACTAACAGAGGCCAAGTGAGATCAGCAAACTGTGAGGAAGAATGCAGGTAGCTGTGCCTGTGTCCTTTCTCATTGTTTCTTTAATTCTAGACCATAAAAAGTCCTATCAGGAACTGTTATTAGCCAAACGGTAGCTTGTTGTAGAATCTCGTCCGTGTAGAGACTTTTCATTTCGTACCCCTCATAAACATATGATGGTATTGATCCACATTTAGCTGTGTTTATCCCTCAACTTTCTTTCTTACTGTATTTGCTATAGTCTTAAAATCAGATTTTCTGAAGACGGCCCAATCAATAGAAGTCAAGTTTATAAAACCCACTTCAGATTTCATATTTTGCATTTCAAATGTATGGGCCTTATGCTGTCTTGACCAGTAACATCAATGTGAGTAGCATGTTTAATTTGTCAGTATTAAACCTTAGCACTTTAGAGTTGGTGTGTGTGTGTGTGTGTGTGTGCGCGCGCGTGTGACTTGCCTCACTGATGGCATCTCAACAACTTTGAGAATTAAAAAAAAGCACAAGGTAAACAATAAAGAAAGGACAGTCAGTAAGAGGCAAACTGCCCACAGTAGTTGGATGTAACTTACCCTTTATAAAAATAACTTCTTGTTTGAATAACTTCAGTCACTCCCGCCCATAAACCTTCTGCGTGTAAACCTATGACATCAGTTCATGCAGATTCCTTTACTCCACAGTTACTTCAATGTAAGTGTTAAATCCGTATGTATTTTTATTTTATTTCTTCAAATTAGTGAATCAATTGAATGGAAGGGACATCAAGCCAATGGGCTGTTTGGTTGGCTGTAAACAAAACGATGGCTGGCTGAATACTTATTAACTTGTACTGTTATGATGTAGATTCAGCTTTAGTTGGGATGAACTCTTTGGATGCAAGGATTCATGATTCTGGATTTGGGTCTTTTTGGTCTGCTCTAACAATTCAACTCACCATGAATCAAACTGCCTCTTACTCTTCATTGCCATCACACCCTCCCTTTCTTCCTTCTATTCTTGATCTTCGCCATAGCCACCACAACCTTGTTGAAAGAGAAACCATCGCGCATTACAGAGAGGAAGTGACTGTAGACCGACACATCGTGAAAGCTTTGTCAGCTGGAATCAGAGACACGGGAAGAATACTGAAAATGGTAGATGATTAGAAAGATACGGAGATTGTATTCAAAGGTTTGCATTAGCTATGGCTGGATTTGTCTATTTCAGTGGCTCTCACACAGGAACAGTTTTGCTCCCCGGGGGACATTTCACATTGTGTGGAGACATTTTGGGTGGTCACAACGTGGGGGAGAGCTACTGGCATCTGGCAGATAGAGGCCAGGGATGCTGCTAACAGCTTTCAGTGCACAGGCCCAACTTTCCCTCACATACACAACTAAGAATTATTTGGCTCAGAGTGTCAATAGTGCCAAAGCTGAGAAACTCTCATCTGTTTTAAGGAATTCTAGCGCTTGCTTTGTAAAAACGGGGAAATGATCCTGTATCACTATTAGAATATCAACGCAAATTGCTCACCTGTTTGTAAAAGGTAATGTTCACCAATTGTGTATCAGACATTGTCACCCATGAGTCTGGTGTATGTGTAGTTCACAGATTGGGAACACAGGAGACATCTGCACATCCAAAGTCACCAGACCATGCACGTAGCACATTGTTTCCAACATCTTAATGTCCCATCACGATTGCCATAGAGTCCAGTCAGTTGAGGTTGCCGGTCATTGACCATTAAATGATTGGAGTTGATGTGGTCAGTTTCTGTTGGAGCTGCCATTTTTTCTTTCAGAAACATCAGGAGTCTCTTTCAGAAACAGTATGATTCATCTCTGTTATTTTCACTGGAAAGGTAGATAGCTGTCAAGAATTTCTTCTCTCCTCAAAGCAATAATGTAAATATTCCAGAGTGGTCTTATAAGAAGAGGAGATTAAGAATGTCAAAAAGCCAGTTCATTTCTTTAAAAAAAGAGAAATGATCACCCCTTTACCGGATCACATGAATTTAATACCAGCTCCCAAGGGTTAGGACAAAGTCACCAATATAATAAGTCACATGGGATAAGCTTTCCCATTTGAGTGTGGAGGCTGGAGGACCCACATACTTCTTCTCTTTGTCCATTCACTGCTTTTTTGATCCTGGAGATCTGACATTGGGGAACATGGGAGTTCAAAATGATGGCAACATATACTTAGAAATGCGATCTACTTTTATTTTCTCTTAGTTCATTGGTAGTTGCCTTCTCCCAGTTTGATAATCTCCCTGTCAACAACCACAGCACTGATGTTGCAAATAGATTAGGGAAGCACCCAAAGCTGGATGAATTGTGCCAAGTGTATTTTCAGCATGTACATACAATACCACGCCTCTTAAATATGCTTCTTTTAAAAGGGTGCACGCTGCAGCATGAACTGTGTGCGTATTTAATGTATCTTTCTGGAATATGCTGTGTGCTTAATATACATATTCTATAAATAAAGTAATGAAATGTATAATAGAAATACATATTTCTGTATGCAAATAAATATATTATACACAAAATCTTAATACGCAATATGGTATATGTTGCTTCAGAGTAACAAGACTAGGTTTTGTAGGCCCAGTTTTTTAAAGTAGTTTTGGTTTTTGAAGGAGAGGGTTTGAGAACAGCCAAAATCCTACCTGTATTACTGTTAAGCTGTTTTATAATCTTTGAAAGCATGGCACTGGTTTTAAATATCTCTTGGAGGAATATATTCATAAATCTTGGCTGGTGTCACCCCACATGACCAGAATGCTCTTTGCTCCTGTGCTCCCGACTGGCCTGTGACTAGAATCTTTCTGGCTGTTACTGTTCCAACAGCTGTGTTGATCTCACGTCTGATTGCCTGATGAGATTGCAACCAATTCATTGACATACAGCTTTGCTCTCCTCCAAGTTAACTGATTTTAGTCAAATAAAAAATAATCATGCAAGGAGGAAAGGATGACCTTCAGAATGTTTTTCATTCTGGAAAACAGGTAAAAAGTTGTACAAGCACTGTATTTTATGAGCCACTCTTTTCAGTTTGAGCCCAATACAGCATCCCATACATTAAATGCCAGAAATTTCTAGTGTAGTATGATACTCCAAGTTTTCTCCAAGAAATTATGAAATAGGTGCCTTCTTTTTTATTTTTAATTTCAACTTTTTTTAACGTTTATTCCTTTTTGAGAGACAGAGACTGAATGAGAGTGGGGGAGGGGCAGAGAGAGAGAGGGACACACAGAATCCAAAGCAGGCTCCAGGCTCTGAGCTGTCAGCACAGAGCCCGACGTGGGGCTCGAACTCACGAACCACAGATCGTGACCTGAGCCGAAGTCGGAGGCTTAACCGAGTCACCCAGATGCCCCATAGGTGGTTTGTTTCTGAATGCCCTACATTTTCTTTATAGCACTTCTTTTCCTTCCCTTGTTACCGACTCAACTACCCACGTTCCCCAGAACATTTTCTTTGGCTCATTAGCATGAGTTCCTAGTTAGCAATTACTGCTATGATTTTAATTGATCCTGGGCACGCCATCCCAAGAGACACTTGCATTTTAATAGAAGAGCATAAGCACCAAACATCTCAAAGAGTCCTATTTATCGTCTTTAGTTGCCAAGGTATGCAAGGTGTTCAGTGAATTCTAGTTTTCTATGCAAATTTTATGACCTGCTTCACCATCTATACACTTCCTAAATTTTACCTGTTATTCCATAATCCCCCCGGGTGAATTGTTGCTTCTTATCTGAACCAAAATCATCTCTGGAAAAAAAATGGAGTTTTCTGTCAATTCTCATTAGTGTCTTATTGTTCCGGTGAAATGTTCTCATTACATTTTTTAGAATGTGATTGCATACTGTATCGATGAATTGTCAAATGTTATTCCTTACGAAGTGGTTGCAAATGCTGAGGCAGGAAAAATATCTTACCATCACAGAGGAAGAATTTTCCACATTATAACACATGTCAGTCTTTTTTGATCAAAAATTGAAGCAACAACGCGGTAAGTTGTGGAATGTACATACTTATTAAGTAAGTGACATTCTATAAATTCTGTTCTTTGGCTTCCTAAACACACACACAAGTCATGGGAAATGACAGAGAAAAAAAGTCATCCATTTTCTTTATTTGCACCATTTACCGTGCAGCTCATCTGAATCCTTACACTGGACCTTTGCTGGAAACATGCATGTCCTCGGAGAGCTTGTTGAAGTATTTTTTTAAAATGAGTATCTTTTTTGGAGTCATTATTATTGGAAGATAAGGGATAGTGTTAAGGGATAAATTGTGTGCATGCATCCAGGAAGAATTAAAATAGATTGCAGAGCCAGTTCAAATCTGGATAAGAGTTGAGCTGTTTGTACGAAAAGACAAACATTATGTATGATTCAACTGGATGCTTAAAGCAATTTTCTTCACGCTGGGAATCTTACTCTTCCTACTGCCTTTGTATAGAGAGCAGGTGCTTACATTTGTGAGGGCGCGAGTATCTTTGCCGGGGCCATATTATATTTTGCCACATGTCAAACTTCAGCCTGATATAGAATCACCTGCAGATTGTTGGGCCTCACCAGTAGGTCTGAAGTGGTGTCTGAGAATTTGTGTTTCTAACAAGTTCCCGAGTGATCCTGATGGGAACCACACTTTGAGAACAATTACCTTCTTTGGTCTAATGAAAATTTTTACCAAAGCATTATGATGTCTTCGCAAGACGTCTGTTACTAATGGCGAAAACATTACATTTAACGAACTATCCGCAGGAGAGGATACTTTTTCTTGGACGTAAAGTTTGTTGCTTACTTACAAACAGGCTGTTCGTATTTTCTGTCTCTTCGGAAACTTTTAGTGCGATGATCTTAACACCAGTGATTAAAAATAACCATATTGATAAATTTACTTGAGGAACCATTAACATATCAAAGTTTAAAGATAAATATAGCAGAAGCTTGAATTCTGTGATATCTCCAAATGCATCTTTAATGTTTAAATTTTTTTTCAATGTTCATTTATTTTTGAGAGCGAGAGAGCACGAGTGGGGGGAAGGGCAGAGAGAGAGAGAGGGAGACACAGAATCTGAAGAAGTCCAGGCTCTAAGCTGTCAGCACAGAGCTCGACATGGGGCTCGAACCCATGAACTGTGAGATCATGACCTGAGCGGAAGTCGGAGGCTTAACTGACTGAGCAACCCAGGTGCCCCTTTAATGTTTATTTTTGAGACAGTGGGGGTGGGGGAGGGGCAGAGAGAGAGAGGGAGACCCAGAATCTGAAAGGCTCCAGGCTCCCAGCTGTCAACACACAGCCCAATGCGGGGCTCGAACTCACAAACCACGAGATCGTGACCTGAGCTGAAGTCGGACACTTAACCGACGGAGTCACCTAGGTGCCCCACTTTAAACATGCATTATATGGGGCATCTAGGTGGCTCCGTCGGTTAAGCGTCCGACTTTGGCTCAGGTCACGATCTCGCGGTTCCTGAGTTCGAGCCCTGTGTCGAGCCCCTGCGTCAGGCTCTGTGCAGGCAGCTCAGAGCCTGGAGCCTGCATTGGATTCTGTGTCTCCCTCTCTCTCTGCCCCTTCCCTGTTCATGCTCTATCCCACTCTGTCTCAAAAATAAAGCATTAAAAAATTTCTTTAAATGCATTTTATTATAGTCTCCTTCATATATTTTTGCATAGTCTATATATGCAAACACATTCTCCTCTTATGAGTATTTAAAATGAATCATTCCATTATTCTGTTGAGAAGTAATGTTAATAAAAAATATTTGCATTCTAGAAGAAATTCTTCAACCTCTTCTTAACACACACACTCATGTACATAAACACATATGCACGCTCATATACACATGTACAAATACAAACACATAAACACAAGTTTCACCTTAAATATCTTGACTGTGCTCAGAGGCATAACCTTCCCACTACTTTCAAAAGCATTTGGAACTCAGCTAGAGGAGACATTGAACTCCGGTCAGCCAAGTAGTACTGAAGAAAAAATTCTGTGCTGTGGCCAGTAAATTGCAGAATGTTCTCAAAGCTCCTAGGGTCAGTAAGTTCCAGCTTTGTGTCTGCCACCAACATACCCCCGTTGTCTGAAGAAAATCTCTCTGAAAGTCAACAATTACGTTGAGTCGTGGTGAGGAAACATGCCTGAAATACATGATCATGATGATGCCTGGAGGACACGTGTACAAATATCGACCTTCATGAGGGGTACCCCAAGATCACCAAGCAGATTATTTTGTTTTTCTTGGGATCCTCACCATTCTGTTTATTAGTGAACAAGTAGAAGAGGTCATTTATAGTCCCGATATTAAATGGCTGAAGAAAACCATTTTATTTTTTCTCAACCCTCCCCATTGGGTAACATATCTTACACAGAATGACAATCTGAACAACTCTGCATTTAAGCAGAAAAGACAACCATAAAGAATAAAGTTAAGACTAAAATAGGAGCAATATGAATATGACATCCACGTGAGAAAAAAAAAACACGTACGCCTAAGCTCTCTCGAAATAACAATAAATATCTAACAGAAATGCTTTTCTTTTTTCCAGGTTCTTTGTATTTTTTTTTCTTCATCTATTTTTAGTATTTTTGCTCCAGTTTTTACTAATGCTGCTGTAAAAGTAAATTTTATAAATGTTCTGCGCGGCAAACACAAAAATTACTGTTTCCTTAGACCTCATCTTTAATTGTGTTGTAATTGACATTGCTGTTGCAGAAAGCCAAAAGACATTTAAAACAACAACAACAACAGCTGACAATGACACATGCTTTCACTATCCAAACAAAACAAACGTAGCGAAAATATGGATAAAGGGCAAAACCACGGCTTTAAATGAAAAAAAAAAAAAATCTGCGTACGTGATGGCTTCCCAATGTAAATATTTCCAAACAACATGGCATCTATTTCCTCTGTGTTCTCGAGGGCTTTCCCGCCGCTGTTCACAGTGCGGTGGACGGACGCGGGCCCTTGGTCACTCGGAGAAGAGCTCAGGGCATATCAATGTGCTGTTTGAAACAGGCCCTGTGGGGACACGAGCAGGCACTTGTCACGATTAAGTATGGGACGTAAACCAAGAAGTGAAAGGCTGTTAAGCCGTTGTTAGAAAAGCCGTTCCATATGACGGAAAAGGGAGTTAAACCAATACTCAGTATACACACATCTGTTAGGAAGCACATTTGAGCAGACAAACACGATTCCTTGGCCGTGCACAGGTGAGATAGTTTACGTAACTGAAAAATTAGGATGATAGCTTATGTTACCTATAACAATTGCTAAAAATTCCATTATGGTCAAGGAACCTGGTATCCTTGTTTCCCCCTTTGCTTTTTATTGAAGAGTAAGGAATACAACGTTCGTTAGAAACACACAAGAGTGTAGAGTCCCAGTGTTTTTGAAAATCTTACATTAAAAGACAGTTATTTAAGTGTATGTGAACTTGAGAGCCTCTTTAACGATAATCTCCTTTATATATATATTGGATGAAAGATATCTATAGTGTTGCTATAAATTATACATATTTAAACAAGCCTGCATAATTATACATTTTATTTATAAAAGAAAAGAATGCGTTTAAAGACATGGTTGTAGGAATTTAATGGAAAGCAATGCACAAAAATGCAAGGAATACCAGTGGAAAATACTCAACATACCAGAGGAGTGTTGGCTTAGATGTTGCTGATGCGCGTATGCAGAAACATCCCAGCTTCCAAAATCAGCGCGGAGGAAATCACACGTGGTGTCCTTGGATGTGTTTTTGCCAAGCTGTATTCCTAAATAAAGCATTGTAGCAGTCGGAGAATTCAACAATAAAATTTTTTTCATTATAATTCACCACATTTAGAACACATTTGTGAACATTTTGGAAGTCAGACACTACCGTACTCCTGGGCACTCTTTACGAAAGAATACCAACTGGTACAAAGCCCTCCCTTGAAAAAGTACTAATTGTAACACGAATTACTGTGAGCTCTGGCTCTCCCCTTGAAAACTTTCACTTCACTTTCTCCATCTACCAGATGAAAAGTGCTCCAGAGCATTCCTTCTGTCCTCTGCTTTCCATTTCTTAAATAGCGAACGTATTGGAAAGAGAGATTCCAGAGTCGTTCCGGATTCTAGAAATACTCGGTGGGCTAGGTGTGTAGGGAAGCTTTCCTTTTTTGTGTATGATTTCCCCAAGTAACTGACTTGGAGACCTTGATCTGGAATTCCTTTCCTCCTTCCAAACAAGGGGAAGCAAGTCAAAACTCACACAAACTAATGAATGCCAAATGATGTCCTCAAACTACATAGGCCAGGAGGTACCATGGTAAATGGATTGTGAGAAATTACTGGCCTTGCCAGTGAGGTAGGGCCAACTCCAGCTGGAGGAAAACATTTCCTTCAGATATTTTCACACTCAAGCTTATGGGAAACTTAGATTATTTGGTTCTCAGGGTTGATTGAATGTCATTTGCCGCCTATTCTCACCTCCATCTAAAAGCAGGAATTCTTGTGGCCTCCACCATGGTCATAGACACTTCACGTTATGCAGTGGACAGTTCTTTAAGGCTCCATACTCCGCTCTCTCTCATCTCATTATTCTTTCCTGACACCAGCCCATCCACACCTTCAGCTTTGGTTATCATCTTAAATCTGATGAGATATAATATCATCTCCATCCCACTCTTCTCCACCATCTACGTCAGAACCCGTCTTGGATACCACAAACGTACCTCAGACTCCCCACGTCCAAGCTCGCATTCATGATTTCACCAACGACACTGGCCCCATTCTGCTGTCTCTTAGCCCATCCTCTACTGCGCAGACAAAACGGACACCACGCTCTGTCATCCTTGACTTTCACCCCAATCGCCCTTCCAGTCCTCCCAGTTTTACCTCCTAAGTATCAAATGTGTCAGATCTGCCCGCCAACTTCTCCTATTGTCACTGGTGCCACCTCGTCGTGCAAGCGATCTCACTGATTTTGCCACATCCGGTCCGATCCCGTCCCATCTGGCTGGTACCTGCGGGCAGAGCCAGCCTTTCAGAAGACAAATCATATCACATCACTCCTCTACTTAAAACTTGTTAGTGAGTTCTTCTGACCGCGTCCACCTGTCTTTATCTGACCCGCAAGCCCTTCATGGACTAAGCCCCTCCCGCCTCTCCAACCTCGCCTTCCAGCACACTCCCCGGTGATTTCACTGCTGTTGCATCACTGCCAAAAGCCACCCTCGCCACCCCCCCCATCATGTCCTCTCCTGCCAATAGATTTTAGCACATGAGCTTCGCACAACTTTGCCTGGAAAGCCCCCCTGACCCTTCGCTACCTGCTTAGCTCCTAATAATCCTTTAAATCTCAGTCAAATATGACGCTTGCAGAAATGTCTCCCCTGACTTGTTGGGCGACATCAATTCCTCCAGTGTGACTCCCATAAGGCTTTTCACGATCGCAACCTTATTTGGGGGTTGTAGGATTGTTTGAATAAATTCTGGTCTCTGTTCGTAGACTGTAAACTTTGTAAGTCCAAAGACCACATTTGGATGTGTCTACCTGAGACAGTGCCTGATACATAGTCACTGTTCCCTCTCTGCAACATTTTTTTCCTCCACTCACTAGTCATACGACCTTGCGAAAATCATGGAGTTGTTTCAGATATAGGTCACCTATATTTACATGTATACAATATCGCGATAAATTACATATATTTATATAAGGAATATTTAGAAGATTGGAAATAACCACGTAGTTCCTAGCAGCATGCTCAACAAAGAAGGGTACTCAATAAAAGATGTGTTTATAACACTTCTTATAGTGGAAGTCTGTGGTACAGACAAAAGATGCCATAGCCTCTCAGACTGCACTTTGCTGAGCCCTGAGTGTCCCATCAAGCCAGTCGGTGCTTTACTAGGACAAATGGGACCTTTGGACCCTCGGGCTCTCGTCTCCCAAATAGCGAATGAACACTGAAACACCCGAAGTGCAATTATTCTGTCCTTCTGAGACATGGCTCAAATTCTTTAGTTTCTTTTTGCTACATATCGCAGTAATAAGATTATTGGTATCTTACATGGATCTGGTTCATTTTACATGACAGGCATTTTATTACTTAGATGTGGCTCGAATCATAGGAGGAGTTATTATTATATTCATATTTTAAATAAGGAACCAGAGAGGCTCCATGAAACCAAGTAATTACCCAAGGCCATAGCTGGTATTGGTACAGCCAGGCTCAAATCTCAAAAGTGGTTTAGCGAAAGCAGGAAGCCTATAGAAGCAGCCTGACCCGGTTTCCTGGGTCCAGGCCTGGTTTACACTGGCTGCCTGATTCATTCATTATGCATTCTTCCCCCCCTTCCTGCAAGAATGTTAGCTTGGATAATATAGTATATGGTTAACCCTTCATTTTGGGGACTGGAGGGGGCACCAGGCCAGCTAGCAGTTGAAGAATGGTTTTCTGGTCCCCATTCTGTCATTTCTTAGCTGTAAAATCTCAGGAAGTCTCATTTGTTTGCTTTAGCCAGAATATAGTGTTACCCTAAGCGCTTTCCAGATTAAACAAATTACTGTCAGAAATATTTTATAGATTAGAATTGATGCTTAGAGGTTGATTTCCGTAGTCTGTAGATGCTTTAGGCAGCTGCCTGGGCTCATCTGATCTGAGGGTTTGAGACTGATCTGTGTGTGTCTGCGTTTAGAGTGGACACACCACGAGGTGAGCCTTTCTGAGAATTGATGCTGTGGAGAATCTTTTATTTCGTGTAGTAAGTTGGAAGATTCGTTGAGACAGTTAAGTGGAATGGTTCCTAGAGCAAATTCATTCATCTCTTTTCTGCCTAAAAGTATGATAGAGGCCACATCTAAATAATATCTAAAGAAGTACGAGTATCTCAAGTACACAAACAGAAGAGGATGAGAAATGAAAGGTAAACTCAGTTTGCACTAGAAGCAAGGAAAAGCAGGGCGATGCACCATCTGCTATTTCAACCAAGGCTTAATTTCACCCTCTTGGTTATACCTAGCTGTGAGAGGTGAGATAAGCTTTATATATCTGCTTTCAGGAACTTTGTATGTCAGTACTAAACATCAGAAATATAGATAAATCATACAGGAAAGAAAAAGAAAAATATATATAGTTATTCTTATATATATAATAATCATATAAATGGGAATGTTTACTGGATCCCATCAGGACCAACATGTGCGGGATGGGGCTGAGGGGCAGGAGCTGGGTCATGGGTCTCTTCCCTTTTTGGGCCTGCTGGGGGATGAAAATAGCGAGCCCTCCACTCCCCAGGGACTGCAGCAGTGACACAGCTGGTGGAGGGCTCTCGGGAAAGAAAGAGGTACCTTCTTGCCAGGGCCCTGGTTTTTAACTTTACTCTTTTGTAGAAGGATTCTGAAAGAAAACCAATAAAATGCACTTAAGCCAAAAACAACACTATAATATATATACACACACACAAACATTATATATTATTATATATATTAATACATAATATATAATAATATATAATAAATATATATAATATATATATAGTTCCCTTCCAGGAAAGTAAATAATACATAACATATAATAAATATAAATATATATAATATATACTTATATATTTCTGTATTGACACCCCACCAATATTGTGTTCCACAGTGATGCTCTTAGGAGTCTGAAGGTTTTGATAAGGCCGAACAGGTTTTGTTTTTTTTTCCTTTTTCCCCCTTAAACCCTCCCATGTATCTTACAGTTACTGAAATTTGGGGAATTTTTACAATTCCTAGATACTCTGGGGCGCCTGGGTGGCTCAGTCGGTTAAGCGTCCCACTTCAGCTCAGGTCATGATCGCCCGGTTTGTGGGTTCAAGCCCTGTATCTGGCCCTGTGCTGACGGCTTGGAGCCTGGAGCCTGTTTCAGGTTCTGCGTCTCCCTCCCTCCCTGCCCCTCCCCTGCTTGTGCACTGTCTATCTGTCTCTCAAAACTAAATAAACATTAAAAAATAATTTTAAAAAGATTGTCAGGTACTCTGGCATTAGTCTTCAAACAAAACGGTCCCTGCTCACCTCAAACAAAACAGTGGAAGCATCATTAGGGAAACAAAATGTCCCTTCATAAAATGCCTACTGACTTTTTCAGGGGACTTCACGCATTTTACCAAGCCAATCCCTATACCTCCTCCTGGAAGGGGTCACTGTCATCCCGTTTCCCAGATGAAGAATATGTGGGTCATGAGGTTAAATGATTTGGCCTACACCAGTCTGATTGCCTGCAAATAAGGAAATACGTTGCTCTTTCCTATTTAAAGAGCACACTCAGGCAGTTAGAAAACTAGCAGACGAGGGATTTCGTACGCACTTAAGGGGGAGGATATTGTACTTTCCTTCCCTAATGAGTTGAAATTTGTAAGGAAAGTCTTTTAGGGACTGCTCTCAGGGACGATTCAAGAATTTCAGGGTATTGTCACAAGGCAAGCATCCTGAGGTCATGTCAATGCAGTCCACTGGGCTCTGTTGTCCCCAAATGGTGCCGGGAGGGGCCAGCTATAGGTTCCATCGGTTTAAAATTTTAACTTATTTCAAAAGAGCGTACCCATTCGAGGGAGTACTATATTTGCTTTTCAAAATAGTTCAAGTATCATTAAGATCTGTTAGGTATTTTCCTAACTATAACCCAACTTGCTAAAATGAAACTCTTTCCTTTTTTTTTGGTGTGGTGTGGTGAAAAAAATCATAGTCATCTTTAAAGATATTCTAGGATAAATTTTGAGACGCTGCTTGAGGTTTTCAACTTAAATCATTGAATATGACAGCCGAGACTTTAATTTTCTATCTCCCTTATTCACTTTCAAGAGGTCTAATTTTAATTTTCGTTTATTTTTGAGAGAGACAGAGTGCGAGCAGGGGAGGGGCCGAGAGAGAGGGAGACACAGAATCCGAAGCAGGCTCCAGGCTCCGAGCTGTCAGCACAGAGCCCCACGCGGGGCTCGAACCCACGAGCCTTGAGATCATGACCTGAGCCGAAGTTGGTTGCTTCGCGGACTCAGCCACCCAGGTGCCCCGAGAGTTCTAATCATAGTTGTTACACTAACTACCTTAAGAGGCAGCCACGAGTTTTCAATTCCAAGTAAAGTGGGACCTGCAAGCAAAAGCCTCCAGGTTGAGGAGAGAGCTCAGAGCCGACGGCTGGAGCTAACAAACTGTCCAGGGAGACCCTGTGAGTGACTGTCGCGGAGCCAGAGCAGACGGTTGAAGAGAGCAGTAGATGTAAATTTCTCTCAGGTAAGAGGTCGGCCTGGTGCCGGAAGCGCACTAAGGAGCCTTTATCACCGGTCATTAGGCAGAATCCTGACATCTGGACCCTGACAACATGGAACAGGCCCACGAGATATTTTTCTGGAGCCCCTCCCGACCCACGACCTTCTCCATTCTGCTCTGTGGCTTCTGAGAAGCTGACCTGTATGCACCGAATTAGCACGTTCCTCTCCCTTCTCATTTCAAGTCGGAGGTTTCCAGGGGACCTTGCAAGCTGTCAGAGGACAAGGGGAGAACGAGATCGTAATATGCCTTCCCCTGAGCTCCCTTCCATGTGATACACCTTTACTTGGCTGTGTCCCTCTGCAAGGGATCAAATGGATGGCCTCTTTGGGTTCGGCACCTCACCCACCCCCCATCCCTGGTGTTCTAGTTTTGGGGTGGTATAGATGCTTCACCGTTACTCCATGCTACTATAAGACCCAAGGTCTTGCGCTATGCTATGTTGGATTTCCTAAACACCACCCCCACCTTTGTACCTCGAACCTTTGTTAAACTTTCTTCCAAGTATCTATTTTTAGTAGATTGTCTGTTACCTACTGTGTTCCTAAGTGATAAGCACTGGATGTGAATTAAAGTAAAAGCAGAGTAAATGTCTCTAATTTCCATGAAACGCTTAAAAGTGTAACTTAGGACCCCGGTTCTTAAGCGATGGATTTCTCTCTTTTTTTTTTTCTTCAGTTTTTTTAATGTTTATTTATTTTTGAGAGAGAGAGTGAGCCAGAGACGGAGTGTAAGCAGGGAAGGGGCAGAGAAAGCCAGAGACGCAGAATCTGGGCTGTCAGCACAGAGCCTCGCACGGGGCTTGAACTCACAAACCGCGAGATCATGACCCGAGATCAACCGACTGAGCCACCCAGGCACCCCTTAAGCGATGGATTCCAAAGGCGGAACAGCAAGACAGGGACTAAGGAATGAGAATCATTTGGCATCCGTTGCTTTTTTTAGAACTTTGGTCTAATGTGATGGATTGGCCACACAAATCAGCAGCCAATTATTATTAATTCTTCCATTTGTTCATAATCTTAGTTATTCAGCAAATAGTGATTGAGTGGAATCTCTATGCCTCTCTGTGTACTAGGTGCTTAAGACCCAGAACTATACAGGAAACAAGGGGAAATTGGTCTCTCCATCATGGAATGAGTCTGGCTCAAGAAGAGTGAGTGCACAGAAGTCTGGGAGATGGTCTATGGAGGCCCTTATCTTTGGAGATGTGAGGCCATACTTCAGATTTTCAACTGTCTCCTAAGCTATTAATGGGTTTTGAAGGGGCATATGATCAGGCTTGAGATTTTAAAACACTACTCGTATAGCAGTGTAGACAATGGGTGGTGGACCCAGAATGATCCCGTGAGAGGATTATTATAGTAGTTAAGATTTCTGCCTGGAACAAGGGAGTGATTGGAAATGCACTTTGCTGACAGAGTTAATGTTATTTCTTGGGAATGTCTGATGTTCACAGAAACATCTAAAATGGAAGCACTAACCATGGTGACTTTAACTCTCCCCAGCTTGTGACAGAAACACATTACCTCTAATGGGTTCAATGTTTTGCTGTTCTTAGTGTTGTTTCCTGTGAAGCATTTTTAATGAAATATATAGAAAAAGAAAAGTTTAAACAAAGTCTCAGTGATTATTGATGAGACTATTTGGAAATACTCATTCACTATTCTAATGTGAAATCACATAAGATGAACGTATCTTCCCTAAAACAGAAGAATGTATTAGCTCTAAATAAACAATGACGATGAATAACATGCAAGGATCAGGGAACCACCATTCAAATCTTCCTAAGATGTCTATTGGTGATCTAAATATAATACGATCTGCTGTTTGGATTGGCATGTTGAGCAGAGCAGTGAGAACCATGAGAAACGACTGGGAAACTCGGATTTTGAGAATTTGGAGTTATTGCATTATTTAAGCAACACATTGACACTTTCTTAAAACCCAAACGTGTTTATTATCCAATTCAGCAACTACATTTCTGACCACTTAATCCCAATGAAATGAAGACTTGAGTTCACACAAGTCTTGTGTGAACAATATCCTGTACACGAATGTTTGTAGCAGCGTTGTTTGTAATGGCCCCAAACGGGAAACAACCCAGACGTCCTTCAACAGGTCCACAAACTGCGGTATGCCCATATCATGGGAAACTACTCAGCCGTAAAAGGAATGAACTATTCAAACACGCAACAATTTGGATGAATCCTCAGAGAATCATCCTCACTGAAAAAAAAAAAAAATCCAGTCCCAAAGGGTTATAAACTCATATGTATATAACATTCTTGAAATGACAAAATTGTAGAAATGGAGACCAGGTGAGTGGTTGCCAGGGTTTGAGAGGAAGTGAAATAGAGAGGAAAGTGACTAGGGATATCCCAGGGTCACATGAGGGAATCTCACATGAGGGGTGTGTAAATGGTCCATCTTGACTGTATCAATTTCAGTATTGCAGCTGTGTTATTGTACTACGGTTTTATAAGATAGTATCATTGGAGCAAATGGGGTAAAGGGGAAGTTGGGTATTTCTATATTATCTCTTAAACTGAAAATGAATCTAAAACAATTTCAAAATAAAAAGGTTATATGTGTACATTTTCCCATAAATGTAAACAGATGAAACTCATAAGCTTTCTTCTCTCAGGAAGAGGAAAATAATTGGTAAGCATCTAGGTATCTCCTCCACAGTCTATCATTTTAACCAGCTGGTCACCAAATATCCACTTCCCTTTCGCTTCCTTTCTTGAAATCGACCAACCTCTTCCCCAAGGAGGATAACCATCCCTTCGATGCAACCAGCCCCGCCACAAAGATCTGTGTGTGATAGATAGTCCTTCCTTTATCTGGCAACCTCTGGACAAAAATAAATCAAGTTGTCGGTACCCACGTACTTCAATCCCCTCTCTGCTGCACACATCACACTTGCAGTGACGGAGTGGAAACAGGATGACCATCACAAAATTCCGGGAAAGTAGGAATGGGGGTGGATGGGAGGCACACAGCTCTTCTATGGTCCCCCTGGGCAGCATAAAAGCCCTATTCTGGCAGCAAAAGGCGTTCCTAGATTCTGCTCTAAGGGAGCAATTCTCCTGGGTTTTGTTTAACAAGGCTACTGGTTCCATCTTCAGGGAGGAGCATCCTTGTCTCCTATTTACTGGAACTCATGTAAAATGTAGATGAGCCTGCTGGATTTGCCCTCCTGGGAGCCTGTCTCCTGCCAATCTAGGGAGCTTAACTTTTTTTGTTTCCGTTTTGTATGTCACGTTGAACAAAGAATTTTTGGTCCTGACTCCTAGTCTCTTTGGAAATATAATTCATTCAAACACTTAAAAGGCTTCTGTTCTGTGGGATAGTCATTGCCATGTCAGAATAACCAGACCCGGCATTCTTTCTGAAACATCATAAACAAATATATTGTTTCTTCTTCTTTTTTTTCTTTTCTTCCTTTTTCACTAAAGTTATTTTGTTTCTCCATTAATTCCCAACTCATTTTAAGCTACCTGGCAAGATAAGTGAAAAGATCACATCTTATCTCTGTCCGCATCACTTTATTTGTGGGAGACGTTACCAGGGCTCCCCTGCTCAAAGCTTTTAAAGATGTATTTCTTTCAGCTTGGAGCTCTAAAAGCACATAGCTTTTCATCTGCAAAGTCCTGAACTTGAATTTTTCATTCCTTTCATTTTTTGCTTACACAATGGCCAATTACTTTGGGGACCAACTCTTTCTAGAAATACCTTACCAACATCACCAACACATTCTAACCCCTTCTAGATTTCCCCTGGAGCTGTGAGCTCAAAAGGTGTGCTTTCTGCCTATGAGTCATTGCAAGCATCCATTGTTTTTGTTGTTTAACATGAACTTCCTTCTTCCAGCCCCTGATAGTGGCTTTTCAGCCACTTGTGTCTAAGTGAGTAAATGAGATACATGATCTGTGTAACTTTATTTTGCCTTCATAATAACCATTTGGGTTTGGTACTGTTATCCTCACTTTACATTGAAGGAAATTCTGGGTCATCAGTATTGAAAGTTTGGCCAAGATCCCTTAGCTAGTTAACATAGGAGCCAGTAGTCAGTTTCCTATTTGTATGGCTTCAGAGAGCCTGGTTTTAGTTAACTGCCATCTCCCTCGTCTTCGGAGTCTTAACATTGAGCTTCTCCATCTTATTTCCTGGCACAGGCCTTAAAGAAGCACACTAGGGTGTTATGTTCTTTTTTTTCCTACACATCGATTCAATAAACAATACGAGTCTTAAGAAATCGTGGAAAGGAAAGGAGAGTATACAAAAAAAATATTATATACGGATGCTGAATACAAAAGTTATTTTTATATGTTTCTACATTTTATACATTTAGAACAATATTGCTACATTAATTGTATCATTCATTTGTTTTTAAAAAGCAGCATAAGGTTGAGGACTAGTTACACTTATCTCAGTACCATTGTTCCTGGGTCTATTCTAGGACCCACACTTCTTGGTTCTAGAATGGGAGTTTGATGCGGAAAGCCCAAGCCAACAGGATGCACCAAAAATGCCAGCCCAGAGAGGCAGCATATCACCTAGAGGTAGCTTAGCAATTACCCTGTGTCTGTATTGTCGAGGGACAATTTAGCATCAATACTTTCCCATTGCTGACTTGTGCTTTTGCCTTCATAGTTACCATCTACATCTAGCGATGTTTGCTCAAACTTTATAGCTTTTGTTTTGGGTTGCAAACATTTTCATGCATTGACAGGGCTTCTGGCTTCACATCGTCAATCTGTAGTCACTTGTCTTTGAAATCTAACTAAAAACGAACTTCTTTCCAAAGGATTTTCCCAATTACCCACTCCCTTCTGAATACTTTATTCTGTGTACCCTAGGAGTTAAGAAATAATCCTTAATCTATGCTGTCACTTCTCGGCAGGCTTTTGCCTACTGGTATCATTGTCTTTGTGTTCCCTTAAGGGCTTGTGTTGACTGTTGTCACTATTATCTAGATACTATTAGGGTTCAACAAATAGCTCAATCACTGCAGAAATTAATCTATCTATCATCTATCTATCTATGTATCTATCTACCATCTATCTCCCTCTTCTTTGGAAGGAGCAAGCATAACCTTTTTGTCTTCCATGTCCCTAAAATGTGTGAAATTAAACTGCACATTTTGCTAAACGCAGACTATACACAGATTCCTTCTGCAATGTTGTCTACATTTCTTTTCTTTCTTTGTCACCTTTTGATCTGTGATGGATGGTTGGTGTTGCTTTCTTAAATCCCAATTCACTACAGAAAGTATTGCCTCACTACACTGTCAAACACCTCAATGTCTCAATGCCATTATAAATATTTCATAACTTCCCATGTGTACACACACCCTACCTCCTTGTCTTATTTTAGTAACCTCCAAAATGTCTGCATGATTCTCTTTGGGGCAATTTCTTCTCCCATTTTCAATTTTCTTTCCTATTCTCTACCTACATATTGTGAGATTCCACCCCACCCCCACCCCCGCCAAGAAAATTGCCTCTGTGTACAAGATCTTGCTATCTTGGGTAAAATGGTCAAAAAGCACAAACTGCAATCTGGTCCTTTCTTAGGGGAGATCTAATTACCCAGCTGGTGCTGGAGAATACAAACATTTTCACTCTGGACAATGTTTATCTGTTTTTTTGCAAGTACATCACTTTGGAAAGCTACTTGCTCAGCTAATCTGTAACTGTCATGGAAATGTGATTTTTTTTTTCCCTCCTCCAAACCGATAACGGGCACCTGGTAAGACTGCCTTATGCACCCAAGCATTCAAGTCTAACTGTTTCCATGGGAACATATAAAACACTGTCTGCAAGTTCCCCAGCATCCTGCCACATGTCCCTTTTCTCTACTCTGCTCTCTCTCTCCATTCCTTCAGTGTACGCGCATGAGATTACATTGCTTTGCAACAACTCTGTAATAGACTTCTTTTCCATTCTTGCCATTGTCGGTGATTTCATTCTTGCCATGTAGGAGGGCAGAGCGTGTGAGTCTATTTCAGCTGTGTAACTTCCTCAACACTGAGTCCAGTGCCTTAGACTTAATGGGCACTCAAAGCCTATTTGTTGAATTGCTTTGGATTAAGGGCTTATTGCCTTAGTCAGTTTTACTTTTGTGATATCTGAAACATGCTCATTAAGAGCTTCCTCAGCAGAATAATTGGAAAGATAAAAAGAGCCTACTGAATACAGAGTTTAAACCACCAATTTGTATATTTACAAACTAAACATGGATTTTCAGCTCTCTCTCAAATCTTGAAAATTTTTGAGTCTATAAACTTTAGAAATAAAGGAAAGCAAATTAATATTTATTCAGCAACTACCAACTATCAAGCATTTTCATATTCTTTCCCCTCTGAATTGAGTATTATCACCCATTGGATCTGAGTATTAAAACCTTAGCATGTGGGGCACCTGGGTGGCTCAATCGGTTAAGCGTCCAACACTTGATTTCTGCTCAGGTCATGATCTCTCAGTTTGTGAGTCTGAGCTCCACCCTGGGCTCTGCAACTGACAGCGTAGAGTCTGCTTGGCGTTCTCTCTCTCCCCTCTCTCTCTGCCCTTCCCTTGCTTGCTCTCTCTCCATTTCAAAATAAATAAGTAAACTTAAAAAAATAAATAAATAAACCCTTAGGATGTTCCGCACATGCAATTTGTGTTATATTTTACATACTTAACCTTATGATCTCTTTAAATATCCATGCTGGCACAGACTTTGAGATCATGCATTTGTAAATAATGAGGGTTAAGAATATTAGGCAAAAAGAAGGGAGTATAAAACTTAGGACCTCATTGTATGAAAAGATGAAACAGTCTGAAAAAAATTCTGAAAAAATTTGAAGGATTACTGAAAGCAGAAGCTAAAAGTGAAATCTGAGACATTCAAGAGACATTGCCTTAAATTGGAGGTAAACCGACACTTAAGAACAATAATTACTACTCTGAAGTGTGAAACAACAATACACAAGAATGTACACAGTATTGGTAAAGGATGATCAGAATCAAAGAATTCTAAAGCACTGGTATTGGGGCACCTGGGTGGCTCAGTTGGCTAAACATCCAACTTCAGCTCAGGTAATGATCTTGCAGTTCATGAGTTCGAGCCCCATGTCAGGCTCTGTGCTGACAGCTCGGAGTTTGGAGTCTGGAGCCTGCTTTGGATTTTGTGTCTCCCTCTCTCTCTCTCTCTGCCCCTTCCCTACCCGTGCTCTGTCTCTCTCTCTCAAAAATAAACATTAAAAATTTTAGGGTGGGAGGGAGGGGTGGGTGGGTGATAGGTACTGAGGAGGGCACCTGCTGGGATGAGCACTGGGTGTTGTATGGAAACCAACTTGACAATAAATTTCATACTAAAAAAATTTTTTTTAAATAAAGCATTGGTATTTATGACAGGAGGCGCAAAACAACTATATTGATATTGAAAAAGGGAATATGATTTGAGATGTCACAAGCCAGCTGTCCTCTAGAAGACCTAGTGGAGGTAAGTGTTTATGCTCTGCTCAGGAGCAAGGAGACCTCCTCCAGGAAGTATCAGCAGCTACCACACAGAGAGGCTGTACCCTCAACCCCTCAGTGGTAATGAGGTGTCCTTCTCCTTCTCTGTAGGCGATCAGAGGACACCCAGAGCCAGTGGAGAGTCAAGACTTTCATCGTTGCTCAGCAGTAACAAGGACCACCCCCCCCCCCCGCATGGTGTTAGTAGAGGTCGGATTGGGGAAAGGAAGATGACTTCCTAGGCAGATTGGCATCAGCACAAGCCTCGCTGGAGCCTGAACTCCCAATCTTGCCATCCCTGCTCCAACAGTGACAAGATGTCTTTCTGCCTTAGATGTCAGCAGAGGCTTGGGAGAGAAACAAGAATCGCACCCCCATCTAACATAATGAGGTAATGAGGTGGTACCTCCCTTCAACCACAGGGGCAGTGTTAGAAGAAGCATATTAAAACAGAATATTTCAATAAAATCCAGAGTCTGGTAACATAGTACCCAAACTATCCAGGTATCAGTTGAAAATCACTAGTTATACCAAGAACAAAGATGACCTCGATCGGAGTTAAAAAAAAAAAAAAAAAGATAGTGAATGGATACTAAAACTGAGATGACAGGATTGTTAGAATTACCTAATGAGAATTTTTAAACAGCCATCATTTATTATTTTTTAATGTTTTTTTAATTTATTTTTGAGAAAGAGAGAGAAAAAGAGAGAGGGAGAGAGAGGAGGGGCGGAGAGACAGGGCGACACAGAATCGGAAGTAGGCTCCAGGCTCTGGGCTGTCCGCACAGAGCCTGACCCGGGGTTCAAACTCATGAACCCTGAGATCATGACCTGAGCTGAAGTGGGAGGCTTCACGGACTGAGCCACCCAGGCGCCCCCAAAACACCCATCATTTTTAAAAGTCCCAACAAGCAGGTATAAACGCGTTTGAAACAACATGTTTAAAACTCTCGACAGAGAAATAGAAGATATAAAGGAAGACTAAGGGGGCAATTTCATAAATAAAAATGCCTAAAAGTCAAAACTGACCACACCAAACGTGGGCAAGAAAGTACTCTCACACGCTGCTGATGGGAATACAAAACGGCGCAGCCACTGGGAGACAAGTGAAATAAAACACGTACCCAGAGATGTGAACGTGCAATGTTCCTGGCGGCTTTATTTGGACTGGAAACAGCACGAATGTTCATCCACGCGAAACGCGTGCAGAAGCAATGTGCTGGGTCCGTACGGTGGAATACTACTCGGCCCTAAAAAATAACCTGTTGATAGACACACGGATGAGTGTTAAGATAATTCTGTGGAGTGAGAGACGCCTGACAAAAATAAGAGCATATCCGTTTATATCCCACCTAGAGAATGCAACTCAATATACAAGGACAGACACCGGATCGGCGCCGGCGGCGGGGATGGTCAGGGACGGGAGGAAGGGATGAAAAGCTGGCACAAGGAGAGGCTCCGGGCGCACGCGTTAGTTCTCCACGGACCGTTTGTGCTGCGCGCCTAGGAAGCGTGGGGTGGCCATTTGCCTGGCGGACGGAGTACGGGTCCCGGGCGGGCTCCTGCGGAAGTTCATGCACCGCTGGCAGAGGCGCCTTGGCTCTGGTTGCCGACGTCCTCTTCGCGAGTCGCTCCTGGAGCCGGACCCGTCCGGAGCCGACGCCGGATCCCCCGCGTGGCCTCCTCAGCGCCTGTGTGACCTCCTTGTCCCCGGGATGTGGCGACAACGCCTGACTGCTGTGGCCGGTGAGGTCGACAGTCCTTGGTGAAACATCAAAGAAAGGTTGCCGCTCCAGCCGCAACTGCATCTGGTTTCACGAAGTATTTGTTCACCTCGTCCTACTTTAAGGCTTCAGGACGCCAGGGGAGGAGATCACGGGGTTGTATGGTGACAGATGGCAGCTACATCTGGGGTGAGCGTAGCATAGTAGAAAGGTGTCGGATCACTGTGTTGTACACCCGAAACTAATGGAACACTGTGTGTCGACTCGACTCAAAGAAATATTTAAAAAAGATATCATTTTGGCAGTTCTCTCTAACTAGTCTCCTTTTATGTAAATCGAAACTTTCTTCAATTAAATATGACTACCAACCCTGAAGGCATTTTTGACCGGCAAGGTTAGCTCCAAGGCTCTTAAAACTTTGATGGCTCATACTAGGATCTGCTGTTGCTGGTGTCTGTGCAGCCCAAAGGACTCTTGATCAGTGGAACTATATACTTGACCTTAGTGACCATAAATGGGTTGTGCCTGATGTTGTGTGGGAGATTAATGAGTACATCTAATTGAGGGGAAATTAGAAAAGCCCGCTTAATTCAGAGGGCCTTGCAAAGTTGGCACCTGATTTTGACAAGGTGGTTAAAAGCCTCAGCTTGTGGAAGGTTCATTGGAAAAATGGCATTGAGCACAACAGATCACAGTTCTGAAAGGGGCAGCATTACAGAAAGGGGCTCCTTGGTGAGCTCACTGTCTTACAAGAGCAAATTCAAGAGCACAAGGAGGAAGTGTGCAGAGCAGCTGGCCAGTGTCGCATGAGCCCCAGCTGAAACGTAAGGTGTCAGAGAAAGTTGACCAACTTCAAAAGAAACTTCTGCATATTCAAAGTACCAGGGGATGTTGGAATAGCTAGAAAAGGACAACAAAGAAATAAGAAAATCAGTATTATAGAAAGATGACAAAGAAAGCCGTCGTAGAAAGCTTAGGAAACCTTTGATTGATGTGTATTCTGAAGTCCTTGATGTTCTGTCTGATTATGATGGCCATTATAATGCACAAGATCATCTGCCAAGGACTGCTGTGGTTGAACTGGGGAGGCTAAGGCAGGAGGGTCCCTCGGGCCCAGGAGCTCTGGGCTATAATGTGTTATGTCTATAAGATGTCTGCACTAAATTTGGCATCAGCGTGATGACCTCCGGGAACTGGGGGCCACCAGGTTGCCTCAGGAGGAGGGAATAGGCTCAGGGCAGAAAGGGAGCAGATTGTGGGGCACCTGGGTGGCTCAGCTGGTTAAGTGTCTGACTTCAGCTCAGATCATGATCTCACTGCGCCTGAGTTCGAGCCCCCTGTGTTGGGCTCTGTGCTGACAGCTCAGAACCTAGAGCCTGCTTCAGATTCTGTGTCTCCCTCTGTCTCGCTCTCTCTACCCCTTCCTTGCTCACACTCTGTCCCTCTGTCTCTCTTTCTCGAAAATAAACATTGAAAAAAAAAAGAGAAAGAAAGGGAGCAGATCAAAACTCTCCTGCTGATCAGTAGTGGGATTGCAGCTATGAATCATCACTGTACTCCAGTTTAAATTAAAAAGTGGTATGAGGAAACTTTTTGGCGTGATGGATATGTCTCGATCGTGGTGATGGTCTCATGGGTGTTTACATATATCAAAACATTAAGTTGTAAACTTTATTACATCTCAGTTACACCTTAACAAAGCTGTTAATTTTTTTTTACTTATATGCCTATTAAAAGACTTAGTTTTCAAATTAATAAACTAATTTTTTATGATATCAATTTCTATTCTATCAGATAGCCTTATTTTTTTTTTATTTATTTTTTTTGGGACAGAGAGAGACAGAGCATGAACAAGGGAGGGGCAGAGAGAGAGGGAGACACAGAATCGGAAACAGGCTCCAGGCTCCAAGCCGTCAGCCCAGAGCCCGACGCGGGGCTCGAACTCACGGACCGCGAGATCGTGACCTGGCTGAAGTCAGACGCTTAACCGACTGTGCCACCCAGGCGCCCCCAGATAGCCTTATTAAAAGATGTCTAAAGGGACCTTCATTTGAAATGATTCCATTGTTTAGAAACTCCTAACCAATGAAAGAAAGCTTAATTTTTTTTTTTCATTTCTAAGACTCCACTTAAGTGGAACACTTTACCAACGTCAAAAGTTCTTAAAAGAGGCCAGTGTAAATGAATAGCATCTTGATGTTGAACTTTCACTTTTATTTGAATTGACAACTATTGTGGCCATAATAAAAAAACAGGAAGAAAAGGCTTGAGTTTGGGGAGAACAAAAAGGGAGCTGATGTTTACAATTGGAGAAATCTATATCAGATTCAAACAAGCAGATTCTGTTTATGAATGGAAGGACAAAATGGCTAATGGCTTCTCACCTCCAAATTTCCAAATGTCCACAAAGTATCAGAATTAACTCCTGTTGTCTGCTACCTGATAGAAATCTCCAAATGGTCAGGCCATGGTATCAAAGGCCAGATTACTCTAGGTATCATTTGGAACAAATAACCAGCTGGGCACAAATCAGAATTATAACCAGAAACAAACTTAACCAAGAAATATACTTAGCACAGTCAAGGTGAAGTATTGAATTACTGCAGATGAGACTTAGCAAAGGAGCCAGGAGAAATCGAGCCCCTTGAAGTGCACAATTTAATTGGCTACAATTTTAGAATTGAGGTCAATAATGTTTCAGTGAAAACTCCAGAAATAAATTGTCAGAGGGCAACTCAGAGATACTGAGTTAGTTATATGCATGCTAATAATTTACTCATATGTAGGAAGAGGGACATTAGGCTGCTGTCTGCAAAAGCAGACACATAAGGAAAAGAAAGAGGGGAAAGAATCTAGGAAGAGTGAGTTTTGTTTTTATGCATTTGCAGCTAGCAGAAAGGCCAGTTGCAGCACAAAGATCTTGAGCAGGCTGGTGAGGGTCATCAAAGGAAGCCATTTCAGTTCTTCATGGATTCTTCAGGAACACTTGAGAGAGTTTAGCTGGGGGCACACAGATTAGTGGAGATACAGTTGGATTTGTCCCTTGAGTGGTTGCAAGATGAGAGCTAATTTTTTTTTTCTTACTAAGTTCTATTTACTCAGTAAAAAATATAGATAGAACTGTCATCTGCAGGTTGGGTTATGAGATGAATGTCATAGAGGAATGTAGGAAGAAACTTGATTAGAAAAAGGAAAGTATGAAATAATCATCTTACAAAATTGAAAAGCAGAATCACTACAGAAATACGGCAGGATTGAACAGAATTTCCCAATGAAGTATTTTTTTATTCCAGTAGAATTTTGTTTTCTTTATTCTTAATTTTACTGTGAAATCTGTTTTCCCCAGATAAGTTAATTTCAGGTGTAATAAAAACCCCAACTGTATATACGTAATACAGATTTCACCTTTCACAGTGTTTTAGTTCATGTGGTAAGAATCTCCTCTTAGCATCATCCCCTTTGTCTCCTGCAACCTTCTCTGTATAGTCATTACTCTAATTCTTTTTTTTAATTAATGTTTTTATTTATTTTTGAGAGAGAGAGAAACAGAGTGCGAGTAGGGCAGGGGCAGAGAGAGAGGGAAACACAGAGTGTGAGGCAGGCTCCGGGCTCTGAGTTGTCAGCACAGAGCCTGATGTGGGGCTCAAACTCGTGAACTGCAAGGTCATGACTTGAGCTGAAATCCTATGCTCAACCAACTGACCCACCCAGGCACCCCTCTAATTCTCCTCTTTAAAGGAATCTGTGGCCATCATGGATTAACCCTTTCCCATAACCCTTTATACTGACTCTTTTAAATAAATCTTATTTGTCATGCCTTTTTCTTTTTAAAGTAAAATTCTATTTCATAAGTGTTATAGATAATTGGCAACACTTCAAATAGGACCAAAATGTGTGCAACAAATGTAAGGTTCCTGCCCATCTTTGTGCTTCAGTTCTACCCACTGCTTTTAGTTTCTTATTATCCCTCCTCAAACAAGCTGGCAGCAAATACGTACTTGGTTGTGTGTGTGTGTGTGTGTGTGTGTATACAAATAGTCCTCTTTACATAACAAATTATAGCATACTCTATATAATGTTTGGCATCTTGCATTTTTAATTTAAAAATATATATAAGCCCTCATCATAACATGATGAGTAAAACACAAATAAAGGCAAATAAAATTCAGTGTTGCCTGATAAGGGGGTTAATGAAATGACTGGGGTGACACTATCCAGGTTGGTCTTTAGGGAGTAAGGGCCTAGACCTTCCTGGCCTCGGTTGGGGTTTGCCCCAGCCCTGGTGGCAATTTTCTGTTTCCACTTAAATGTCAAAGGAAGATTCCAGACCCCGTGGCCGGCTAAACTGTTCACTAAATCTATTTGGCTCCTATTTTGTCAGCCTGGTCCAGAGGGCTTTGGCCAAGAAAACATAGGGGCCAAAGACACCTACTTTTCACACTGGGGTTGCTTGCCGTCCCTGCAGCAGGCACTACTCTCTTCTCATGTCTTCCTCCCCCAGATGAGCAATTCAGGCCACCCATTTTGTGCTGTCTGGAAGCCAATAGCTAACAGCCAATCAAATGAGGTTTTCCTAGAGCTGTTTATTATTGTTGTTGTTATTTCTAGTTTACCAAGCGTATTATTTCGTATCAGTAAATATAGATGCACCTCATTCTTTCAATGGCCGTATAGTTCTCTATCATATAGACGAACGGGCAGTCAGCCAGATAGATTTGTTTTACTTTCCAGACAACATCTCTGAGGCTGATCAATAATGTAGATGCTTTTTAATGGTGCCAACTTTTTCAGGGCAGGTCGAGGCTTTTAATATGCCATGTGTACTGTTGCTGGAAATTTATGGATGAGCTTCTCTGGTGTTTAATTTAGAGCATCTATAGTCTGCATTTTGTCAATATTCGCAATTATTTCCGTCTCTCTTCCTGTTCCTATCTAGACTGGTTTTTCTCTAGTCCTGCTGTACAGCTGCCATCTTTAGACATCTCTCCACCACCCTCTTGAATTGGATTCATTCTGTCCTGCACCCATTTCTCTTCATTTTCTGATTTGGCAAACGCAGTCTCTAGGATCTTCCTAAGGAAAGATTCGTGGGAAGATAATCACATAAATACCTAAATGGCTAAAAATATATTTATTCCGTCCTCCTATTAGTTGGGTGAGGTGTAGGTTTCTAAATTGAAAGCACGGTTTTCACCAAAATGTTTAAAACACACACCTAATTTTTGTTGTCCGGGATGGTCAGTTGACCTGTTTATTGTCTATGTTTATACTTTTCCGTTATCTTTCTAATTCCATTTTTATTTTTACCAAAGCACTACCGGTGTATAATAAAGTGTGTAATTTTATAAGTCTCATATTGAAAACAGAGCATTCCCCTATTCCATTCCTCCCCCACCCACCCAATTCCTATTCTCCACAGTCAACTACTTTCAGTTCTTTTAGTTGTTGCTTCTGGTATTTATAGAAACTTCCCTACACTGGGTGGTCTCGGGCTTCTTTTGTGTCCATAAGGAGCAGGGAAAGCAGTTGAGTTAGAACGGCAGTAGTCACTAGAAGCCCATCAGGCATTGTCAAGGGAATGAACTTCAATGACTCCTAATTAAAGAACCAGCTTCTACGTAGATATTAGTTGGTAGGGAAATAGAAGAGGCAAAGCAACACAAATATGCCTACACTGGTTTATTTAAACACACAAGGAACTGAGCTAAAGAAACAACAGACTGGAGTATGCTAGAAATAATCCAATTTGCATGCTTACAGCTCCATCTTCATTAAAAACAACAGTGGCAATAACAAAAGGCTCCCCGTTTCCCCATTAGTCCTTGTATCGATTCCTCTTTAATTTTCACTACTACCTGATGGTCTCTGGCCCTGCCTCCTTTCATGACTAAATTAGGTTCATTAATTCTCCTTGTATCACCATATCATTACTTCATCGGATTTTTTTTTTTTTTTGGTGTGTGCTAACTGGTTTTCTTCTAAGCCTGTGCCAGCCAAACTGTACCTCTATAATCCAAATTATGCACAGAACTGAATATGTATCTTTCGTGATGTCCTGTAGACACTGGTTGGTTTTAAATTGTATTTTTTTCCCCTGCTTTTGCTTTTTGTGTTTGTGTGCAAATATTTCCCTCCTCATTTGTTTTATGGTCAGTTTTACCAATTTACCATTTTATCATCCAACATTTATAACTAATATTTCCTATTTTTCAGGTTTACATATTATCTCTCTCTCTCTTTTTAGATGTTTATTTACTTTTGAGAGAGAGAGTGCACATGCACAAGCGGGGGAGGGGCAGAGAGCGAGGGAGACAGAGAATCCCAAGCAGGCTGTGTGCTGACAGTGCAGAACCTGATGTGAGGCGTGAACTCACAAACAGTGAGATCATGACCTGTGCCAAAATCAGGAGTTGGATGTTCAACCGACTGAGCCACCCAGGTGCCCCGATATTATTTCTTAATGTCCTAATGTGAAAAATGAGAATGTAGAAGCTCGCTCCCTGTATTCAGAATATAGTTACCAGCCCCTTTGGTTACACCAATATTTGCTGTTTATGTCTGAATAACACATCGATTTCAGCTATCTCTGGTCAGCTATGACAGTTCCCAGTTGTACATCTTTTTATTCTTTTTTTACACCTCCCAAAAGGTCATAGGGCTCATGCAGAGCAGCAGAACCATAACGAGTGACATGGAGTAGGCCTTTGGTATAGAGATCAGGTCTCACAATTACAGGAGCTGGTGAAGGTGCCTATGGAAGGCTGCTGCCTGTGTGTCTCCCAGTATTGCCCAACTGCTGCAGGCCAGAAGGGCTAACAGTTGGGAAGAAACACCGAAGAAGAAGCAGAAGACACCAAGGACAAACTTGAACCCATGAGGAAAAGCTGTCACCTGACTCTGATCTCCTCTGGCCACAATGACCCATCCGCTGCAGAAAATCTGGTACCTTTTGTCATACTGCAGATGTCTCTGGTCCAGGATTTAGAGAGTTTGAAGAAAGAGATCTGGCAGAAGCTGGAAGCTATGTGGCTCAGCAAGCAAGATTAGCCAGCAGGTCACTGACAACATTTGTGAGCTGCACTTGGTACCTGATACTGATCAAGGCTAACCTAGGACAATAGAGGAAAGGGAATTCTGGGAAGCATAGTCCCGACTTAAATTTATTGACAAGAAAAACCCCTACAGACATTCAGAGAGACCAAAAAAAAATTGGATCCATGGAAGAAAACATAATATTAAAAAATCAAACAGTTGATTTAAAAAATAACTTCAGAAAAATAAGAATATTATAGTAGATTTTTGTAAGTCAGTATATCATAAATTTTAGATGTGACACTTTTCAAAAGATTGGGACAGTAAACAAAGAGAAGAAAAACGAGAGGGGGGGAAAAAAAGAATATTCACAGGATCAAGCTAAGATATTCAAACAACTAGATTTCGAGAGAGAAAGAACGGGAGCTCCAGTGGCGCAATCGGTTAGTGCACGGTACTTATACGAGAGAGACAGAATAGAGAGAATCAGGAGGAGGAAACCCTTTAGTCTACAGGTAGGAGAAACCATTGACTCCACTGACATCCAGGACCTTTCTTTTTTTTTTTTTTTTTAATTTTTTTTTTTAATTAAAAAAAATTTTTTTTAAGTTTATTCGTTTTTCAGAGACAGAGAGACAGAGCATGAGCAGGGAGGGGCAGAGAAAGAGGGAGACACAGAATCCGAAACAGGCTCCAGGCTCTGAGCTGTCAGTACAGAACCCGACGCGGGGCTTGAACTCCCAAACCACAAGATCGTGACCTGAGCCGAAGTCGGACGCTCCACTGACTGGGCCAGCCAGGCACCCCCAAGACCTTACTTTCTCGCAGAGAAGTCTGAGAAATCATGGAAATAAAACCAATATGTTCCCAATTGGTCTGACACCATAAAAGTCTGGAGAGCTCTACGTTTTGTCAGCTTCTCTCTTGGAAGATGGGCTCATTTAACGTGGATACTCACCCTTGCAAAGGCAGACACAGTGATAACGAGGCAGCGTAAATACAAGTGTTTCCAGCTACAGAACACTGGCTTACAACAATTAAACGCAGAAATTGGGGAAACCATAGACAAGTCTCCAGCTGAGAGCTCTGCAGGGTCCTTCGTGTCAGCCAGTGAGGACACCATGTGCTCAACCTTCGCTCTTGACTAAGTTCCCCCTTATCCACGGTTTAGCTTTCCATAGTTTCGGTTATTTGCCATCAACCACAGTCCAGGGGCAGATGATCCTCCTTCTGAAGAGTCTTCGGAAGGCTGTTAGTAGACTAACAATAGGTCACTGTGCCCACGTCGTTCACCTGACATCAGCTCATCACGCAGGCATTTCATCATCACGCAGCAAGGGGAAGGGTGAGTGTAATACAATAAGATATTCTGAGAGAGAGGGAGACCAATTCACATAACCTCTATTACAGTATATTGTTATAATTGTTCTATTTTATTAGTAGATATTGTTGTTAATCTCTTACGGTGCCTAGCTTGTAAATTAAACTATATCATAGGTATGTATGTATATATAGGAAAAAAGCATAGTATAAACAGGGTTCATTACTATCAGTAGTTTTGGGCATCCACGGGGGCCCTGGAATGTACTTCCTGCAGTTAAGGGGGGACTGCTGTATTACAAACATAAGAACCAACTGCTCTACAGCATGTCTTAGGATGTCTGTTGCCACTGAATTTCTTGTACTTCACAGCAAACACCTAGTTTTAATTCCAGTGTTCTTCTAGTGTATTCTCACCAGATGGTATTTTTTCAGGCTGACTCCTCAGTTTGTCCCCTCCTGAAGGCTGCTTGGAGCCCCATCACCCAGTGAACCGGCCCTGTTCACTGGGCGTCAGAGAACAGGAATGGTGCGTCTACCTCAGGAATTGACCCCTTGACTCATTACTAGAATTTTACGTGGACTCTTTATACTGAGAGTTATAGGTCAGAATTTAGGATTTGTAACTCATAAGTTCCCTGCCTGAATTCTCACAGAATGCCATCTTACGGAATGGCTACTAAATGTTGGCCCCTTTCTCAATGGGGAAGATAACCTGGGTTTGAGGGGAATTGAGGCAAATAAGGACATTTAGTTAGTTTACCCAGTTTATCCACTTTGAAGATTCTGAAATCATCTTTCCCAATTTTGCTGTAAAATTTTTCCACATTTTATGGAATGACAGAAGTAGTGGTTGGTTCAATGACCTAATTCGGCCAAATAAAAATTCAGTGGCCAAAAGAGAAAAATAAATTAGCTACCATATATCATTTTTTCAAATATCGAATCAAAGTCCTGATGACGGGGTGTCCCCCTCACTATGTCGGGAAGAACCATCTCTTCCCATATATTACATTTCAAAGCTGACTGTATTTTCCCCCCCAAAACTACACAACTTCGTCTTAAATATAAATTAAAGTCTGAAACGTAATTGATTAAAAGGGTATATATAAAACAACCGAGATTTGGACAAGACTTCATTCTTCAGCTGAAAAAATTCTGTAAAAGTTTCTATACCGATTAACAAGTTATACTACTCTGTCTCCCTAGTTACATGTCTGAGAGGCAGCGAGAGCCACACACAAGTCCAGCCTTCAGGGTCTGGCTCCGCCTCTTCATCAGCCTTATTTCCTGTCAATCTTTACCATCTTTGTGAAGCCACAGTGGCATGGGACTCCTTTCATGTTCTTGAACGTACCCAGATGAGGCCTCCCTTAGGGCCTTCACAGTGCCATTCGGTTCTCTTGAACTACGTTTTTTCCCCCAAATTGTATACTAACTTTCTAGCAGTTTTCCTGTTCCGTAATAGACGTATCATAATTGCTCCATAAATGAACAAATGAATTTGTGGTATACGTCAACATACAAGCTAGACGACAGATCAGAGGAAGAGTAACGATGGGGTTTCAGTGGGGTAAAACGGGAAGAGATCAACTATAGGATTATTTCTCACGTAAATAAGGATACAAGGTATTATTTACTCTTGACTGGAATAGCTGTTGCTATATATAGATAATTTGAAGATACCCAGCAGATGGACTGTTTCCTCTCCATTTACATATTCTGCCCAGAACCCTTTTAGCTTGTTGGAATTTCTTTTAAGAATTCCAGTTTTCCAGCAATGATTTTCCAAGCCCACAGTTTTTGCTGACATACATTATAAATACGTTTAATGCCAAGCTCTCATACCGAGCTAGATGACAATTTTGCATGTCTAACTCTGAGTCAGATGGAGGCATTTCACACGCCTGTGTGGCAGCAGTGGGCGTCCAAGCTGTTGAGCTCACTGGTCCTTTAGCATTTATCTTCTTGTGGAAATTTTAAAAAGCATAAAAATGCTGAAAAAGCTAACCTTTAGGTCTGGCATGGTGATTTCTAACCCCAGATCTGACAATCATTTGTGGGAAAGATTACGGTATGAATTGCTAGGGGCTTTAAAAAGATTGGAAACTTGATGAGTCCCTAAACCTTTCTTCTGGTTTCACGTTGAGAACGAGCAGAGGGCACTTTTCTAGGAGAAATTTCACAGCACCCCCAAAGTGCCAGCACTTTAATTAGAACAATATTTCAAGTGTCAGTGGATATGGCTACTAAATAAAGCAGACGGATAAGCTGGTGGAGGTGAGAAAGTCCTTGAAGGCATTTTAAGCTCTATGGAGAATAAAGAAATGTGTAATACACATCATAGAAGAGGAGGACAATTAAATATCGTTTATATTCCTTGGTCTCAGTATAATCCAATGTCATTTTATTTTCCTCACTAATGGACTTCTGTTTTGTTTTCAGTGATTGTGTTGACAGTGCGTTACATTTTTTTTTACAGGCGGTGAATTGTTTAGCTTATTTCTTTTTTTACATTACCACTTTCTCCATTGTATCTTATGTGGACTCTAGATCTAGACCCATAGACACGGAAGAGACATGCTGTTGGCTGTATGTAGAACGTCCTTTCCTCTTTCCTTAACTGCTTCTTCACTAAGACTAAATATTGCGTGTTCTTTGGAACTCAGCTTGAGTCTCCTCCACAGAGTCTTGTTATGATACTGGAATTGCCCTCCCTCCGAACGCCATAACCACCAAGTTTCTTCGTGTCCTATCACTTGATGAACTATGCTTCTCGGTTTATTTCTGAGTTTCTACCAGGAAGCTGTAAACCCCTACATTGTCATAGCTAAAAGATTGGACTCTAGAGCCAAAATATATCTATATTGTTTTCTTTGTAGATAAGTAGCTCTGTGACCTTGGAAAAGTTACTTAACCTCTCTGTGCTTTAATTTTTCATCTGTAAAATGGAAATGATAACTGACTGTTTCACAAGACTGCCATGATAACAGAATGAAGTAATGCACATGAAGGACTTAACACGGTGCTTGGCTAAGCAGATGGCCCAAAATGTTTTTAGTGTTTTACTATTATCATTATTTTCCTTGGTGACAGGAACAGTGTTTTATACCTAGCACCTGGTTCATAGTAAAGGCCTGAAAATGTTGAATAAATAAGTAACATTTCTTTTTTCTCTTCCTATTCCATAAACAAGAAAAAGTCATTTGAAATTAAAAAACAAAACAAAACAAAAAGACTAAAAACAAACAAAAGACCCTTCCCCTATACTCCTAGGAAATTTGGGAATAAAATAGATAATATATACATAGAAGACATTCACATTAAGTAGATGTCCCTTGCATTAATATCAATGCAATAAAGACCATTCTCATGAAAATTTATAAAAAGGATCCCTGGCTGGGAGGTCTGTTTTTAGGTCATTATAGTGAATATCTGTATTTGGTTTGAATTACATGCTTTCTGAAATATTTTATATACTTACATTCAGATACACAGCATTTCAAAGTACTCAATATTTTAGATATTCCATTTTCTGCTTTTGTTGCATGAATAAATTCTCTCTCCTCACAATAAGAACCTGGCTGTCCATGACAGGCAAGATATCCAGAAGTTCTGAGTCATTACCTGAGAGGGTGTTTGTAAATCAGCGATTATTCTCCTAGTTTGGATACCACTGTGGCAGAGTCATACCTATTTGGGAGGAAAATTGTTTACCAGCAAAAAGGAAACAAAAGGAAAATAAGATTTCCTGTAGTTTTCCTTGTTGCCAGTATGTGAAATTTCCTGTTGCTTATTTCATTAAGTCTCAAGTTTACCACCTGGTTTTCAAAACCATAATGTTAACGAAAATTATTTAACCTTACATTCATGTACTGCTTTGCAGTTTACAGTGTTTAACAGCAATCCGTTTTCTCTTGGCATTTCAGTCTGGATGGAGACAAACCATCATAGACCCATGAGCCTTCTGGGATATCATTGGTCCTGCCAGAATTGCTTTGGAGGTATTACGAGGTGGCATAATCGAACTTCAAAAATATTGGTAAGTTGTCGAGGAGGGTAGGTTGGTCACTGTAGCAAAGAGTGTTCTATTTTGGAAGACCCACAGAGGAAAAGTCTTACTACTATAAGCTAGGAAATAACTGCTTCTCTAAAGCCAGTTTTTCATATAGACCTTGTGTGCTATGACATTGATCAGAGCGCTTCCACGTGTTAGCTGGTAAAATGACAAAATCCAGTTTTATTGAAAACTAGTAGCAAAGACAGGGCTTACAGCAGCCTCATTCTTGGTTATCTTACACATCTCCATACTTTCTTTTTCTCATCTCTTTCAAATTTTTGGTATCTTGCCACATTTTATGTGTGACTATAAACTACTTTAAATCCTTTTTAAATAAGGTAGGATATACATTATTAAAGTGTTTTCACATATAATATTCTGTTGGATTCTCATATCAGCCCTGTGAAATAGGCATATTACAAACCCAATTTTAACTATCCATCCGTATTTCTCACTATTCTTCTTCCAAACAGACATTTTCAGCAAAGTTTGAGCCTGAGAGAACAGCCCTGGATCCTGCTTTGTATAATAGATCCCAAATGTAGGCTTATGCAAGCAGGCAGCCCAGAATCTGTGCCAGGAGTATGTCTCTCCAGCACTGATTAATTCCTGTGTCTAAAAGCCATGTGTTCATTGTGGATGATAAGCTTGTTGCACAAACACAAGCTAACCACACTGAAGAAGTTTGGCATTAGTTCTGCACAAACCCCAGTGAGGATATTTGCCAAAAGGAAGGAGAAAATTCCTGCCAGTTTAGACATGAATGAAATGTTTTGAGGCATCTGTAGACTTTTACATACTAAAGAGAGAAAACATACGTTTATAACACTGATTGGAATTTATTCAACCAAACTTGTGCTGAGGAATCCCGGATTCTAGGCTTGGGAAGTGGTCTAGCCCTGTCCTTACAAGCAGATGCACACAACATACAAGTACATACAAAATCACTAAAAGGTCAAAACATGCTGGTGTGCTAAATCTGGTCTAAATAATCACATACAAAGACAATGACATTATTTTGCAGGGTACCAAAATGTGGTTTTTGTGGATGTAATAAAAGCCTGAAAGTTTCCAGATCAACTTTTTTTTTCCAAGGAAGGAAGGAAGGAAAGGAGGGAGGGAGGGTGGAAAGGAAAGAAGGAAGGAAGGGGGGAAGGGAGGGAAGGAAGGGTGGAAGGAAGGAAGGAAGGGAGGAAGGGAAGGAAGGAAGGAAGGAAGGAAGGGCAGAAGGGAGGAAGGGAGGGAGGGAGGGATGGAAAAGAAAAATCTGTGAAGGAACCCGAACTACATTGTGAACAATGAATGCCATCATATATTGGATCACCTGGAGAATCACTCTGTGTTCTGGTTTTACTTTTTGTTTTAACTTAGGACAAATTCTACCCTTTTATCTCTCAAAAAGATTTATTTTCATATTTCTGGAAATGAAAGATGAAGTGAAGCCATGTGTGTGTGTGGCCCCTTTAGAAACGTAGAGTTTCGAGCTTTAGAAATGCCCCTTGAGATTACTGGGTCTTCTCACCTGGGGCAGAAAGTCTCCCTACTGTGTGTCTAACATGTGGGCGTTGAGCTGCTGCTAGAAAACCCCAGCCATGAGGGACTCAGCACAGCCCTAGGACCACCACTGCCGTGAGGGAGGAGGTTTGTCCACCCTATACTCCTGTTGACAGCCTTTTTTTTTTTTTTTTTTTTTTTTTTACATACATGTATGGAATTTTTTTAGCCCCATCACTTTTGATTGTTCTTGTTCTTTGGAGCATCAAAGGACAAACCTATCCCTTCTGCTGTGTGACCGTCCTCTGAATAAATGGAAGAGCTTTACAGACTGCCCTGTTACGATCCTAAGATAAACCGATGTGTTTTTCTTCATCTCTTCCACCTGTAGTATGATTTCCAGAACTTTCGTCAGTCTGGTCACTCTCCTCTGAGAAGAACCAACTTGTTCATGTTTTCCCTAAGACGTCATTCTCAGGTGGGGTTGGATTGGTTCAGGCTTCGGTGGTACCATGACCTCCTGACGTTATACAGCATTTCCACGGGTGTGGCCTAGGACTGCCTTTCCTTTTAGTAGCTTTACCAACATGAGCAGCTTTTGTGAGAATTAGAGTCACATAAACTCTAAAATGTCTACATTTTTCCATATAAACATATTTAGCCAATTATAGTAATGGGAGGAATCACATGCTAAATCTAATAAAAGTTTTCAGAACTGCATGTCAGCCAACAGCCACCCCCCCCCCCAAAAAAAAGGTTGGGTTTGAGCAAGAATTAAATGATCTGGCCTTTGTAGATGTGTCTTGTTTTGAGTCATCTTTGTGTGTCCTAAATATTTCTAGGTACCTGAGGAATCTCTAATTGGTATCTTATTCAGACATGGTAGCAATAGCTACCCCTAATGATAATATGCATGTAACCAGGATATTGAGCAGGGATAACAATATGAAGACGTTTTCTTTCTATTTTTCCTCATTATTGTTTTATAAACTCACTCACTCTAACAGACTTCCTTCTTTCCTGTCCTTGTCAATTCCATTGTCAACTTTCTTGGCTTTCCTGTCAGTTTCAATTAATAAACATTCTGTTTAAAACACCTTTCCACTCCCACTGAAATGTCATCTCTTTCCCTCCCACTACTGCCAAGGAGGCCTAAGCCTGAGGGACCTGGAATGGGCAGGATGCTTTTTGTCTCCTCAGTTCCTCGGAGGGAAGGGATAGGAAAGGCAGGGTTGATTTGGGACACTGGTTATTCTCCTGTATCAGTACCTAACTTCTCTGGTGTTGAGGGCTGTTATAGGGCATGATGGAGGAGGGGTGATGCCATTTACATGATTTTCCATGGTTGTCATTCCTTTGCCTAATACTGACTGCCACATAATGGTCCTTGGAGGCAAGTGGCTACATATTGTATCCGGCGTGGAGCACTGCACAATTCCCTCACGTCAGGTGGGAGATCTCTTTGCGGCTGGATCCATTTCACCATCCTCATAGATCCCACAACTGGCCAAGATTTCACACCATCTTAACTCTTAGCATGCCTTCAACCTGGCAGGCAGTTTTCTTAGTTGTGTTTTCTGTATGGCAACTCACATACCACTTGAACTACGCAAACATCACATATCCCTCGTGTGCCAAAGAGTAAGCAAGCAGGCCATTCACTGCTGCTCCTTCTCTCTACACAGCAACCTTCCTCCAATTGGAGAGAGTCGAAGTCCTGTTTCTAAGGCACTTCAGCAAGTATGTTGCCTGATACAGGTCTACCTGGAGAATGAGAAGCTAGTAGCATCTGCTCATAGTCGTCTCCAATCTTGAGCGAAATTTTTGAAATCTCTTTTCCTTCGATTTGGGAAGGAGACAGCACCCCCTGCCCCCCACCATTTACCATGGGGAAGAGAGAAAACTGTGTCTTAGCAGAAGTACTCCATTTGTCATAAGGGCCATGAACTTACGGCTCTCTTGTTTGCTTCTCTCCCATTGTCTACATGTATAAGGAAGGAAGTTGGTTGGAGTAGTGGAGGTTATTCTGATTTTCTCTGTGTGTGTTGCGGGGGCGGCGGGGGGGGGGGTGTCTCTCCTAATCATGTAAGTTTCTCTTCAGGTTGTAAGGTACATAACTTTTAATCATCATCTGTTAGCTCCTGTTAACTCCAAGGAAATAGAAACTAACCAAATCTGCCTGGTCCCTGTCGCAATTTGTATTTCTCATTACATTTCTTAAAGAAATACACATTTACAGTGATTCTGATTATATGGTTTTAAGTGGGTCCCAGGAGTATATGAGGATTCTTGTTTGCATCTCAACCTCATTGGTTCTGAGAAGTCTAAGGAACTGTGCTGTGGTAAGCCATTTCTGCTCTATATCTCGTGCTTCCTGGTAGATACAGGGCAGCTTTATTCCCTTCAGTCTCCTTTGGTGTATCCAGAGAATCCAGGCAAAGACTTTTTGTTTTAAAGTCCCATCTTTCGGGGCGCCTGGGTGGCGCAGTCGGTTAAGCGTCTGACTTCAGCCAGGTCACGATCTCGCAGTCTGTGAGTTCGAGCCCTGCGTCGGGCTCTGGGCTGATGGCTCAGAGCCTGGAGCCTATTTCCGATTCTGTGTCTCCCTCTCTCTCTGCCCCTCCCCCGTTCATGCTCTGTCTCTCTCTGTCCCAAAAATAAATAAACGTTGAAAAAAAAATTAAAAAAAAAAAAGTCCCATCTTTCAAAGAGTCCTACTAGTGTTCTGACAAGTTGCACGTGGTGTTCTTTCACAACCCTTTATTTCTTCCTTATCTCATGTTGGTCTCCATTTTCATATCCAACCTTGAATATTTTTGTTGTTTCTCTCTTGCGCTGTCTTTCCCTTTTTCTTCCTCTTCTCCTTATCTCTCCTCCTTATTCCCATCGTCTGCATCTGGGTAGTGATAGTGATTTAGCAAGAGACCTGTCTGCACGTGAAGGAGCCTGGGGATCAGTTGTTCCTCCTCCTAGCACTTGTCTATCAGGCAAGCGTAGTGATAAAGCACAGAAGCATCTAGGACAGTGTGTGGTTGAGCACATCAGTTGTCTGTGCTTGTCAGTGCTTGGGACACATGCTCAAAATTATAGACCTGTTTAGTCTGTCTAGCCCAACACTCTTCATGTTGATTATATCTTGCTTAATTTTTAAGAGCATATATGAGCATAAAGTACCTTCTTTAATAAAAAATGTTAAGATTCATTTGTATTTTTGAATAATCAGAGCCTAGCGTCCTATACAGCTAATTCCTCATTCCATTATTGTTTATTTTCATTCAGTATTTGATAGCTCAGTCCCACCTTTTCACTGCCTCGTTTCCCACAGACAGGAATAAGAGAGGAAGGCCTATCTGTGAACATATTCCTGGGCTGTGCTATGTGAATAACAACTTGACAACGTGCAGAATTCTGGTTCACCCTGCACGTCCTGGGCTCTTCCTCATTTTCTTCTGACAGCGAGTACTGCGGAGGGAAGGCCTCATCTTCACACTCTCTGGTACCGCTGCTCTGGCAAGAGGGCCCTTCTCTGTTTAAACCCTAACAAATCTGATGAACGGTAACTAGAGAAGATGCAAAAATATTGACTACTGGGAATAAGAAAGAAGACATAGCCACAGATAGAGAAGAAGTTATAGGGTTACTTGCACATCAAAATACCACATGCAACTCTGTTCCAACCCATATGAAAAATCTAAAGGAAATGCTTTCCTAAGCAATTCTCATTTAGCAAAACTGACCCAGGTGGAAATTGGTAGCTTAAGTAGCTCAATTTCATATAAGAGATTGGAAAGGAGATTATGATTAGAATATATATGCCAAGATAGACTCCCTGCCAGAACTATCTCCTCCTCGTAGAAAGTGAAATTGTTTACACAGAATCATCCTGCAATGAAACTCAATGCTTATGTACAGTGAGGCTCTTGGGAATGGCACATTTAGGGCTTCAGAAACCTGATAGCCCTCTGTGTGCATTAGCCACAGAGATATTTGAATAGAGAACAGTTTCAACAACCAAAGTTAAGAGACTTTTCATCCGTTAGGATAAGTAAAAAAGCAAGAAATAAGAAAATTGTTTCCCTTTATGGAATTTTCAAGGGAAAACGAGAACACTAGGAGTGTTTACAGTTTGGAATTAGTGAGAAATTGTTACTTGGTATTGTTTTCTCTAAGAGGTCTTTATATGTTTTTCTTTCTTTAAGCTAAGTAATGTGAAGTCCAATTATTTTAATAAATATTGAAGAATATGGGGCGCCTGGGTGGCGCAGTCGGTTAAGCGTCCGACTTCAGCCAGGTCACGATCTCGCGGTCCGTGAGTTCGAGCCCCGCGTCGGGCTCTGGGCTGATGGCTCAGAGCCTGGAGCCTGTTTCCGATGCTGTGTCTCCCTCTCTCTCTGCCCCTCCCCCATTCATGCTCTGTCTCTCTCTGTCCCAAAAATAAATAAACGTTGAAAAAAAAAATTTAAAAAAAAAAATAAATAAATATTGAAGAATATTAATTATTAATCTTGGTCAATTTGATATATTTAATTACAATCAATATAATGTAATTATAATTAACTATTGATATTAATTAAGGTGAGTTTGCAAATTCCCAAAAGTAGTGATTTCCTTTGGACCTAATACAGCACTTTGCTGGGGCCCCTGGGTGGCTCAGTTGATTAAACGTACAACTCTTGATTTCGGCTCAGGTCACGATCTCACAGTTTATGAGTTGGAGCCCTGTGTCAGGCTCCATTGACAGTGCAGAGCCTGCATGGCATTCTATGTCTCCCTCTCTCTCTGCCTCTCCTGGTTTCTCTCTCAAAAATAAACATGTAAACATTATAAAAAAATACAGCACTTTGCTTTAAAGGATTGCACAGAAGGGCATCAATACAGAGTGCACGGATTTGTTGAGCTAGAATTTCCATGTTAAGCTAAGTGAAAGTGGTACAGAAGGCCAGGACATCCCTTGTCTTTTATTAGGGCAATAGTCTTATCTCAGTTGCTACCTTTGCGGACCAGCTTGTAAACCAATCACGAAATGCTTGACATTATCACAGCTTGGCCACTTTATCACCTCTGCATAGAAGCATCTTAGTCTAACGCCACTTAGGACAAAGTACCAGTCCAGACCAGAGCCGGGGTCTGGTTTGGCCAGTGTGATTTTAATGCACCCACCCACCCAATCTATGAGGGCTGTTTGCAGCTTTACCCACGATAGACCCCTCTGTTTTCTTATAAATCTGTCTGCAGTATTTCATCATTTAATTAATTAATTAATTAATTAATTTGTTTATTTAGTGTATAACTATAATTATTACATTATCAATACATAAAATGTACACACACACACACACACACATTTTTTTAAGTTTATTTATTTTGAGAGCAAGAGAGAGAGAGAGCACAAAGAGGAAAGGGCAGAGAGAGAGCTCTTTCATTCTATCAGGAGGTAGCTGGCATTGTTGATTCCTGTGTTGAACCAGGATGCCCATTGCCAACCTATGATTCCATTTTCTTACATTTGCTAAATCGTAACTGATTTAGCACTCACCCATCTGCTTTCAACTTCCAAAAGTTTATTGCCTTTGCCTCTTTCCCAGCTGTTTTTGGTCTTTTAGATTCCCGATGGCTTTTTAAAATCCCTTCACTCTCTCAAAAAAAAAAAAAAAAAAAAAAAAAAAAAATCCCTTCACTCTCAAAAAAAAAAAAACTAAAATAAAATAAAATAAAGTAAAATAAAAAGATGGGATGAGATAAAATAAAATATAAAATAAAATCCCTTCACTCTCATCTTAGTGGAATTTGGGAGGTAGGCCAGAGTATGTATGTGCATATAACCCATCATTTGTAACCAAGATTCCCAAGAATATATATTGATAAAGAAAAGCATTGAGGATATGTTGCTATGAAAAATAATGTACCTTTTTATTTTCAAAAGTTGTATATAATACTGCTAGTTTTATGCATAGAGAGAATATGGAAAGGACTGGATTAAAAATTGCTAGAGTAGGATTTCAAGTGAATTTTTATTTTATTCCTTTTGCTTATCTCAATTGCCAATTTTTATAGGGACAAATATTAATTTTTAAAAATGAAAAAAGGCGTATAAAAACTACATCATAACAAAGATCAAATAACTCATATATTTTGATTGGTTTCTTAGTGGATGACCAGAATGCCAGAATTAAAAGTTACTAAGAATATGAGACGGAGTTCGTATCATTTCAAGTGATATACCCCATTTTAATTATAAGTTTGCTGTTCCTGAATGACAAGTCCCTTCCTCATTAGGAAATGTGTGGTATGACTGCAGTAGAGAACAAAACTCCCTAACTCCATTCTAAGAATGATTGCCATTCCCCATCATGTAAAAAATGCAAAGTCTAGCCCAACCAGGAAAGGTAACTTACCGTCTGTTCCTTAATGGACAGTGAGCTTTTTGTCTTAGGCAAACTATAGCTTCCAAACCGTGGCTGCCAGGTAGATGAGACAAAAGCAGTGTCGGCTTAAGTCCATCAGGCATAGCTGAATCTGATTTTGAATAGATCTCCATCCATAACGAATTCAGCAACACACTTGGAAGGAGAAGGGAAATCATGAGACCTTTATTTAAAAATTTCAAAGGGCTCGATGGCCCCCAGTTCTGCTCTCTGATTGTCTGCCAACAAGAGCCCAATGCCAGGGGACACGGAAATTATGTTCATTTGCCCTCTCTCCTGATCAGAGACTGGCAGATAGGACATGCGGTTTCAAGGATTTGCTACTGTATTTCATTATTTCAAGTCTGCATCAAAGTCTAATAATGATATGATACTTGGAGAATTGTAAATTTCCAAGAGGAAACAGGGCTAGGGAATCAAGCTTTCAGATAGCTGGGAACACAGATTGTATAGACCCACGTCTACATGGGTTACAAGAACTACCTTGCTTCCTACTTCATTGCCCTTCCAAGTTAAGGCCAGATGTCCCTCTGGATCTCCACTTTCAGATGATCTGACCTTGAATCAGGGAGTAAAACCCTGACTCACAGACTTTTCAGCTTAGCATCAATTTCCATTTTTCCTATTGATGGCCTGTACTTTCTGCTGAAGCCTTTTAACTAGCACCTGACTGCTTCCTGCCCCAGATTTTCTGCAAGTTTGCTAATCTTTTAGTTTCCATTCTCCTACTGTGGTGCCCATTCTAGGCCACAATTATCCTATACTATGGAAGTCTTACTGACTTAAATTAATTTCATCTATCTGTTCCTCTTAGCTGCCTTCTCTGAACATAATCCTAGAGTTGTGCTGTTTACTGAACCACGGCTAAAAGTGACACTCTCTGCCAGTGACTAACTAAGCAAGTCCCAGTTATCTTTGGACATTCCATGTAAAATCCTTATATATAAACTCAAGAGGGAGAAAACAAGCAAGCATCTCTTTCCTTAGAGCAAATAATCTGGAGCAATTCTTGTACTTGGATTTCCTTTGATTATAGGTCTTTGAATCACCCAGGTCCTAGATGATAGTGTTTATCAACTGTGTCTAATCTATCTCACATGGGTGGGGTGCAGGCCACAAACTGAACCTACTCGAGGAGCATTCTATGCAGATCCCCGAAACCTCAGCTCAATTAAGTTTCCAGATGAGCTAGTCTCTACAGCTTATCCTTCTGTGGGGCTATGTGGGATCAGGGATACAATGGTTCTATTCACCTGGAACAAACACTCGTCTTCCCCAACATCCTGTCAGCTAACCATATACCTGCCCCCATTCTCCCACCCTACCCAATTACCTTCATTCTTAAAAGTGCCCTAATTCGGATTATAAAATATACAATGAGCTTTTTATAGAACCTTATTGTCATTTTTCCATGTAAATATCCAAAGACTTTGTCTTTGATCATTGAATTTTAACTCTGATGTATGACTAGTTTTGCTATGCTTTAAGAATAAGAAAGATTCATTATTTGAATAAATCAGAAATTGGGATTAACCTTTATAATCTGATCTGGAGGATTTTGGTTAATCAGCCATTCTGATCAATAGATCATTGTTGATGTATTACTCAACATTAAAAGCTTCTTTCAACATACATTTGAAATATTTCTAATGTTCAAAGCAGTTTTCTGAGAACTCAAGTGTTCTATAAATGTAAAATGGACATGGGCACATTAATAAGGGGCTATTAGAAGATTACCAAGTATTTATCAGGATAAAATAAATACTCATTGTACTTATGATTAATATCTTCCTAGGTGTCAAGAACCTTACAGACATTATCCTAATTCTCACTACAAACTTGCTAAATAAGTAGTGAATGTACAAAGAGGTTGAGTAACCTGAACAATGAGTACACCTGAAACATGGTGAGACCAGATATAAATCCAAGTCTCTTTGACTTCAAAGCCAGAGATTTTTGGTGATTATTGAAAATACTGATTTATAAAATGGATCAAATACAGAGATGCAGTGGTAAAGAAAATTAACTTGTTCAGAAGACCTATTCATAAAAAGCCACGTTCTCCTTTCCCTACCCATCTCTATCCCAGTTCCACTCTAATTCCTAAGAGTCTTTTCATAGTTCCCTAAGAGTCTTTCCATAGTTTGCTCTGTACTAATTTAATCCTGGATGGATAGATAGATTTCTGGTTTTTAAATGCCCATTTTACCAAAATGGAAAGATCTCACAGGCAATTTTATGTACCTTGCTTTTCTTATTCAACAAATCTTATGAAAGTCACTCTATATCATGTCATGTAAATATAAGTCACTTCTAATTTCCATAAAATATTGTATATTTTTAATGTTTATTTATTTGTTTTGAGAGAGAGAGAGAGAGAGAGACCAAGCAGTGGAGGGGCAGAGAGGGAGGGAGAGACAGAAAATTCAGTGCTGTCAGCACAGAGCCCGAGGCAGGGTGCTAATCTCACAAACCATGAGATCATGATCTGAGTCAAAATGAAAAGTGGGACCATTAACTGACTGAGCCACCCAGGTGCCCTTACATAAAATATTTTATACATACATGTACTGACATATATCCAATAATTCCCCTGTTGATAGGCATTTGGTTTGTAAGCAGTTCTTGACTACTTTGCACAATGCTGCTGTAGTAATCTTTAAATACAGATATTTGGAAATTATTACTTTTAGTTTTTTAATGTTTTTATTTATTTTTGAGACAGAGAGAGACAGAGCGTGAGCAAGGGAGGGGCAGAGAGAGAGGGAGTCACAGAATCTGAAGCAGGCTCCAGGCCTGAGCTGTCAGTGCAAAGCCTGATGCGGGGCTCGAACCCATGGACTGTGAGATCATGACCTGAGCTGAAGTTGGACGCTTAACTGACTGAGCCACCCAGGCGCCCCTACTTTTATTTTTATGAAGTAGATTCACAAGAGTGGAATTGTTGGATCAAAATACCTGCGTGTTACTAATGTTGTTAGATATTTCCAGGTAGTCTTCCATAGAGACAGTAGCACTTCTGATTTCTTTCATCAGTGGATGCCATTACATATACACATGCTTCCTTGGAAATATGTCTGATAGATCTCTACATATATGTTTTGCCAGCATGATGTGCAAAATCATTATGTTACTGTTCCTTCCATTTCTTTTTATATTTGATGAGCTTTTTCTTTTATATTGTTTTATAACTTAAAACAATATGATCACTCCTATAAGAGGACACTTTGACCAGTTGGGTACATGTGTACAGCCATGCAATTACCACAAAAACAAAGTTCTGTCTGGGACCAACTATATAATACGTGGGTCCCCGTGTAAAATGGAAATACAGGCATCTTTTTTCCAATATTAAAAATTTCAAAATGTTGGCAGCTGAGCGTGAAACCAAGAGTAGGGCATGAGACTGCACAGGTCACACCCATGACACTGGCCCTATTCCATCACCTTGGAAAAAAAACCCCTTACTCCTTTTCAGCTAATTTCTGGCATCAGGCAACCACAGCTCTACTTTTTGCCCTTCCAGACTTGCCTTTTCTAGAATTTCATAAAAACAGAATCTATAGGATATAGTCTTTTGTGTCTAGATTTTGGTTTCATTAATTTCCCCTATCACTTATCTACTTTTTATTGCATTGATTTCCTTTATGATGTTTATTATTTCTTCTACTTTCTTCTACTAAATTACTCTAGATTTAAAGCTTTTTATAGCTTCCTAATGTAAATGCTGAGATCTGTTGTTGTTGTTGTTGTTGTTGTTTTGTTTTGTCTTCTAAGTATTGATAGCTTTTTTTTTTTTTTAATTTTTTTTTTTTCAACGTTTATTTATTTTTGGGACAGAGAGAGACAGAGCATGAACGGGGGAGGGGCAGAGAGAGAGGGAGACACAGAATCGGAAACAGGCTCCAGGCTCTGAGCCATCAGCCCAGAGCCCGACGCGGGGCTCGAAATCACAGACCGCGAGATCGTGACCTGGCTGAAGTCGGACGCTTAACCGACTGTGCCACCCAGGCGCCCCAGTATTGATAGCTTTAAATGCCCCTGTATTTAAGTTTGATGTGGATTTAGCTGGATTTCACAAAGTTTGATATGTTGTGTTTTCATTTCCATTTAGTTCAAGATATTTTATAATTTCCCTTGTGAATTCTTCTTCTTTTATTTCTGGTATATTTAGAAAATATGCTTGCTAATTAAAAACTTTCTACATATTGGGTGATTTGCCAGATTTCTTTTGTTACTGATTTCTGATTTAATTCTGTTAATTTCTAGAACATATTCCAAATGCATTTAATCCCTTTTAACTTATTGGGACATCTTCTCTGGCATAGCATTTGTTCTATACTGGTTAATGTTCTATGGGTACTTGGAAAGTACTGTTGCTGGGTGTTTGATACACATGACTTAGAACCAGTTGATTGATTGCATTGTTCAAGTCGTCTGTATCCTTATTGGTTTTTGGTCTACTTGATGTATCTGTTATGTGGGGAGGAATATTAAAAATCCTTGCTGAATGTTATGAGTTTATTAGTTTTCTTTTTTCAATTCTGTTAGTTTTTGTTTCGTATATTTTTGAGCTTTTGGTTGGAAGTGTATGCATGTATAATTGTTATATCATCTGTTGTATTGACTCATATCCTTATTGAATGTTCTTTTTTGTCATTAGTAATATGCTTTTTCTTCATGTCTGTCTTTCTATGTTAATATAACAAATATAGGCCTTTTATACTTAGTGTTTATGGCATTTTGTCTATCCTTTTACTTTCAAACTATACTATTTTTTATTTTAAATAACATCTCTGATAGATGGCATATAATTAGTTCTTGCTTTTTTAATTCAGTTGAACAATCTTTTTGATTAGAATATTTAGACCCTTCACATTTAATATTATTGTTAGTAGTATTATAGCTATATTTCTATGTAGGTCTGCCGTTTTGCTATTTATCTGTCTATATAGAAAATCCTAAATATGTTTAGAAAGGTCACAAGATACAAGATCAATATTAAAACAAGATGCTTGAATCCATAATAGTCTGGGAAATAAAAATATAGGAAGTGACCTTACTTCTGGCAGCTCGTGATCCTTTTCTGCAAAGAAAAAACATACACCAAAAAAATATTACTAAAAACCACCACTGAAGGACACTGGGAAGTGGTCAAAGACAGGTGACAGTACGTGAAGTGTTTACTAATTTTTAAAAATTAGCTAACTACTGTGTATTAGGCAAAAATGTGGTTTGTGACCTCATCTTGGGCTGTTCTTTTCCTTCCCAACTTGAACTGAAGATTCAGTTTATGACTCATGGCAGTGGAGCTGTTAATGTAAGGGGGCAGATTCTAGAAAATGAGATAACAGATACTCTGTATTCCTGGCTGACTGATAGATGAGATAACTCATGTAGGAGATCCCATGGGGCCTGGAAAAGAAAAAAAAAAAAAAACCTGAAAGTCTAAGGAATCGTACACAGTTTCCATATCTTTGATTCTATTTCATATCCAGGCCGCAGAGTTAGATACTGTACTAGCTTCAGGCATCTGAGCTATAAAGTCACAGGAAGCAAAGGAAAAAAGCAAGAATTAGATAGTTGCATGCTGCACATGAGACAAATGTCACAGATTGAATTAAGCCCAATTAATTGCCTGTTATCACAATGGCAAAAACCCCCCACAAATCCACAGAAAAATAAAACAATCCTTAGAGTAAATACAATATATTATATACATTAACTTGCTTTTAACCAAAAATTACTAGACATGCAAAGAAACAGAGATTTGTGACCCACACATCACACTTGGAGACACAGCATTCCTTATAACATAAGGAAGTAATATCTTCTTCAGGTACTTGGAAGGAAGTCATTAACGGCATGTTTTTAGTTCTCTTTTGTTCCCTAAATTATTTCTGAATCCTCCAAGTATTTTCTTCTTCTTCGCTTAGCTTCCTCTTTCTATTCCATGATTCTGGCTCTAGTTGAACATCTGGCATTCATTGATCATCTGTTTATGTTCAAGAATGAGGCCATGAAACATTGACTGTGGGCTCTCGAACAGAGATGCTGCTCTTTCAGCTTTATCCCACCATCCTCTAATCTGTGTTCATTGATACCTAAGTTCATAAGTGTCTTTCTGGACTTCAGACTCATGACGATAATGGTCAGTGCTGTAGTCTGAACCATTGTGTCCTCCCCAGATTCACGTGTTAGAATCCTAACACCCAACATGATGATGTTAGGATGTGGGGCCTTTAGGAGGTAATTAGCTGATGAGGGCGAGCACTCATAAATGGGGTTAATGCCTTCATAAAAGAAGGCCCAAGAACACTCTTTGCCCTTCCTGCCATGTGGACAAAGCAAGAAGCCTGTAGTATGCAACCCAGGAGAGGGCCTTTACCACAACCGGACCTTGCTGGCACTCTGATCTTGGACATTCAGCCTCCAGAAATGTGAGAAATAAGTTCTGTTGTTTATAAGCCCCCTAGTCTGTGGTATTTTTTATAGTAGTCTGAATAGGCTGACAGTTAGGTAATACTTAAATGATGGGCAGAGCTGGGAATTCTTTTTTTGCTAGACTTTCAGCCAACACAGAAATTGTAGTGTTAAAGACCATGGACTCTCAAACCTAAAATAGATTATCAGAGGCAATTTTTCTCCATCCTGCAACTTTTGGGCAGTTTCATTTTAGGAAGATAAAAATTTGTTCTCTTTTGAGGGATACACAATTTAAAATTTAGTGGGAATAAATGAATTTCACCTGCAAAAGGTTATTTTTTTAGTGGCCAAACTAAAACAATATAAGGTATTTAGACAATGTATAATTTATCAGTCTCAAAAAAGAAATTACATCTTCCAGGATGTCAACCAATGATTTTTGCTGAATGTAGCTTTCAATACTTCCTACAGTGTGTGTGCATGTGTGTTTAATATAGATGAACTTTTAAAATGGAAGAAATATCTAAGGGAGTGATTCTCCAAAAGTGTTTTGCAGAAAAGTAATCCCAGGAGATGATCCTTGAAAGAAAGAGTTCCCTAAGCAATTTACTTTGTTTTTCTCTTGGGACTGACAATGCATACTAACACACTCTACGAAGCCGTCAGTAAACAAACTTGTATCGCTTGTAAACTACTTTCCAAATGGCTTGCCATAATAATCATTTTCAAACAAAAACCCATGAATATGTTTTAGGGTCTTAATATTGAATAGAATTTTATGAAATGCAGATCTAAGTTCATGCTCTGTCCTAGTAAACTAGAAATCTGTGGAAACATGCAAAAAAAAGCACAGTTATTAATTCTACTACATTTTGCCAAACAGAAGTTTTCAAAATTTATGTTGTCATAGTCACATCATGTGGGAAAATATTACCAAAGGCTTGAGCCAAAGTACTTCTTCTTTTTTTTTTTAAGTTACTTATTTTGAGAGACAGCATGCAAACGAGCATGAGTGGGGGAGGGCCAGAGAGAGAGGTAGAGAAAGCAAATCCCAAGCAGGCTCTGTGCCTTCAGTACAGAGCCTGACGCAGGGCTCAGTCTCATGAACCATTAGATCATGACCTGAACCAAAATCAAGAGTTTGACCCCCAGCTGACTGAACCACCCAGGCACCCCAGCTAAAAGTTTTTGTACTCAGACCCTTAATGACTCAGGCCCTTACTCCTATCATTGAAAAGAATAGGAACTTTTTAAGTAATATTTAAAAATCCTCAAAAGAGGGGAGCCTGGGTAGCTCAGTCAGTTTAGTGTCCGACTTCTGCTCAGGTTATAATCCCGCGGTTTGTGGGTTCAAGTCCTGCGTCAGGCTCTGTGCGGAAAGCTCAGAGCCTGGAGCCTGCTTCAGATTCTGTGTCTCTCTCTCTCCCTCTCTGCCCCTCCCCTGCTCACTCTCTGTCTCTCTCTCGAAAATAAACATTAAAAAAAACTAATCCTCAAAAGAAAACAATTTCTTGCCAAAATATATAAGCAAAGGGACCTTTATTTCTTTAGGAGATAAATATTTTGCTGTCAAAATATCTGCCTAAAATTTTGCTGTTTTGTAAATTATATACATTTTTTGCCAAAAGAAAATATGTGTCTGGTGAAACATGTCTTAAAAGTGATAAAGGTGAAAAAATGCTAAGTGCTCTAGTGAGATCTATGCCAGTGAACAGGAGAGTCGGAAATAGTTCTTATTAGAGCAGATCCTGACAATTCTAGTTTGGGTATAAGAAGATAGTCTTTAGAGTTAGAAACAGAGTTAATATCAAAATGTCCATTGATGTTCACACTTACTTTTAAGCAACAATCCCGGGGGCCCCTGGGTGGCTCGGTCAGTTGAGCGTCCGACTTCAGCTCAGGTCACGATCTCGCGGTTCGTGAGTTCGAGCCCCACATCAGGCTCTGTGCTGACAGCTCAGAGCCTGGAGCCTTCTTCAGATTCTGTGTCTCCTCCTCTCTCTGCCCCTCCCCTTCTCATGCTCTATCTCTCTCAGTCTCTCAATAATAAATAAACGTTAAGAAAAAAAATTAAAAAACAAAAAGCAACAATCCCATTATGTCCAAAAGGAATCTTACTCAGAATTCTGATATTTAAAATGGATCAAGGTTGTGCTTTACTGATTAGAGTCAAGAGCCCTCCAGGCTCCCCTGGCTCTTAACAGCTCCTGCTTCACCCTAAGTAATGGTTCAGCAGGATCATCTAGAGAAAACCTTCACAACTAGAATTCTATACCTCTTGGGAAACAGCCCTAGGAGTCTGAAGGAAAACAATGAGAGTGTTAATGTCACTTGATCTAATTTCCGAAGTCCTCTTCTGTTGAAACGTTTTCGGTATTTGGCAACCTACCCTCTTAAGTAATGTGATTTGAATGCTTTCTCCTAAGTTGCATAGTATGGGTTCCATAGTTGCCATTCCAGGGGCATCCTTTGGGATGCCCACCTTTAAATGCCAGATTCTTAGACCACTGCTGTAGATCGTTGTGTGCCTTTTTGGTGTCTTTGGAGATTAGATTTGTGCTTCGCTAGGGAAGAAAAGAATGTAACAGCTGTATGGAGGACTATCAGGTCTGAGTCTCACCTTCAAGAAATCGTGTGCATGTCTTTCTGCCAGAATGAAGTTCAACCACTCCTCCTTTTGCTTTATCCTGTTATAACTTAGGAGTTACATTTTTCTTCCATGCTGGTGGTTTGGAAGTGGTTAGTATCCTCATTAGGTTTAGGGCATTCTTGAATATGAAACCAAGCCCCCTATTTCTTTTACATCATTTAGAGCACAGAATAGAAAAATAACAGCAATTCTGATTAACTTAACATAGTATTGTAATTCATCAAGTATCACAAACGGTTCCATTAATAGAAAGAAAATCACATGGGAACCACAGGATTAGAAAGGGTTAAGATCCAAGGAAATCATCATTTTAAATGGAAATGTTCCTGAAAATGTCCCTGTCAATTCATCTGGAACATCAAATTGTATTCCAGCAACACTAGGGAATTGAACTCAGTAGGGAAGACTCCTAGAAAATCCTTATGAAAAGTAACCAAGCCCCTCTGTTTCATTTTGATTATCTTGTATTCTCATTTATTAGGACTTTTGTTAAAGCAAAACCCATCTTTTCACTGCAACAGGAAAGAACTAGGACAAAAAGGGCTAGAAGTGGACTGTTCCTTCTGGTAATAGTATAATGAGATTAGAGATTTTTCTTCTTGTTGGTTTGTTTTTAATGAGAGCATTTTGATTCTGGACTAAAAGATTCTTCATGACACTAATTGTCTTCTCAGCAGGAGAAGATGAATCACTTTCATAAGTGTGTGTCTGTGTGTGTGTGTGTGTGTGTGTGTGTGTGTGTGTTTACAATCTGTCTCTGCTTGTCATGCCACAGTAAAGACTTTAAAACCATAGATAAAGTCCTGGAAGCATTTCCAGTAAATAATTAGAAAGCGCCCATGTTTACCCTTCAGGGAACAAGTATTTTCAGAGCTCCTAGACACTGTAGATCAAGTGGAATTAAAAATCTCATATTTAAAAACAATTCTTCCTTGTTTTCAGGGTTTTGTATTTCCAAGATCGAAGTTCCATTCCTGTGGGAAATGACTGAGCACTTCAGTTCCATTTCATACATTTTGTTTGCACTCTTTGCATGTCCATTGGCTCTTGAAGACTCAGTTCTGGCTTGCAGCCTTTTCTGAAGTTTGTAGGTGGATGCATGCACCTCCATCTGACAGTTACACAGATGAGTATAAACACTTCTGACTGGCATTCATAGCCCATTGTAGTTTGGCTTTCTCCAAACAACTGAAACAAAGATCACTGAATAACATATAAGTGGTTCATCATAGTCGCTATTTGTGACACACCAAGAAAAATGGCATTTTGTCTTTGGACATCTTGTTTTCCGGAGAGCTTCTACTTTATATTCCTACTTAATCTGTTTTCCATGTGGCGTCATTGGGAAGAGGGAGAGTGGGCATGAAGACTCTAGAGTGAGAACTAATAATCACTTCTACTTTGTGTGATTCTTGCTTTTGACTTGCTATGGATATTTAATGAAGTTCTCTGATAGCACAATTATGCTGGACCTGAAGGCTTCCCAAGGCTTGCTCTTGTTGTTTCCTTTTTCTCTCAAGTACTTGTATTGTTGCTATGGTGAGATTTCATGCTCGTGATTTAATATCAGTTTCTGATACTGAGTTCTACCCACGGTTGGAGTATAAGCTCCAAACCCTGCCCTGACTAAAACTAACCCGTATCTAAATCTGTCAAGCCTCTTATGAAAGCCCTAACTAGAAACAGCTGCTGTTTGTTGAACACTTCAGGCTTTGACACAAACAAACAAAAAAGGGATAAATGATTTAAAAACCTAATCACTAAAATGTGGTGCTGTTGAGAGTTGATGTGAGAGGTGGGGTAAATATCTCAGCTGTCAGCTGTCGGGTGCTCAGGAAATTGGATGATGTCTGTCAACTTTGAGGACCACTAAAAGGGCTAAAGAAGGTCATTCACATAAACAATATTTTTCTGGGGCTATATGATTATCATTTTCAAATACAGATAGTGCGCAGCATCCACTGTGTCTGGCGAGAACCACACAGGCCATGGTATCTTTATTAAACTAATAAAGAAAAAAAGCCAGGATCACCAAAATGTCCAGGTGCCAAACACCAGTTTAAGAAACAGAATTTGTGCTTCATAATTATAATTATGTTGACCTTAATGTGTAGATTCTGAGAATTTTTATAGTTGTTTAATAAGCAGGACTTAGATATGAATGCTGAGTTTAAAACTCACCCTAGTGACACTCCAGTAATAATGAGGACACCTACTATTCAGATCTTGGCTTCTAAAGACCATATTCTGATCAAAGCAATTAGCGATCCTTGAAGACATGGAAGATCCTAGGACTGGGGCCTGGAAAATATAAGATGAACCTAGAGATTCTTGTAATGCCAAAAAGTAAGAAAATGCCCACGCAAAACAAAAAAGACGAGCTTATCAAATTGATACAGGAGCCAACTTCAAATGTTTCCGGTGGCCCAAACTGAAACAATCTGAGCAACCAAATAAATAATAATAAGATTGTATTAAATTCTCCAAACTAAAATAAATATCCATGATTCTATACTGATAAAAATAAGCAATTAAAGAAATAAATAAATGGTGGAGAAGGAACAAATCATCCTTACAGAAGAACTCCACGTAATAGTGAATTTCCCTTCTCTTGAGTATGGACTGGACTCAGTGACTCGATTCCAGAGAATACAGTGTGCAAAGGAACAAATAATAATAACTTTATCGTGGAGAAACCCAACAGACACCACCTTAACCAAGCCATCAAGTTAATATAATCGGTGATCAGTCATGTTGATAACATCACACTCTGATTTGATGCACTGAGAGGAAAGCTTGCTTCTGTGGTTTTCTTATCCCAAATCCATAAATCTGGTCTAATTATGGGACAAGCCTGATGTTTATGGTCTTAAAAAGGTTCACAAATGTAAATATGTCTACAAGACCTAAACTAATAACCACAGCTAAAGGCTAAAGTTCCTACTGTGCTTCAAGTACCCAGGGTGCTTAAAAAAAAAAATACAGAGGCTAGGCCACATTCTCAGAGGTTCAGATTCCGTTGTTCTGAGGTGAAACCGAGGATTCAGTATTGTTTTAAGTCTTCAGAGGGAATTTTATTTTGTAGTCAGGTTTGAGACCCACCCTATCTAACCTATTGAGGATGTAGGAATTGGGTTTCCAAACAGACGAATGAAAAAAACAAAACAAAACAAAACACAACATACTATATGTTATCTTAGGTCCCTGAAAGAGCAACTTATTAATTTAAAGGGGGTGGGAGGGGAGCCAAATATGGTTGTAGTACTAATAGACAAATTACGCATATATCGCAATTACAGGATAGCTATGTGAAGGAGCAGGAATATCAGAATCGCATAGAGAATTCTCTTCATAAATTGATGGTAATTTTTCTACTTGAATGAAATGTAAAGAAAGAGGGAGAGGTGAGTCAAAGCAGGGTGGAGGAGATGCATGAAGATGAGAATCTGTTACTTGTTTTGCCGAATGCTCCCTGATTAGCCTCATCCAATCAGGGTGGCTGTCTTTCCTTTATGGCTGGTACCCATTCAGATTAGTATTCAAAGATTGCATTGTTACTGGTAAGTGACTTCCATAGCTTATTAGCTACTATGCATACTAATTTAGTGTGATGGAGAAGTGTTAATGTCAGAAAGAATTTGCACATGAGTTTTTGCTGTTTCCAGCTAACTTCATATGCCCCTGAATATCAAGGACTAGAGAGGAGACAGAGAGAGGGGAAGGGTTGGGGAAGGAAGGGAGGAGGGAATGGGGGTGGGTTGAGAGAGAGAGAGAGAGAGAGGAGAGAGAGAGAGAAAATGATCTAGTTTGGGGGGAGGTCAGGTGGAACAGAAATCTCATATGTGACATTCTCTTTTTCTGGATGCATGTAAATCAACCGTAATGGATTTTTTAATAGAAAAGCAACTTTGCTTTGCCTTTAGTTTACAATCCAGAATTTATTCATTTGCTTAATAGGGATTGGGGATCCTTACAGTTCAAAAAGTACTTTGGTTTTAACCACTGACTTGATGACTTGGCCTTAGAGCTTGATGACAAGGTATTTAAAAACAAAACAAAAAAATGTCTTGATTGGCTGTATTGCCTGTGTTTTATAGCTATCTGACAAATATTTCTTGAGTGCCTGCTATTGCCAGGCCCTATTCTTAGTTTAGGGAGTTCAGTAATGTGCCGAATAAGCAGAGTATTTGTTGTCATGGTTTCTGACAATCAGTAGATATTTACATTTGTAATCAAATCCAATAAAACTGAAACATTCAGTTCACACAATGATTATCAGTAATTTCAGAGATATTGTCTAAATGTTTTGCTCTAAGATGACTGTTTCAAACGATCACTTTCTATATAAAGGCTTTCTTACAGACTACTCATTAATTTACTCATTCACTTATTCATTCATTTCTTCACGGGTAACGTGTGTTCATCAAATATTTATGGAGCTTCTGCCAGAGGAATACAGGCTTTGTGAGAACGTGGGGATATGCTATACTTTTCAATCTTTCCCAGTGCATGTCACAGTGCCCTGTATATTGTGAGGTACTGAATACATGTGGAGATTGAATATTTACTATGCACTGGATTAACAAATATGAGGGTAGGGTCCCAGCCTCTATCAGCTGTTTGGGTTTCTTGCCGTAGTTAATTTTTGATTTGTTTTGTTTTGTTTTGTTTTTGAGTCTCATCTCCCCCATGGATATTTGTATGTCCCTCCAGTTACATTATTTTTTTCTGTAATATGATCTCCAAGTGCTCTTCTAAGAAATTCTCTCAAATCCTATGAATGCTAAGAATCACTGAGATTGTTTTGGTGGGAATTTAAAAAATACAGTCTTCTGTTGTGAGTCTGGTAATATGATATATTTTGATTTATTATAGTTTTTGTGAGATTTTATTTTTAATCTGGGTTGAAAGTAATAGCTCTTACATGTGTGCTTAGAAAGGATATATGAAAGGCCCTGTTCTGTAAGACATTACCATTTTAATGGCTGGATTTTTCCAGAATTTAAAAGGTAAAGAGCAGTGTCTTTGGTCTTTGGTACAGAGGGAAAGGGAAGCAAGCCTTTTACCTAATTTTAAAACACAGCATCATTGCCCTGATTTTGTTCCTTAAAGAGTACACCCATTTACAATTAATTTTTAATTGTAGCTAAGAGTTTACTATCAAATTCTAGTGCTTGAAATGCAGGGTTATGCTTGGAAAACCTGAGCAGAATTTTCATCCAGAGAATACTGAAATCTGTAGGAAAAGCTTTCCTTTAGAAGCTGTATAAAAAAAAGTTAGAGAGGGAGGGAGCCAAACCATAAGAGACTCTTAAAAACTGAGAATAAACTGAGGGTTGATGGGAGGGTGGGAGGAAGGGGATAGTGGGTGATGGGCATTGAGGAGGGCACCTATTGGGATGAGCACTGGGTGTTGTATGGAAACCAATTTGACAGTAAACTTCATATTTAAAAAAAATAAAAATAAAGTATTAGTCAATGAGGAAAAGAAAAAAGTTGTATAGACTCAGATCCACATTTACAGTATATACAGGGATACATAGATATCTATGTATCTCTCTATATATCTCCATCTATATAGATATATATCTATATATAGTTAGAGTGTAGAGAATGCAGAGAATTGGATATTTATTGTTATTTCCATATTTCATAGTAGAATTTTGAGGAAAGCATTTAACAGTAGCAGCTACTTTTTTGTTTGAAATAAACTTCAGATTGAAGTCATAGTACATTGAGGAATAGATCTGCCCAGAAAGGTGTCGAGGCTTATGTGTCATTAAATCCAAACATAATTGAAAATTTTATGTTTATGTAATTTTCTTTTTAGAGGCTTATGCTTCTGAATGATTCGTGAAGACTGAGTGAGATTATTTTGCATAAGATTGTATGTTGTATTCTTTACAAAAAACATAGAGAGGGTTCTGACATGAATGATGTACCCCAAACTCCATGACAACAATGAAAATGGTGAGTCCTAACTAGCTAGACTTGCAAAATTAATTCATAGGACAAGAAGCTGCCAGAGTCATGAAGAAGCAGAATGGAAAATAGCACCTGAAAATGCAGTTGAGCATCTCTGAGCAGTTGGACATTGCATGCCGGGTGGTGTCTCCTAAACGTCCTTGGTCTGGTACACTTGACCACCGTCAGTTTTAGCTGGAAAAGAAAGAACTCCAGGAAGCCAACCAGGTACAGTCTTTTGGTTCAGAGCTTACATTCTGAAGTGCCCTTTCTGTGGAGTAGTTCATATAGTGAATGATTTTGTGGGGGATTGTTTATCACAGGAAACAGTGAGCTAGCTTAAGGCTAGCTCCCGAAACCCCTTGTTTCCTCCCAGGGATGCTTATAACCCAGAATGGTGATCTTATTTTCTGAAAGATTCAGGGGAAATGATAACGTATCATGTTTTTTATTCCAGGATCATATGGTCTTGAAATAAGTTACGGGATTTTCCATTTTGTAAAGAGAAATAATGTTGGCCAGTGACTCCCCACTATTTTAACCCTGTGTTCTTTCCTTCTTTGCTTCCTTCCTTAATTTATTCTTTCCTTCACCTTTTTCCCAAGAATGGATAAATGAATGCATTTATAAATCCTTTCTCTCCCCCACCCATTTCTTTCTACTTTCCTTCTTATATCTTTCATTTTCATGCAAATAGGAGAGACAGGAAAAGAACGGCAGCTTAGATCCCTCATAAACTTTATTTGCTCATCGCTGTTTCCCACAAGGCTTGCTTCTGATTCTTGTGTATATCTGTGAGATGTGAGCCCTTACAATAAATTCTCCATCACTTCAGCTAGCTAAATAATAACCTTTAACTCTGATGATGTTGCATTCTGCAGCCTGCTCCTGGTTGCTCACGCAGTCAATGTGAAAAACTTCCCATTTCAAGGAAACTCATCGAACTTTCATGGGATAGTAGCCCCTTTTATGCATGCATCATGATTTCCTTTTGTTACAATGTTTCATATTATTTAAAATTTTAAATATGAAAATATGTTCCCAAGAAACACAAGAGATCCACTGAAAGGAGCAAAGACAATAAAACACAATCACAGTTTAACCACCCAGTGCCCACTGTTCACATGTTGGTATATTTCTACTCTGATTGTTAGTATTGTTATTGTTTCATTTTTTAGTCCCCACAAATAGTACATTTACTCTCTTTAAAATTTTATTTTATTTTACATTTTTATTTATTTTTGAGAAACAAGTTAGACAAAGCGTGAGCGGGGGAGGGGCAGAGAGAGAAGGAGACAGAATCTGAAGCAGGCTCCAGGCTCTGAGCAGTCAGTCAGCACAGAGCCCGACGCGGGGCTTGAACTCACAAACTGTGAGATCATGACCTGAGCCGAAGTCGGAAGCTCAACTGACTGAGCCACCCAGGCACCCTTCTCTTTAAAATTTTAAACTAACAATGTTGCAGTCCGGGTAAACCCCTCCCAATCCTGATATTTCAGTCATTGGAATGAGGCTGTTTTGTTGTGTAATCTTCCAGAATAGTTCCCATACATTTATATGCATATATAGGTACTAGTGAAAATTATAAAGTATCGTGTTGTCTGTGTCTTTGCATATTTGTAAACTTTTATTCTGTGCATGTTCTTTTACAACTTGGCTTTTCACATCTATTTATTTAGTTCATTTCTTTAAATACTTGAATAACAATTCATACTTACATAGTAAATGTTGCCTCCCCTGTTATTACATATTTATATTTTCAACAATTTTCTCAATTACAAGTAACAAAGCAGTAAATTTTCTTGTACGTACCTCTGTATGCAAATATACAAGTGTTTGTATCAGATTGCACTTACAAGTACAGGTAAGTTAATTTTTACTTTTAATTACCACTGAGCGACTTTTCCCAGCAGTGAGCAACTGGAATGATTTCCCTACATCCCCATAATGCTTTAGATTTGGAGCTTTTACCAATAGAATATGTAAAAAATGATACAGGGCTGTGCTTTAATTTTCTTGACGGTTAGAGAGGTTAGATGCCTTTTCATAAGTTTCTCGGTCACTGTTACTTATTTTTATCCTGGGTCAAGTTTTCTACTTAATGTCTTGTGTTTTTCTCAATGGTGACTAAGTTTTAAATACTCTGGATTCTAATCCTTGGTGTTTCTTTGTACTTGTTGCACATACATTATTCCAAACCAGGGCTTGTCTCAACTTTTCCTCTGTGTGGCTTGCCTTTCAGTCTTTCTTGCTTTTGTCTTAAGCCTTTACCATTTGTTTAAAAAATTGTTTACTACCCTAGTATCATAAGGATATCCTATATTTTTTCTACCAAAATTTTATAATATTGTTTTTATTATTTAAACGTGTAACCCACTGGGGATTTTTTTTATGATGGAAGGAACTGAATTTTTTTCCCCATACGTACCTCATTAATTACTTCTTGAAGAGTCTGTTCTTTCACTTATGATTTGATATGGCTTTACTCTTATTTGTTTATATATATGGATCTGTTTCTGAATTCTTAACTAAACTCTTTTCCTATACATGTACCACAATGTTTTAATCACTCTGACTTATATATATGAGACTTGATATTAGGTAAAGCATGTGTGACAAGGAGTGGACAGTTACGACTCATCAGTCTCCATCGTATTCCTACAAACACCGAAACCAAAATTGCCAGGTTCCTCCTAGAGTTTGATTTTGGCCACATAACTACCTGGAGTCAATGACATGTGGAGATTGTAAAATTTTCTCCAGGTGATTCTTCTGCATTATGATTTGAGGAATAGCGGTGTCCCCTCTTTAAGGTCCATCCGGAAATTCTCCTGCCAGATCCTTGACTCTCTCTTTCTGCCCGCCATCCTTTATGACAGAAATTTTATGATTCTGAGTTGGTGACATGACAAATTAGAAAGAGTATGCATACTAGAGCCACTATTTGGAAGTGAACTGACCAAGAGAAGTGCCCAACCTACATTTCCTGTCTTAAGCTACTGAGATTTACAGCTTCATTGTTACCAATATAGGGATTTTTATCTTGGAGTGCAGGCGTAGAATATACCTGATAAATATTTAGCAATTGATACTTGTTGGTTATTATTTTTTTAAAGTAGGGCCACAGTAACAAGTTGTTTGTGACAACCAGGAAAAATAAAATGCTGAACTGTTTCCTGCCTTAAGAGTTTCAAAATTTAATTATTTTATTTTATTTTTATTTTAGAGAGAGGGGGCAGTGGGGCAGAGAGAGAGAGGGAGAGAGAGAATCCAAAACAGGCTCCACACTCAGCGCAGAGCCCAATGTGGGGCTCAGTCTCACAGCCACGAGACCACAACCTGAGCCAAAATCAAGAGTCAGATGCTTAACTGACCAAGCTACCCAGGTGTCCTCAAGTTAAATTATTTTAAAATCGAATGTACTGAGGCTACAAAACATTTTCTTCTTTCTCCCTTACCATTATCCCTGTCCCTACCAATGCCTAAGAAAACCACTAATCAGCATTCTATCACCGTAAATGTGTTTTATCCTTTGAATTTACTTCAAACAAATGAAAACAATTTCAACTCTTTTGTGTGTAGTTTTTTAAACTGAGCATAATGTTTTGAGACTCATCCAACTAATTGTACACGTTGGTAATTTGTTCCATTTTTTTGGTTCTAATATTATCCACTGTTGAATGATATTACATTGTATAGATAAACTATAACTGGTTTATCATTTACCTGTCCACAGAAGTTTGGATTGCTTCTAGTTTGGGGCTATGATTATTAAAGATGCTGTGAATATTCATGACAGGTCTAATATATGCTTTTATTTCACTTGGATAAATATCATCAACTTTATAAGAATCTGCCAAACTATATTCCATGATGGCTGTAACATTTTGCGTTACCACCAGCAATTTTTGAGTTTCAAGAGCAGCGCTTCTTCAACAAACTTGACTTTGCCAGTCGTTTTAATTGAAACCATTCTACTGAGCGTGTATCGTATTTTTTTGTGGTTGTAACCTCCGTTTGTCTGATGACAAAGTTTTAGGCATCTTTTGTGTGTTCGTTTTTTGTATCTTTTTCAGTGAAGCATCCTTGCAATTCTTTGTCAAAATTTTTGTTGTTATTAAGCATATGTATTCTCCTTATTGAGTTGTAAAAATTATGTATCCTGGATACAAGTCAGACAAAACTATTATGGATATCTTCTCCCAGTCTGTGACTTCAGTTCAATTTCTTAACAATGCTTTTGGAAGTTCAAGAGTTTTAATTTTGTTGAAGTCTAATATCACGTTTTTTAAATGATTTGTGCCTTTGGGTTAATATTTGTTCATCTCAAGATAGCAAAGATTTCCTTATTATATTTAGTCTAGACATTTGGTAGTTTAGATTTTGCATTTTGTCCCTTATCTGTTTGAGTACTTTTTCTACATGGCGCATATGTCATATAATGTGCTAATGACATTTTTGCCTTATGGGTAACCAGTAATTCGCACATGATTTATTGAAAAGACAATTTTCCCCATTAAAACATTATGGGAAACCAATGAAAGAGTTTACTCTTGAGATATCAGTTCTCTTCTATTTATCTATATATCTTGATGATTCTAGTTTTATTGTAAATCTTGAACTCAGGTAGTATAAGTTCTCCAACTTTGTTCTTTTTAAGAATTATTTTTTGGGGCTCCTGGGTGGCTGAGTCAGTTAAGCATACGACTTCAGCTCAAGTCATGATCTTGCGGTTCTTGGGTTCAAGCCCCGCATCAGGCTCTGTGCTGACAGCTCAGAGCCTGGAACCTGCTTCAGATTCTGTGTCTCCCTCTCTCTCGGCCCCTCCCCCACTCATGCACTGTCTCTGTCTATCAAAAATAAATAAATGTTGAAGAGTTATTTTTACCTATCCTTTGTCTTTTAAATTTACCTATAAATATTGCAATAATCTTGTCAATTTCCTTTTTTTAATATTTTTTTAAAGGTTTTTTTTGAGAGACAGAGAGCAAGCAGGGGAGTAGGAGTGGAGAGTGGAAGACAGAGAAACTGAAGCAGGCTCTGTGCTGTCAGCACAGAGCCCAACATGGGGCTTAAACTCACAAACTCTGAGATCATAACATGAGCCAAAGGTGGACACTTAACTGACCGAGCCACCCAGATGCCCCTAAGTATTTTTTTTAAGTTCATCCATTTATTTTTGAGAGTGTGTGTGTGAGCTGGGGAGAGAGAGAAGGCCAGAGCGAGAAGAAGAAGAAGAGAGAGAGAGAGAGAGAGAATCCCAGAATCCCAGCAGGCTCTGCACTGTCAGCATGGAGCCTGACATGGGGCTCAAACCACGAGATCATGACCTGAGCCGAAATCAGGAGTCAGATGTTCAACGAACTGAGCCACTCAGGTGCCTCGATCTTGTCAATTTTTATAAAAATTCTGCTGAGTTTTAAATTGAGATTGGGTCAAGTTATGGTTCACTTCCACATGTTCACAGCCATCTAAAATTGTGACAAATTATCACATCCATTGCCTTGCTCATTCTCTTGGTCAGTTCCTTTGATGATACTATAGGTGTTATGTTCTTTGTGTTTTTTCTTCAGGAAGCACTTTGACATCTAGTTGTTCTGTTTTTATGGCTTTAGCAGCTGCTGAGTATAAATGCTTAGATCCAGTAATCCATTGGGGATATAAAATAGTGATACTGTAGTTTAATAATTTGTTTTATTTCCTAATTAAAATACTTTTATAAAAGATGTTTAATCTATTTAATCACAATATGTTCATACCAGGAAGGCAACATAAATGCTTTGGTTTGCTTTGTTTATAGTTTTTAAGATAATGAATTGGTTCCCTATTATCCTCCAAAGGTAACAAATTAGATTTTTAAATTTGTGTTATTAATTCATGTATTTAAATATATTTGATATTTTAACAAATTGAGCTTTTTATCCTTTTTGAAGCTAAGACCACCCTTGGGTAATGTGAACCTATCCAAAGAAAAGTAATGTATCATAAAAGAATTTGCCCTTCACAATGTAAATAGTTAAAATGAACTACCCTGAAAGTGATAATAGTCAGAAATTTCCAGTTATACACGGAATCACTGAATTCCCTGGTTAAAAAGATAGAGTGGTAAGGGGTATGTGTTAGTGAACCAAATACCGTAAATTATATTCCTGGTGAGAATGCATTATCACTTATAACCTGGATGTCAGGTTCATTTTTGTTCTCTCTCTTACAATGCTTCAGAAAGAAAGTGGTGTAGATACCTCAGGGCACCAGTGCCTTGTGATTTTTTTAATGCTGAATGTAAAGGCATACTTCTGGGTCGTTTCCTCCTCAAATACTCTTGGTTAAAGATTCAAAACAACTACAAAACCCTTGTTATCTTGAGACTGTGGAACAGGACTGTGGATATAAGACTCTTCTTTATCATTGTATGCCTGTGTGTGAAAGCCAAGTCATGTATGCTGGGAAATGCCTATATTTCAAATGATTGCAGGCATTTTCTACCAAGAGAGTAAAAGCAGAAAGGGACAATATGTTGATAAGAGTCTGGAACAGTGCACTATAAATGATGACAGCAAAAGTCTTCCTTGGTGATTTCTGATTATTTCTACCTTAGGCCTTCAGACTAGATGAAACTTCTTGTACTAAAAAGTCACACTGTAGTCTTTCTGAGTCCTGCACTGGTAAGCCAATACTTTTGAAGGAAATCCCAGGGCTGGACAACACCATTCTGAGGCCACGTATCATCTGTGCAGCGGTGATCGTTATTTTACAAGTTCCCAGGTTGGGAGGGTCACATATCTGTATAAGCTAAACAAACAGAAGTAGAGAAATTGCAATACATGAATTTGTGTAGAGATGAACATTGGTTTGTACACAGAACACTTCCAATTTCTGATGTTGTCTTCAACATCTTCATAAATCATTACTTTTTGAATATCTTTCTAAAATTTCATTGACTTCAACCCACTGCTCTTAGGCATAGATATTACTTCTCACATGTTAACCTCTTGGTATTCACTGGTATGTGTAAGTTAAAATGAGTGTCTGTCCATCTGTCTAGAGTCTAATTTTATATATATATATATATATATATATATATATATGTGTGTGTGTGTATTTTCTATTATACTTGACTCTGAATTTACAAATAATTATATTTTTGGCATAGATGTACACACAGGTACAGAATAAAATCAGTATAACCCTAGTTCCATATCTAAAATTAATGGTCCATGCATAGATCTCTAACTTTATTGGTATTGTTTGAATTTTTACTTAATAATGAACATCTATGAATACAGTGCCCAAACTAAGAACTAAAATATTATCAATAACTTGTGTCTACCTATGTGGGCCTCTCATAATGACACATCTTCTTATATATCCTTCAATCAAATATTGAGTTTATGACCTTTTAGAGTTTTTTTTAATTTGTTCACTTTTTTCCAAATTAAAAAAAAAACAAAATATTTTTTTTAAGTAGGCTTCATGCCCAGCACAGAGTCCATCATGGGGCTTGAACTCATGACCCTGAGATCAGGACTTGAGCTGAGATCAAGAGTCAGATGCTCAACTGACCGAGCCACCCAAGCACCCCTCCAAATTTTTATTTAAATTCCAGTTAGTTAACATACAATTAGACTTTTTTATATCCTAATTTATGTAGAGATTTTTATTGCTAGTTTTGAAACTTTACATAAAGGACATCATATTGTATGTTTCTTCTAAGACTTACCTTTTTTACCCAGCATTAGATAACTAAAATGTATCTGTGATGTATGTAGCTGGAATTTATTCATTCTCAATCCTGCATAATATTCTAGTGGGTGACTGTATCAAACTTACTCATTTTCTTTCAATGGACATTTCTCTTTTTTTTAATATATTTTATTGTCAAGTTGGCTAACATACAGTGTATACAGTGTGCTCTTGGTTTTGGGGGTAGATTTCCATGATTCATGGCTTCATACAGCACCCAGTGCTCATCCCAACAAGTGCCCTCCTCATTGCCCATCACCCATTTCTCCCTCTCCTCCAGCGCCACCCCCCCATCAACCCTCAGTTTGTTCTCTGTATTTAAGAGTCTCTTATGGTTTGCGTGCCTCTCTTTGAGACTATTTTTTCCCCTTCCCTTCCCCCATGGTCTTCTGTTAAGTTTTCAAGTTCCCCATATAAGGGAAAATATGATATCTCTCTTTCTCTGACTTATTTCACTTAGCATAATACCTCAGTGCCATCCATGTCATTGCAAATGGCAGGATTTCATTCTTTCTTATTGCCAAGTAGTATTCCATTGTGTATATATATATATATATATATATATATATATATATACCACATCTTCTTTATCCATTCATCAGTTGATGGACATTTGGACTGTTTCCATAATTTGGCTATTGTTGATAGTGCTGCTATAAACATTGGATACTGGACATTTCTTTTTCTAGGCTTTTGCTATTATGCATAGGATAACTGTGGATTCCTATACATGTATCCTGGTACCTATATGCTAAAGTTCAATTGGGCAAGTAGGTAAAAGTATAAATGCCAGGTCACAGGATACTTGAATGTTCACCCTTAAATGGGAAAATTTATACTTTTAAATTTCCTATGAAAACAGTAACATATGCAGTAATTTTTATTTCTTCCCTTCCACTTCCCTTCCCACTTTTATTTCTTCTCTTCCAATCTTTATGCCCTTAATTTATTTTATTTATCTTATGCCAATCTCAGATTTCTAGTGCTGTTAAACAGCAGTAAAAGTGGGAATCCCTATCTTGTTCTTAAATCTAAAGGGAATGATTCCAGTGTTTTCCCATTTATAATTGTGCATATCATAAGGAGTTTTGTTGTTATCTTATATGAAGCTAAATTAGTTTCCTGCTGTTTTTAGCTTATTGAACGGGTCTTGAATTTTATCAGATTTTTTCTTTTCTTTTTTTAAGTTTATTTATTTATTTAGAGAGAGAGAACATGCACACTAGTGAGTGGGGGAGGGGCAGAGAGAGAGGGAGAGAGAGAATCTCAAGCAGGCTCCATGCTGCCAGCGCAGAGCCTGACGTGGGCTCGAACTCATGAACTGCAAGACCATGACCTGAGCTGAAATCAAGAATCAGACGCTTAACTGACTGAGCCACCCAGACTCCCCATCACATTTTTTTTTTGTATCTATTAAGATGAGCGTATGGCTCGTTCTACAATCTGTTGATGCAGTGAATGACACTTACCCATTTTCTTATATTAAAATATTGTCGCATTCCTGAGCTGCATCTAACTTGTTTATGGTGCATTTTTGGAGAGAATTGTTCCCTTTGCTAATACTGGCAGACCTTGGAGATTTTGCAGGTTTGGCTGCAGACCATTGCAAACAAGTGAATATCACAATAAAATGAGTCAAATGAGTGTTTTGATTTCCCAGTGCATACAAAAGCTATGTTTACACTCTAGTCTATACTATACTGTACACTACACTATACTGACATGTATACACTGTGCCGTATACCATGCTGGCATGATACACAATAGCATTATGTCTAAAAAATATACATAGCTTAATTTAAAAAAAACCTTATTACTAAAAAACATAAATCATCATCTGAGCTTTCAGTGATCACCGATCACAGATCACCATAACAAACATAATAATAATGAAAAAGTTTGCAGTATTTTGAGAACAACCAAACTGTGACACACACGACACGAGCAAATACTGTTGGGAAATGGCGCCGATAGACTCACTGGACACGGGGTTGCCACAGACCTTCAATTTGAAAACAATGCAGTACATTGGGGGTATGCCTGTATTCTGTTTAGGATTCTTGAAATCATGAGGAAAATAGGCTAGAATATTTGCTGTTTTGTTTAATTTATTTAGTCGAGTTTGGGGCTGTCTAGGTCAGGATGTAAAAATGCTCCTAAACTGTGACTAAAACATCCTAGTTTCATTTATTGCTTATGCTACATGCTCATTTCACATCAGTCACACGGGCACATAGGATGACGGAGCTTTCACCATCTGGAACGGGGCCAGTCACCAGGGAGAGAGGGGAATAACAAAGCACGCACTGACTATTAAAGACTTTTTTCTGGACATCACACACATCATAGCTGCTCGTGTTTTCTCAGCCAAATCCAGGTCAAATGGCCATGGCTCTCATCAAAAGATTGTGCAATTGCAATCCTCTCAGGTTTGCAGAAGGGGAATAACTAAAAGATGGGTAAACAGCCCTAATGACTGTCATAGTTCGCAATCTACTAAGAAAATATTTAGTCTTTTCCCCTACCCACATGGAAAATATGCAGCCTACACAAGGGAAGCGATGCAAAAGTTCTTCCTACTCGTGACATCCATTCTACAACCCAGAGTTTCTAAGGAATATGTTGGTTTTAGACAGTATCTTGATGTTAGGTCTGGATGTGGCTCTTGTTGAATTTGAAGGTCTATGAGCTTCTCCAAAATCCAATATGCAGTAATGGAACCAGGACAGATAGCTGCAGGAGATAATCTCGGAGAGGAAGAACTGGGACCACATAGTATACACTTGTCCCACATAACATAGTCTTCCCTGTAGCAGTTCTGAAAAACTTCTGCAAAAACCTAGTAAGGATTCCCCCCAATTCCTGGCATGGAATGATTCTTAAATAAGGTCTAGTTTTCCTCCTTGGGAGTAGCTAACTTGTCCAGTTTTCTCCCTAAATTCACACTCTGTGTAGTTCTTTCGTTTGTTTTACATGATCCTCCTTGGCTATATCTGAGTGGGACATTGGCAAGATATCTTCCTGGAAACTGAGCAGCTCTGTCAGCTCACTTCTTGCCTGTATACAGTTGGGAGCCCCGGGATCTTTGTAAGTATCAAATTGTCGTGATTTATTTTAGTCTAGGCTGTTGATTCTTTTTTGCAGCACAGTTTTCTAAAACGTATTTTTGGCTCTTCTGTCTCATTGCAGTCAGCTCTGTGAGCAACGACCACACCCGGGTTTCTTTTGTGTCACAAGTCTTACTGTATATTCCTTGGCTTTCTCTTCCCCTTACCTCTTTCTCTTTCTCTACTTAGCCATGGATACCCAGAGCCTGTATGAACGCCTCATCATACCTGCTAAGTAGTTGTTCCTTTAACAAGAATTTAGCCACTGAGTAATACTGACCCTCCCTCTTCCAGTCTGTGATAAATTGACCTCACTATCTGCCACGTGACCCACGAAGCCGATACCACATATGTAAGTTTGTTTTATAGCACTCCCTATGACAGGGTACCAGTATCTGTATCCATCAACATGAGCCTCATTTTGCCATGGTAACAAACAATCCCCAAATATTAGTGGTTTAAAATGAGAAAGTTTTATGCCTTGCTTATGATGTGGGTTTGTTTGAGACTCTTCACATCATTCTCACTTGGAGACACGGGATGAAGAAGGCATCATTAATCACTCTGGCAGGGGAAGGAGAAGGTTGCAAGCCACATTCTGGCTCTTAACAGTCTTCATTCTCAACTAATTGGCTAAAGGAAACCATATGCTTATGTCTGATGCCCACAGGTGAGACAGTACAATATTACCACATGCCTGGAGGAAGAAAAGAACATGAGAAATTATCACGTCTACTATCCGTATTTTTTTTTTCAGCTGAAGAGCATGGGGAAAAAGAATTAGATGCAAATGTTGGCTGAGATTGTTCTAGTTCTGACCATCCTGGAACCCCGAGGCTAACATGAGCATTTGGTCTCTCTGATAGATGGGGTCCTATTGTAGAGATGGGAACATCAAGGCATTAGGCGTGATGATAACCCAACAGTCTCAACCTCACACTGACTCATTTTATTTTGATTCATCCTTATTGAATTGTCCTCTAATAAATTATCTTTCTATTTAGCTTGCACACGAGGAAAAACAAAGGCACCAGCTATGGAGATGTGAACATTCTGTCCCTTTATGGTCATAACTCCCGGTGAAATTTAGCAAGTCAGCATTCTGCTTTTATACTTTGTGTGAGATTTGTTAGCTCGGGTCAGCATCACCACATCTGATCAGCTCTGCTACACTGATATGATCAGACTCAGAAAAGTGGTGAATTCTAAGGAAAATTGCTAGCAAATCGAGAGGCAGGGACAATCAAGCTGACGTTTTCTGCCTTTAACTGGAGACCACCTGGAATTGGATTTCTAAAAAAAAAACGAAAACAAACCAGAAACAAAATTTTGTATTTTTTTTTTCCTTCAAAAGACACAGTACAAACCATAAGAGAAGGAATCGTGGAAGGACGAAGCTTCAAACTGGGGTTGGTACAGAATGGATCAGAGGTGTCGGCTGGCAGGGGAAAAGCTGGGCACTAGATCGGACACCTCAGCTTTAAAAAAGAAAGCCAGAAAGCCGACACCGGTACCAAGCATGGCGGTGAGTTGCTGTGAAAATCAGACGGAGCTGCCGGAGACACCAGGAGAGGACCCTGAGCAGGCCTCGGCGGTCTCCGCCTGCCTGCAGAGCACATTCTGTGTTCCCTGTCCACTGGCCTTGTTGCCGGTCCTCATACACAAGCTCAACCTCAGCTCGGATTTTGAATCGGTTTATTACCTCTGCCTGCTTCCTCACCAAAGTTTCCACCTTAAGTACAGACCTGGGCAAGAGGTAGGAAAGCAAGTTCTGGCCGTGTTGGCGAGATTCGGTGCCCCTTTTGCACCATAAGAGTGGTAATAAATGATCAGCAAATACTTAAAGAATGTGATAGCAACAAATGCCCAAGTCACGTATTCCTTGCTTAGAAGGGCAAGCTAGCTGCTAAGTTCTTATTAACACAGCTTATTAGCAGAGGAAGGAGAGGAACAAACAGAAACCTACAGATGTTACCTCGTTGGAGGTTAATCTTAGGGAACTAATACTGTGGCCAAACAGAACAATCAATGAGAGGGAGGCGGTTCTGAGTTCAGGAAGTTCTCCTGATCTTGGTCAGGAGATGGTAAATCAATGCTAAGTCATCATGCAAAATACTTACTAAATGAGTGGCTTCACCCTAAACCAGAAAAACATTCTTGCTGGCCTGGAGCAGTGGTGTGTCTGAAGCAACATGAGATTAAGAATGACTGTGTGTTCTAAAATGCCAGAGTCTCCCTGTTTCCTACCACTGAACTTCTAGAACCCTCCTTCACAAAGGACAACCTTCATTTAGAGGTGAAGAGAAACCCAAAATGGATGATCTTGTGTGCCCATCAGACTCAGAATAAAAGAAAAAAAGAAATATACCCCCAAAAAAGAGGTATATTGCTAGGCAGCTGAGGAGTGTAGACCAGCACTTTTTCACAAATTAAAAGAATTTGCTTATGATATTGAATTCTTTAAAAAATTAAGGAATCAACCATTGCCTCTGGGGAAAAAAAGAATCAACGAACACAAGCTTTCAAATAACATGAAATAGATAAAAATTTAGCTTTCTTTTTTTGAATGTTTATTTATTTTTGAGAGAGAGAGAGAGAGAGCTGAGCAGGGGAAGAGAGAGAGGGAGACACAGAATCCGAAACAGGCTTCAGGCTCTGAGCTGTCAGCACAGAGCCTGACGTGGGGCTCAAACTCACAAATTGTGAGATCATGACCTGAGCCAAAGTTGGATGCTCAACTCACTGAGCCACCCAGGCACTCCAAAAATTTAGCTTTCAAAGCTCAGGAGGAGATAATGAAAGCAATAAAAACTGTGATAGAAATGGAAGTCACATTAGAAGGGGGAGAAGAAAGAAAAGAAGTAGTTAAACTTGTACTTAAAAACTTTGTCATAAGGAAAACTCCAGGCCTAGATGGCTTCAATGGGGAAGTCAACCAATCATTTCAAGAAGAACTATTCATTGTATATGAACTAAACTCTTCCAGAAAGCTGAAGTGACAGGATGCCCCCGTCTTAGTCTGCTCAGGCTGCTGTAAAACAAAACGAAACAAAACAAAACAAAAAAACCCACCATAGACCGGATGGCTTAAACAACAGACATTTATTTTTCATAGGTCTAGATGCTGAAAGTCCAAGGTCATGGTGCTGGCAAGGCAGGATTCATCCTGAGTTCTCTTCTCTTGGCTTGTAGGTGGCCAGCATCTCATTGTGTGCTCACATGACTTCTTTGTGCATGCATGGGGGGTGGGGGGCTGCAAAGAAAAAGGGCACACACTAACGCATTATCTCTGGTATCTTTTCCTGCGAGGGCATGAATTTCAACATGAGGGCCCTACCCCTAATTACCTCCCACAGACCCCATTTCCAAATACCGTCACACTGGGGGTTTGGGCTTCATCATATGAATTGGAGGGGGACACAAACATCTAGTCCATAACACCTCTCACCTGATTCCAGAAAACCAATATTACCCTGATACCAAAATTACATAGACATCATAAGAAAAAGTACAGATAAATATCCCTCACGAGCATAAATGCAAAAAAATGTAATAAATTTAGTCTAATAATATATTAAAAATACAATAAAATTATGATCATGCAGAATATATCCTAGGAATGCCAGAGTTTATTATTCAAAGGCCCCATCAATGCAACTCACTAGCTTAACAGACTAAAAAAGGAGAAAATACATGCTACTCCCAATAGGTGCAAAAATGCATCTGAACAAATTCAACTTCCATTTTTGATAACAACTCCTAGCAAGCTAGAACTAGAAGGAAACTTCTGCAATCTGATAAAGGATGTCTATGACAGACTTACAGCTCATTATTATGTGTTATGATTTTGGCTCTGACTTATTCACCTAGCTATTCGCTCAAAATGGATGAATTTCATTTTATATAAACAATACCTCAGGGAAGCTGGGGAAAAGCCATGTTACAAAATCTCTCAGGCAGGATATTCTTTTATATTGCCTGCTTGTAACTATTACTGGTCAACACTTACGTATTTCCACTGAAAGGGGCTTCACAAGCACATAAAACCTATTCCATTTTATTTATTTCTTTAATGTTTATTTATTTAGAGAGAAAGAGAGAGAGAGACAGAATGTGAGTCGGGGAGGGGCACAGAGAGATGGAGACACAGAATCCGAGCAGGCTCCAGGCTCTGAGCTGTCAGCACAGAGCTTGACGTGGGGCTCGGACCCACGAACCGTAAGATCATGATCTGAGCCAACCCAGGTGCGCCAAAAGCTATTCCATTTTAAAACAACACAAATGAAGTTATCCTTTTCATCAAGACAAATGGGTGTACCTGTAGCTTCTTCCTAAGAATCTTCATCCTATTTTCTTCAATGAAATTATCCTGCCAATAATTCATCATATTTTGTTGTTTTAAGACCTTTCACAATGTGGTACATTTTTATATATCAACACTGTTATGATAGCCCCTTTCTGTATATACTCCAAACCTTCCCTCCTCATTATTTTATTTCTTCCTCAGTAAACTCAATAAGCAAAATGCCCCTTGTAACTTCCAACTGCTTTTCTCCTGGAGAGAGTTTTATACACTTAATTTACACTGCCTCAATGGAAAGTTTAGCAAGACCACCTGATCACTCTTACATGATAGTGTCCCCACGCAGAACCTGGAGTCTTGTTGGAACTAAAGCTGGCAGAAGCTACTGATATTTTTATCCAGTTGTACGTGAGACAGCAGAGAGATGTCAACAGAAAGGGCTGACGGAAGGATAAGCTGGACTTGTTCGTGCAACACGGATGAAGAGTCAAGAGTGTAGCCACTGGTCCAACAAAATTAAATAAAAAAAGACAAGGAATTCCGGGAAAGGGTTATGACAGCCAGGCAGAGAACTAACCTGAGAATAGAGGAATGCAAGACCAAACCAAGAATCATAGAGCAGTGTCTACAAAAGGAGAAGGACGTGGGACTAAGAAGTCAGTGAATCCCTAGGATCTTCAGAATCAGACAGAAATGGACGGGTTGCAATCTCAGGGATTCAGCTTGGGACTGTGTGCCTAGAGAAAGGCGTCATTTGCAGACAGTTACCCCCAAGTCTCCGTACAATCACAATCACCGGCTTTCGTCAACGAATCCTCCTATGTGTTTGAACTCACACAAGTCCTGCTGACCCAGGAAGCCTTTGGACCACAAAACAGGTGACAGGTTACAGAATAAGGGGAGGAGAGCCAGGACAGTGTCATGAAATCAGTCCTTCCAGCTGAATCTTCAGGCCGCCTATGTGCAATCCAAGTGTCTTTCCTATTTTCAGTTTTTGCTCCTACCCTATGTTGTGCCTGTTGTTCTTGGTGCCACCTTGTAATACGCGGTTCTCATGTGCTTTTCCCCTAATTCAGTTCCATGGATGGTAGAACCTTGCATATCCTTGACTTCTTACTCAGCTTAGTCTTCCCCTCCTAGTGGCCATGGACATCACACTTTGACAAGATGCATTGTTTGGAAGGCCTTTCTAAGACCTATAGAAAGTGCTTGGGAGAGGTATGTCTATATTGTTAAAATTTTTCTAAATACAGAAATAGAGTTTTACTAATGTGCCAGAATCTCAGTGAACACATTTGAGAAAACTGGGCCAAGATCTCTTGTCAAATTTGGTGTAGAAGGCCAGGGTTCAAATTATTCCTCTAATAATGGTTGCCCCATGATTCACTTGAGTAAGATGAAATCCTGAGTAAATGAGAAGAATAGGAATTCGGACAAGAAGAGAAGCTCTCATTTGAGAAGCTGTGGAGAGTTCAGAAAAGCTGAGAAAGCTCAGAGAAACTTTGGATTCTTTGTTCATTGCCCTCACTCCATGATGTACACTAAAACTCACCTTGAAATGCCATCGGTCATCATTCTTATTATTAATATTTCTCCTATTTTGCCACTTTTATGAGTTCTGGTCCCACTTAATCCTACCATGGAATCCAGTGGCTACTAGGTTGTACCGGTTTGGAGAAACATTTCCTTGCAGTGAGTGGAGGTCACTGTCAACACCTGCAATTCAGTGGACCTGCGCATTAGGGAACACTCCACTGATCTTTGCACGAAAACATGCCCATAAGACCTGTTTATTGAATGTAGGTCACCCACAGATTGTAGCCCCTGTGTCTAAGGAATGTGCTTTCTCACTAGATGAAAGACACTATTTCTTGATCTCCCGCACACCCAAAATGTACTCAGGGTCCATAATAAAGGTCCAGTAAGACACTGTTTGGATAATACAGAAGGCATGAATGTAGTATGGTACCGAGGCCGTAATAAATACACAGAAGTGCTACATGGTGAGTCAGTCACGAGAGACTCTGGCTCCTCTGTCTCAGGGATGTTTTTGTATTTTTACTCATAAAAATGAAAAAGAAATGCAGTGGGTAGTGAATTGGAACATATATTGAAAGGAATAATTTATTTCCATCAAGGGACAAACAGACAAACAAACAAGACAAAAACCAGCCAGGAGGCCACACTATTGTTCCTGCCTCTTAATTCCAGAATAAAAATGAGACTGTCTCGTAGTAAATCTATTTTAAAGTGATTCTTGGGAAGGGAGAAGGAGGAGAGAACCATTGAGAAGAACATCCCAACCTTATGAGAGCAAAGGAAAACACTAGCAGTAATCTAAAGTTGTTACTCTATTTGTGTGTAATGTAAGTGCACCGGTGGGGCACTCTCACTGAGCAGGGCTCTGTTACGGAGCTGGCATTGCTGTTGTAAAGCCCAGTGCTGCTGCCTTCCTTCCCCGGTCTGTTTCTAGAAGTCGTGTGTGTTATGCGGCCGCGTGTGTTCTACAATGCTCACAGATGGTACTCGACAGGGTGGTGGGAGTTATTTGAGTACCAGCCCTGCCTCGCATACCCCTGGGACAACTGCGGAACAGAGGCCATGATTAGAGAGCGGAATTCAATGACCGTTATTTCAGGTTATGGTATTAATTAAGAGCACGCTACTCGTAACCCAGATGCACACAGGGAGCCTATTATTAATGTGCCAGAGAGATCCTTGCAGCATCTGCAATTTACACACGCGTCAGTTCCCATTCATTCCCAGAAACCACTAGTAACAGTAAAATCGAGTCATTTAGAACACGTGGTCAGATTTTTCTCACTTCCCCTCCTCTGTTCAGGGCATGCTGGAATGAGTTACTGACGGAGAACAGAAGAACAGTGATACTGTTAATTCATACGTGTGTGGAGTGCTTAACAGCTGACAAAACACATACATACATGTTACCTCGTTAGCTTTCACAACCGTGTGAGACAGATTATGAATATTATTGCCATTTTTACAAATAAGAGAAATGAGGTTTGGCAAGGGTTAACCAACTTGCCGGGATCCCATGCTTTTTAAACCAGTATATTTTTTTATTTCAAGTTCAGGGGACTGTCTATACCAAACTAGAAAATGACCGGCGAACTCCGAAGTTGGAAAATACCCGTCTGTTATTAGGCACAGCCCTTTCTGAATGTCGCATGTTATCTTTGTGGGAACTAGCTATTCATCCATTCCAGGCACAGAAGCCGAGGGCATTTTGACAGAGTAACCTTATGTCCGTTGAACAATAAACAATTGAGACTAGACTTTTGAATGCCCTTTAAAAAAAAGTTTTATTTTTCTACTCATTTGTGCTTATTGTATTTTACAAAAGTGTCAGTCCACAACTGATTGGGGAGGAGAATCGTCCCTCTCCAAATTTTGCATGAGAATCGCTACTTTAGGGAATGCTCACTCTGCCCTGCCAGATGGCATGTCTGTGTTCCATGTTCAGATTCAGCAGGGCGTCCTTAGCAGGCTTGGCTCCGCCCTATGGAATTGACTTAGTCTGGATTCTGCGGGAGGGGTCCCTTCTCATTGTTTTCTGCAGAAATTTGACTTTATATAAGCCTGTCCTGCAAGGTCCGTAATAAGAATGCTTTGTATTAGTTTTCGAGTGCTACATCACAAATGACTACGAATTTAGTGGCTGAAAACAACACCCATTTATTATCTTGAAGTTTCTGGAGGGCAGCAGGCTGAGCACCACATAACTGGGTTCTCTGCTCGAGGTCTCACAAAGCTGATATCAAGGTGTTGACAGGGATGCGGGCCCCTCTGGGGTGAGAGGCGCTGTTCCGAGTTTATTCCAGTTGTTGGCAGGATTCGGTTTTTTGTCAGACTGAAGTCCCTGTTTCCTTGCTGGATGACAACGGGGGTCACTGTTGGCTCCTAGAGGCTACCCTCAGGTTTTAGTCATGTGGCGCTCCCCCACAGGCAGTTCACACATTTGTTTGCTTCCTTCCAAACCTGCAAGGAGGGTCCCAGCATTTGACCTTCTTTTAAAGGGTTCATCTGATCAGGTCAGGCTCACTGGGGATAGTCTCCCTTTGGATTAACTCAGAGTCAACTGATTAGTGATCTGATCACTGGATTGCTATCCTGTCATGCTCACCATCCCCTCCCACACTAGAGGGGAGAGAATTGTGCAGGGCACGTACACCAGGGGTGAGAATTTGGGGGGTATTTTAGAATTCTGACAACCACAATAGTCAATGCATGATAAAAAGACACAAGGAAAATGCATTGCCAAAAGGATCTGTCTTATTACTCTCTTTAAATAGTTTCCCTGAAAATATTATTAATTAAAATGTGTAAGATTCCATTTATGCTGAATTACACTGATTCCACGCCTGCCCGTGCCCTCAGTCCACGGCAAGTAGAAACGTGTGTCCTGAGAGGCATTTTGATCTTCAAATACCAAAATAACAGAGATCTCTAATGCCTGCATGCAGCACATCCAGGCTCCTCAATATTTTCTACTATGGCACTGCCAGATTGCTGGAATTAGACTCATTAGCAGCCAGTAGTTATGAAACTATGGGACTGCAAAATGGAACAGAGCACATAAGCTTAGACGAGGTCAGGAAAAGTCAGGCTCGGAAACTAACAAAATCAACACGCAGGACAGCCATGCATGAGGGCATCTGTATCTCAGCGTTCTTGAGAGAGTTTACTTCTGGAACTAAGGCACCAAAAACCAAACACACGAAAAATGCACGTACCATAAGCTGCGCTCATGGAAATCGCCATAGTTTTATTCACGAGGTAATGCTATAATGACGGATCGCCTTGGTTTTTGTTTCTGTTTTTGTTTTTTCCCCATCATAGGTATGTGGAAATTTGGAGCACCATGGATACAATGTTACATTAGTTTCGGGTGTACAATGTGGTGATTTGACACCTGTATACCTTACACTGTGCTCACCACACGTGTAACTACCATCTATAAGGAGAGAACACTTTTGGACACTGATAAATCAGAAAGGGGGAAGAAGCAGTCATTGAAAATAGACATTTTCCTTCTGCTTGCAATACTACTTAAAGATAATGAAGCTCCAAGGTATTGCCTTAAAAAAAAAAAAATCAATGCCAGTAGAGGTTGCATCCACAATGGGAAGAAGTATCACTAGAGTTTTGATGCCTGTTCTCTCAATACCAATCAACTTTGTTCATTAACAGTAGGAGCTAACATTTATATGGTACCTTAAAAAATTTTTTTTCATTATTTCATAGACATGTTTTTATTTATTCTAACCTTAAAGTCTCAAAACAACCTTCTCGTTATGGTTTGTTTTGTATAGATTATTGTAATTCAAACCAAAAAAAGATACTCTGGGTAATAATTAGAAACAAAAAATATGAATGAAAATAAGCAAAAGGGGGAAACACTTATTAAGGACATGGCAAAGGATCATTCTTCAAAGGGCATAGAACCATATCTCTTATACAGATAGGATAAACACAAGTCAAAGATTTTATTTAACTCTCTCCTTAAAGAGGGAAACAGTAGCTTTACAACTGATTCAAAAGAGAGCTCAGAGTACCACATATCTATAGACCTGCAAAGAACATGGACACAAATTTACAAGTATGCATGTATTTTTAGATGAACTGAATAAATGGAATTTTTTGAAGTAAGCAACAAAACTCAGACTTCTAATATTCTACCAAAATCTAGCTCATCTGTGAGACCCATACAAAAGGAACGTGAACATTAATGGGGACCGTTGCATGATTAAATCAGAGGTGTCAATGGGCTGGAGGTAAGGGTGACTTTTCAAAACTAAACTCTATTTTATGAGTCTAGTTCAGTGATCTCATGTATATTAAAGGTTGGATTCATCTATTATTTGGTATGTAAACTAGACTTAGAGCCTTTCTTTAACTTCCTGACTTCATGCTATTATGGACTCAAATCAATGTATCTTTTCACCCAGCCTTCCCTTCCCTTCCCCAAAGACAGCCTTCCTGCTCCAGATTTGCTAACAGAAGGGGACACTGTGGGAACATCTTGATAATTGAGACATCGTTAGTCTAATTACTTATATCACAGCCCTGCTTCACCTTCGCCCTCCCCTATTTCTTAGAGAAGCATCTGCTAAATGTCAGTAGTTAAGATGTGTCAGACAGAATCCAGAGCTGCATAGCTTAGTTGTTGGGAGGCAGCCAGAGAGGAGAAGAAGAAGAAAAATATTTCTTTCAAATCCTTTTTTCAGTTGTTGTTCCTGGTTGTTTTACAGAGAGAGAGAGAAGAGTCCAACAAAAATCTAAGGAGAGGATATTTGTGTGCCTGTGTGAGTGTGTGTGAGCATATTGTCAGTGTGTGCATGCAAGGGAGAGAGAGAAAGAGAGAGAGACAGAGAGAGACAGAGAGAGAGAGATTGGTAATCAGCCAATGGTAAGGGTATACACGTATGCGGGGGAAAAGCATGACATCATTGGCATGATTTATGTGCCAGTTGATGAGTTAAAGATTTAATGGCTCTTTAAATAGGGTGGAGAATGGAACACATATAAAACTTAGCATACCACTTATGCCCTGTTGGATCAGACACTAAAATTTTGCTAGTGAACTAGAGGCCAGTCATCTGTATGTCTGTTTGGGGAGGGTGTCTAGTTCTCGCTGGACACGATCAAAATTATATATACTATCAATTAACTGCAAAGGCGGTATTGAAGCAGCAATCCTCTCATCTCCAATAAGTGTTTCACCCTGTTCCTTTACGTGTGGAACAGGGCTACCACCAGTAGTGAATCCGGGATTCTTTCCTCAGCCCCACAGAGGAATGGCTACTTCACTGAAGCAATCCATATTTCAGTATCTGTGCAGATTTAGATCACTTGAGGAAGAAAAGTCTATTCAAACGTCACCACTTTATTTTGTAAATAAGAATGGCACCCGAAGACACTCGTGTACGTGTTCAGTCCCACAGAATAGTGATTCTCAACTTGGGGTGCCCCTAGAACCACATAGTACCATCTCAGACCTTCTATGTGAGAATACCCAGAGGAGAGGCCCGTTTTAAAAATCCCCGCAGCTGATTCTTACCTACGCTAGTGTTCAAGCGCCACTCTGAAGAAGATCCGTTTTGCCATACCTGTAAGGTCGGTAGCCATAGTTAGCAAATAAACATGTTTGCTGCTAGATGGATACATACATGCATAGGGAAGAAAATAATTTTTGGAAAAATAAGCAATTAAAATAAAATCATTAAAAATTGCATCCTTGGATAGGAACAAAGACCAAAACAGGAGTACAAACAACTAAGTACACGTCAGTTACCCTCCCCCGACGCTTGTAGGTTTGAGCACCACTGACCCCTGTTGCCCCTCACCAGACGAGCACACAGCCCTCTGCATTTCAGTGAGGTCAGGGACTTTGCCACACTCTGCCGTATCTTCACAGCGTAGAACAATCTTGAACACAGTGTATGGACTTAATAAATAACTGTTGAGTGAAACAGTTGTGTTCTCAGGGTCAGAAATTATTTGGGGATGCAACTGTTTGGTGTAGGCACAGCCATTTGATTTTTCTATATCTCGAGGGTTTTTGCTTTTGTTTTTGTTTTCCTGGTGCAAGAACCTCACTGTTCCAATCAATGATTATAGCACAAACACCTCTCATGCCTCACTTTCATCGTTGCCTGTAGCCAGGACCACATACAAGCTATTCTGGTCCATACATCCATTCCTCTGCCTCTTAAGTCCAATATCCAACCCCCCCGCCGCGCCCCCACCATGCTCCCTAATGGGAGAAACTTTCCATTAAATTGATATTCTCTGCTCCAAGGTCCAAATTTTGTTTTAAGTGGCCAATAACAATAAGGCAAAGGTAAACTAAAATGGTTAAATGCACCTTGTGCCTGTTGCCCTCCACCAGGCATACCTCTTTAATACATTTTTCCCCCCATTAGAAAGAGGTTACTTTTAGAAATCACACACCTCGCTTTTCCAACTATAGCAGACATTAACAGAAGTAGAGCTTTTGCTTACTTCTCTGGTTTCTATAATTTACTGTTTGGCAGGCTTTGGGTTGAAACTGCTCTGAATTATTAAAGGGAACAATGTGTTTTCCTTTCTCTAAACATTTTATAACATTTAATAAAACAGACTTACTCATTCACTTAAAGTTATGTCTATGAACTATAGCTCTATCTCACTCCTAACAGCAAATTAAATTCTAGGTGACTCAAAATGCAAAAATCAAGTACTTGTTTAGAAGAAAATATAGGTCATGATTTTTTTTTTTTTTTTTTAGCAGAGGTTAAGAAAAATCCTTTCTAGGGCATGACACCAAAAGTCAGGAAATTGTTGAACATTCTCCTGGCTTTTGAAAGAAGAACAAGAAATTCTGCATGGCAAAAACTGGCCTAAGAAACTTAAGGTTCAACTGCTAAAATGGAAATATTATCTTTAAAATAATTTTAATAATAATGATATTGCTAGACACTATTTTTATTCATTGTTGAGTGATCTTTTAGCATTTATATACATCATTTCATTTAATCCTCCCAGCAACCCTGTGCCCCTGACTTACAAATACAGGCACTGTAAAAGCTCAGTGATCTTGCTCAAAGTCCCAGAGCCAGTAATTCTAGGAACTGGAGTTGGCATTAAGCTTTCATTGATTCGAAGTCTATGTACATAACAATTATAATACTGATTTGTAAGATGATACCTATGTACTTCTATAAAAATTCCTACAGATCAATGAGGACCCAAAAAAAGAATGTCCCAAAGAAAACTGGGTGAAATAAAAGAACAAATGCTACCTTCTCTCTCCTTCTCTTACCTACCCCCCCCCCCCGCCGACACCTTTACTACTCATAGGTCATCATTTACATACAGATTGGCACTAAATAGTAAAAATAAAAATCTTCACTAATAATCTAAGACCAAAATTGACAATGAAGTTATTACTTTTTACCCATCAGACTGACAAAGATTAAGATGACTATATCTATTTTGAAGATAATGAGAGGGAAATATTCTCACTGGTACTTTTAGTAGAAGTGTAAATATGTATATTCTTGTGGACAGTATTTTTTAATTTGTTACTTTTTTTAATGTTTACTTACTGTTTGAGAGAGAGAGACAGACAGAGTGTGAGCAGGGAAGGGGCAGAGAGAGAGGGAGACACAGAATCTGAAGCAGGCTCCAGGCTCTGAGCTGTCAGCACAGAGCCCAACGCCGGGCTTGAACTCACAAACTGGGAGATCATGACCTGGGCCAAAGTCAGATGCTTAACTGACTGAGCCATCCAGGTGCCCCTGGAAAGTATTTTTTAAACATCAGAGTTTTAGTTGTGTATATTCTTTGGCTCAGCAGTAACATCCAGGAATATTTCCTAAATCGATGATCAGATAAGTTTATAAATACTTAATAATATACAGAGAATTCATCACAGTGTTATGATATTGCAAAGACTAGAAACAATCAGAATTCATTACTATCCTATTGGTTAAATACAGTACAGCCACATACCCTGGTATTCCTAGGGTATTTTCGGTTCATATGTGGTATTCTGTCATGATTAGAAATAGTGCCCCCCTTTTACCCTTAAATTGTCTGATTTTGAAAACTCAATTATAAGATCAGTCTGCTTAACTATTTTTTTAACTGATACAATTCTTTATGGTTATTGGAAATGATGAGAGTAATCTATATCATCTGCCGTTAAGTGTCACATATAATATACCACTGAAGTAAAAAAAAAAAAAACTGTATAAAACAGGTTACAGAATAAAACTACCATATATATTGTATGTATTTTATGTATATATATATATATTTTTTGTATATACATATATGTGTGTGTATATTTATCTATACCTATATATATCTGTATGTATACTCTATATTTACTAATAAAATAAACTAATAACCCTGCTTGTCAGAGCAGGAATATTTTATTTTATCCTTTGTGTTTCTATAGCTTAAGCTTTTATAATAAGCATGCACTATAATTAAAAATGAAGATATTTCCATTTGGAAAGCAAACCAGGTCACAAAAGTATATATATTTGATATATCAGATAAATAACATAATATACAAAAAAATAGTAAGTTAACCAAGTTGCTTTGTGCCCCTTAGATGTTAAAGTAAACTCTACAGGCCAAAAAATATTTACTATTAATACTAAAGATAAATATTTTATGAAAAAATACAAAGGCTTATAAAATTCAATAAATATTAGTCTAATTACTAACATTTAATAAAGAGATGTGTGGATACATAGACAATGGTTCAAGAGCTAAAGTCATAGGGACACCTGGGTGGCTCAGTCGGTTGAGCTTTGGACTTCGGCTCAGGTCATGATTTCACGGCTTGTGAGTTTGAGCCCCACGTCGGGCTCTGTGCTGACAGCTCAGAGCCTGGAGCCTGCTTCGGATTCTGTGTCTCTCTTCTCTCTCTCTCTCTCTCTCTCCCCCTGCTCACACTCTGTCTATCTCTCAAAAATAAATAAAGATGAAAAAAATTAAAGTTCTCAAGAATTTCATCAAGGGACAATTTGATGATCATTTTCTTGGAACACAAATTTTCGGTATTTCATGAGCCAGTCTTAAGTCAATTACTAAATACCAACTGCTACTATATCAACTAAAACTGTTTTAAACTACAACTGGTTTCTGCTATTTAGCTGCAAAATAGTTGGGAATGGCTGTAGTCTCCATGGAAAGAAAAAGTGAAGCAAGAACTTTTTCAGAACTGTGTGAATTGTCATTCCTTTGTCCTCCCCCTACCATCAGTGCTTTGGAAATGGTGACAAGAAAGAAATTCTATAATGGGTAGAGAGAAGGATGGGACTGAATTTCCTTTACGGGTTTGATGCCCAATTGCTACTTATCCCCCTTTCTCCATGTACTAGTTTTTTTTTTTTTTTCATTGTATAGAAAGTGGATGAGAAGCAGGTGTGAATGTGGAGTAATCTGCATAAACAAAGCCAAAATCATGGCTCCGTCTTTGCCTTTATCACAATTATTTTTATTTCAATTTGTTTGCCTGCCAAGTTTTACTTGGAAAGAGCATTATTCCTCAAGGAGAACTGTAAAAGTCACCGGTTCTGCAGAATCAGAAACATTTAGGTGCTCTATAAAACAACTGTCTTTAGTTCATTATTCTTTAATTCATTCGTTTGACTCATTAGTTTCAGTTTGAAAACTTGATACTGAATTCTATTGATTACAATTAAAATAAATAGTATCCTTAGGTACTTTGATGGCAAATAGGACACACCACACTATGCCTGTAAGTTCTGTACTTATTTATAAATTTAAGTGATGAAGGGTAATCGTTCATTGAAATAATCTGAAATTCTCGTGTTAATGCATAAGTTTATATTAAAATTATTTTCAAAACTAAATATAAACAACTAAATTGAGATGTTCATCTTATAGCAGTTAATATGTATTTAGATTATTTGATATCTTTCTAACAGTTTAGATATGATACTAGGTGGTATTTTGCAATCTACTTCCCATTCGATGCCAGCATTTAATGTTCTGATCTTTCATTTCTACAGAAATAAAAAAAAAAAACCTCAGTGAAAGAGTCATGTACCGTCTTTTATTTCCATACTCGCTCTAAAATTTTATGATTCTGTGGTTCTATTTCAGAATGGTTGTATTACTACATATGTCTTTTGCTCAGTGCAAAGTGGGGGAAAAAAGCTTGCGCAGTAATTTTTATCTTCCGTGAGTGCCTCGCTAGTATAGGGACAGGCAAATGCTTATCTACGATGTTTCCAGCTGCAAGATAAATGAACAGCTATCATGTGTGTTGCATGACTTACTTAAGCAGAAACATAAGCCTCCACAATGAAAAACCATAATCATTAAACCGGTATTTGTCAGCTTTTAAATTTTCAACATGTTGTGGTTTCCTTTCCTTTTCTCAATAAATGCTCACTCTTGTGCCTAATTGGTAATGGTCTTTGCCTGGGCTGTTATAACAAAAATGCCATAGACTGGTGGCTTAAAAGCATTTACTTAACACAGTTCTGGAGGACAGGAAGTCCCAAGATCAAGGCACTGGAAATTTCTGTGTTTGGTGAGACTTCTCTTCCTGGTTTCTAATCCCATTCACGAGGTCTCTACCCTTACCACCTAATCACCTCCCAAAGACCCCACCTCCAAATATCTCCACAATAGAAGTTAGGATTGATGAAATTTGGGGGAGCACAAACATCCAGTCTAGAGCAATATTCAAACATCTCAGATCCCATAAAACCTGGATCCTTCCCGTGAACAGCATGTTCTACTAACCTGTCTGTGAGATCACGTGAAGCCATGTACAAGTTCACAGCACGATAAAACTGAGGCCACACATTTTTCCACTGTGCTTATAGTTAGGAAAAATAGCATAGTTCCACTGTGCTTATGGTTAGGCTGTTTGTATCAAACCGCCTAAAACCCTAGAAATAATACAAGACTTCCTGACTAAATTCTGCTACCTTGTTTGTCCACTTGAACAGTAATCCCCAGAAAGTTCATCAGAAATTTCCTTATTGTATGACGGCTTGGCTTTTAGGTTATCAGAATGCTGTTTCCCAACTATCCAGCCAAAATCTGTCTTTCAGCTGGTAGGACACAGTTTCTGGACAACAGTCAATCAGGACAACAGTAAGGGGAAGGTGGAAAGCACATCTGGAGGAATCCACAAGAACAGCAGGAATAGCCCTCACACTGGAAAATTCCAGAGATACGATACTTGGTACTCAATCAGTTTCAAGCAAGGAATCTAAACCTGGAGGATCCAGAGATCCATTGTATGCAAGATGGCACGAGACTATATGTATAATATTGTCTCTACACTGAGATGTCCAAGAGACACATGAGAAGATGCTCAACGTTGCTCACCATCAGGGAAATACAAATCAAAACCACATTGAGTGGCTACCAGTCAGAGTGGCTAAAATTAACCACTCAGGAAATAGATGCTGGTGAGGATGTGGAAAAATGGGAATCCTCTTGCACTGTTGGTGGGAATGCAAACTGGTGCATCCGCTCTGGAAAACAGTGTGGATGTTCCTCAGAAAATTAAAAATAGAACTACACTTCAACCCAGCAATAGCCTTACTAAGAATTTATCCAAAGGATAGAGGAGTGCTGATTCATAGGGGCACATATACCCCAATGTTTATAGCAGCACTATCAACAATAGCCAAATTATGGAAAGAGCCCAAATGTCCATCAACAGATGAATGGATAAAGAACATGTGGTTTATATATACAATGTAATACTACTTGGCAATGAGAAAGAATGAAATCCTGCTGTTTGCAACAACATGGATGGAACTGGAAGGTATTATGATAAGTAAAATAAGTCAGTCATAGAAAGACAGATACCATGTTTTCACTCATATGTGGAATTTGAGAAACTTAACAGAAGACCAAGTGAGAAGGAAGGGAAGGGGAAAAAATAGTCTCAAAGAGAGGCACGCAAACCATAAGAGACTCTTAAATACAGAGAACAAACTGAGGGTTGATGGGGGCGGGGGGCAGAGGGGAGGGGAAAATGGTGATGGGCATTGAGGAGGGCACTTGTTGGGATGAGCACTGGGTGTTGTATGAAGCGATGAATCATGGGAATCCACTCCTGAAGCCAAGAGCACACTGTATACACTGTATATTAGCTAACTTGACAATAAATTATGTTTTTTAAAAAATGAAAAAAAAATATTGTCTCTACTAAGTGTGTGTGTGTGTGTGTGTGTGTGTGTGTGTGTATTTTCCCATTGAGATGATTAAGATCTAAAAAGTTTATGAACTTCTAATGTGGAGGAAAAAAAACAATAAGAGAGGACAAGTTTTCTCACATAAGTATAGGAGTTACAGTCTAAGGCCAAAGCAGCTTGGGTTGAGATCCTGGCTCTACTTCCAAACTGAGTGATCTGAAAAGGTTATTCAACTCCTGTTCCACAATTTTCTCATCTGTAAAATAGCAATTATGTGTAAAGCTCTTGAGACAATGCCTAGCATATGGTAAATGCTATGTATTTGTTAGCTATGATGGTGATGAAGAAGGAGAAAGAGGAGAAGGAGAAGGAGGAGAGGAAGAAGAAAGAGAAGGAGGAGAAAGAAGAAGGGGAAGGAAAGGAAGAAGAAGGAAGAGGAGGAGGAGAAGAAGAAGGAAGATGAGGAGGAGGAGGAGGAGGAGAAGAAGAAGAAGAAAGAAAGAAAAAAGAGAGAGGAAAGAAAGAAAGAAAGAAAGAAAGAAAGAAAGAAAAGAAAAGAAAGAGAGAGAGAGGAAAGAAAGAAAGAAAGAAAGAAAGAAAGAAAGAAAGAAAGAAAAGAAAGAAAGAAAGAAAAGAAAAGAAAGAGAGAGAGAGGAAAGAAAGAAAGAAAGAAAGAAAGAAAGAAAGAAAGAAAGAAAGAAAGAAAAAGAAATTCTGCCAGGCACTTGGAACAGAATTTAAAACTTCTCACTCCCAATGACAAACAAAAATAAGGATTTGAATTTTTGAAGAAAGAGTAGAGATAAAGCATTTTGCTCCTGAAAAAACACTGTCTAGAAAATTACTTTTATTATTAGATAAGGGAACAGAATATTTTTTTAAAAAACTACACATGGATTCTATAAAATATTAAGGTTTAAAAAATTAGAATTTAAATTTAAATTTAGAGAAAGAACATCCTCTAACATTTATGTGTAGCTAGGAGAAAGAGAAAAAAATAGAAAATGGTGCTTAATTCTCTGAATTTTCCTTTTACAAGACTTCTTTTTGTTTTAATGTTTAATGTTTATTTATTTTTGAGAGAGAGAGACAGACAGAGTACCAGGTGGGAGTAGTGGGGAGAGAGGGAGACACAGAATCTGAAGCAGGCTCCAGGCTCCAAGCTGTCAGCACAGAGCCCAATGTGGGGCTCGAGCTCATGAACCATGAGATCATGCCATGAGCCGAAGTCAGACGTGAAACCAATTGAGCCATCCAGGTGCCCCGCTTTTACGAGACTTCTATGAAACAAGCAAGAAAACCAGAAAAAGATCATCAGCCAGTTTAAAAACCAAACAAGGTACAGTAGAAGAAATAAGTGGGATAAGAAATAGTTTCACGGACACTAAAAATACAACCGACAAGAAGAATATTTATGTTCTTCTGCAGCAATAAGGGGCAGAAGCGATGATAGACCAGAGAAACTCGAGAACATTCCCATGAGGCAGAAGGAAAGGATAAGACAAGAAAACGATGAAGAATACAATAGAAGAAACAATGAAGATACAAATTAATTGTTATTCCTGAATGAAAAACAGAACAATTGGATTCAAAACAATAGCAAGAAACATGATGAACATTTTATTAGCTAAAAATCAAACAGACACATGAGTGTGAAGACAGAGTTGAATCATCATATGCTGGATAATTCAGTGAAAATAAATCCACGCAACTGTCTTTCTTGTACTTGCGATGGCAAAAGAGAGATTTCTATAGGTATTCAGGATTAAAAAAAAAAACACTAAAAACAAATCTTAAAAATAGAAAAGCTGATTGTGTTGGGAGAACGCAGTCTGCTGGTACTTAGGGTGCCTTCTGCAATAATGATGCCAGAGAGCCACAAAGCAAACTCAGTTGCAATTTGAAGATGGTAAAATGCGTACCTAGAAACCCAGAAAAATTAAAAGACAGTGTATTAGAAAAAAGAGAGAAAGAAATAATTCAGGAAGTAGGAGGGCTGCCCGATGGCCACCCCAGGTTTATCCTGTTTTCGTTACGGTTCATCTGTATGCTGGTTAATGTGCCTGCGGAATCATTGAAAATTGGCTGTAGTTTTTACTTTAGCTGTGATTCGGCATCATCAGATACCTCTTCTCCCCACCCATTCCCTCTAGTTATATCATTTGATGAAACTCAAAGTACACCTTTTTAAAAGAGTTCTTGATATGTCAACAAAGGCTGATCAACCACTTTCCCTCAAAAAAAAAAAAAAAGAAAGAAAAGAAAAGAAAGCCTCACTAAATTCCAAAAAGCAGAAATTCTTATGTAATAAGCTTTGCTAACTAGATAATAAAACTAGACATTAAACCAGGATTTGGACAAAAATAACAATAAAAGCATCTAGACACTAAAATAAAGTAGCTCCCCACCCCCACCCCCACCCCTTATCGGCAGGTGCGATTTTGGCGTTTTGTGTTACCGGTGGTCAACCCGCCCGGAAGCACCTGATTCTCCTTCTAAATAATTGTCAGAGGGTCATTAGTAGCCTCCTCCTCCGTCGCGGGGCCTACGTCACCCACCTCACTTCCTCTCCCCACACAGGCGTTCTATCACCTCCCGGCGTCACCAGAAGAAGTGTGAGTTCAAATACGATAAGATACTTTGAAAGAGAGTGCACACCTTTTGCATTAGCATTATTACCATATGTTGTTGTAATTATTCCATTTTATTATCATTGTTGTTGATCTCTTCTGTGCCTAATTCATAAATTAAACTGTATCATAGGTATGTATGGACAGGAAAAAAAAACATAGCATATATGGGGTTCCCGGTTATCCTCTCTTGCAGGCATTCCTGGGGGTCTTGGAATGTACCCCCTGCAGATAAGGGGGTACTACTCTATTGCTAAGTAACTCTTGCAATGATTGAAAGATTCAAATATAAACTGATGATAAAATCTGCGTGAGGAGAAAAATATTCCAAACTGCCTCATTCTCAAGAGACCTGTTTCTCTCTGGCCAGCCTCCCGCCTCAGCACATCCTCTCTCCTCAAGGATCAGATGGCTCTAGCTGGGGTGCCTTCCCTCTGCCTCTGCCAAGCCGGTGATTGATTCTGTGTCTTCATTACCTAATCCATTTGTGCACTGAGTGTGGGGACAGGTCCAGCAGAGGAAGAAGTGGGAAAATAAAGCTAAATTATTTGGGATGTGATAGGACAAGCATTCCTTGCAGGAAGGTCAGCAGTCAAGTCTCCACCTTTTCTCAGATGCCCCGCAAATAAAGCAAATAAGAGCGGTCTCATTGCTGAAAAACAGCCAAGATAAGCAGCAATCTGAGAGAAAGGATATGGCCGAGTGTCCATACGGCTGAGGAATAAAGTTAGAAAACTATGTTTGGTTGTGTTTACCCAAGAACACTCAGGTCCAATCTCCGTGCTCAGCCTTGGAACAGAGACTGTTTTCGTAATTTCAGTAAATGGTTGTCGATGCAAAGGATTTGGGAAATCGGTCCTAGGTCCATAATGACTGTTCCTCACTCATTAGCCAGCAGTAAGATTTGGTCTATTGAGAAATAAATAAACATCCTAAGAGGAGGAAAAACAGGATGTGAGGAAGCAGCATACCGTGTTTCCTTCTCTGAGAGAACTTAAAGAGGAGCAGTCCTTAGAGGGAGAAAGAGAAACGTATAGAAAGCCAGAACCAGATTTTGGAGATGATTTGTTGCAGGCCAACAACAAGCTTTAAGTTATTCTGTTGTTTTAGTTCTAAAGGGTGACATTTCATACAAAAACAAAGATCAGTGGGCTAAAGAAATCTTACAGACAGGTGACTGGTGGCAATATTGGGTGCCCCTCCTTTGTCCTACTTTATTTTATTGCATTATTTAAAAAAAATTTTTAATATTTATTTTTGAAAGAGAGAGAGAGAGAGAGAGAGAGACAGAGTGGTAGTAGGGGAGGGACAGAGAGAGGGAGACACAGAATCCAAAGCAGGCTCCAGGCTCTGAGCTGTCAGCACAGAACCCGAAGCGGGGCTCGAACTCATGAGCCAAATTGTGAGATCATAACCTGAGCCGAAGTCGGATGCTTAACCGACTGAGCCACCCAGATGCCCTATTTCATTTTTTAATTTTTATTTAAATCCAAGTTAGTTCACATACAGTGTAATAATGGTTTCAGGAGTAGAATTTTAGTGATTCGTCATTTACATATAAAACCCAGTGCTCATCCCCACAAATGCACTCCTTAATGCCCATCACCCATTTAGCCCACCCCCCCACCTCCTTCCAGAACCCTCAATTTGTTCTCTGTTTAAGAGTCTCTTACGGTTTGCCTCCCTCTCTCTTTTTATCTTATTTTTTTCCTTTCCTTCCTCTATGTTCATCTGTTTTGTTTCTTAAATTCCACATAAGAGTGAAATCATATGGTATATGTCTTTTTCTGACTGATTTCTTTCACTTGGATTAATACCCTCTGGCTCCATCCATGTCGTTACAAATGGCGACATTTTATTCTTTTTGATCGCCGGCTTTAATTCTCCATTGCTTGTACCTTCACCCATTGTGATGTAGTAGTTTGAGTATATGCCTATTTCCATTAGACTCCGAAGGAGGCCACCTGCCTGTCTGTTGGTTGTGCAGTCCCTGGTGACAATAACTGCTTCTTAAATGGCATGGTTCTATAGATGAGAATTAATGGTCAAACATAGAGTCAAACCTCCAACTGATAGCAGGCATCCCCTGAGAGCTGGTAATTCAGACTCCTTCAAACAGCTTCAGTGACAAAGAGCTCATCACCTGTAAAGGCAACTCGGGTCATCTAAATCATGGGGTAATTTAGATTAATAGGATATATTAAATCAAAAATCTCTTTTCTTCTGTGGATTTTTGCCTTACAAAGCTAAATGAAATATGTTGACTTCTGCGTATCCCCTCTCTAGAATCTAATTCCTCCTAACATCTATCCTTTTGGTAATGTTACCATAAGAGACTTACAGATGCACAAACTGAGGCTCAGATAAACTAAATAACTTGCCCCAGGTCAGAATACAGGGGTTAATGGTTATTGTGGGATTTGAATGCAGTTCTCTTTGATTCTGTAGTCTGTGAGTTTATAACCACTCTGCTGTACTGAAAATAACTACAGTTCTTTCAAATGGATCTTTTACAAAAGTAGTTCCTATAGTACTTACCATCTCAAAATACTCTCAATATATACATCATCTCAAAAAAATATATATATGTATAATTTGTCAGTATCTCTCTGAGAATGCAGTACCATAATAAACACAATGTCTCAGGTGTTATGTGGCTAGGAAAGAGGGCAGTGGGGCCAAGATCAAATTTGATTTGAGCCTGACAGTTCCTGTAAAATAAAATGGTGTTTGTGTTACCAAACTTATATCTGTTTGGTGACAAACAAGAACTCCAGATTTTTAAATGGGAATTGTATCAAAGAAAGGTCTTCCCCATCCAGTTGTAAAATTTTCTGGTTTAACCAAAATGCAAGATCATTTATCTTTGTGAGATCTCATTATTTTGGATCAGGCCTGCCACCATCATTTGAAAAGTTGTTTTTGACATCTATCATATTAGCTAGCCTCCAGACTATATGTCATCTGCGCATTTCATAGCCGTATTTTCTACATTTAGTTACGTCATTGCTAAAATATTAAAAGGACGAGATAAATCACAGGGTTTGTCAATGTCGCATTAAAAATGTCTCTGAATATAAATGGACGAAGCATCTCTGGAGAAATTTCTCAATAGTTTGCAGGACAATAACCCAGACTATATTTTACCATATTATTAACCAGGGAATAAGAGTAACCTTTGTTTAAGCATACTTTATTTTTTTTTAATTTTTTTTTCGACGTTTTTATTTATTTTTGGGACAGAGAGAGACAGAGCATGAACGGGGGAGGGGCAGAGAGAGAGAGGGAGACACAGAATCGGAAACAGGCTCCGGGCTCCGAGCCGTCAGCCCAGAGCCCGACGCGGGGCTCGAACTCCCGGACCGCGAGATCGTGACCTGGCCGAAGTCGGACGCTTAACCGACTGCGCCACCCACGCGCCCCACGTCAGCCCTATTAAAACAGGCTAATGTGTCCTGACATATTCTTAGTTAGTGAGTCCACACTGGCTGTTAGTAATCACGTAATCATCGCTATCGGCTCAGAAAGCCTATGGTTAATAATATGTCCTGGAATTTTCCAGGAAGAAAATATCTGTGTGCTTGGGGGGGTCTTGTTTCTGGAAAAGGAAAACAGATCTTTCAGTGATCTTTCAGTGAAAGATAGGATGAAAACATAAGATGATTATTTGCAGTACCAGGTTTGGGGATGTAACACGATTCTCCTCCATTTTTCCCAACATGCCTAAGTGTTTTCATGAACTTCCCAAGTACATGAGCCTACATCTTATGTGTTTTAATGTTTTGCAAAATCTCTTATTATGTTACGTAATATCATAATATTATGTACCATGTTACAATGTTTTGAAACCAGAAGACAGACTGTGGATAGAAACATCTTGGAAATCGGGTAATATTGCCAAAGCAATTTGCCATTTGGAAGACATCTTGTCACTTCAAATCTTTCTGATGACTGATTATACTGGCTTGAATATTCTCCAAAAAGAATAACTCATCATCTCCTAGCACTTACTTTATTTAAAATCTATATCTCCTCTTACAGTGAAGATTTCCAAAAAGTTTCCTAGCCAAAAGTGTGAATTTAATCCAAAATTACACTTTAAACTTGAACACGTGAACCCTGATTCCAGTATGCACAGATTGGCATAAGCCCCCATTTCACATTTTATGATTTCATTGTTTTGATCATATATTATCTAATTATTTGGCTCTCTTTTGCTTCTCTTGAAATAGTCGTTGGTTTTCTCTGAACCTTCTCTGGATCCTCTCGAGGTTTCTTGCACGTTTCTTAAGTGTGTTGAGCAGGCACCTTGAAGTCTTCTCCCAGTGGGGATGCACTCCTGTGTTGGTCATTTGAGTACCCCCCCCCCCAAGCAATGGGAATGTGAATCTCACTGCAGTTCCAGCAGGTTCCACATGATGGTGGCCTTGCCTCCGCAAACCGGACTTCATGTCCCTCTATGTGCTTCTAGTGTTTTGGCCTCAATTTCGAGTTCCTGTAATAAAGCAGCCATCAGCTTGCCAGAGCCCCTGTTAAAGGGCTGAGGTTTTCGGCTTGGGATCCACAGTCCACAACCTGTGGCTGACACAGGGATCTTAGACCGTAGGAGGCTTCTAGAAGAGCGACAGCAGTACCTGAGCACTTTCAAGTGCTTCTTCACACAACCCTATTTGGGGTTGGATTTTGATTTTCCTGTGGAATATTCATCTAGCATAAGTAGAATTTTGAGGATGGAGATGCAGAGTGAGAACTTAAATAATCTGGAGTGGAAATGAGATACGCAGTAACTGTAAAATACAAGATTTCAAAGATTGAATATGAAAAAAGATTAAAAAATAGGTGTGCCCATTTAATACGAAAATAATCATAACTTGGCTTCCATTGGGTTAAACTAGGTACATCACTAAAATTAATTTCACCAGTTGCTTACAACTTTTTAAAATGCGGCTACTAGAACATAAGAGCTAATAATAATAACTAGGCTCATTAATACTTTTTAAGTATGTTCTAGATGGCACAAACAGCACTAACTACTTTCCACAGATTATCTCACAGGAACTCTTTGAGAGCTAGTATTATGGTCACTATTTTGCTTATAGGGAAACTTAAGTATATTGAGGTTAAGTTCAAAGTCAGAAAAGAATTGATTAAAGAACTTGGGATATTCACCTAGTTGTCTAGGTGTCCACACCTAGGTGTCCACTGGGGACAGCCCAAAGAAAATTAACTTTCACTTTTTGTGAAAAGTGAAACGTCTTAATCATCCAAAATGAACCCTCACCAAAGGCTCAGAACAAATGCTTCCTTACCTTGTGAAACAATTGGATTGACCTCACAAGAAATGAAAAAGAGAACTCGTTATCATTGTTTGCGTGTATTTTTTCAGGAACAAGTTGCTTCTGAAGTATGTGAGGCATAGAAACAAATACCACTTTATGATATAGATGTATGTACCTCATCACTGGAATCAAAGGACGAAAGTGTTACATCAGTCAAGTTTTCCCCATTCTTTCACCTTTCCCTTTTTGTACTTCTGTTTCTTTACCGGTCTCATTTTCTGCTTCACGAAGGGAAGATCCATGCTTCAAGGGAAGCACACGATCCACACGATCCATGCTGGTCCAGGAGCCCTGGCAAGGAAAGTGTGGACGTATTGAACGCTTGATCCCAGGATGACCCCTAGGGAAGAGTGGGACACCTTAGGAAGACTAGGATAGAAAAAATGCAAAGATTGAAATCTCCGAGCTCAAGTGACTGTGAGGTCTAAGGCTTATGTGTGCACGTCACTGAAAGAGCATTGGGGACTCCAGGGACAAGCCATTAGATGGTATTTCTTCTTCTGACTTGGCTTTCTGAATTGGGACAAGACTAAGAAAACCCATGGGAGGAAAATACTCCTTTTTATTTTGAACATACAGTAGATGTAGAGGGAATGAGGCTCTGTGACATCATGCTGGGTTCATACTGACCAGTTAGGTGTTTTCACAGTTACTCTGCTCACTCAACATCCGTGAATAGTACAAAACCCCACTAATTCTGAATTAATTGTTCTCAAGTAACAAAATTACGTTTATGACTGCTAATTCCTGGCCCTACAACCTCCTGTTCTGATTCAGTTCTTCTGAGATATCTCTGATATCATTATTCTTTCTGTTTGAATATTCGCTTGGTTTTGCTCTCTAGTTAATCACAACGTGCATTTAAAGACCACAGGTTAAGAGGCACCTGGGTGGCTCAGTCAGTTAAGCGTCTGACTCTAGGTTTCAGCTCAGTTCAGGATCCCACAGTTCATGAGATTGAGCCCATGTTGGGCTCTGTGCAGAGCCTGCTTAGGATTTTCTCTCGCCCTCTCTCTCTCTCTGCCCTCCCGCCCCCCCCCCCCCCACTCACATCTGTGTGCATGTGCTCTCTCTTTCTCAAAATAAACTTTAAAAAAAGAGTAAAACTTGTTAATTTTTTTATAAAGGCCATAGGTTAAGACAAAAAAAAATAAAGAATATGTTTACTAAGACTCCCAGTAGTTACTTAGATGACGACAAATTTTCTATTGCTCAGGGACTTCTAGTTTATATGGTAAACCAAGCACATACGTAGTGATCCGCATTATTCATGAATCCTATTATCTGTGGGTTTGCCTACATGCTAAAATCTCTTTACAACCTCCAAATAAACAACAACTGTAGCACCTTCATGGTCCATAACAGAGCTGTGCATGCTCCGTATGGTGGAAACTGGGCCCACCAGGCACGTTCCCAGCGGAGGGTGAACGAGACGACTCTGCTCTCATACTGTAAACGGCTCTCACACCCTTAACAGTCTGTTTACCGCCGTGTCCTTCACATTTTTGTGCCTTTTTAAATGCACTTAGGTTTCATTTTGTAAGGTATTGTTTTAATTCCAGTCGCTTCATATGCAGTGTGATATTAGTTTCAGGTATACCCTACAGTGACTCAACACTTCCAGGGGTCACCGGGTGCTCATCAGGACAAGTGCCCTCCTTAGTCCCAAGCCCTATTTCACCCCCACCCATCTCCCCTCTGGTAAGCACCAGTTCTCTATAATTAGGAGTCTGTTTCTTGATTTATCTGTTTTCCCCCCCTTTGCTTCTTTGTTTTGTGTCTTACATTCCACACACGAGTGAAATCTAGGGTATTTGTTGTTCTCTGACTGACTTTGCTTAGCATTATCTTTACTAGCTTTATCCATGTTGTTGCAAAAGCAAGATTTCATTCGTTTGTAGGGCCGAATAATATTCACATATATATATATATATATATATATATATATATATACACATGCATACATACATACATACACACACCGCCTCTTTTTTATCTACTTATCAGTCGATGGAAACTTGGGTTGCTTCCATATCTTGGTTATTATAAATAATGCTACTCTAAACAAGGGGGCGCATATATCCCTTTGAATTAGTGGGGTGTTTTCCAGTAGTGCAATTACTGGATCCTAGGGTAATTCTATTTTCAACTTTTTGAGGAACCTCTACAGTGTTTTCAGAGTGGCTGCACCATTCTGCATTCCCACCAACAGTGCATGAGGGCTCCTTTTTCTCCACATCCTCGCCAACACATGCTGTTTCTTGTGTTGTTGATTGTAGCCATTCTGTAGGTGTGAGGTGGAGTTTTGATTTGCACTTCCCTGATGACAAGTGATGTTGAGCATATTCTGATGTGTCTGTTGGCCATGTGTGTCTTCTTTGGAGAAATGTCTGTTCATGTCTTCTGCCTGTTTTTTATTATTTATTTATTTATTTATTTATTTTTTTATTTTTTTAACGTTTATTCATTATTGAGAGACAGACACAGGATGTGAGCAGGGGAGGGGTAGAGAGAGAGGGAGACACAGAATCTGAAGCAGGCTCCAGGCTCTGAGCTGTCAGCACAGAGCCCGACACGGGGCTCGAACTCACGAACCGTGAGATCATGACCTGAGCCGAAGTCGGTCGCCCACCGACGGAGCCACCCAGGTGCCCCAATTCTGCCTGTTTTTTAATTAGCTTACTTGTTTTTTGGGTGTTGAGTTGTATAAGTTTGTAATATATTTTGGATACTAAACCTTTATCAGATATGTCATTTGCAAATATCTTCTCCCATTCCTTATGTTACCTTTTAGTTTTGTTGATTATTTCCTTTTCCTTGCAGAAGGTTTTGATTTTGATGAAGTCCCTGTAGTTTATTTTTGTTGTTGTTGCCCTTGCCTCAGGCGACCTATCTAGAAAAATGTTGTCACGACCGTTGTCAGAGAAATTAATTACTGCTCTGCTCTCTTCTAGGATTTTTATGGTTTCAGATCTCACATTTAGATCTTTAATCAATTTTGAGTTTATTTTTGTGTATGGTGTAAGAAAGTGGCCCAGTATCCTTCTTCTGCACGTTGTTGTCTAGTTTTCCCAGCACCATTTGTTGAAGAGACTTTTTTTTTCCCATTGCATATTCTTTCTTGCTTTGTCAAAGATTAACTGACCATGTAATTGTGAGTTTATTTCTGGGTTTTCTACTCTGTTGCATGGATCTATGTGTCGATTTTTGTGCTTTGATTACTACAATGTTGTAGAATATCTTGAAATCTAGGATTGTGATACCTCCAGTTACATTTTTCTTTTTCAAGACTGTGTTGGCTATTCAGGGTCTTCTGTGGTTCCCTACAAATTTTAAGATTACTTGTTCTAGTTCTGTGAAAAATGCTGTTGGTAACTTGACAGGGATTGCAGTAATCTACACATTGCTTTGAGTAGTGTGGACATTTTAACAATATCTGTTCTCCCAACCCATGAGCCTGGAAAGTCTTCCCATTTACTTGTGTCATTTTCAATTTCTTTCATCCATGTTTTTCAGAGTACAGGACTTTCCTTTCCTTGGCTAAATTTATTCCTAGGTGTATTAATATTTTTGGTGCAATTGTACATGGGATTGTTTTCCTAATTTCTTTCTTCTGCATCATTCATAGTGTATAGAAATGCAACAGATTTCTGTACATTGATTTTATATCCTGTGACCTTACTGAATTCATTTATTAGTTGTAGTAGTTTTTTGGTGGAGTGTCAGAGTTTCCAATATATAGTATTATGTCATCTGCAATAATGAAAAGTTTCGCTTCTTCCTTATTAATTTGGATGCATTTTTTTCCTTTTTATTGTCGGATTGCTGTGGCTAGGACTTCCAGTGCTATGCTGAATAAGAGTGGTGAGAGTAGACATCCTTGTGTTGTTCCTGACCTCAGGGGAAATCTCTCAGTTTTTCCCCCATTGAGTATGATATTAGCTGTGGTTTTTCATATTTGGCCTTTATTATGTTGAGGTGTGTTCCCTCTAAACCTGTTTTATTGAGGGCTTTCATCATGAATGGATGTTGCACTTTGTCATATGTTTTTCCTGCATCTGTTGAAATGATCATATGGTTGTTATTCCTTCTTTTCTTTTTTTTTTTTTTTTGATGTCGTGTATCATGTGGATTGATTTACACATATTGAACCACCACACTTGCATCCCAGGAATAAATAGCACTTGATCATGGTGAATGATTTTTTAATGTATTGTTGCATTTGGTTTGCTAATATTTTGTTGTGGATGTTGATATCTATGTTCATCAGAGAAATTGGACGGTAATTCTCTTTTGTGTGTGTGTGTAGATTTTTTTTTATCTGGTTTTGGTGTCTGGTTAATGATGGCCTCATAGAATGAATTTGAAAGCTTTTCTTCCATATATATTTTTTGTGGGGGGAATAGTTTGAGAAGTATAGGTATTCTTCTTTAAATGTCTGATAGAATTCACCTGTGAAGCCATCTGGTCCTAGACTTATTTGTTGGGAGATTTGGATTACTGAATCAATCTTCTTGCCAGTAATTTGTCTGTTCAAATTTTCTATTTCTTCCTGATTCCATCTTGGGAGATTATATGTTTCTAGGAATTTGTCCATTTCTTCTAGCTGTCCAAGGTTGTTGACACATAATTTTTCATAATAAGGTCTTATAATCCTTTGTATTTCTGTGGTGTTGGTTATTTCTCTTTTTTCATTTCTGACTTCATTTTTTTTGAGTTCTCTTTTTTTTTGTTTGATGAGTCTGGCTAAAACTTTATCAGTTTCATTGATCTTTTCAAAGAATAAGCTCCTGGTTTCATTGATTTCTTCTATTGCTTTTTTAGTTTCTATATCATTTATTTCTGCTCTCATGTTTATAATTTCCATTACTTCTACTGGTTTTGAGTTTTAGTTCTTTTTTCTAACTGCTTTAGGTGTAAGGTCAGGTTGTTTATTGAGATTTCTTGCTTCTTGATTTAAGGTTGTATTGCTATAAATTTCCCTCTTAGATCCACTTTTGCTCCATCTCAAAGATTTTTGACAATTATGTTTTCATTTTCATTTGTCTCCAGGTATTTTTTTATTTCCTCTTTGATTTCTCGGTTGACCCATTCATTGTTTAGTAGCATGTAATTTAACCTCCATGTATTTATGTTCTTTCCAGATTTTTTCTCCGGGTTGATTTCTAGTTTCATAGCATTGTGGTAAGAAAAGATACTTGGTGTGACTTTAATCTTTTAAAATTTGTTGATATTTGTTTTGTGGCATATGTGATCTATTCTGGAGAATGCCTCATGTGCATTTGAAAAGAATGTGTGTTCTGCTGTTTTAGAGTAGAATGTTCTGAGTATCTTTTAAATCCATCCCGTCCAGTGTGTTATTTAAAGCCATTGTTTGCTTGTTGATTTTGTTTGATGATCTATCCATTGATATAATTGCAGTGTTGTAGTTCCCTACTATTATTATATTACTGTGGATTTCTTCATGTTTGTCATTAGCTACTTTATGTTTGGGTGTTCCCATGTGGGTGCCTAAATATTTACAATTGTTATATCTTCTAGTTGGATTGTTCCCTTTATGATTATATAGGTCCTCCTTTATCTCTTACTACGGTCTGTTTTTAAAGTCTATTTTGTCCAATATAACTATTGTTATATTGGCTTTTTTTTCACTTCTGTTTGCATGATAGATGCTTTCAGTTGCATGTGTGTTTAAGTCTGAAATGAGTCTTTTGTAAGCAGCATAGAGATGGGTCTTGCTTTTATATTCATTCTGTCATCTTGTGTCTTTCGATTGGAGAATTTAGTCCATTTACACTCAAAGTAATTATTGATAGATATGTACTTATTGCCATTTTGTTTCTTGTTTTATGGTCATTTTTGTAGTTCTTCTCGGTTCCTTCTCTTACTCTCTTCTCTCATGTTTTACTGGCTTCCTTCAGTGATATGCTTGAATTTTTTTCTCTTTATTTTTTTGTATGTCTATTCCTGCTTTTTTTTAAGTTTACTTATTTATTTTGAAAGAGAGAGAAGAGAGAGGGAGGAAGGGGCAGAGAGGAGGAGAGAATCCCAAGCAGGCTCCACACTCAGTGTAGAGCCCAACAGGGGGTTCAGTCTCATGACCGTGAGTTCATGACCTGAGCTGAAATCAAGAGTTGGATGTTCAAACAACTGAGATACTCAGGCTCCCCCTATTACCGGTTTTTGGTGGGTGGTTGCTATTAGGTTTATATATAACATCTTAAGCACATAGCAGTCTATAATGAGTTGATGTTGCTTAAGTTTGAATCCATTCTAAAAGCACTAAAGTTTTACTTCTCACATTTTAGGTATGTGTGTCATGCTTTACATTCTTTCATTTTATGAATCCCTTGACTGATTGTTACACATACAATTAATTTTACTCTTTTTATGCTTCCTACTTTTCATGCTCCTGCTTATGGTCTTTACTTTCCACTGAAAGAGTCCCCTATAACATTTCTTATAAGGCCAGTTTAGTGGTGATAAATTCCTCTTTTGTCTCAGAAACCTCATCTCCTGCTGAATGACAGCCTTGCTGGATAGAGTATTCTTGGTTGCAGGTTTGATGTTGTTTGTTTCCTTCCAGTACTTTAAATATATCATGCCACTCCCTACTGGCCTGCAAAGTTTCTGCTGAAAAGTCAGCTGATAGCCTTACGGGGCTTTTCTTGTATATGACTATTTTCTTTTCTCTTGCTACTTTCAAAATTCTCTCTTTATCACTACTTTTTGCTACTTTAATAACTATGTTTCTTGATGTGGACTTCCTTGAGTTGAATTTGTTGGAGGATCTCTGTGCCTTCTGGATCTGGATATCTCTTTCCTTCCCTAGATCTGGGAAGTTTTCAGCTATTTCTTTAAATAAATTTTCTGCCCCCACCCCTTTTCTTTCTGAGATCCCTATAATGTGAATGTTATTACACCTGATGGTATTGCTAAGTTCCCTTAACCTATTTTCATTTTTTATTATTCTTTTTTCTCTCTCCTGTTCAGCTTCATTGTTTTCCATTACTCTGTCCTTCAGGTCACTGATCTGTTCTTGTACTTCCTCTAGTCTACTATTTATTCCACCTAGTATATTTTTAATTTCAGTTTTTGAGTTTCTCATCTCCAATTGGTTCTTTTTCATGTTTTCTATCTATTTGTTGAGGGTCTCATGGAGACCCCCTTTTCTCAAGTCCAGTATCTTTATGATTATTACTTTGCATCTTCTATCAGGTGTATTGCTTATCTCAATTTTGCTTCACTCTCTTGCTATGATTTTGTCCTGTTTTTTGAGAGATACTCCTCTGTCTCCTCATTTTGTCTAAGTCTTGGTGCCTGTTTCTGTGTGTTAAGAAAGTCAGCTATGTCTCCTGCCCTTAAAAGTAGTGGCCCTATGAAGAAGAGGTCCTGTAGTGCCCTGCGGTACAATGTCCCATGTTCACCAGAACCCGACATTTCAGGGGTATCTCCTCTGTGTGCCGCATGTACCTTATGCTGTGGCTAAGCTGCTTTTGCCTTCAGTTCAGTCATATGCTTTAACTGTCTTTGCCTGTTGTGGGCAGTGTTTTGTCCCTGTGTTGTAGTGGGTCAGTCTAAGGCTGCCTTGGGCTTGAGTTGGGTCAGCCCAGGCATTTTCGAGAGCTGCAATAGTACCAAATTGCAGGACGTGCTCCCTGTGTTGTCCCCTGGGAGGCTTTTGTCGGTGAGTGGTGCCTGTAGTCAGAGACGCCTGCTTCCAGCCAAGTGCTGGGGTTACAGTTGGACAGGTATGTGCGGTTATCTTACCTTCTCCCTGGGACAAGAGTCACTTTGGAGTGTTGCTTGCCCCTCTCAGGGTTGCTTTCACACTGCCATACTTGTGGCACTGCTTTGGATGGACAACTGCCAAGGCCAGGTTGAGGGGGCGGGTCCACAGAAGAGTGCTGGCCGGGGGTCACACTGTTAGCGACGTTTTAGTGGGTCTGCTGTGGGAGGAGACTAGGAGCCAAGGCCTACCTGGAGGAAGTAGGTTCTTGGAAGCACATGGGGTGGGTGTACTGTTAGCATGCTAGGCGGAGAATGTTAGTGTTATGCTAGTTCCTGCAGGTGTCCATGTCTCTAGGCTTAGTGGCAGGACATGGAATTGGTGCCTACCACCTCTTTTGTTCTCGAAGTGTCCCAATGGCTCTTGCCCCTCAGAGGGGCACAGCTCTGAGATGAGTAAACAAATCTCCCTCCAGGTGTTTTTCAAACTGCTTTTATGCTGTTATCTCAGTGCGGCTGTTTGCTATGCTGTATCTTTAAGGACAGGGACTCCGTTTCCTCTTGCCTTCCAGCTTTCCAGGAGTTGAACACACTGAGCCAGCCAGGAACCCCTGAACCCACCGATTTTTAAAGTTCCAGGTGTTCCACTGATTGTAAGAACTTGCAAAATTAAACCCCTCTGTTTTTCAAAGCCAAATGTTATGGGGATTTGTCTTCCCAGTGTGGGTCCCCTGGCCCGGGGTGCCTGGTGTGGGGTCTGCTCCTCTCTCCTGTCTCCATGCCCAAGGTGTCCTTCCCTCCTGTGGACAGTCTCATGGGTCCATTTAGCTCCCAACTGCATGTCTATCCTTCCTACCCTCTTGATGGGACCTCTTATTTATGTTGAGGTACAGGAAGTCTGTTCTGCCAGTCGTGGAATTGTTTTCTGGGTTATTTACACTGATGTGGGTATTAGATTTGTGGAATGAGGTGAGTCTAGGATCCTCCTACCCTGCCGTCTGTCTCAAAAAGTCAAATATCAAATAAATTTTAACTTGTTTCTGGACGCTATGCATCTTATGATTGGATTCTGTTACAGTTTCCAGTGAGGATTTTTGTTTTGTTGTAACTTTAACAGCTAATTATCTTGCTTGGACTTAAACTACCAACTTGTGGGTGGCATCTGACAGTTCAATACAGTTCTTTGATTTTTTTTGGTGAGCTGCTTTAGGTCTACCTGATACATGTGTGATTCACATTTTGGCCGGAGATTTGGGCAGAAATTTACTTAAAGCTTTGGATTCCGTCTCTCTGGTTCTTTCCTCTTTAGGGTTCTTCCTTCATTATCCGTTGGCTGTGGTTTCCCTAAATGCTCTAGACTAAAATGAATGTAGATTTTTCTAGCAGAGGTTTTGCCATTCTGCATGGTGAAGACTGTGACCTGTCCTAAGGCTGAAAAACTACAATAAATGAAAATTTTACCCTATGCTGCCTTCTTCTTTCAAGTGTTGACACCCCTCCTAGGTCTCCATGCTTATATTCGCTCTCAGTTGACTTCAAATAATTGTGTTTTGTGCTTTGACCAGGCCTTATAGTTGTTTCTTGAGGAGGGCTGGTCCCATGCAAGCTTATGTAGCTATGATGGAAATAGATTTTCTCCTGCTTGTTCATTTCTTGTTTTATAAACTTGTGTTTTTTCCCCTTTAAAAGTTTGAGTATTAGTTAATGATTTGTCTATAATGCTTCTTTTCCACCTTCCAGGAATTTTTTTTTATTAATTTTATGTAAACTTTTTGTCCTCTACTCTTTTTCAATCTTTAATGTTTTCCTTTCTTGTGCTTTCTTTTTTTATTTCTCTTTTCTGGTTTTTATGTTAATGACTTAACTGTTATTTTTTTGTTTTTATATTGATTTAATTATTTTTAATTTTTACTTTTGACTGCTGTAACTCTTTGGTGTTACACAATTTCCTTTGATTATCGCTTTAAAAGTATCCCCTAGATTCTTATATCTTCATTGTTCTGATTTCCATTACTATTAATTTTTTAACTAAATTGCTGACATCTTTATCCTTTCATTCAAGAGTTGTTTAATACAAAAATGTTTGAATTTCCAGATTGTATATGACCCCAAGAGACACGTGTGCCAGATTTAGAAGGTGGACAAGAAGAAGTGGCCATTTTTATGTTCAGATGCTGCGTGTCGAACTTGAGGTAATGTAGCATGCATGCGCGGTCACTCCCCTGCTCATTCAGCTGTTGGCACGGGCAGTATCTAACCCAGCCCCTCCAGCTACCATCAGATCTTCTGGTTGGGTTTCTCAACTCCTGGTCAAGGTGCATGTGCAGCTTTATCGCAAAAGGTGCCAGATCTCCAGCATCATGGAGGTAGGTCAGAGACAGACCGGTTCCAGTAACCTTTATGGATTCTTCTACATTTCCACCAGTTACAGGTTCCTCTGCTCTCCCTGCTTCATAAAGATTTCAAGTCCAACCCAGCCCCAGAGGTGACGGTTTGCCTAGATTTGTCCACAGATGCCACCATTGGGCTCGGGCTACTATTTATTATAAATCTCTTTGTCCTATATCATTCATAAGGATAGCTTCTCTGATAAAACCCTGATTTCAAAAATTGGTACTGGAAGTGGTTCCAAAAGAACAAGAACCCTGGAGAGGGATTCTCTGAAGTGATTCTGCTGAATATGCATTTGTTACTATTTTGTTGTTATTGATGGTCTGATGAGGTTGAAAACCATTAATGACCCTCCTTCCAGTGGTAAAGGAGACATTGATGGTTCATGACATACATCAGCACAATAGTTTCTTAAATTACCACCTAATTTAAATTTTCTTAAATTAAATTAGACATCTGCAATGACATGCTGATAGAAGAAGCACAACTTTGGTAGAGGAAACAATTGCTGCCCTAGAACATGTTAGAGAAAATAAGCATAATGAAGTTGGTTGGTTGGTTGGTTATTGCTATATTACTTGAAGAAGTTAGGGGAAAAAGTTCCCAGTCTCAGGTTCTAGTTACAGGCCAGAATAATTTTATTACTTAGCTAACAGTAACCCCTTATTTTCTGTGGCTTCAAGGCATAGAATTCTGAAAACCCAAACTGGAGATGTAGTCCTGAAAGTGAAGTAATTGTAACACAAATTGATTGCCCAATACCCTCTGGTCTCCTTTGTTGAAGTTAGGCTATTAAGTGTGAGGGAGGGTTCTCCAAAAATTGGAATGGGGACATACAGGCAGATTTTGATAAAGCTGGGGACCTTTTCCTCTTTTTTGCCAACTTTCCTTTACCCATAAGCAGCCCCTTATGTCCATTCAGGGTCCTGGTCTCCTCTTACCGGAAGAACCTGCAAGGATCTACTCGGAGCTACTCAGAAGAATTCCATAATTTCACAAGTTCAGGTGCCTATGATCTTCCTTAGGAACTGTCCCCACCACGTCTCATTGTTTCCAGTCCTTGAAATAGATGCAAATAGCAGTCCCAGAGTTTAAAGTATGAAGTGTAGCCTCTGACGGGGTGTAATGCACCCAAAAAGAACTGCAGATATTTGCAATTAGAACATACTATCGTATTGGGTCTAACATATTGCTGTTGGTGAATTAAGACATGATTTTATATTCAAAACGTTGGCACGGGTTGTTGGAAGGTACCCTAACAGTTTGCTTCGGTTGACTAAAAACCTGGACCCAAAAGAATGAAGATGAAATGCCAGACCCTCTTTGGTATGTTTAAAAAAAAAAAGTAGGGGGTGCCTGGGTGGCTCAGTCAGTTGAGCCTCCAATTCCAACTCTTGATTTTGGTCCAGGTCATGATCTCGCAGTTTGTGAGTTTGAGCCCTGCGGGCTCTGCACTGACACCATAGAGTCTGCTTGGGATTCTCTCTCTCCCTGTCTCTCTATCCCTCTCCCCCTTTCTCTCTTTCTCTCTCAAAAGAAATGACTACACATTTTTTAAAAAGGTATTCAAACGTTTAGGAAGATGGGAATGCTATAGTAGACTAAGGCTTGCTCATCTCCTCCCTAAATATATCCCCCAAGAAGTTCCAGAGGACACTTCCCTCCCTGGCAGGGGCATCTCCTGGTGGCTGTTCTCTAGCTCCAGGTTTGGTGGTTGGAATTACTGGTGTCTGGCTTGCCTGATTTCAGTGATGATGATGATAGGATTCCGTGGTGGCACTACTCACCAGAGACAAGACATGTGTGAATAGTAGAAAAAATGGCGGGGCCAAGATCAGTACTAGGAATGGTCTTACTGGCAGAAATCTTTGGTATTAGCTAGTGGATCCTGCTATCTCTAGAACTGATCTCCAGGACAGCCTACTAGAATTTTACTTAATCTAAGTAGAAAGCTCTAGGATTGGTGAACAGAGGACTAACTGAAATCGTGGCAATTACAAATGGAACAGAAAGTTTAACTGAACCAGGACCATAAAGGCACCATTCCCAGCTCCCCCAAGTTACCAAATAGCTCTTGTAGTAATCATATCGTGAGGATCAAAACAACCCGCAACTGAAATTAAAAAGCAGTTACAGAAGAGAGATCCTAGTGATAGAGCAAAATCCCACCTTGGTAGAAGAGCAATCCAACTGGTGGACAGATCATGTGTCAAGGTTATGATTTGGGGTTGCACATATTATGCTGAGCCTGTGAGCTCGGGCATTTCTTGGGTACTGTGGGCATGCTGGAGGTCTTGCTGGTGTGATTATGGACAGTGCAAACAGAATATTGAGCAAACTGGAAGATACTAGGAATTGAGGAAGAAGAGAGAACATAGCTAACTTCACAATCATTGTGGAGCACTAGAGTCTCAGACCTGCTGCTTTGGGGGTTTTCAAAAAGGCCAGTAAATGAACATTTGCAAGTTGTAGTCTTGGTGAGGCCTAGCTCTACTGAGATTTCACTATATCCTGATAAACCTTGGGCTTTTTCATGTCTCATAAATCTCCTGTAACTCCTTTAATGTAACTACATGAATAGTGATTTAAAATTGATCGGCGAGGTCTTCAGGATTTTTCTCAGTATTGAGTGTGTATTAAGATCTGATTTTTCATTCAGCACAATCATATGATTGATACTTTGATGTAATACAAAGGGCCCCTATGCATCAGTACTCCTGTATCCCTTGGGTAAATTCCTAGCAGTGCTATTGCTGGGTCATAGGGTAGGTCTATTTTTAATTTTCTGAAGAACGTTGTACCCCAATGTTTATAGCAGCACTCTCAACAATAGCCAAATTATGGAAAGAGCCTAAATGTCCATCAACTGATGAATGGATAAAGAAATTGTGGTTTATATACACAATGGAGTACTACATGGCAATGAGAAAGAACGAAATATGGCCCTTTGTAGCAACGTGGATGGAACTGGAGAGTGTGATGCTAAGTGAAATAAGCCATACAGAGAAAGACAGATACCATATGGTTTCACTCTTATGTGGATCCTGAGAAACTCAACAGAAACCCATGGAGGAGGGGAAGGCAAAAAAAAAAGAGGTTAGAGTGGGAGAGAGCCAAAGCATAAGAGACTCTTAAAAACTGAGAACAGGGGCGCCTGGGTGGCTCAGTCAGTTAGGAAGCCGACTTCGGCTCAGGTCATGATCTCGCGGTCTGTGAGTTCGAGCCCCGCGTCGGGCTCTGTGCTGACAGCTCAGAGCCTGGAGCCTGTTTCAGATTCTGTGTCTCCCTCTCTCTGACCCTCCCCCGTTCATGCTCTGTCTCTCTCTGTCTCAAAAATAAATAAACGTTAAAAAAAATTTAAAAAAAAAAAAAAAAAAAAAAACTGAGAACAAACTGAGGGTTGATGGGGGGTGGAAGGGAGGGGAGGGTGGGTGATGGGTATTGAGGAGGGCACCTTTTGGGATGAGCACTGGGTGTTGTATGGAAACAAATTTGACAATAAATTTCATATACTGAAAAAAAAACCAACAAAGGGTATCAAAAGTGTAGTTATTATGCAGAAATTAATCTATAGTGGCTATTGTGGACTGCACACTTGTATTCCCCACTCCTAAATGCATATATTGAAATCCTAACCTCCAGTGGAATGGTATTAAGATTTAGGGCCTTGTGGCACCTGAGTGGCTCAATGGGTTAAGCACCCAACTCTTGATTTTGGCTCAGGTCATGATCTCATGGTTCAGCTCAGTGCGTCAGGATCAGCTCTGGCAGCATGGAGCCTGCTTGGAATTCTCTCTCTTCCTTTCTCTCTGCCCCTCCCCTGCTCTCTCTCTCTCTCTCTCTCTCTCTCTCAAAATAAATCTATAAACATTAAAAAAATTGATATGTGGGGCCTTTAGGAGGTAACTAGGTTCTGATAAGATCATAAGGGTGGATGAGATTAGTATCCTCATAAGGAGTGAAAGATGAGAGTTCTCTCTCTCTCTCTCTCTCTCTCTCTCTCCCTCCCTCCCTCCCCCCCACCACCCTTCCTCCCTCCCTTTCTCCTTTTTCTTCCCCCCACCCCCTCTGGTACAGCAAAAGTAGAGCTGATGGAAATCCAGGAAGAGGGCTCTCACCAGACACTCAGCACCATGACCTTGGACTTCCCAGGCTCCAGTACTGCACAAAATAAATGTTTGCTGTTTAAGCCACTTAGTCTGTGGAAATTTGCCATAGCAGCCCCCACTGACTACTATAGCAGCATAGGTCATGTTTTGTCCTGTTGGAGTATTTATTTAAATAAATATTAATTTAAATTAAAATTTAAGACAGGATAATTCAATTTGAGTTCCTGGATAGGAAAAATGTGTGAGAGATATTGCTGGAAAACCCAGAGAGCCAGTTCACATGATTATGGATTCTATCCAGTTAATCAGGATACTGATAGAAAGATCACATCTCTTATATATATATATATTCCTGCTAAATTTTCCTTCTCAAATTGATTAGGTAGCCAGAACATGGTCAGATACTTTGATAATGACACAGTCTATACCTACATTTTCTACATTTCCAGTCTTGAAGATATTTCTTGACATATAAGAACTCTCCTCTCCCTACCTATCATCTTGAAGTCTCTCTGGTCTCTACTCTCATAAAATGTGAGAAGAGGCTTCTTCCAGAAGGTTATTAATGTTTGTTTTGCAGTCCACTGGTTGGGACTGAGGTTTCCTGGTAATTTAATTTTGATGTGTTTCCTAACTTGGGTTTAATTCTATTCATCCCAATAGATGTCAGAGTAAAGAGGTACTTATTACTATGAATATGTATTGTAGTACTATGAAGTTGATGGTATTTTAAATAATTTAATACAGAGCATTTCTACTGGAATAATTTTAACGACCCATATCAACTATAGAAATTTCCAAACAGTTACATGAAATAGAAGTATCACTTGGAAAAGGCAAGCTGTGCACTAGAAGTTATCCCATGGGGCCACATTACATTGACTAATATTTCATTGGTTCAGGGGCTGACCCAACTGACTCTAAGACTGAATTATCAGCATACTAATAAGGGATACATATGGCAGACTGAACTCCTATTAACCATGTTAGAGAGCTGAAATATAAAATCATGACCCCCAATGTATTAATTATAGCAATGAAAATAACTATATCTCATGCTGCAATACTCACTTTGACATGGCATTGATTTTCTTCCTGTACGTAGACCTAAATGGGGATATTTTCTCAGTGAAGTCAGTCTTGTCAAATCAGTGGGTTTGGGTGTGGAAGGTGTTACTGCTTACGTTTTCCCTTCCCTGAGCATGCTCATACGGCATTACAGTGTGGGCCTCTGCAATCCTCCTTTCCCTGTGCTGACCATCCTTTTTCATCGCCCCACTCCCTAGACTCCTAGTTCTGATCAGCGCACCCTGTGTGACATCCATCTTGTACCCCTCGATCCCTTGAACTTGTAGGCATTCTTTTAAAGTTGGCTTTGCATGTGACCTATTAAATGCTAATTTTGTAGATTCACTTTCAGATGATGAGACCATTCTTTTTAAAATACATTTTCAAATTCTTGGAGACTGCCTTTCTGTAGACTCCAACTACTGATAATAGGTGAAAATGATTTTACGTAACTGATTAGAAATAAGAAATATGGTAACTTAAAGTATGAAAAGAGAAACCTAATTAGGAATTATGAAGCAAAGTTCATGACAGCCATTAAGGAAGCTGAGTTCAAGGTAGATGTCAGAAAAAACACCTTCTTGATTCTTGGGAAGAATGTGACTTCTTTTGAGAACCACACATTTATCACCAAAACTAGACAAAAGACAGTAGAGTATAAAAAGTTAGAAACCCATATTAAAACAGTTTTCCCACCCTACTATTAATTTTTAATGAGAAAAATAAATACATCTCAAGCTATAATAATCACTTTGACATGGAATTAATTTATCTCTTCTGTAGAGATTAATATCTATTTTTTTCAGACCAAACTAACTTTATCCATCACATTGACAGTAGCTGTGGGCTCCTTAAAGTCTGAAGGATAACATGGGCCAGCAGAGCCCAGGGGACCATCTAGAGTCATATTTCAGAGAAGAAATATTCCTGGCAAGTGAAAGAATCTTAGCATAGAAAGTGGGCATTAAAAAATAAAGACAGGCATTGGGAGGAAACATAAAGAATATCATCATTCACCTAGAATTCCATTTAATGTTTGAAGGGAATTTGCATTTTTTTCTCAGATGCTCTGGTATCCTCTAGACTAAAATACCTTATCAACATAGTCAAGTACAGCAGCACAGGGCAAATAATCTTTAGCAGTCCTGAAATTCAAGCTACCTAAATTTTTATTTATTTATTTACTCCCTTATTACTTACTTATATATCTTTCTCTTCCTTTCTTTTTTCCCCAATTTTACTATATAAAGGCCTAATCTCAAGAGTGGAAATAGTATCATGCATTTTGAAGAATCTGAGATAGAACTAATCAACCATCTAAAGAAACAAATAATTATAAAGGATCAATTAATACAAAGGTTATGAAAACCTCTCAAGCTTCCTTCCTTCGACATTATATTTATTTTCCCTGATTTTTAAAAATTATTATTTTGAGTCGAAGGAACTTTGGATTTTAGCTACTTTGTCTCTCTTTAAAAACTCCAGGGTGATGGGTATAACTCGTTATACTTTACCTGTTGGGATCAACACTGGGTGTTGTATGGAAACCAATTTCACAATAAATTATATTTCATAAAAAAATAAAACAAACTCCGTTTAAAGATAAATAAATAAATAAATAAATAAATAAATAAATAAATAAACTGACATCCACAACAGGTAAAGACGCTGGGAAGGTAAGTTTCTTTCCTATTCGTATAGTATGAAATTATATAAAAAATGGTCAAGTTTATATTCATGTCTTGAGAAAATTGAGAAGTTTAGCAATACCAGGCATTGACAAAAACAGAGCAATGGAAACTCCCGTGCTCTACCAGGCGAGTGTAAATTCTGTAAAACAAATCTCCAAGAATTTAGTTGGTTTGGAATCCCATGGGCCGGATACGCAATTCTTCCCCTGGGGCTTGCAACAGCTGCCTTTTTCCCCCCACTGCTGCCACACGTGACTCAATGACGTAGTATCTGCTAGATCCTAAGGCTCAAGTTCCAAGGCTGCTTGCGCCACGACCCCGGAGTCCTTTCCCTGAGTCTTTTTCTAATTAAGGTCCCGCTCAATGTTGACGGTTGTGTGTCACCTGGAAGACGGGCCAGGGCAGTGCGGGGTGTATTATCTCCACGACCCAAAGAGGCCAACCAGGCCCTGTGCTTTCTTTGTGGTAGCTGATGTAAGGTGCCGCAGTTCCAGTCTTTTACTTTAGAATGGTAGATATCCCAGAAGCCCCCTCCCAGTGGACCCCTAAAAATGCCACCAAAGTGTCACTTCCCTAAATTTTCATACGACTCACCTTTCACTCTCTGGAGCGTGAGTGGCTTACCAAGGTCTCCCACATACAAGCCACCTCTTGTTCGTCCTGCCTAATTGCCATGGTATCACTGACCTAGTGATAGTAGATGGCTTTGATTTTTGCGGGATGTCCAGGGGGCCCCGATCAGACTACATCATGACAGAGAATGGGAGTGTTAATTCAGTTCTGAAGCAAAACTATGACTGAACTGTGTCGAACCCACAAATGCAAACGGTTTCTGATTCTCCTTTTCTAACTGGAATCGTAAAGAATACATTGGCCAAAGCAGCGACTGCCTACAATGTAACCGTGGGCATCATTTGTCTGCTCTGACAGTGATATTAGGTCTGGCAGAGCAGCGTTAGCTGGGGCTGTTCCTTAGTGAAACTCGCAGTAGCCTACAGTAATTTTTCAAAATCCTGTCAGGTTTTTATCAGGAGCCATACTTTCAAGTTAAAGAGCGGTTGGTTAAGTACCACTACCCACTATATATGTGTGTGTGTGTGTGTGTGTGTGTGTGTGTGTATTTTTTTTTTTTTTTTTTGAGACAGAGACTGTGCATGATCAGGGGAGGAGCAGAGAGAGAGGGAGACACAGAATCCAAGTTAGGCTCCAGCCTCTGAGCAGTCAGTGCAGAGCCCCAGGCGGGGCTTGAACTCACAAACCGTGAAGATCTCTAGGTATCAATGTCGAGTCAGGTGCCTTGTCAGGACGTCTCAAAATATTTAGGTACTCTCTTGTCCCCAGGGTAAAGTCAACCTTTGAAGTATCCACAGATCCATTCGGGGAAGGAATGAAGGAATCATTATAGTATTTTCTTGCCACAGTATTGAAGAGTCTCTTCTTCTAGTAACCTGGATGTTTCCAGTCACTGGGTTCTGCGTATTAAAATTAGCTCAGATTTAATAACTAAACGAGGAATCACAATTCCTTTGCGAGCGAACACCCCTCAGCCTCCTGCTTTTCTGTTCTTACCTTTTCCTGGTTGTAGATGTTTAGTATCATCCTTGTTGGCTGCCTCACCTTCCATCTTATCTCTAGGAACACCAGACTCCATTATTATCTCTCAGACTCCCTCACAGTGAAGTCCAGTTGGCTGTCCCTCCAGCCTTGCCAGTTATTAAAGGAATTGCAGCCCCCCCCCCAGGCTACTGGCTTTTAAGCATTGACAGCTGAATTACTTGGGGGGCTTCAACCTCCCCTTGGTATTAACCAACCCAGTCTGTGACCACGCTAAATCTGGTACCTTACATGTCACAGAATTCAGTGCTAAAATTCCACGGGTATTGTCCACAAGCTCACACATTAGCTGAGATTTTAAAAAGCCATTCCAAAGTTCTACTGAGCCCGCAGCTTCCAACAATGCTGTGTGTCTCAGGGCATGCCTTTTTTCTTTCTTCCCCCCCTTTTTTTTTTTTTTTTTTTTGCTGTAAAATGGGCCCTTGTATGAGGCGTATTCTCAGGTTGTAGTAATTCTAGCACTTTGTGAGCCCTTGCACAATGAGGGTGGCCGAAAAAATAAGCTCATATCTAAAATGTGAATCTAGGGGCACCTGGGTGGCTCAGTGGGTTAAGCGTCCAAGTTCAGCTCAGGTCATGATCTCATGGTTCATGAGTTCAAACTCTGTGTCAGGCTCTGTACTGACAGCTCAGAGCCTGGAGCCTGCTTCAGATTCTGTCTCTCCCTCTTTCTCTGCCCCTCACCTGCTCATGCTCTGCCCCTCTCTCAAAAATAAATGAACATTAAAAAAATTTTTTTAAATGTGAATCCCAATAAGGATAACTTGGTTACGCCCTCCAGAATGCACCATTCCAATCTTATCTGACTGCAGATAAGAGCTGCTATATATATGTGTACACAGAGAATATTTTGGAAGAATACATATAAAAACGTTACATTATCTCAAGAAAATGTTGGAGGGTTATTTTTTCCTAATATATTTTAATTTTGTTAGATTTATTTTTAAAAATGTGAAGAGAGCTACTATGAAGAATCTAACAAATGTTTATAATGTGTTTATAATTTTTAGGTAGTTTTTCCTTGTCTTATTTCCCTAGTTTACAATTCCTGAGTTAAGCTGGTAAAGAAATCATTGCTTGTGTTATAATAGGAATTTCATGATTTTGCCTCATCATTGAAGGGAAGATAATTCCTTTATATTTAGAAAAAGAGAACAAAATATGTTTATAACAAAGTACAGTGAGCGAAAATACAATAGGAAATATAAGGGGCCAAAACTTAGAGGCCTATAAAAATGTGTAAGTTACTCCTCAGGTACAACTGAATGTTGGTATTTGTATATTTCACCTCTATAGAAGGGCATTGGGAGATTCATCTTCTTATCTTGTGTTTTATGGCTGTTACTCAACTTAATAACTTCCAGAAGTAATTTACATACAAATAGCAGAATGGTATTCCAGTGGTCCTTATTTAAATATGGCTAAATATTATAATACATATTGGTATAACTTTGAGTTTATACAATTTCTGTTTTATATAATGGTGGGTAGAAAGTGGCTACAATGTAACTCTTGATACAATTTGTTATTTAGTACTATTGTTGGACAAGTTATTAGCCTCTCTGAATCTTAGTTTAACAATGAAATGAAAGTATTAATAGCCCCATCTCTCAGGATTGTTATGATAATGAAAGAGATAATCCTCAATAAGCACCTACAGCAGTGTTTTATATGTAGTAGGCACTCAGTAAATCTAAGTGATTAATATTGCTTTCAAAAAGTTCTATGTTGGGGCGCCTGGGTGGCGCAGTCGGTTAAGCGTCCGACTTCAGCCAGGTCACGATCTCGCGGTCCATGAGTTCGAGCCCCGCGTCAGGCTCTGGGCGGATGGCTCAGAGCCTGGAGCCTGTTTCCGATTCTGTGTCTCCCTCTCTCTCTGCCCCTCCCCCGTTCATGCTCTGTCTCTCTCTGTCCCAAAAATAAATAAACGTTGGAAAAAAAAAAAAAAGATTTAAAAAAAAAAATTCTATGTTTTCAAGTCCATTATAGGATTTGATCTATAGGAAAGGAAAGTTAATACTATCTACCCAGCACAAATTGCCATATCTGCAAATGTGTATAATACATAGTTGTAACTACTAACTTTACCTCCATTAAAAGAAGTTGAGCCCAAGAAATGTTGAGCCCAGAAGTGCGTATTGAGCAATGAGATGTTAAAGTATAAGAGTGTTAGGTAGTGAATGGATTTTGAATCTAGTCTGGACAGAGATATAACAAACATGAACAAATCAGTGTATAAGCTAAAGAATTGGGAGAGAAGACCATGGTTCCACTCTTGCAATGAAGTCTGACATTGCAAACAGAGGAACCATAGGGACACGGCACCAGGGAGAGAATAAAGTGGTGTATTTCCATTTGGCAGGAAGGACAGGCAGCCCAGTGTTTGGGAAGAAAGGCAGACCCTAGCTTGATAAAATAGTGAAAAGGGCCCTTTAGGAAAGAATTGACATCAGACTTCTAGCAATACTGCAGGCTTGCCTGGGATTGTGACTTCCGGTGGAATAGGGTTCTTAACTAAAGGGTACCTGAAGTAGATTTGGGGATCCATGACTTTAAACAGGAAAAAAAAATCATGTTTATTTTCACACATCTCAGCAGAAATAGGACATTTTCTTCCGTTGCAAATGTGGGCAACAAACCACAACAGTATTAATAGTGTTTGTGACTTTGTCACCAATAGAGACCACAGATAGTCTCATCATGTCACAACTTTGCAGACATTTACAAACACTATTTACATGTATCACCTTAGTGATTCGACTGAAGTCTAGATCCAGTTATTTAATGTGTTAATAGTGAAGCAACTATTTCTATATCAAACATTTTTCTTAGTAGAGCTACTCTGTGTTTCAGTTTAATTGGAATCATTTATAATCCAAAGTAATTTATTTACTTTGTAAACATTTATTCATTTTGAGAGAGAGAGTGTGTGAGTGAGGGAGGGACAGGGTGAGAGGGAGGCTGTCAGCACAGAGCCCGATGCTGGGCTTGAACCCAGGAACTGTGAGATCATGACCTGAGCCACCCAGGCACCCAATAATGTAATTTATTTTAAGTATAAAAACACAGTTCTGTGAAGGGATCCATAGGCTTCTCCAGCCTGCCAAAGGAGTTCCCCACCTCTTTATCCCATGACTTCTCCACCAGTCGCCTGGTAAAGGGCTCCATCTGTTAGCTTTCTGCAGGATTCTTATGCGATTGATAGCTAGGACAGTTCCTATTGTTGTCTATGTGGATAAAATAAGCAATTGTCACATCACCTCTCCTACTTTTTCCTTTTCTCTCCCCTGCACCCATTCTCTTCCATTTAAATGAATTCCCCTCTCTTAGCACACTCTTGGAGATGAAAGGGATAACTTCAAGCAGGTAGGGATTCAAGCAGAAGGGCTTAAATCTGGAAGCAGAGATCTCCACACATGGATGGGAGCTGCTGAAAGGGAGGAGAGGAGCGGGAAGAGGAGAGGAGCGGGAAGAGGAGAGGAGCGGGAAGAGGAGAGGAGAGGGAAGAGGAGAGGAGAAGAGAAAAAGATAATGGGAGAGGAGATAAAGTTGCAGATGTTAGGAGGGAGAGTCCGGCCCAGCAGACATAACCCATAACTCAGCATCCGGAAGATCTAGGCATATGCCACAGGTTGGCCAGAAGCCAGCATCAGGGAAGTCCAGGAAAAACATGAAAATGTTTGCTGAAGTATTGCCCAAAGAATATGGCACAGCAAGTACTCTAAGATCAGGCAAAATGCAGACATGTACCCTGACGCACATCAGACAAGTCTGTCCAGATGTGGTAAGAGATTGAGAGCAGAGCTCCATCTGGGATGGTGATGGTGTGGTTGGGGGTTGAGGGTTGAGAGAGAAAAAACAGAGCCTAGTCTTGTAAAGGCTAGGGCTGACTTCAAGGAAGTTAGTTAAGGACATGGTGGAAAGGCCTAATAACTTGAGGAGGCTTTATGTCAGGTATAAGGCATGATTCTGTATGTTCCATGTGGAACACAATGTGGCAAAAAAGCGAGACTGGCTTGATGCTGAATATCCTACTGTTGAATCAGAGGACAGTTCACGAGGCTTATATTGGGATTAAGTCTGCTGGTCAAGGTGACCTCATTTATGCTAATAGGAACGGAGGGCTATTAGCAGAGGCAGAGAACCAGAAAGTTTCTGACAACCGGCCAGCCCTCTAAACCTTATTCAGTAAGGAATCGATGTGTGACATTAGGCATCCAAAACATGAAACAAAATGTGTTATTAAATCTGATCTCCTTGGATCACAAAGAAAATAACAAGGCAACAGTGGTAGAAGAGAAAAAAAAAAATAATCAAGAGAAAATGACCAGGTGGCCAGAGGCAAAATGTATGACAGATGCAAATGGCCTTCATTATTTCTCAGTTGGAAAATTCCAATAACTTCCTGAATTGTCTCTCCATCTTAAGTGCTTTGCTGTTCAAATGTATCTTATAAACCACTTCCAGGTTACAGACTAAAATCCTTCAGTGTCGGCCCTGATACGCCAGTCTTCTCCTAAAAACACTAGTAACCCTTTGTTGTCTGACAGGCTTCTTTGCTTTGCCTTCACATTTCTGCACAACATGGTTCCAGTCCATGTCAATGCTTATTTCCTAGTATTCCTTATTTTTAATAGTTTAATATTAAACATACTGAAATAATGTTTAAATGCTTCATTTTTTTTTTGAGGAATTTTTTTTTTTTTTAAGAGAGAGGGAGAGCGCAAGGAGGGGAGGGGCAGAGGGAGAGAGAGAATCTTAAGCAGGCTCCATGCTCAACACTGAGGCCGACAAGGGGCTCGATCCCACAACTCTGGGATCGTGACCTGAGCGGTAATCAAGAGTCGGGTGCTCAACCGACTGAGCCACCCAGGCACCACTTAAATGCATCATTTTTAATATTTTCTTTCTATTTTTGACAAGTATGCCCTTCTTGGAAGAATGGCTCTAGTTCATTTTAGTGTGAATCCGGGAGGCTGCCAATCTAAACACTATGGACTTTTTTTTTTAATTTTTTTTTTTTTCAACATTTATTTATTTTTGGGACAGAGAGAGACAGAGCATGAACGGGGGAGGGGCAGAGAGAGAGGGAGACACAGAATCGGAAACAGGCTCGAGGCTCTGAGCCATCAGCCCAGAGCCCGACGCGGGGCTCGAACTCACGGACCGCGAGATCGTGACCTGGCTGAAGTCGGACGCTAAACACTATGGACTTTTGACAAGACGAGTGCCATGTGGCCCAAGGTAGGCCAACCAGGGTCCTTTTCCCAGGAGGAATGTCCTATGAATGCAAGATCACAGAGGGACCAACAATGATTGGAAATGAGTCACATGAGGCGTTCTTAGGCTGCTCAGAATATTTGTGTCGTTTATGGGTTGTTGTTTTTTTTGATGTCGCTTTGATCCTCTATGCTTCCCTAGTCTCTCCTACTCAGTTCTTTGAGCCACTGACTATCCTTTCACAAAATTTCTTTGCACACGCACTTCCATTTAAGAACAGCAGTTTCTATTGCTTGCAACCAAAGAACACCGAATGATGCAGAAATTGAGTACAAGAGCACAGGGGAGGCTACTAGGTATAGAATAGGGCGCAGACCCCCAGAGGTTATGGAAGTGTATGGAATCAGTTATCAAGCTGAAATGTCATAAAAAGCAATGAGATTGACCTTACCATTCTAAGCTGGGAAATGAAGGGCCCATGATACATAGCGAAAAGCTGGCAAATGAGGTTATTGGTGGGACACTGGGACACTTTTAGGAAACTGAAACTTTCAGAGACAGGTGGCTTTTGCAGTAGACCTGGCTAAATTAAACTGAGGAAATGGTGAGCTCAAAGGTTAACATCTTTGTGTTGAGGTATTGTGTTGAAGACATATGGGGGCGCCTGGGTGGCGCAGTCGGTTGAGCGTCCGACTTCAGCCAGGTCACGATCTCGCGGTCCGTGAGTTCGAGCCCCGCGTCGGGCTCTGGGCTGATGGCTCAGAGCCTGGAGCCTGTTTCCGATTCTGTGTCTCCCTCTCTCTCTGCCCCTCCCCCGTTCATGCTCTGTCTCTCTCTGTCCCAAAAATAAATAAAAAACGTTGAAAAAAAAAATTAAAAAAAAAAAAAAGAAAAAGAAAAAAAAAAGAAAAAAAATGAAGACATATTGGGTTGAAGACTCTGAAATCTAGAGTCTTCCTGGCACAAAACATCTCTCATTACTGTCATAGGACTAGGATTGATAAAAACCAAGGGGGCGCCTGGGTGGCTCAGTCTGTTAAGCAGTTAAGTGCCTGACTTCAGATCAGGTCATGGTCTGTGGTTCATGAGTTCGAGCCCCATGTCGGGCTCTGCTCTGACAGCTCAGAGCCTGGAGCCGGCTTCGGATTCTGTGTCTCCCTCTCTCTCTCTGCCCGACCCCCCCCCCACCCCGCTTGTGCTCTGTCTCTCTCTTTCTCTCAAAAATAAATACACATAAAAGAAAAAAAATACCCAACTCAGGATGGGTCATTCAGCTTGTTAAATTAGATCGGGTCAAGGGAGGACTTTGCGAAGCAATGATGCTGGGCCCATTCCAGGCTGAAACTTTAAGAAAGCTTGGTGGCTTCCAACTTTGTGCCTTGGAGAATTCTGTGCTGCCAGGTGCAAAGGCTGGTTGCTATGCTGAGTAGACCCTATGGAGGCAGACAGTGCCAGGTAGAAAGAGTGAGGCCTGGAGGCTACATGGAGAAAAGAAGAGGCCTACCCATCCAAGTGTCCCAGTTGAATCCAGTTTGTCAGCTATTTTCGCAAAGAAGCCAGACCTGAAAGGGAGCCACATTGGACATCCTAGCCCCTCACGCTGATATCACAGGGAGCAAAAGAACCACACAGATGTGTCCAAGTCAGCCTAATGGAAGGGTCATGAGATGATAAAGTAACTGTTGTTTTAAGCCACAAGGTGGTTTGTTATGGAGCAATATAAAACCAAAACATTACTCATTGTATTCATGGTCTGGGTCCTCAGCAAGAGTATAAATTCCATGCAAATAGGGGTTCAGGGGGTCCAGTTTGTTCTTTGCTACATCCTTAGCACCTATAACAGAGCTGGGCACTTAATAAACATGTTTAATGAATGAATGCCTAAACTCATTCATCTAAATTACTCATACCTTGGGGTGTTTGGGTGGCTCAGTCTCACGTTCCATGAGTTCGAGGCCTGCATTAGGCTGTGTCCTCACCACACCGAGCCAGCTTCTGATCTTTAGATCTTCTGTCTCCCTCTTTTTGGCCCTCCCCCACTTGCTTTCTCGCTCTCTCTCTCCCTTTCTCTCTCTCCCTCTGAAAAATAAATGTTAAAAAAAATAAATTAGTCATACCGATGGGGTGAAATGTATAATCAGAATTTAAAAGGGGACATACCCAAAGAGATTTTCAGGAATTAACTAATCTATTTTAATCTATATAAGTTATATAGAATACCATTTCTTCAAACAGATTTAGGAGATGCATTTCATAGGAGAATGGAATCTGATTTTGGATATGGTTAAATTTCTTGATAAGGATGCATTCACCAGAAAGTCTTCATTCAATGTTCCCAACACTGGTCAAGTTTCCAAGTTTGACTAATACACACCTAAACCAAATGCTCCCCCAAAGAAAATGACCTTAGATGGCCATTTTGCTTAATATAGAGGGGAAGGAATTTAGAGGTTTCAGAAATGCTTGATGAGAGCATTTATACACATCTTGCCCATTCTCCTCTGGGCCACAACCCAGAATAGGTCCCTGTCATTTCTCCCTTTATCCTTGGTACCAGACAGGAGTTGGTAAATCTCTAAAGAAATTGGTAAGAGTTTTAATTATTAGCTATGACTGTCTTAAAAGCATACAGCTTTTGGATTTAGAAGTCAAAGATTCATATGACTAATTGTGAGCATCTCAATTTGTTGGTCATTCATAGTAACTCTAGTAAACGTGTGTAATTCTCAAAGAAGATTACTTTTTCCTCTGTTTGACAGATCTGACAATCAAAAGAAAGAGGAAAAAAATAATTGTCTGTGGTTATTTTATGTGACCTTTGTTACTAAGGGAAAGTAATAAATGGGTACCATCACTATATCTGCTGTGTAGTCTCTAGGAGAATCCCTCCATTTCCAGGAATTTAGGGATATGATGCCAGGATTTTTCATTTTCATTCCCTAATGTAAAGCGTATGGCCTCCATGCACATTTTCAGAAAACAAAAGAAAATATGTGGTGATAATCTACACACAGAAGCACCTTAGCCAACCCCATGGGTAACTTAATACAGACGTTACAACAGTTATATGCGTAGCAAATACAGCAAACAATTCTCTACTTGTTAAGGTTTTGCCCCTTAAAAAATCGCTGTACTGAAATCAGATATTGAGAGCTACTTGGCTTTTATTTTTCTTTTCAAATTAAAAAAATAAACTGTAGGTCTGCATTTCCTTGTGTACAGACACAATGTCCTTGCAGTACATTATTTTATTTGTGACCCTAACAGGATGAGCATTTTACTTTATTTTGGGTGCCTGGCTTAAAGACTGAAAGACTGAGAAGAACAGAAACTAGGGCGGGGGATGGACTGTGAAGACTGAGATACATTTTTCTCTGATTAAGATGTTCCATATCTTTTATTTCCGGGGAAATTCGAGTCTACATAAGTTTGAGGCAGGCATTAATTGCTGGCTGCTCAGAATAACATTATGCCCCTTTCTCTTGATGTAAATGTATTCTAAGACTCCATATCTTCTTTGAAAAGTAGATTGAAAATGCATTTATTTGACAGACTTGGAGCAGTTACTGACGGCTGCTAACGTTTCCAAATGCAGGAAAAAATGCTAACGTTTCCTTTTGCATCCTGCCTGCCTGATTGTGGCAGCCAAGATTTAATGGGCGCACACAGGAGAAAAACGTGGTGATGTAGGGAAAGACATGGAGAGAATTTTCCACATCCAGAGATGTTGATCTGCTTTTTTTTTAATTTTTTTAAAAAATTTTTTTAACGTTTATTTATTTTTGAGACAGAGACAGAGCATGAACGGGGGAGGGTCAGAGAGAGAGGGAGACACAGAATCTGAAACAGGCTCCAGGCTCTGAGCGGTCAGCACAGAGCCTGACGCGGGACTCGAACTCACGGACCGCGAGATCATGACCTGAGACGAAGTCGGACGCCCAACGGACTGAGCCACCCAGGCGCCCCTGCTTTTTTTTTTTTTTTTAAAGAAGGTTAATGGAAAGAAAGCCCTTTGCTTTATACTCCATTGGAAAATCTCATGACTAAAGGTTGATGATGTTCTAATCTTTATGTTTGAGAACTATTTTTAAAGAATTTAATTCGTGAAAGATAGTATTTTCTATTGCCTCATTCAGTGCTTCCTAAAGCATATTTACTTCCGGTTTTCATTTAAAGAAGTTAGAAAACAATTGAAGACTTTCAGGAATATGGAGTCAAGGTACATATTATGAAAAGAAAGTATGTGTCTCTTATTCCTCCAGAAATAGCTGTCTTCTTGGTGGATGGAAATGTAGCCTTTCTTTCCTCAAATAAGGAACCAAAAATGAAATTAATGTTTTTTATCCCACACGTCCCCACCACTACTATTTAGTAGAACTTTACTTAGCAGCTATTTAAGAGCATGAAATTGTGTTTCGAGTTCCATTGCTACAAAGTTAACAAGTTAGGGTGTCATTCCAGGAATGAATAAAATTGAAATGTCTTTATCCAAGATCCTCTTTGTCGATATGAAATGAATGCGACAGCATCACATATTCAGGATAAATCAGAAAGTCTGCCAAGAGTACAAGCACAGAGGATGCAGTCACTGAGCTGAGTAAGGACGCATTCTGGTCACCAAAGGAATATTTTCACCAGGGTTTTGGATACGCTGCTTTGCGCCCACCTGATCACTGGAAGGAAAGCTTGTCTTCACTATAAGGCCATTTAAGGGATTGCAACTGTTTTTCCTTTTTCAGATTTTCATCTCATTTTATTTTAATACTACTATAGTTAGCATACCTGTTATATTAGTTTCGGGTGTACAATACGGAGATTCAGCACTTTCACGTGTTCACCCAGTGTTCATCGTGGCAAGTGCCCTTCCCAGTCCCCATCACCTATGTCACCCTTCTGGTCACCACCGGTTTGTTCTCCGTAAGAGTCTGTTTCCCGGTTTGCCTCCCTCTCTCTCTCTTTTTTTCTTTCCTTTGCTCATTTGTTTTGTTTCTTAAATTCTACATATGGGTGAAATCATACGGTATTTGTCTTTCCCTGACTTACTTTGTTTAGCATTATACTCTCCAGCTCCATCCATGTTGTATGTTACACATACATGTACACCGAGTACAATATCCTCTGTATGTTGTAGCAAATGGCAGGATTTCATTCTTTTTATGGCTGAGAAATGTTCTATTACACACACACACACACACACACACACACACACACACACACCCCACCTCTTCTTTATCCACTCATCTATCAATGGAAACTTGGACGGTTCCCATAACTTGGCTATTGTATATAATGCTGCAATATACATAGGGGTGCATGTATCCCTTTGGGTTACTGTTTTTGTATTCTTTGGGTAAATGCCCAGTAGTGTAATTGCTGGATCTTAGAGTAGTTCTGTTTCTAACTTTTTGAGGAACTCCCATACTCTTATCCACAGTGGCTGCAGCAGTTTGCATTCCCACCAGCAGTGCATGAGGGTTCCTTTTACTTTACATCCTCACCAACATTTGTTGTTTGTTGTGTTCTTGATTTTAGCCATTCTGACAGGTATGAGGTGACATCTCATTGTGATTTTGATTGGCATTTCCCTGATGATAAGTGATGTTGAACATATTTTCGTGTGTCTGTTGGCTATATGTATGTCTTCTTTGGAGACCTGTCTGTTCCCGTCTTCTGCCCATTTTTTAATTGGATTATTTGTTTTTTGGGTGTTGAGTTATATAAGTTCCTGATGTATTTTGGATACTAACCCTTTATTGGATACGTCATTTGCAATATCTTCTCCCATTCTGTAGGTTGCCTTTTAGTTTTGTTGATTGTTTCCTTTGCTGTGCAGAAGCTTTTTATTTTGATGTAGTTCTAATAGTTTATTTTTCCTTTGATTTCCCTTGCTTCAGGAGATAGATCTAGAAAAATGTTGCTACTGATGTTAGAGACATTACTGCCTGTGTTCTCTTCCAGAGTTTTTATGGTTTCATGTCTCACATTTGGGTCTTTAATCTATTTAGAGTTTATTTTTGTGTATGGTGTAAGAAAACAGTCCAGTTTCCTCCTTTTGCATGTAGCTGACCAGTTTTCCCAGAACCATTTGTTGGAGCCTTGCATTCTCCCATTGGATATTCTTTACTGTTTTGCCAAAGATTAATTGACCCTATAATTGTGGGTTTATTTCTGGGTTTTCTTATCTATTCCAATGATCAATTTGTTTTTGTGCCAGTACCATACTGTTTTGATCAGTACAGCTTTGTAATATAACCTGAAGTCTGGAATTATGATACCACCAGCTTTGCTTTTCTTTTTTAAAAATTACCTTGGCTATTTGGGGTCATTTGGGATTCCATACAAATTTCAGGATTGTTTGTTTGTTTGTTTTACTTCTATGAAAAATGCTGTTGGTACTTTCGTAAGGATTACATTCAATCTGTAGATTGCTTTGGGTGGTATAGACATTTTAACCATACTTGTTCTTCCAATCTGTGAGCCTGGAGTGTCCTTCCATTTCTATGTGCCATCTTCAATTTCTTTCATCAGTGTTTTACAGTTTTCAGACTAGAGGTCTTTCACCTCTTTGGTTAGATTTATTACCAGGTATTGTATTATTTTTGCTGCAGTTGTAAATGGTATTATTTTCTTTCCCTTTCTTCTGGTCCATTATTAGTATAGAAATAAAACGTGTCTATGCACATTTATTTTTGTATCAGGTGACTTGACTGAATTCATTTAGCAGCTCTAGTAGTTTTTTGGTGGCGTCTTTTGGGTTTCCTACATACGGTATCATGTCATCTGCAAATAGTGAAAGTTTTACTTCTTCCTTTCCAATTTGGATGTCTTCCATTTGTTTTTGTTGTTCAATTGCTGGGGCTAGGACTTCCGGTACTATGCTGAATAAAAGTGATGAGAGTAAATAAACCTCTTTGTTTTGTTCCTGACCTTAGGGAGAAAGCTCTCAGTTTTTCCCCTTTAAGGATGATGTTAGTTTTTCGTATATATGGGTTGTTTTCATAATATATGAGTGAGTTTTTCATACATATGTGGGTTTTTCACATATGGCCTTTATTATGTTGAGGTATGTTCTCTCTAAACTCACTTTGATGAGGGCTTTTGTCATGAATAGATGCTGTACATTGTCAAATGCTTTTTCTGCATCTATTGAAATTATCATATGGTTTTTATCCTTTCTTTTATTGATGTGATAGATCACATTGATTGATTTGCAGATACTGAACCACGCTGCATCCTGGGAATAAATCCCATTTGATTGTGGTGAGTGATTTTTTAATTAATTAATTTATTAATTTATTAGTTATAATTTATTGTCAAACTGGATGGGCATTGAGGAGAGCACTTGTTGGGATGAGCACTGGGTATTGTGTGAATGATTTTTTTTTAATGCATTGCTGGATTCAGTTTGATAGTATTTTGTTGACGATTTTTCATCTATGTCCATCAGACATAGTGTCTGGTAATTGTTTGTTTCTGGTGTCTTTATCCGGTTTTGGTATCAGGGCGGTATTTACTTTGTAGAATGAATTTGGAAGTTTTACTTCTTCTTTTGTTTGGAATAGTTTGAATAGGATTGATATTAACTCTTCTTTAAATTTTAGGTAGAATTCACCTGTGAAGCTGTTGGGTCCTGGACTTAATTTTTCTTGGGAGTTTTTTGATTACTGATTTAATCTCCTTGCTATTAATCAGTCTGTTCAAATTTTCTATTTCTTCCTGATTCAGTGTTGGTAGGTTATGTTTTTAGGAATGTATCCATTTCTTCTAGGTTGTCTAATTTATTGGCATACAGTCTTTCATAATATTCTCCTACAATTGTTTGTATTTCTGTGGTGTTAGTTATTTCTCCTCTTTCATTTGTGATTTTGTTTGAGTCCTTTCTCTCTCTCTCTCTCTCTCTCTCTCTCTCTCTTTTGGTGAGTCTGTCTAGAGGCTTATCAATTTTGTTGATCATTTCAGAAAAGAGCTTCTGGTTTCATTGATCTGTTCAATTTTTTATTTTTGTTTTTTTATCATTTATTTATGCTCTATTCTTTATTATTTACTTCCTTCTGCTGGATTTAGGCTTCATTTCTTGTTCTTTTTCTAGTTCCTTTAGGTGTAGGGTGAGGTTGTTTATTTGAGACTTCTCTTGGTTCCTGAGGTATGCCTGTACTGCTGTCAACTTCCCTCTTAGAACCACCTTTTGCTGCATCCCAAATGTTTCGGGCCATTGCGTTTTCATTTTTGTTTTTTTTTTTTTCATGTACTTCTTGATTTCTTTTTTAATTTCTTGGTTGACCCATTCAGTGTTTAGTAGCATGTTATTTAACCTCCATGTATTTGTTTTCTTTCCAGGTTTGTTCTTGTGGTTGATTTCTAGTTCCATAATGTTGTGGTCAGAAAAGATGGATGGTATATGACTTTGACGTTTTTGAATTTGTTGACTTGTTTGTGGCTTCATATGTGATCTATTCTGGAAAATGTTCCATGTGCACTTGAAAGAATGTGTATGCCACTGTTTTAAGATGGAATATTCTGAATATATTTGTTAACTCCATCAAATCCAGTGTGCATTCAAAGCCATGTTTCCTTGTTGATGTTCTGTTTGGATGACCTGTCCATCAATGTAAGTGGGGTGTAAAAGTCGCCTACTATTATTTTAATACTATTGGTTAGCTCCTTTATGTTTGTTATTAGCTGCTTTATGTATTTGGGTGCATAGATATTTACAATTGTAATATCTTCTTGTTGGATTGTTCCCTTTTATTATTATATAGTGTCCTTTGTCTCTCTTTACAGACTTTGTTTTAAAAGGCTGTTTTTTCTGATAGAAATTTTGCTACTCTAGCTTTTGACATCCATTTGCATGATTCTTCATCCCCCTCACTTTCAATCTGTAGATGTCTTTAGCTCTGAAATAAGTCTCTTGTAGGCAGCATATAGATGAATTTTGCTTTTTTAAAATCTATTCTGTCACCCTATATCTTTTGATGGGAGCATTTAGTCAGTTTACATTCAAAATAATTACTTTTAAATTTTTATTTATTTTTGAGAGAGAGAGAGAGAGAGAGGAAGAGAGCGACAGCAGGAGAGGGGCAGAGAGAGAGGGAGACAGAATCCCAAGCAGGCTATGCACTGTCAATGCAGAGCCCGACGCAGGGCTGGAATTCAGAAACCATGAGATCATGACCTGAGCCGAAATCAAGAGTTGGATGCTTAATCAACGGAGCCACCCAGGCACCCCACGTTCAAAATAATTATTGATAGATATGTATTTATTGCCATTTTGTTACTTGTTTTTGCAGTTTTTCTCTGATCCTTTTTCTCTCTTTCATGGTTTGCTGGTTTTATTGATATACTTGGATTCCTTCCTAGTTTTGCGTATCACTTTTTTTTTTTTACTTGTAGTTACCTTTTGGTTTATATATAACATCTTCTGCATATAGCAGTCTATATTAAGCTGATGGTCACTTAATTTTGAACTCATTCTGTATTACTCTCCCCTCCACATTTCAGATATTTGGTATCATATTTTACATCCTTTTATTTTGTGCTTCACTTGACTGATTTTCAGAGGTTTTTTTTGTTTTTTTTTTTTGTTTTTTGTTTTTTTTTTTGCCTTTGTGCTTCCTATTTTTCTTACTCTTACTTAGGGTTTTTGATTGCCACTCACCGAGTCCCCCTAACACTTCTTGTAGGGCTGGTTTAATGGTCATGAATTATTTTAACTTCTCTTTGTCTGGGAAACTCTTTATCTCTCCTTCTATTGGGAATGATCACCTTGCTGTATCCTTGGTTGCACATTTTGCCCTTTCACCACTAAATACATCATGCGAGTCCCTTCTGGCCTGCAAAGTTTCTGCTGAAAAATCAACTAATAGCTTTATGGGGTTTCATTTGTATGTATCTGCCTTCTTTTCTCTCGGAAACTTTGAATTCATACTTGATCACTATTTTTTGCCATTTTAATTATTATGGGTCTCGGTGTGGACATGTTTGGGTTGAATTTGTTGGGGGAATCTCTCTCACTCCCAAATCTGGATCTGTACTTCCCTCCCCAGATTCAGAAAGTTTTCAGCTATTCTTCAAAAACACTTTACTGTTCCCCCACCCCCACCCCTTCCCTCTCTTCTTCTGTATAATGTGAATATTATTACACTGAGTTCTCTACATCTAATCTCATTATGCAGTAGTTGTTTGTCTCTCTTCTCTTCAGATCGATTCCATTACTCTATCCTCCAGGTCACGGATAGGTTTCTCTGCTTCCTGTAGTCTACTACTTATTCCATCGATTGTATTTTTAATTTCATGTATTGAGTTCTTCATCTCTGATAGGTTATTTTTTTATCTGTCAGGGTCTCGGTGATATCTTCCACCCTTTTCCAAGTCCAGTGAATATCTTTATAAGATCATTACTTTAAATTCTGTATCAGGCATGTTACTTATTTCTGTTTTGCGTACATACATCTTCTGCCCTCGTTTTGTCCTTTTCTTTCTTTTGGGACATAATTCTCTGTCTCCTCATCTTGTCCATGTCTCTGTTTTTCCCGTGTGTTAGGAAGTCAGCTATGTTGTCTGCTCTCACAAGTAGTGGCTTTACGATCTGTGCCGCGCATTGTCTCCCATTCACCAGAACCTGGGACTTGGGAGGAGCCTCCTATCTATAGTGCTTGTGTCCTGCCATTGTGTCCTGAGTCCCTTTTCCTTTCAGTCCACACATCTGCACAGACTATCGTGGGCTGTGCTTGCTCTTTGTGATGTTAGGGAGAGTGAAGGAAGCAGTTTCTGAGGAGGCAGGACCACAAAAGGGCCCGGGGGCAGGGCAGTGGTGTTAGCAAAATTTGCACTGAGCTGATGGTCTGGGGCTGTATCCCCCAGGCACCGCTGCTGCGTGGAGCTCAGGGCCCAGGCCAGCACGTTTGGAGTGGGTGAGTCCTCAGGAGAACTCAAGGGCAGGGCATACTTTTAGAGGGCTAGGTAGCAAGTTTCTGTGCACTGCCATCTCCCCCAGGTGGCTGTTTATGCTGGGGGGATAGGGAAGGAAAATGGTGCCTGCCAGCTCCTTTGTTCCCAGAGAAGTCCCCCCCAACATTCTCGAAATTAGTAGAAACACATCTCCCTCCTGCTGTGCAAACGGTGGCTTCTCTGTGGCCTCTCCTTGGCTGCTGTGTCTCTAGGGACGGGGACCTGGCTATCACTCCTGGCTCACCTAATAAATCAGTTCTTAAAGCTCCAGACTCCCAAGTCCCACTGGTTATACAAACTCCTAGAATTCAACCCCTCTGGTTGTCAAGGCCGGATGTTAAGGGGATTCACTTTCCCTTCGTGGGCTTCCTTGTTTTCCTCTCTCTGTGCCCACAGCTCCCTACCTCCTGCAGTCAGCTCCCAACCACTGCTGCTGGCCTTCCTAACCTCTCCAGTGTGGCTTCTTCTCTACATTTAGTTGCAGCGTTTATTCTGCCAGTCTTTGATTGCTCTCTGGTTTACTTACTTGGATACGAATGATATCTAGTTGTAAATGTGGGATGAGGTGAACTTGGGGCCCTCTTCCTCTGCCATCTTCCCAAGCCTCTTTTTCTTTTGCAGCTGATTTTATATTTCGCCTTCCTGCCTCAAGGCTAAGTAAACTTTGGGGTAAAGTGGATAAAACTCAGAACATTTGGGAAGAGAGCTTGCTGGGATACCCTATGAAATCACTGACCATGGTCTGTTTGCTTCAGTTTGTGAGCATCAGTGACTTTGGGAGCTTGTCCTTTTGTATTTATGTGTTCCGTACTTCAGCGAGATTCGGCAAGATGTTTTAAGCTGGGGGCTGGGGTAGAGTAATTCTCAAGACTTAGAGGAAGTTGAACTTCACAGCCTGTGCAATGGTAGTTAGCATTCCAACTCTTGGAATATTATTGTACAGTTTGTTAGGAATGCATCCTCCACACCCTGCGAATGAAGGGGATGCCGCACTTACGGGGCTGCTTTTCCTTGGGGAGATTTTGTTCGAGGTTACCTGAGCTCATTGCTGATTCATGAGCTGCTGTTTCGGCTCAAGGGTGACAGAGGAGCAATATGAGGCGAGAGGCTAACAAAATTTGCTGCAGACTCTTCCATATCTCTATCCTCATGGGACTTGTTATAAAAAAAAAAAAAAAACCCACTCAAAATAATGCCTTTTCTTCTCCTCCATCCATCCCCAGGAGAATTTTTTCCTATTAAAGCCCTCTTGTAAAAGGACTGCATTCACGTTTCTGTCCTTTGCTCTTTACAAGATACTCTTTTATTAAGCACCGGTCCATAATGTGTTCTTCTTCTCCTCCCCAGTGGCATTGGGCTTTGCCTTAGGAGATAGGAACCCCCTCGACATTTCTAGCTCAAGTGGAGTCTTCGACCAGATGGCAGGCCAGTTTAGCTTTGAAGACTCTTTAGTGGCATCATTAGACCAGTTTGTGATTATTTTACGGCTACCCTAAGGTATGTTGAAACCATTATTTCTGGAAGCGGACCTGGAGTTAGCTTGGTAGGCAGATGTAAAGCGATAAACTTGCCCCTTGAAAAGTAGAGGTGGCTTTTTCAAGAGTAATATGTTGAAGCTAATCCCCGTGGATTTCTGAGGTGTCATTGCCCTGGATAATAAAAGCATTGACTTGTTTACTTAAAGATTGTACTCGGAACCCAGCAGATAAGGGAGTTGTACAAGTAATCCTTGGTGGATATCTCGGTACATACGGCAGATAATAGAGTAGGAATTCTTCGTGTATAGACTCTACTATTTTGCATATGTTACTCTGTTCCTGATTTGGATTGTGCAGCCCATGCGTATTGTACGTAAGAGAAGGGTTTTTCTGTTCCATCAAACTCTACATTATTTTGGGACTTTCATTCAATTCCGCAGTACCCAAAACTGATAGTTAAACGCTACAGATCTACATCTATACTACATATACAAAAATCCTCTATAAAATTGTGCCCAAGAGGAATTTAATTAGTTTGTATGATAAATTCTCACTGCTAACAGGTTGACTGGGGGAGTGTGGGGGACAAAGCAGGAGGGTTACAGTATCAAATGATTGCACACAAAAGCACTTTTTCCAGAATCACCTTGATTTATTTTCCTAGTCTTTTTTTTCCTCAGAAGGAAAAATAATTTCATTAAGAAAACAAATGTTCCTGCCAAAGCGAATTTCTTTTCATGCATTTCTTTAAAAAAAAAAAAAAAAGTCAACATTGAAGTAGGGCATGCTCTGCCCCCTCCCTCCATTTTGTGGACTGAAGTTTGTTTTAAAAAATCCATTGGCAGAAGATATTTTCCTCAGATAGGATGATTATATTTTATTGCTGCTTTGTTTAGTATATATTTTTCTCAATTGGGAAAAAAAGTCTAGGTGAAAAATTTATCTAACGAGAAAAGTAGTTTACATGGTCATAACACATAAATTGCTGCCGAAAGAAAAAGTAAAAAAAAAAGATTTTAAATGTAAAATATCACATAACTTCAAAAAACTTACCTCAGTTTTCTACCATTTATCATGTACTACAAGTCAACTTTCTAAATAGGATTACAGTCCTTTATTATAAGCCCCTAGTGGTACTATGGTATACATTTTACAAAATGCTACTACAAAATTTTTCTTTTCTTTTTGTTTCTGCCTATTGTGTACTTAGCTGTAGATAATTTTTGAATACAAAGCCTACATGGGTATAAATGCAATAGTTAACTGCTCCTTTTTGCTGATGTCCTTTTCATGGTCCAAGAAGACGGCATTAGTCCAGCATCTTCTCCTGTTTCTTGCCTTCCTTTTTCTTCTTCTTAGATTCTGCTGTAATTAAAAACAGAGAAAAAAGCATCACGTTAGCAAACAAGGGGGGCACTTTTCTTATACAGGTGACCCTTGGACAATGCTAGGGTCAGGGGCACCAAACCCCCATGTAGTTGCAAATGTGCATAAAACTTTGGACTTCCCCCCAAATTTACCTGTTGACTGGAAGCCTTACCAATAACATAGTCAATTTACACATATTGTATATGTTATATATGCTATATTCTATATGCTTACATCAAAGCAAGCTACAGAAAAACATGTTATTGATAGAATACACTTATTCTTTAAAAAATCACCTTTAAATGGACGCTTATTGGTCATGAGTCAACTGTAATTGTCCAGAAATGAAAGGACTGGATGGATAGAGAAGGTACGGTGTGTGAGAGTGCCTAGGAGAATAGGCAGGAGTAATACAGCCTGCCTTCATGTAAACACCTGCAAATACCTGTCATCTTATTAGTTGCCCCCATTTGATACACCAAATACTATCTTAGGGTCCTACTTAGAAAACAGAAACACAGCAGACCTCCCTGGGAGAATGTACCAGGACACTTGCTCAGTGGAGAGCTACAAAAGCTCTGCTCGGCCCCTCACTCTCCACATGCCCTTTCCATGGGGCTGTTGATAAGCATTTGGCCTGATAGCTTCCTCTCCTGATTTGGCCTTTGCTTAGATATTTGCCAGCTACTCATACATGAAGAACTACACGGAGCTTTGACTCTACAGAGTATCCTAGTTGTGGATGAAGCAAATGGAATGTACGAACCTGGGCTAAACCACGGAAGTAAAACCATGAGGATTGAAATCAAAATACTCCATCCTTTTCCAATCATCTTGCTGTCTCCCTCTTCCTAGGCCTTGGAGGATTCAGTGTAGAATAGGACATGACAGCTTTGGCTCCACAAATGAGAATGGTCAGATCACTAGGCTAGCAAGGGAAAGGCTACTGCTAAATGTTTTTAAGATCCTCTCCCTGTTTGGTCCACAGTAGTGGTAGAAACACAGGGGTTAGGTACAGGCTCTGGAATCACACTGCTGGAGTCTAAGTCTTTGGTCCATCACTAAGTGACTCTGAGACTCCCTGAAAGTTAATTCACGCGTGTGTGTCTCAGATTCCTCACTTGCGAATGGGCATATGAATTGTACCACTTGACAGGGTCAATATCCAAATTAAATGAGTTGACTAAAATCCCCTGAGAACAGAAGATGGCATAATAGCCTGTGCTCAATTAAGGTTGGTCTATTACCACACTAATGAAACCTGCTAAAAACAAGAGGTAATTTCTCCGTATAATTAATCATCCCCAGGACCCACTGGCCGAGGTCATCGAATGTGCTAAACAACAGGAATACTGGGACACACACGATGGCCAACAGGGACTATTCACTAGATCACAAGGCCTGTGTATGAGAGGGGCCTAAGGCTTATAATGAGAGGGGAAATAATACCAATCACATATTGTAAAACTCGGAGCTTGAACCTTTTCTATTTTTATCCTCACCACTTCTTCTGATAAGTTCTCAAGTCCATCATATACTAGGTGAGGTAGCGTAAGGTACAAGGTAATTGTCCTAAGCTCCCTTTACTCAAGCTGTAAGGGGTGCCATACACAATTATGTCAGGAGTTGCTAAAATCCCGCTAAATTGCTGCTCACAAATATTCATTTGTCCATGCCTATCCTCAGCTTTCCACCTAAACTGAAGAGACTTTGAACTTTCACTCTGTTTTTGCTTGTCATTATAAATGTCTTCTCCTTTTGACCCATGAAAGGTAAGATGACCAGAACCTCCACATTCAAAGATATCTATAAAGTCCAAGAAGGTTTTCTGTTTAATGTCCAAACAGATCGCGTCTCAATGTCTAATAATTCCCAGTCTTTGGTCGACATTTTAAACAACAGTTGTCTGTTAGAAAGGTATCCTCAGAGAACAATCTAGGGTGTCAGCTGGGATCCAGGTTTAGTTTCCCTTTTCTCAACTTCTCCAAATTCCTTACTGGTGAAGGCCAGCATGTTCTATTCAGTAACTGACAACTTGCTAAATACAAAGAAATCGACCACTTGCCCATGTAATCTGCACAATGCCAACCAAAGCCACGTTTTTGACGTCATTGGCAAGTCACCATGGCACTGCTTTGACACACTGCACACCTTAAGTTCAAGTCCAAGTAGAAAAGGGAGGAGACCGCAGTAAAAAATAAGGGCAAGAAAGACAAATTTCTATCTGCAGAGGGTCAGCTCGGTTTCTCACCTAAAAACGTACTCAAATTTTTGAGAATAAAGAAGAAAGTTGGGTTGGTGATATTGCTTCTGAACAAACGCAGTTCTGGGGTGACTTTTGTGTACATTTTAATGACCGACTAAATGAATGTTGTTACCACTCATCTCTGTGACCTCAAAAGCTTAGGAACAACCTCTCAGGCTTTACCCACTGTACATGAGGGTTTTTCTACAGGATCATGGAATCTACAATCTGGAAGGTACCTGGTCCAACTTTCCTATGTAATTGATGAAGAAATAGAAACCAAGGAGTATCAGTCATTCGTCCAGGTCCACAGTGATCCAGCTATAGATCAGATGAGGGGTCCTTCTCCAACTCCTGGACCTCCTCACACAACACAGCACTGCCTCCAATGATCATCACATGTGTAGCAAATGGAATTGGTTTTATTTTTGTCTCTGGACCATCATTTGGTCACCTCCCTTGAACAGAGTCTCTACACTTGTGTTTATTTCACTTCCTGGAGCACACCATTCTTTTTCTCCCCTAGTCTTTGGCCTTCAGAGAAACATTTTCTCTTGATTTCCTCTCTCAGAGCACTCATCACTGATCCTGTAACTGCCCCTAAGCACAAGCTGTGCAAGGGCAGAATCCCAACTCACAGTTACTTCCCTGGCCCCTCGCACAGTGCCTAGCACATGCAACTCTTCAGTGAAGGGCATAAATCTCTAACCTGGCAACAACACGTGCCTCACTGGCTCACCATGCCCTCATCTTCCTGGTGGCGGTTCCTTGAGTTTTCCTTGCTTATTTTCACCTCAGCCTTTACACATTGCCTTCTCTCTTCCTGTCACCTCAACTCGGCTTAGCCAACATCCACTCGTTCTCACTTCAAGGAAGCCTTCCCAGAACTCCCAAACTAAGCAGGTTCCATCTACCTGTGGGTTGGATACTTCCATGTGCCTCTCACTGCTATTCCAAAAATGAGAATTGAACTATTAATTTTGTATCTAATTACTCGATATGCCTTTCCCCCTTCCCGTGAGGGAGGAGACCAAATCTGTCTCTTCCATCTGTATCTTCAGTGCTGAGCATATAATAAGTGCTCCTGAAATACGTGCTGCATCAAAGTGAAGAAATGACCACTTGGATGGGAAACAAAGAGTCAATTCATTGGCCTATAGGAAAGGACTGTTTCCCAAGGGAAGGAAGGAGTGTGGATTCAATCAAAATCTTGCCACATTTCAGAACTTCTTTAAAGATCTTTTATGAAGAATAAAATTACAAACACGTATATGTGAAAGTTACCCCAATTTCTCCACCCTTTTTCTTGTCTTTAAAATACAAGACTGATTTAACTCTGCGAGTAAAAGTTAAGTCCCGTTTTAGTAGCCTATCAAGGTGACGGGGAGAGAAATCTGCTGAGAATGAGGGTCGTGAATAGGCCTGGGGCAGGGCTACAGCAGGGTAAAGCGCGCGCTTTGTAACAGAGTCACGTAGCAGCTACTCTCAAAGAGTTGAAGAGCCAATGCGATCAGTGCCCTGATGTCAAACAGTAGGGAACCTTAGTTCACAGTGAAAAGAGCCAGGTCAAGGGAAGGAAGTACATACAGGCCACACATCAAATAAGACCCCAGGCTACATGTCACTCCACCCCACCTGAACCGAGGCTGTGAAGCTGAAGTGGATACAAACAGGAAAGGAGCCATTGTGGAAATGCGAACACAAAGGGCACCTGCCTGAAAAAGTGACTTGTTTTGTTCCCTTGGATGATACATACCGGGACACCATTGCATTGAAAACCCACAACGATGCTCTCTTGGTGTGTTTTAACTTTCATTCTTGCTCTGGCCAGTTTTTGAGGTGATGGAGGATAGTACTCCATCACCTCAAAACTGTATATTGTGTATAATCTTGAGGTTTCTAGTCGAGAAGATTCTCACAACGCATAGCAAGTACTGACAGCAGAGAAAAGAGGCAGTAGGAACACACAGCAATTAATGAGTCATGGTACAATAAATTCTGAACATACACAGTTAAAAAAAATACTGATAGAAAGCAAAATCCTCAAGTAAGGGACACCTGCGTGGCTCAGTCAGTTGAGCATCTGACTCTTGATTTCAGCTCCGGTCATGATCCCAAGGTTTTGGGATTGAGCCCCACATTGGGCTGTGTGCTGTTATGGAGCCTACTTAAGACTCTCACCTTCCCTCACTCTCCCTTTGTCCCTCTCACTCCCTCATGCTCTCTACACACACACCACAAAACAAAACAAAACCAAAAACAAATCCTCAAGTAGTAGGTGGCATCACGGCCATTTGTTTAGTAGGGCAATGAGGAAACAATTAAGTACCATTAAAATCATACTAAGAACCAAGTCCTCAGAGAATTGAGGATACCCTCTTCAGAGGGCCATCGTGAATATCATGTGAGATTACAATCGCTAAGATCCTACTTGACCATCCCTGTTCAAAAAACATTCGTCTGTTAACCTAGCAAATATACACCCTATATACCCTATATCCAGTGTATCCCTGACACCATTCTGGATGCTGAGATATAATGGCAAACAAGACAAAATTCTGCTCTCATAGAGTTTCTCATAGATTTCAAGATTGCTTTATGTGAGTGTCTTTCAAAATTGTAAAGTACTCTACAGGTATACGTTTATTTTAAAAGTCATGAGTATGTGGGAGCTATCTTTATGGCTTCAGTGCCTACTTCTCTTCCTCCTAGTTTATTATGACATTGTAGATGCATATGATGTAAAAGAGTATCCAGAGGGAGAATTAATTACTAGGGGAAAAAATAATGTCTATAGAACACCTAGCCTGAAGATCAAAGAGTTTCTTCTTAAAAACTTTTACTTTTTTTTTTTTTAATTTTAGAGAGGGAGCATGTGAGTTCCCACATGCTGGGACCCACAACCCTGGAGTCATAACCTGAGGAAAAATCAAGAATGGCGCACTCAAATGACTGAGCCGCCCAGTCACCCCACTGTTAAATAGAAAGTAAAGAAACATATATATGTTAACAGAAATTACCCATAGTTTCACGATACAGAAATAGCACTTTTCACAGTGGGTTCTATTTATGTTTTCTTTCAATGAACATATGTATACTTTTAGTAGGGATATATTGACAGTTGATAAAGTACTTTATAGTAAGCCTCCTACTGTTAATTCCCATGCCATTGCATGTACTTTGAAACATGACGATGTAGTATTCCTTTATGACATTCCATCCCGTATGTTTCGTGACCTTCCCTTTTTTGTTGGTCAGTTAGCTTGTACTCACTTTTGGTTACAATAATGATGCGGCGCATGTTTTTGGTAGACAAATCATTATATTACAAAGTTTTGCCTTAGTAAAGATTTTTAAAGAGGATCTAACGGACCAAAGGGCAAGGCACTTGTAAAGCTCCAGATATGTACTGACATATCTCTTTCCTGAAAGGCAGTACTCACTTACATTCTCGTCAGTGACTTAGGTTGGACCCCGTCACAGCAAATTTGTTCTCAAAAAGCAAATAATCAAACAGCATGCATCATCTCTTTTCTGCCTATCACAGGCCCTTCTAGGAACAGGATTGCCATGAAGCTAGTATGAGTAAACACTCCCTCCCTTTTTCAATAGTCAGGAAATCTGAGAGGAAAAGCGTTGGGGGAGTAGGTCTTAAAAGAAAGAAATCCATGTAAAGGTTTTCAGCGAACTTGAGGGGAGAAGTTATTCAAAGAGGCAGAAGGATCGAGAATTCTGGAATAAGCTTATCTCATTTTCTTATCAAAATGCTTTGCTCTGATTCCCTTTTTTCAGAGGGCCTGCTGAGCATACAGAACAGATAAAAAGGAATGGAGAGATGAAATGGTTGAGCAGAGCCCAGATTTTAACTACAGTGAGTTAGACTCTGTTTGCTACTGACTTAAATAAAGTAGCTTTGGGCCATTAAGCCAATAGGAGGAATTGTCGGTTGGAATAGAAAAAAAGAGATTTTCACCTTCTAACAGGTAGAATTCGTATAGGAGGAAACTATGGGCAGTCAGAAATGGACACCGCAGGTGCAGAGAGCAGGAGGCCGTCTGGAGGCATGTGAGGCAGACCGCAGAAGCTAACCTTTGGAGACTCGCTCAATACGTCATGGGAACAGAGGGAGGGGAAAGGATCCTGTCACTGTCAAACCGTACAGGCACAATGTAAATAGGTCCACAGGGCTGGATATCACCACCATCCTCTCAATGTCTCATAAACCTATTTAAAGGAACTCGCCTGTGCTTCAAGGATTAGCTGCCCAGTTACCTGAAATATGTAATCCCTCACATCAACTAGCTGTTGCTCAGAACCAATAATAAGGCTTGTTGAATCGTGACTGTACAACTCGGTGATCCGCCTAGAATTCAGGTCCTACTTGGCTAGGCCTCCTTCATTAAATTCCCCACATTTCAGTTTAAATTGGGGCAGCACAGATTATGTTGACAATATAGGAAAAAAATTTCTATTTAAAAATCAGATCTGTTTAGTCTGAAGTCTGTGCAATAATTTTGTTGTTTCTTCTTTGATTTCTTTTTAATACCACTTTATTTCCTCTTTTATCGACTCAGGGCACTTACTTCTAGGACTGTGAATGGAATACACACAAACAAACAACTGCTCATTGATGCTCCCACATGCTGCTCCCTGCTCTTTACCTCACTGTCCACATTCCTTTTCACTCGTCAGTTGTTTCCTAACGGTACCCTCCCACTCCGTCTCAACCATCTGTCCTCCTACACACGTGCTTTCTGCCATCAAGTAGATGTGACACTATGTGATCAATAAAAGACAGTATGGCTTCCGTCTACATACCAACCAAACATGTCTGGCCCCTGCGAGGAATCTCTGTCTTGCCCCCACTTACTGTGAGAGGAGACTCTGCAGTGAACTGCACCTCCTCACAATAGAAAGTTCAACTATGAAAACACCGGTGAGTCATGTAGATTTAATTGAATGCTTAATGGAGGAGATGAGGAAATGATTTCATCAACCGTACAGAAGAAGCTTAATGAAAGGCACTAAATGGGTCGATTACTTTCCAAAGCAACTCACCCAATATGGGTAGAATAAACCCTCTCCCTTCACCCCAAGACTCCTCTCTACAGCCCTTGCAGCCACTTTTCCCTTCTGTCTGTCCATTCTGCTTTCTTTAAGTAAAGAAGCAACTGAGATACCCATTGGCTTCCCCAACCCAAGACTGAGGATGCACTTTCTTTGTTTGGTAGAGTCATGAGTGTGTCAAGGTCACTCTCTGATCTGACCATACTATATGTACGTGATACCAGGTAGAGAATCCTCAACTGCAACCCCTATTTTTAGTTCAACACGTCTACATCACCCTCATGTATTAGCTACATCTACTCATTTGTGTGCAAGTGTCACAACCACTAAACACGGGTGGGGATTTTCCCCCTGAGTCACAGGAGAGAAGAGTAGTGAGGAAGGGGATCAGAGCTGCTTCATCTGCAAGGCCTTTAATCCAGGATGTTCTCACTCGTGTACAGTTACAGAAAGAAAACAAAAGCTGTGGGTACGTGTGTGAATTCGCTATTGAGCCGCTAAATTTTGTCCTTTTCACCTTTGGCGAAAAATGTTTTTAAGTACGGAATAAAACTGAAGCGAGGCAAATATAACTAATGCAAGGGAAACTGCAAAGAAAATATGATTTTGTATAGGTAGCTTTGAGAATGTGTATTTGTACATGCAAGAGCATGTATTTCTTTTTTTAATTTTTTTTTTAATGTTTATTTATTTTTGAGACACAGAGAGATAGAGCATGAACGGGGGAGGGTCAGAGAGAGAGGGAGACACAGAACCTGAAGCAGGCTCCAGGCTCTGAGCTGTCAGCACAGAGCCCGACGCGGGGCTCGAACTCATGGACCGTGAGATCATGACCTGAGCCGAAGTCGGATTGCTTAACCGACTGAGCCACCCAGGCGCCCCAAGAGCATGCATTTCTGAGGCCTACGTCAGAGACCAGAAAGAAGAACATTTATTCTTGAGATGATATGTAAGTGTTCAAAAGCTTGTTTCTGCGGTAATGAGGGCACAGAAAAAAAATTTATCATATGACCAAGTCTTATCAATTGTATTGGTACCCTAGGCCAGAAATGAAGTATATTATTATAACCAATGATAAGTAGTTCCCACTTAGCACACCATGATTTGCTGATGTTTAACATTACATTACCAGCGCTACTGGAAGATCAGATTTTGGTTTCTGTCAAAGGGGGAAAGTTTCAAGTCTGAAACATTTAAAATTTCAGTAGGGAAGGCTCCATCGATCATTTCTTATTTGCTTCCCCATAGATTTTTCTTCTAGGCTCCAACAGCTTCTACATGTCAGGTGTTATGAATCAGTTGTTAGGGGCCAAATCACGTCCCCCTCAAAATTTCATACTGAATGCCTGACCTTCACACCTCAGAATGTGAACATATTTGGAGAGACAGTCCTTACAGAGGTAATCAGGTTAAAATGAGGTCATGAGGGTGGGCCCTAACCGGATATAACTGGTGTCCTCAGAAGAAGAGGGAATTTGAACAGACACACGTAGAGAAAAGACTAGGGGAAGACAGGGACAAGACAACCATCTATGAGTCGGAAAAAGAGGCCCGAACAGATCCTTCCCACATGACCTTTGGGAAGAAATCAACCCCACAGAAACCTTGATCTCAGACTTCTGGCTTACAGAACCGTGCAAAGATAAATTTCTGTTGTTGAAGTCACACAGGCTGAGGTACTTTGTTACACGAGTGCCAGGTAACGCATACATCGATGAATTGGATATCTCGTTTTCATTTTTGTATAGCTTTCAGAGCGCCCTCCTTAGTCACAGAGGTCAAAACGCATGTGAGTTTTTTTGTGTCCTAAACGAGTCGTCCAGAATTTGAAATATGTATCATTTAAGTATGTGACTTTGGTAGCATGAAATACAGGATTTTATGCCCATTATTAGTTTTGCACATGCTCCCTGCAGTTACCAGTTCGCCCATCTCCATACGTGTCTTCCAGACTTCTCTGCTACCTGATTCCTCTCGCCCCCATGTACCCAGTGCTCTGACTCTAGCAGCAGCGAAGGTCAGACCTGCAGAGGTGCCCCCAAACTTCTTTTTTAGAAAGAAGCCTGCACAGCAGCTTAACTTAATGCTTTTGTGTGTCTGGGTAAAGATCTGAAAATAGGCGTTTCTATTAATGATAATAATAATCGAAAGCCTTGCACGAGCCAATGAATGCGGGAACCTACAGTCAACCGCTCCGGGTCTCGTCCCCCGTGTGCCTGAGAAGTGGGACACTGGGAACATTTTTACCTGCTTTTTGCTCTTTGCATTTCTGATGAGCTCGTGTACAAATATTGTTTACCCCTCTGGGAAAAGCCTTTCCTTTTGCCTTTTCCCTGCCTCCTGTGCTGAGCAACAGCCAGACCGCTTTGACTTCCCTGAGGGTTCCCAGAGGCCTTGCATCCGAGCAAAGCCGGCTGGAGTCACTGAGTGTGGGAAGTGGCCTCACTGATTACCGGACCGCAGTGCCTCAGATCCTTGTACTGAGACACCAGCATCACTGTGACTCACAGGGACAAGGAGGCAATCCCGAATCCAGCTCGGGGTCCGGCCTGGGAGGCCGCTGGCTAACGGGCTCCACCGGACTGCTAGGTCTAACTCTAGAGGAAGGGAGCCCCTTTGGAGGACCCCCAGCCTGTGAAATGGAGCACGAAGCCCGTTCTTTGCTTAAGTGCACTTACTACACAGAGACAGGCTTGAGCCAAAAACTACCTGACACGACTCAATCACAAATGACCCCAAACATACTTCTGGTAATGTTGTAGGGTTCCCGTAGAAACACAGTCCAAAATTACTAGTTTCGTTCGGAATATCCCAAGAGATGCCAGAGGGAGCACTCGGATGGGAAGCTCTACTATGACAGAACACGGCCAAAGGACTGAGTTCAAGTTCAAACCTGACCCCTCACGGGCTGGGGGACCTGCTGCAAATTGCCACCTTAGCGCCCCGTTTGTAAAATGCGAGAACTCTCTGGGGCTGCTGTGGGGATTAAGTGAGACAGGGCACACCAAGAGCTTAGCGCAATGCCCGTCGCCTTATAAATACTTAATAAATAGGAACTGGTTTTAAGTTGCTCAAAAACGCTGATGACGAAAGCCACAACTTAAAACATGAAGCAGAAATTCTCAGTCCAGAAGTTAGAAGGGAGAAATGTAAAAAAAAAAAAGCTTCAGGGGCGTAAAAAAAAAAAAAAAAAGAAGGTCCCTCAACCCAGTAACTAATTTGTGTGAACACTGTTCTATTATTCACCCTTCCTTAATACTAATTATTATATAGCTGTTTTGTGTGTGCACAACTAATAAGCCTCTGTGCGTGGAGTTTACCAAGGGAGATGAAACCAGACCCACAGTGTGAAATACACCCTGCAAATATTTATAGTTCCTAGTTCTCCCACCTGTCCCAGCAATAAAGACGAAAATTCCTTCCATAAGGAAGGGAGTAAACCATCTACGTGACTCCTCTTCCAGGTGCGTGAACTGTGCCTCGACAGTGATTTCTCTACACTTGAAGGGAGTGAATAAATGATGTGAGCCAGACCAGGACAATGCAGCCTTGATTCGTTCCTTCAAATCAGCACTATACACTGAATTCCTCTCATGGACTAGGAACTATGAGACGTGGCACCTTAAAAGGTGAATGAGATGTGGCTCCTGCCCTCAAGAGGCTCAGGGTCGAGAGAGGCAGAGACTCACTCACTACAGAGGAACGGTGTCTTACCCGAGGAGCCAGTCCTGCAGGCAGGCAACAACCTAATGCTTGGGAAGGGAAGTCTAGCAAATGTTCACACTGATCTCTCTTCTAGTCCTTGAATAAAACAAGCTCTTTTTGGCCCCAGGGACTTTGCACTTGCCCTTGTTTTATCTAGAAACTAGCATGGCTAGTTCCTGCTCTATATTCAAGACCAAGTTCAAAAACTTACCTCTCCAAGAAGCTTTCCCTGGTTTCTCTACCTCACTTAGTCCCCCTCCAGGCGCCAGCTGCTCTGACACTTGGTTCTTTAGTTTTTAAGACCGTTTACTCCAATATGTAGTCATTATTTTAGTTCTGAATTGTTTTTGTCACTATTGCCTACCTTCCACCACCACTGGAACCTAATAATAGGAGAGGAGGAAACTTGATTAATATGGCCTGCTCCATTGCAGGCTCTTCATAGCTCTTATAAATAAATGAATAAGAGGAAATAATGCCAGAGGACCGTATGCTTCTCTTTCATAACATCTGTCACTCTCGGCAGTACCTTAGGATTTATCCTTCTGCTTTTCCCACCACACTATGGGTCCACATAGGTCACTAGCTTATCCCTGGTGCTAACTCGAGCGCATAGTACCCACTCAACAAATACTTGCCAAATGAGCACGCCACATTTTACAGAATGAAATGTATGAAGTACAGAAGGAGAGGAGGTTTCAGGTTTCTCAAACTACAGGCGCAGAGAGGTGGATATGTAAGAACGCATGGGCCACTCAGCCGTCCATCTCCAGGGTGTGGAGTGACTTGGGTGGATATTATGGGCAATGTCTGGAGCAGGAATCAGGCAAGAGGGAAGTCAGATGATGCCTGCACAAGATGTCCTGCGAAAGACCCAGGATCTGATTGTGTTGCTGATGGAAAGCTATGATAAAAGAGGGATTTTAGCACTGGGTCTGAAATTCATTCCTTCTTAGATAAGGAACCAAGGTACCTGTATGTAGGAGATAGAGGAAAAGGGGTTGTTGCGCATAATGCTGGAGGTCTAGAGGCAGGACTGCCTTGTTTTTAAGCCTGGCCACTCCGCTTATTGGCTGTACAACGTCATGCTAAGCATCTAACATCTCTATGCTCAGTTTCCTCATATGTAATATTAGGAATGACGATAGTAACTATTTCACAGAGTTTCTGTGATTATTCAATGACACAAGGTATATGCAATGTACTAACATGTATTCAAAACATATCAGTCTCCCCAAAAATATTAATTATAATTACTACTGCTGTTATCACCATAGTTCTTTTGCCCAGAAAGGCAGTGAGGGAAACACCCACCTCAAGAATTTCATTTGGAAGGAAGGAAACAGTCTTAAAATCACTGCACATTTATTCAGCACTTTTACATCTTCCTGTCATTAATTGAGGTATTCATTGTAGACTCTCATTTACAGAAGACAAAACTGTTCTTCTAATAAGAAAGGGGCAGAATTAGACTTTCTACCTTCAATGACAGTATCATGGATGGGAAATACATATGTTGACAGACTCTTCCACAGCAGAATAAAGAAGAAATCAAACCTTAAGACCTAACCACATCAGAGTGTTTCCCTCTGATCCAGAAGAACAAAATCCCTGCAAAGTTCCCCAGGCTTCTCTTTCTGGAAAAATGCAAGGGCAGCAACCACGAGCCCTGTCAGGGTCTCAGGAAGAAGGGAGCGGGTCCCAGACTCCCTTTCACCTCTCTTAACATAGCACAGAGTCTCTCAGCCGAGCTAAACTCATCCACAGAGTGTGGGCATGTTCATTGCTAAGGGATGTCGGAGCCCAGAATCCAGAAAGAATTGTTGGAAGTTTCAGTAACAGAAAAATCTATTTAGCATTGGGGGAGCTGAGAACGCTGGGAATATCCCTTTACTGAGCCCCTTTCAATCGTCTGCCAAGTGCTATGCCCTGCACACAGCTGAGTCTTGCACTTAAACAGTTGCCGTTCTTTTGATCTTTAAAGACAAATTGTCAGACCTCAGAGAGAGCCAGGCAACTGTCCAAAAAAAGAGGAGCGAGATGGCAAAACTTTTAGAAATAGCTAGGAAGGAAAAAAAAGGAACTGGGGTTCTCATGAGCAGGGGAATTTAAGGAGGATCTGGTAACAGCAGAGCATGAACTGGTGGACAGGACAGCAGGAGGACTGACATTGTTCCCTGACCAACCTGTAGCACAGACACCCGCTCATGTGCTCCCACCTCTGCCTGTCCCACAGTACCCTTCTGCCAGGCAAACTTGGAGGCTGACACAAATGTCATCTGGCCTGTCAATATAAAAAAAAGGGTTCACATACCCCCATTTTTTTTTGAGAGACAGAGAATCCCAAGCAGGGCTTGGATCCCGACATTGGGCTCAATCCCACGAACCATGAAATCATGACCCAAATCGACAGACGCTTAGCTGAGTCACCCAGGTACCCCACAATATCCTTTATTCACGTGTCTTGTTTAAATAGTAACAGCTAATAATTTCCATTTCAACAGGTCAAGATTCTAGAATGTTCTAAGATAATCACTAGGCCACATCAGCTGCAGCAGTCCCTAGGAAAATCTCAGCTTGTATGAAAGCCTTCTGCACAAGCCCCTACTCAGCCTCAGCTTAGACTCTGCATTCCAGTGATAACCACCAGAAGCCTACTCCACTGGGTGGCACCTGCTCACACAGACAGGTCTGCCCATAGGGCCACAGCTCTCTCACAGGTGGCCGTCTTCTAATTCTATAGTAAGCCCGTTCTCCAAGGGGACTGCTGAGAAACACTGTGGTTTAGAGACAGGTTATTCGCCCTCTGAAGGCTTCTCTGCTCTGATCAGGTAAGCAGCACTGTCAGCACAGACTGGCCATGGTTCCTACTTTTTTATTACTTGTCCACAGCTCAGTCAAACTGAAAAGAGTGTAATGACTCGACAAAAAACACCTCCTGGTGGTTCCAACAAGGAGAGACCCAACTCTCTTTACAGTGGGATAACTGTACCAGTAGAGGATACTCTTAGCAACTTCTCCAAGAAATGTCATCAATACGAGTAAGGGTTAGGTTCAGTTTGGTCGCGTACTTCAACACATCCCAACGTTCCCGCAGCCTCCCTGGCCGACTGCTCACTCAATACCAACTCGAGAACCCCTTCAGCTGCTCTTCTCACACTTAAAGGCAGAGTTTTGAAAGTTAAAGACATATTTCCCAGAGTCCCTTGCAGGAGGATTTTATATGTGGCCCAGTTTCCCAGTTTCAAGCAGGCACGTTTTGAGTCTTAGAGGTAGCGGTCAGCAACCAGAAAAAAAGGGGCCAAATTTGGGGAGATTGGGTACTTGGGCAAGAAAGGAGCAGACGTAACTAGTTTTGAGGGCACAGGTATGGTGTTTCCAGTGTTCAGTTCTTAGCACGTGTGCTGAACTGTGGGTAATTTTAGCAGCAGGGCTTCTGCTACATCAGTCACGTTTGGCATGATTAGACATTTCTCTTAGTTCTGTTGCCTTCTGCTGTAATATTATTGGATCCAACTCAAATCTTCTGGCCCTTCTGGAAATTCTAGTGAGCTATATAATACCCTTGAATAACCCCCTTCCTGCTTAACTAGCTACAGTAGAGATCTTGCTGAAGCTAAAAACCCTCACAGATACAGGGTTTCTTGAATTAGTCATTGTAATTAATACTCTCAACCTCTCTTCCTAAGAAATTAAAATCTCAAGCGCCCAACACAATTGCTCGCCAATTTATCCCTGGCCGATTCGGACAGCAATTCAGAAGATTCCAGTTATAATCTTTCACTCAGTGACCTCCCCAGAGCAGTCCTGTCCCCATCCCCAAGAAAGCTATATTCTAGTCATGCACCTTTCAATTCTTACGTCTACATAAGAATATCGATATTCTCTCTCCTTCTGGGTATAAAATACAGAAGTGGAGGACTAAAACCTCTCCTCGGGTTACGTGGGGTTCCAACACAAGAGAATCTTTTGATAAGAGTTTCTAACTTCATATCTAGTATCACTGAAATTGTCCCAAGGCCAGAGTGTGGAGTTTGTATGATACCGACATAGCAAAAGGAAGAACCACTTCTATCCAATAGACTGGAGTGTGGTGAATTCTAAGGCAATTTTTAACCAAACCAAGTGGGATATTTAGTAATTTCCTAGAGTTCAAGGTACCACTTCTCGATGTTAAGGGCCCTCTCTCCCCAGCAGGTCTTCTAAATTTTTGGCCTTATTAGGAATCAAGTCACAACAATACCCTCCGGTTTCCTCAGTTTAATGCCTGGTAATCACAGCCTTACCAATACCTTTATGTTCCATTCTGAAATTTAAAGAACATGTTTTCCACACTGAAAGTCACGCAGTTTGCATATCAAGCCACTACCATTTTCCAAAACAGAAGAGGACAGAAATCAAACCAACAAGTTTTATGAAACAAACAGATTTTTTTTAAAAAGCAGACAGGGGCTCCTGGGTGGCTTACTCAGTTAAGCATCTGACTTTGGCTCAGGTCATGATCTCATGGTTCGTGGGTTCAAGCCCTGGCATCGGGCTCTGTGCCGACAGTTCAGAGCCTGGAGCCCCTCCTCTGCTCATACTCTGTCTCTGTCCCTCAAAAAATAAATAAATGTTTAAAAAACAATGGGGGAAAAAAAAGCAGACAAAAGACCAGAACCCGATGATGTGTTTGATGAGAAAGACAGTGGTGGGAAAAAAGTACTTTCTGGCTATGAGTTCAGTGACCAGGCTACAAAGGAGGAAAATGGAGTCAGAAAAGAAGGAAACATGGAGCTGATTCTATTCCTAAACAGAGTGGATTCAGAAGAATCACTGATGTTTTCTGTCCTCACTTATTCTATCAGGGTTACATCAGATGACAGACAAGGTAATGATCCTAGACAGTGGGATTTATCTAACATGACCAAAGTTTTAATGAATGTATAATACCCAGGGGAAGCATGGTGCAGTTGAAAAGGCACTGGGTCTTTGGGGTCAGTCTGACTTTAAATTTGAATCACCACTTAGAAGCTGTGAAACGTGAGGCAAGTGGCTTAACCTCTCTGGGCGTGTGCGTTCTCAGATCTAAAGTAGGATAAATACAATGCACTGCACAGAACTGCTTTGAAGCTGAAATGAGAAGTGCCTATCACAGTGCCTGACTCAAAACGAGTGGGTTCGCTATCTCCCTCTTTCCTGTTCATGTCCTGAGCTAAAATAGCAGGAAGCCCTGATGGGTTATTCTTTCCTCAAGAAAGGAAGGACATAATTTATAATTGTATAACTTAATGAAAATATTACGTAAATAACTTCTTTACTGCAGCTTCCACATTTGTAAGTTTAATGTGTGAAACCTTTTTTTTTTGCTTCTAACATTTATCTGTTATACACATATTTAATCAGCACCTACTATGTCCTACTCCTTGTTCTAGGCAAAAGGGATACAGTAGAGAACAAAACCGGTCAGGTCCCTGTCCTCCTGAAAGTTATACTCTGGTAGATGTGTACCAGAACAGTTATAGAAATAATGTTCTAGAGAGCCCAGTCATTTCTCTGACATCAGCCGTAACAACATTTTTCTAGCTACGTCTCCGGAGGCAAGGGACACAAAAGCAAAAATACACTACTGGGACGACATCAAAATGAAAAGCTTTTGCACAGTAAAGGAAACAGTCAACAAGACTAAAAGACAACCCACTGAATGGCAGAAGATATTTGTCAATGACATATCCAATAAAGGGTTAGCATCCAAAAAGGAACTTACACACCTCAACACCCAAAAAACAAATAATCCAATTAAAAATGGACAGAACCCATGAACAGACATGTCTCCAAAGAAGACATACAAATGGCCAACAGACACATGAAAAATGCTCAACACCATTCATCTTCGGGGAATGCAAATCAAAACCACAATGAGTCCTCATCACCTCACACCTGTCAGAATGGCTAAAATCAAAAACACAAGAAATAACAAGTGTTGGCGAGGACGTGAAGAAGGAACGCTTTTGCACTCTTGGTGGGAATGCAAACTGGTGCAGCCACTGTGGAAAACAATATGGAGATTCCTCAAAAACTTACAAATACAATTACCCTTTGATCCAGTAATTACACTACTAGGTATTTACCCAGAGTACAAAAACACTGGTTTAAAGGGATATACGCACCCCTACGTGTATATAGTAGCATTATCTACAATAGCCAAGATATGGAAGCAAACCAATGTCCATCGATTGATGAGTAGATAAAAAAAAAAGAGGTGGCGGATTATTTTTCAGCCATAAAAAAAGAATGGAATCTTGCTGTTTGCAAGATGGAGCCAGAGAGCATTATGCTAAGCAAAAGAAGTCAGAGAAAAGACAAATGCCATATGATTTCACTTATATGTGGACTTTAAGAAAGAAAACAAGCAAAGAAACAAAAGAGACAAACCAAAAACCACTCTGAAATGTAGGCAACAAACTGGTGGTTACCAGAGAGGAAGGTGGGGGTGGGGGTGGGGGTGGGGGTGGGGGGGTGTGGGGAAGGTGACACAGGCGATGGGGATTAAGGAGTGCGATTACATTAGCATTGGGTAATGTATGGAAGTGTTGAATCACTATACGGTACACCCGAAACTAACAGGACATGGTATATTAACTGAACTGGAATTAAAATTATAGGAAGAAGAAATCATGCTCTAGAACGTGTATTCTTCCATTTGCGAGTCACCTTTGCACATCAGTGTTGGGCTTTACATAGTACTGTGAAATATATAACTCACTCAGGCTAATCCCATTTTCAATTAATCATATACCTTAATTTTTGATATGTCAACAAATTAAATGTTTACCAACTTGAAATATTTTTACCGCCAGTTTTCAAAGTGAAAGCCTGAGCCAAACTTTTAACCTTCATTACGTATCACTGGATGAGAAAATGTAAAAATGTAAAAGGTCAACTATCCACCAGCCAAAAGAAGTCCTCACCTAGTGAATTACCAAATATCCTGAAGGGTCTTTCTGAATCATGTCCCCACTTTGTCCAATTTATTCCAAACTTTTCAACATTTTCCATATCTACCCAGCACACCCCCCCCCACCTACCACCTAATCCTTCTCTCATTTTTTCTTCCCCTATTTATTAAACTGAAGTTTCTCTCACCCAGAGGAAAAAACAAGAACAGATTGTGTACATGCCTATGTGTGGTCTCTATGAACTTCATATTAGCGTAGTATTTCTAGATTGCGGCTGATAATGAAATCTTTTTAGGAATATCTTAATTTTCAAAGGTAGTGATGCTGATCTGGCTGGTCTGGGTTATGCCTGGGCACTGGGATTTTTACAAGTTCTCAGAGAAAATTCTAATGCTCAGGCCAGATGGAGAACCACTGTGGTATAGCATGGAGGCTTCTTTAATTCCTTTTCCTTCCCACTCTCTATTTATGCGGAGTATTTGGGTTCTCTGGCTTTTTTTTTTAATGCTTACTTATTTTTGAGACAGAGAGAGGGAGAGAGCACGAACAGGGGAGGGCAGAAAGAGAGAGAGGGAGACAGAGAATCTGAAGCAGACTCCAGACTCTGAGCCATCAGCACAGAGCCTGACATGGGGCTCCAACTCATGAACTGTGAGATCATGACCTGAGCAGAAGTTGGGCACTTAAGCGCCTGAGCCACCTAGGCGCCCCTCTCTGACTGGCTTACAAATAAATTAATTTGAAAACTGTATCTCGGAGTTCTTCTGGTTTTGGAAATGTCTCACTGGATAGATATGGCCACCAATTTTCATCAGATCTGTGTAGTTGTCTCCAGACAAGTAACACTTACAAAGCTGGCACCCGCACTCGGACACTGACTCCAGCCCCACATCATGCCTTTCACCGCGACCAGCAGATTCCCATGACCTGGAAATGGGGCATCCTGAATCCTAGATTCCAGCCACCCCGCAGTTGTGGGTAACCATGTCCATGGACAACTCCACCAGAGACCAAAGGCCTATAACATGAGTCCTTTCTGCCTATTCGCAGCTAGCTAGTCAGTCCTGACTTCCGGAGGCATTTTTTCTTCTATTTTCATTTATGAGGGTTTCGTGTTCATTTTTCTGAGTGTCTCCTTGCATTTCATCTGACCAGTGTGTATCTGCAGGTCCATTTAGAGCTCAAATGTGGGCAGAGGCCAAGGAGACAGTTGAGAGTTCCCTGAGACATGCTGTGTTTACTTGTGAAGACTGCCATGCCTCGTACCACCGAGTGGGTGGCTTCGACAAGAGAAATTTATTTTCTCAGAGTTCTACAGGCCAGAGGTCGGAGATCGACTGTCAGCAGTGTTCATTTATTCCGAGACGTGTCTCGTTGGCTCGTAGATGGCCATCTCTTCCCTATGTCTTTGTATGGTTTTCCCTCTGTATGTGTCTGTGTCCTAATCTCCTTTCTCTGTATGCCAGATTGGGCTGGGGCCCACTCATACATCTCCATTTAACTTTACCTCTATAAAGGCCTGGTCTCCTAACACAGTCACATTCTGGGGTACTGAGGGTTAGAACGTGAACATTTGAATTGACGGGGGAGGGGCATAGCTCAGCCCATAGGGAAATGAGAGTTTAACACCTCCTTGTCCCCCCTCAGCTGGGATTCTATTTGTACGAAACCACGCCTGGGGTATTTGTTTTGGTTTACTTTCCCCGGCATGGGAGCAGAGTGTAACTTTCTGGGAGCGAACAGGAAGACGGTTCTACATAATTTAAAAATTCCATGATAAATGTAAGGTGGTAAACATCCAACTGAAAAAAATAAATAAAGGCTCTGAACGAAGGATAAGAAATATAGGACCTATCAACTTATGCAGCGGAGAAAGGAAAAATGTGAAATAAAGTCGCTGACTTCATGAAAACTCTGTATGTTGCATAATCTAGGAGAGATCTGATTTTAAATTTTCTGCTTCATGATCTTCATAAATGTGTTCATACTTGTCAGGAGGCAGCCCCAGTTTAGGGCTTGGAATATATAGTCACCATATGACAACTGTCTTAATTGGCCCATTCTGCTAAGTTGTTGATTTGTGCTGGGAGCCTGTTCCCATCCCAGCCCCCACTCCCCTTCTGTGCAAAGGACTCCAACTTGAACTCAGCTGCCTGCCAAAAAGCTCTGGCGTGACACTCCATATACAGCGTGTTTTCAATCTCTCTATGAAGGTAATTCGCCTAAGATCCCCCTTCCGAAAATCGGAGTTTCCACATCTGAGGATCCTGCCGGAGTCTATCAGTGTGTGCCTATGACAAGTAGGGCATGACGACAGGGACCTACCTTGAGGTTTGGGCTTAGTCAGCTTGCCGCAGGGCTTGGAGATAGTGACTGTCTTCTGGCAGTCGGCATTGTGGAGGGCTCGCTTCAGACTTCCGGTCCTGGTCTTCAAGGCGGTATTCAGGTCACATTCTCCCCAGGCCTGGAACTGGTACTTGCACTCCGCTAAAGGCAGGGTAGGACCAAACAGAAATCTTTGAGCTCCTCTAGGAGTGCCAGAGAAGTAGGCACACTTTTGTTTTTCACTTTCTGCAGTGAGAGGACTGTAGATTCACACGCAGTTGCAAGAAGTAATATAGAAAGATCCCTAGATCCTTCAGCCAATTTCCCTCAATTGTGATGATCTTACATAACCAGAGCCCACTGGCGCAACCAGGAAATGAACAGGGATACATTCCACGAAAGTTATTCAGGCCCTGCCAATTTCACGCGCACTCATTTGTGTATATGCACGTGTGCACACATTTAGTTCCCCGCGACTTGGCCACATGTGCAGATATGAGTGAATATCAATACCATTAACATACAGAAGAGCTCCAACACAGGAGTCCTTCGGGTGAATCCTTTCCTAGCCTTAGCCTAGGCATCTTCCTCCCTTCTCGATCTCCTTAACCCCTGGCAATCACTCATCCATTCTCCATCTCTGTCATTTTGTCACGTTAAGAACGTTACGTAGGGGCGCCTGGGTGGCTCAGTTGGTTGAGCGTCCGACTTGATTTCGGCTCAGGTCATGTTCCCAGGGTTGTAGGATCGAGCCTCCTGTCAGACTCTGCACTGAGCATGGAGCCCGCTTAAAATTTCCTCTCTCCCCCTCCTCCCCTCTGCCCTGCCTCTCACTCTAAACAAACAAACAAACAAACAAACACATGTTATGTAAATAGAATCATACAGTAGGTAGCCTCTTGAGATTGGCTTTTTTCACGCAGCATAATTTCCTGGGTGTCCATCCAAGTTGTGTGTTTCAACAGTGAGTTTCTCTTTATTGCCGGGTAGTATCCCATGGTGGGATGGGAATGTATTACGGTTTCAGCACTCACCCGTTGAAGGAAATCTGGGTTGTTTCCAGGTTTTAGCTGTCATAAATAAAGCTGCTCTTTACTATCCGTGTACAGAGTTTTATAGCAATGGAAGTTTTCATTCTTCTAGGGTAAATGGCCAAAAGTGAAGCCTGCATTGTATGGTAAACAGATGTTTGGTCTTATAACAAGACTGCCATCCTCTTTTTTTTTTTTTTTTTTTTTTTTTTTTTTTATGTGGCTACACCGTTTTACATTTCCATTGGCAAAGTATGAGTGATCTAGTTTCCCTACATCGTCTCTAGCCTTTGGTGTTATTTGTAATTTTAGTTATTCTGATGGATGCGTAGTATACAGTGACATCTCACTGGTTTTCACTTCCTTTTCCCTAACAGGGAAAAGAAGTTCAACACTTTTTTCAGTTGTTTATTTGCCACCTGTATTTTGCCTATGGCAAAATGTTTGCCCCTATCTTTTACCCACCTTCTAATTGGATTCTTAGTTTTGAGAGTTCTTTATAAAGTCTAGGTATACGTTCTTGAAGACATACTTTTAAAAACTTTCCGTAGGGTCTTTAGGGGACCCATGTATATGTAAGACCAAATGTATCTGAATTTCACAGTGCCCTTATAGAAGTTACCACCATTCATAAAAAGTACCCCAAAGGTTATAGAGAAAGAAAAAAAAATACAGTGAGTATACCCATTGTCCTTCTTCACTGACTTACAGGTCAGAATACATTTTCGCAAAGAGTAAGAACATTTGGGGCATTGTGAACTACCATGGCCAAGAGAGACAGAAAGTCTGGAATGTGGAAGAAACAGGTCATCTGGATGTTCAATAGTGGGTTTAAAAGTTGGAAGTGTTGGGGTGCCTGGGCGGCTCAGTCAGTTGAGCGTCCGACTCTTGATTTTGGCTCAGGTCACCATCTCAGGGTCGTGGGATTGAGCCCTGCTTTAGCACCGTGCTGAGCTTGGGGCCTGCTTAAGTGTCTCTCTCTCTCTCTCTCTCTCTCTCTCACTCACTCTCTCTCTGTCCTCTCTCCTCTCTCCCTCCTGCCCCTCTCCCCTGCTCATGATCTCTAAAACAAACAAACAAAAAAGGTTGGAAGTATTGAAGGACTCCTTCCCAAATAGGCAGATGAGGCCAGCAGGAGCATGGCAATAGTCAATGAGAGAAAAGTCTGTGAAAAGTGGCTATAAACAGTCTTGCTGGAATTGAGAAGTCAGTCTATTAATCACTGTGGATGGTGGGGAAAGATGGAAACGGAGAGGAGGCCTGAAAGTCACAGAAAGCGGTCTGGAGGAGGAGGAGAATAAACAAGAGAAGCGGGAAGGAAGGAAAAAGGAATGAGAAATCAAAGAAGAGGAAAGAAGAGAGATCGATGCACCCTTAGGAGGGGCCAAGGGTATATAGTTTATGTCCTGACTGGTACAGCAGTGGTTCTTGATCTGGGACTGTTTTGACCCCAAGGGTCATCTGGCAATACCTGAGACATTTTTAGTTGTCACAGGTGATGGAGGTGGGGAGTGCTACTCGAAATAAATAAATAAATAAATAAATAAATAAATAAATAAATAACTTAAATAAATAAATAAATAAATAAATAGCTAGCAGTCAACCTCAAAAAAAAAAAAAAAACCCAAAAAATATCTGAGGGAAAAGATGCAAGCATTATCGCAGAGCATACGATTTAACCAACAGGACAACAGGAGTGGGACTTACCTCCAAATTGCTTTTTCCAGTTGCAGGGGATCTTACATCTCTGGGTCTTCATGGTTTGCTTACACTCAGCTCCAGTCCGGGTGCCCTCTCGGGTGCCCAGCCCACAGTCCCCGCTGGTGGGCACGCACACACTCCACTGCCATTCTCCACAGTCAGACTTCTTCACTTTTTTTTCTGGAAGGAAGGAAGGAAGGAAGGAAGGAAGAACAGTCAACACCTGGAAAACCCTGATTCCTCTAGCAAAGCTCATTCCAGGGCGTGAGGTTGTGAGGTCTGTGCTTTCTACCTCCTTCTTCGCTGTCCAGTAAATACTGGCAACTTGATACATCTTAGCCAGATGATTGGCTCAACGAATGATCCAGAGAAGGGACAAGGAAAACTGAAGGAGACAGAACGTTAACGGAACTCTTACCATGTGCTAGGGACTGTACAAGTGATTTAATGACAGCTCCTTTTAGAAGCAAACACTTCTGTAAAGGATGGTCAAAAACAGCGAAACGAACAAATCAGGAAACATTCTGTTAGAAGTAATGGCTGTCAGATTAGCCATTTGTAAGGCTAGTCAATGACGTGTAAGGCAAGTCAATGTTCCTTTCTCTGTCGTAGAGATGGAATAATGTAAGATGAATGAGGTGGATCACAGACCTAAACAGACTCCCAGCCCTACAGCCTGCTATTTTTGACACTGGAAGTGACATAGAAAAGGTGCTATACTGCTCTGAGCTTCAGTTTCCCCCTTTATTAAGATAACATACAACAAAAATTCCTTGCAGGACTCTTTTTGAGGGAGAGAGGCAACAGAAATAAAACACCTACTTGCTGGTCAGTGTTCCGTACAGAGTAACTACTAATATGATCATTATGTTAATAATCATCATCTATATTTTAGGACTGGTGGAGGGGAGATCGATGGGGGTGGGGGTGTCCCTTAGGTTCTTCTAAATACTTGGAAAGAAGGAACGGAGGGAGGGAGGACAAAAACCAGGAAGTTGGATCAGATGTATGTTAATCCATAAACAGTCTTGCCTTCGTAACCCTACTGCTTACCTGGTTTCTCTTTCTTCCCCGCTTCAGCCGTGTCCACGGCTGCCAGAATGAAAATGAATGCCAGGAAGGCAGCTGCAAATTTTCGACGCTGCTGCAGGTACTGTTGGGACTGCATTCTAGGAATAAACAGAGACACAGAAGAAGGTGGTGTCAACCTAAGGCAGAGAGAAAGGCTTGTGGAACTCCTTACTGCAGGGCTCCATTTTCCATTTCTAGGATGTTAGATTTTAGGGAGATTTGCATCATTGCTCTCGGGCAAAATTCTATCTTTTCCCTCCATCAGTCAACGAAGTGTTCTTCTGCAATTAGTCAGGTATCCACTGCCAAAAATAACAACACTTCTCCACGTAAGAACTTCACACCCAATCATGTGCTAAGTACGACTCGAGAATTACGGAAGCCAAAGAATTTTCATGGCATGTTTTTGACTAGACTCCCGCAGTTAATCTCGCTGATGGTGACACATGGTAATGCCAGTAACTATAGTCTTCTTCATAACTACGCAGGATTCCTAGAAACAACCACGGTGTTGTAGTCCACATGGGTAATTTGAATGGACACAATTAACAGATTATCTGTGCCAGTATATGGTTTGCCTTTATCTTTAGATGGGTATGTGTCATAATGAGCAATGTCTTATTTTTTAGTTTCCCATGATTATTTCATCATCGCTGTTCCATTATTCATTGGTCTACCAAAGAGTGCAGCACAAGACAGAGGCAGAGCCAGCGTACTTTGATTCATTTCAAACACACTTACAAGCTCACATAAAATCGAAAAGTCATCTAAATTCTAGGATTTAATGAAGAGATTACACTGGTTGTAATTTGAAATTCTCCACATTTGGTATGAATCAAAAATCTCAGAACAACATTAGAAAGGCTCCCCTGGAACTTGAAGTCACTTGTGACAGCCAATTGTCAACATGGTCACCCATGGTTATTAGCTCTGAGCATTTTGTTTTTCTAGAAGAGTGATTTTTACATTTCTTTGAGTGTGAACAATCAAACCTATACACACACACACACATACACACACACAGGATTGAGATCGTTCTGTTCTGCAATTTCTCATTCAAAATCATCTGTGAGATGATATCCTTGTCAGTGAATCTGTCTCCCTTTCTGTGATATTGGAATGCTACCCTTTATTAGTATTTCTTTTTCAATTGATGACTTGGGACTCTATCATATGAATGAAGCGTATTTCATTTACCAATTAAAATGAACAGTTTGATCATTTGGTCCTTTCACTGACTCTTAACTCCTAATTAGCTACTCACCATCCTCATCACTTACTAAAATCTAATCCTAGATGCTTTGTTCATCCTCCTAATGCTAAATTTTTATAACTACACCTCACTGCTGGTCACTCAGAAACGTTCCTATTGATTCTGAGACTTTTCCTGTGCCTTCCGTTGGGCACGAATGATTTGAAGAGACAGCCTAGACTTACTGGCTGGCAAGGCTTCCTGGAGTTGACCGCCCTGTGCATCCATGCTGCTATACATTATCATATATTTGAATATCACATAAAGTTGTTAGGTGCAAAGTGAATCAAAGTGGAGGACTTCTGTTGTTTTCTCCAAAGGCTGTGCGAGAACCTGCTCACAGTGACTTCGCCACTTTGGACGCAGGGAGATTTCACTGGAGTTTTCTTAGAGGGTAAATTAACTTTTACCTTCAGAACTTTTGATGTATTTCTTTCCAAGTTAGAATTTGCCTTTATGTTCAACGATGATCTACAGATACCTGAAGCATTTAGACTGTGAATTAGAGTCATGCGAAAATTCAGAAATTCCCACTGAGAAAGCACAGTTCGCGAGTGAGCTTTCTGGCCACACGATGGGCTGATCATTGTATAGCCTTGTCATACATACAGCGGGAGGAGAGGACAGGAGCCTTAGGAACCCCCTGAAGAACCATGGCCAGCTGGCAGAAATAGAAAGGATGCTTCCTTCCATGACTAACACAGGCAGACAGTTATTAATAGAAAGGTGCTGATACTGGCTAATTGTAACCTTGGCATTCCTAGTTTTACATTGCTAAGTTCTTACTTTTATATTTATTTTCAAAAAGCTTTCTCTTCAGCAGGTTAAATCACTTAATTTCAGGGGCAAAAGTCCCACACAGACCAGAATTTCCTAACTGTAAGATTGTTTTGAGTCACCAGGGGTCTTAGTTGGCTCACCCGTTGTATGGGCTGAGAGGAAGGAAGGAGAGTTAGGAACCGGATGAGAGCTGGAGACTTAAAATGGAAATGTACCCTCTCTGCTTCTGATATTAATTCAGGACAATTCAGAATCTTAAGAAACGGGTAAATGGCGAATCTCAGCTTTCTTAGGTGCACGAAGGAAAAATGCACACAAGCCCATGTGTACAGGAAATGACCTGTGTACAGGAAATGTGATCAGCACTAGGTTTGAGTTGGAAAATATCTTTCTTCTTCTCACTTCCCCTCCTCCTGTTTTGCTTACTATGCTGCCTGAGCCTATATTTTGATAGCTTAGATTTTTTCTGGCCAGAGAAAATGAGTAAAGATTAAGAGAGTAGGGGGTTTAGAAAAGGATTAAAGCGATCCCCAAATTCAAGTGTTCCCAAACAATACCCAATTAGCATGCTGCCGCCTGCTGCTGTAGTCAGTACTTGAGTTATTAGTACATGTATGGCTAACAGTTCCCCCTGCTTGTGGTATTTGCACGGCTGATGGTTTATTTGTCCTTAGCATCAAGTAAAGGCAAAAGTTCTCCCTGTATATGTTTAACCCCGTCCGCTCTCCAGCAGGGTGCTAGCTGGGCAGAGGCAAGGGCATTGATCATAGCTTTTTTTTTTTTTTTTTTTTTTTTTTTTTTGCTCTGGGGGAAATAAAACAATGGAAGGCGGCAGCCTGCTAAATCAGCCGTTCTTTTGAATCTTTTCCTTGTTTTCACCTCCTCTTACTGCCATCTTTCGTTGAACTTACCCGGACAGATTTAATTTCATAGGGTTTAACGGTAAAGTGAAAGACTGCCATAGAGGGATGGTGATGTCTGGAAATTATTGTTGAGTTACTCTCAATCACTAATACATCTAAAGCTCAGAGATGAAAGGAAATGAAAGTTAAAGAAACCAACTCAAAGGAAAGGTGTTAGTTTATTAAATCCTCAGCTCTTCCCTAGAGAAAGAGCTGATGAGAATGAAAAAGAGGGCTCCTCCTCCGTTAGCATTTTAATAGGATCTAGAATTTTAAAAGGCTATCGACGTCTGGTGTAAACACAAGACAAGGATGCTGGAATCTGCCCCTTAGTGACCTGGTTGGAAGGACCAACGTGGGGCCTGGACACAGAAGCTCTGGCTCACACTTCAGCTCCACCACCTAATTTTGGGAATGTTCTTGGGCAAATCCCAACCATTGGAACAACATAGCAACTACTTGAGAGGCTTGCCATGAAAATGCAAGATGTAGACATAGAGCTAACCCTACAACATTAAGAAATGGCTTATTAGTTGCTCAGTAAAGTTAATTCACCCCTACACTCTTATTACTTACTACAAGGAAATACTTCTAACTTTTTCAACTGAGGGATATGGACATATAGCATTATATTAGTTTTAGATGTACAACATACTGATTCCCTATTTGTATACATTGCAAAACCGTATTTCTTTTTATTGAGAAATAACAGGTATCACACTTTAAACTATCTAATATTATTCAAAAGCAAAAGACCAAAAAAAAAAAAAAAGAAAAAGAAAGAAACAAAAAAAAGAGACCGATACGATTTGATTAATGTCAACTAAAGACTTGTTCAGCATTATCAGGGCACAAATTCATTCTGCCTTTTGACTTCTTAGGTTAAAATACATTCAAAGACATTTATGCCCCGTAAATTTTTTTTTTTTGAAGTTTGTGGAAGTCCAGAGGTTCCATGTTGAGAATTAAGGAACATGTCAATGAAATTTAACGTGTATGAAATGGGGGGGGGGGGAATCTCACTTTGTAACTGTACTTTATATGCCCTTTGTGCAGAGGAATCATTCCAACCCCCTCTTTTTGTTGCAAACACCTAGGCCAGGGCCCACCCACAGGAGCCACACTGTAAACAGTTTGCTGGTGAAAAATATCACCAAAACATGTCATCCAACAGAGGAATTAATATTCATGCTAAACAGATTTCTCAGTCCTCTGTCTAAGCCAGGGGATCTGAGATTTACTGAAGAAATCGGGCTGAAGACAACAGCCAGAATCTAGAGCAGCGTCATACGTACGAGAGTAATCAGTGGATGATTTGTAATGCTTCTGCAGCATATATTATGTATCACTAGACCTTTCTAGACATTTTGTGATCTATTTGCCTAAGCTCCTGTGACATGGTAATTTTCTGACCTTTTTATTGTAAAATAAAACAGAAGATACAGACAACTACACAAAGTATACAACTTAGTGAATTATAAGATAAATTAATTTTCCACTCATACACAAAGGCTTTCTACCATGTTCCCCATCCCAACGGCTCCGTACCAACGCTAACATATAGTAATTCCGTCTTTGCATTTCTTGAGGGTTTTATTCAAGCGAGCTTCCTTAGACACGTCTACTTTTAAAAACTGCTGTCTTTTAAATTGCTTTCATTATATAGGATTCTCCTCCAGCCCCTTTTTCCTTTTCTCGCTTTTCACTTTTTACAAGAACCAGGCATTTCAACTTTGTCCATAGGTTGTAGTTTTGGTATCTATCAAGTTGGCCGATCTGTCTTGATGTGAGGATTCAGATGGATTCTAAAAGTATACCTCCTTCCTCTCCCCATTAGCACAGTATTTCATTAAACATTTTGGGACACCTACCTTATGCCAGCCATTGTGCTATATTCTCAGTATATAACAATGACCAGTGAGAAGCTTTTGCTCGTTCTCACGAAGCCTGCACTCCAAGAAAGTTTACACTGTCAAACAGCCAATTATAGTTCAATATGTTCTGACAAAAACTACAGAATGTTGAGCGAGGTGCCTGGGTGGCTCACTTAAGCACCTGGCTCTTGATTTTGGCTCAGGTCATCATCTCATCGTCTGTGAGATCAAGCCCCGCGTCGGGCTTTGCAGCACCAAGCCTCCTGGGATTCTCTCTCCCTCTCTCTCTGCCATGTGTACGCTCCTTCTCTTTCTCAAAATGAATAAATAAACATTAAAAAAAAAAAAGAACTACAATACGTCACGAAGTATAAGGGAAAGACAACTATTTTGCATTTCTCTTTCTTGGGTATAAACAAAGACAGGGATTCAGTTAAGGCCAAAGACTTAATTTCCCATAAGTTCCCTAAAATCAAACAAAACCACTTACAGTCAGGAATTCTGCTAAGGAGCATTAACTATTAATCGTGGTCCCGATGATCTGAATATAAAATTCATTGTCTATCTTATTTATCAGAAGGGATTTTAATTTAGTTTCAGGGAGATTGGTTAGTTCATATTAGTCAGGAAGATATTCACTTAGATAACAAACACTCATTGTACTATGTGCAAGGACCTGTTTTAAGTACTTTATAAATATTGACTAATGTTAATATTAATATTTGAAATGTCACAAATGGTGTATTAATGTACTCAATTATTCACAAACTGTGTATATAAGAGTTGCATCCTTTGTAGCATAAAGTGTTCCCTGTGGGGCGGGGGTGGGGGGGTGGGGACAAGGAATCAACATGAACTAGAGTGCTGACCGTGTGGTGCTTACATTTAGTGGGCAAAGTCATAGAATAACAAATAAACAGCTAAGTAAATAAATTCATAAATGAGATAATTTCTGACACAGTCAATTTTATGAACAAAGTGAAAAGGTGACGGGACAAAGAGTAAGTTGAAGAGGCAGGGTGGTTACAGATGGCTTCTTCTGTATGACTGAAAAAGAACCAGAGGAATATTGTATCTCTTATTGATAAATATTTTGCCTCATGGCCCCCTCCATAGCACTTTGACTATCCCTTCTTGTCTTCTGACGTGGAATTGTCTTCTTTTCGCCTCCAAGCTTTTATAATTCTTCTGGAATTCAATAATTAGCCATCCACTCCTCCCAGTCGACCTCGTTCTCTCCACTCTGCTACAATCTCTGGATCCGCTTAAGGTCTGACCAACAACCAACAATTTCTCCCTCCTATTGACTTGCTAGTCATCAGCCCAGTCAAACCTGAAATCTTACCATCTTATAATCTGTATTAATATCTAGACTCAATTAAAAAATAAAACCAAATCATAGGGTTTTTTTTTTAATTTTTAAAAATGTATTTATTTATTCTTGAGAGAGGGCATCAGCAGGGGAGAGGGAGAGAAAGAGAGACAGAATGTGAAGCCGGCTCCAGGCTCTGAGCTGTCATCACAGAGCCCCACACGGGGCTTGAACTCACGAACCACGAGACCCTGACCTGAGGTGACGTCGGATGCTTAACCGACTGAGCCAACCAGGTGCCCCCCAAATCATAGCTTTAAGGAATATTTACCTTTCCCAAGAAAAATAATGACCACTGATTATTTAATTTAAATATGATATCCCACAGTGTTCTTTGCTCACGTGTTCTGACTTGGTAACATAGTAGGAAACCCATTTTGACTAAAACCATGTAGCCCTTTCACCTCTGACTCCTATTAACGTTTACAAGGATGTGTATGGCTTCTTGAAAATGGCTTTCTAGGGACGCCTGGGTGGCTCAATTGGTTAAACGTCTGACTTCGGCTCAGGTCATGATCTCACGGTCCATGAGTTCAAGCCCCACGTCGGGGTCTGTGCTGACAGCTCAGAGCCTGGAGCCTGCTTCGGATTCTGTGTCTTCCTCTCTCTCTGACCCTCCCCTGTTCATGCTCTGTCTCTCTCTGTCTCAAAAATAAATAAACATTGAAAAAAAAAAAAAGAAAATGGCTTTCTACTTCAAATTCAAATCTACATACACAGAAACATTCAGGAATGAGAACGGAAAAAAGAAATCAACTGAAGCAAGTATTCAATGGAAACTAGTTTGGATACCCTTTATAATATGATAGTGATGTGAAGGTGTGTTTATTCAATTATTTTGTGGAGCCACATGAGTTCAAAAGGGACTCGGGTTGGTTGTGTTATTCCTTTACTGCTTTCGTTACAATCAAAAGTAGCTGGGAGATCGACTTTTAGAATTTTAAAATGCTCTAGTTTCCTCTTAATTTTTTTTTGTGTCTGTTGCAACTTGACACAAAGGAACAAGTAAGAGTTTTACAGTAGGTCAGACCTGAGGCTGAATCCCAACTTGGGCTAGGTAATGAAGCAATACATTTAATTTCTCTGGAACTTATTTTCTTTAGCTGCAGACATGGATATAAAGTCTGTCCCACCATGTTTGAGATTAGTGATTATATGTGAAAACTGCCACGTATCTTTAGCCAGGAACAAGTACTTATAACTCTCTGAACTCAGGAACATTGTGTTCCAATCAACTGATCTTTTGCTCATGCTATCCCATTGTAAATGGAAGTTCTTCCCCAAATCTCTCTACGGGGCAAACTCTTATCACCTCCCAAGGTTTAGCATAAGGGATTTCACCTTCAATGAAGACTTCATTGAGGCAACATTATCTTCTTTATCGTTGGAGTTTCCTGGGCTACGTCCATTCCGTAGACTCTACTCATTTGCACCCCCTGAATATAGCGGCATATTACCGACTCTATAAACTGTAGCATATAAAACTGAAAGAATTACATGTGCCCACTACACCATTATATTTAGTAACCAATCATTTTTTTTTTCCAACGTTTATTTATTTTTGGGACAGAGAGAGACAGGGCATGAACGGGGGAGGGGCAGAGAGAGAGGGAGACACAGAATCGGAAACAGGCTCCAGGCTCTGAGCCATCAGCCCAGAGCCCGACGCGGGGCTCGAACTCACGGACCGCGAGATCGTGACCTGGCTGAACGGACGCTTAACCGACTGCGCCACCCAGGCGCCCCAGTAACCAATCATTTTTAAGGCCTTTGATTTCTCTTCTTTTGTTACAATTACTAGCCACTGACTCTCTGTTATAGTTATTTCTTTCTTAAAAAACCAAAACAAAGTAAAAACATACATTATAATTGTAACACACAGAGCCAAGTAGAGAATAAAAAACTGTCCCAGGGGCGCCTGGGTGGCGCAGTCCGTTAAGCGTCCGACTTCAGCCAGGTCACGATCTCACGGTCCGTGAGTTCGAGCCCCGCGTCAGGCTCTGGGCTGATGGCTCGGAGCCTGGAGCCTGTTTCCGATTCTGTGTCTCCCTCTCTCTCTGCCCCTCCCCCGTTCATGCTCTGTCTCTCTCTGTCCCAAAAATAAATAAACGTTGGAAAAAAAAAAAAAAAAAACAGTCCTGAAAGGCAGACACTAAGAAGTCAACAGGGGTTCCTAAGGTTCCTCACTAGCTAGTTGACTGGCTCCCAAACACCAGCCAGGAAGTAAATTCTCATCTTCAGAAAGCTGCCAACAATACAAGCCATGAGCCTTGTGAGGTCCTATTAGAAACCACAATGAGATACCACCTCACACCTGCCAGAATGGCTAAAATTAACAACTTGGGAAATAACAGATATTGGCAAGGACGAGGAGAAAAGGGAACCCTTTTGCACTGTTGGTGGGAATGCAAACCGGTGCAGCCACGGTGGAAAACAGTATGGAGGTTCCTCAAAAAAATTACAAATAGAACCACCCTATGACCCAGCAACTAAACTACTGGGTATTTACCCAAAGGATATAAAATGCTGACTTGAAGGGTCACATGCACCCCAGTGTTTATAGCAGTGCCTATTGACAATAGCCAAATTATGGAAGGAACCCAAATGTCCGCCGAATGATGAACGGATAAAGAAGATGTGTTGTATATATATATATGTGTGTGTGTGTGTGTGTGTGTGTATATATATATATATATACATATACAATGGAGTACTACTGGGTGATGAAAAAGAATGAAATCTTGCCTTTTGCAACATCATGAATGGAACTAGAGGGTATTATGCTAACTGAAATAAGTCAGTCAGAGAAAGATACATGATTTCACTCATATGTGGAATTGGAGAAACACAACAGATGAACTTAGGGGAAGGGAAGGAAAAATAAGGTAAAAACAGAGAGGGAGACAAACCATAAGAAACTCTTAAATACAGAAAACTGAGGGTTGATGGGGGTGGAGAAAGTGGGTGATGGGCATTAAGGAGGGCCCTTGTTGGGATTGAGCCCTGGGTGTTACATGTAAGTGATGAATCACTAAATTCTACGCCTGAAACCAATACTACACTGTATGCTAACTTGAATTTAATTTTTGAAAAAAATCATATTGAAGACTGGAAGTGGGAAAGCAGACAGAAACGGAAAATCATCCCCGGGGGGACATGCTGAGCGCTGGGTGTTATCTAGATGCAAGGGTAACTAAAATACATTTTAATTCAGGCATTTTTTTAAAGAGCTAAAGACCCTTGATTTTGGAGTTCATTATTTTTAATTTAAGTCAGCTTGCTCCGCCTGGCTTACGAAATGCTGAGTATTTAGAGAGGTAGTTTTCTTCTAAGGTTACAAACGGTCAGTTCGACAAATATGCCACAGTAATTTTATCTTTCCACATTATGCATGTACTTAATCATGGTCATTTTTTCTATCTTCTACATTTGCGAGCTATTTGTTTCTATGGGGAATTTAGTAGTTTTAATTTTATTTTCCCTTACTTATAGGTTCCTTTTCCTTATTTTCACTAACTCTTCCAAAATCATCCTATTGATTTATTCTCGAATGGTTTGATCACGGCCTCAGATTCCTAAAGTCTCACATAAATAGGCATTATGCTTATAATGAAATCTGTTACCAAATCAGCCCTTCATTTTGGCCTTGTTAAGCTGCCTTATTTAAACACTAAGCCTTGAAAAGATTGTGTCCCAAGCACATACAGGCATAACCTCAGGTATACTCTGTTCACAGCACAGAAACAAATTCAACAGCATCCCACCTTTGATTTTACCTAAGTGCCTATCAGTTAGGTTGGTAAAGTAGGGCATTCATTTAATTTTGTATAACTCAATGCCTCAAATATAGGGAAACGTCAGGCCCAAATATTTTTATGGCGTGGTGGCACCTACTGGAGAAGTGTGATATTTAAGGACATTTTCCTTAGACATCCATTCACCAATTTGTAGAGCACCTGCTAAGGGCCAGGTCTCTGCCGGGCATGGGAAAATGGAAAACGAACGAGATACAGGCCTCCCTCTCAAAGAGCTCTAATGGGAGAAAAGAGAGATAAATGAGTGCAAAGATTCTCTGTGGTAAATATTATGGAAAAATTACACACACCGTGTTATCTGAGTGCACATGCCCAAGTGGTAATTTTGCTCAGCAAGTCAGAATGAGTTAGAAGAGTTGGGGCATTTTTGTCTGTTTCTTGAAAAAAAAAGAAAGTTGAAGCCTCTTAAGAAAGGAGGGAAAGAAGGGAACTTCAGGCAGAAGAAACCACACAAGCAAAATGTGTGAAGATGTGTGTAATACATTCAGTGGCAAAAAGTAATTAGAATGTAGAGTATAGGGTAGAAAGCAACAAAGATGGGCCTCAAAAGGAGGGTGAGAAAATGAGTACATCTTGGGAGCTGGGAGAGAGGAAGACAGAGAGTCATTCATTCTGGGGAAGAGAAGCAAGGGAAGATCAGGGAGAAAAGGAAGGGTTGCTTGTTGTACAAACGTGGCTAAAACTGTAGGTTACCACCAGGGGTCAGACACTACTCTCAACCGTTCATCCAGATACTCTTGACGTGATTCCTCTTGGCTGTGTTTGTTGTTATTGTATCAGTTTATAGAAATTTTTAGGGACTTTAGTTCACTGTGGGGTGTTTATTACAAAGGTACTAAGAGTTAAGAACTAAGACTCAAAGACTTCATACACACACACACACACACACACACACACACAGCCCTCTGGTTTTCATTAGAAAAACAAAGTTGGGCTACAGCAGTGATTTTTAGAGCACTGGTGTTTCCACAGGGAGCCATCAAGGGCTGCTGCAGGGCATTAAGGGGGTCCTGGGCAGGTCTGTCGAAAGCCTCCCGTGTCCCTCACCTTTATCTCTGCTTTGGCTAGAGCAGCTCTGCTTTACCTACTTTCCTTACTGGTTTCTGTGTAAGTTTCATTAGTCAAAAATGAAAAATAATTTAATAGGCACTGGTCTGGCCAATCTCAAGTCTGTACTGGATGGGATATGACAATAATACAAAACTATTTGTTTAAAAAGTGGAACCAGGGGCGCCTGGGTGGCGCAGTCGGTTAAGCGTCCGACTTCAGCCAGGTCACGATCTCGCGGTCCGTGAGTTCAAGCCCCGCGTCGGGCTCTGGGCTGATGGCTCAGAGCCTGGAGCCTGCTTCCAATTCTGTGTCTCCCTCTCTCTCTGCCCCTCCCCCGTTCGTGCTCTGTCTCTGTCTCAAAAATAAAATAAACGTTAAAAAAATTTTTTTTAAAATAAATAAATAAAAAGTGGAACTGGACAGATGTCTCAAGGTTGATGGTGTAAAGATGAAATATTTGACACGTGGATTTGATTTACCAGTATCTAAAAATATTTTTATGTTTATATTCGTTAGGAACATTCAGTCAGTCAAGCATCTGACTCTTGATTTCCTCTCAGGTCGTGATCTCACGATTCATGGGATCGAGCTCTGGGTCGGGCTCTGTACTGACAGTGCTGGGCCTACTTGGGATTCTCTCCCTCCTCTCTCTCTGCCCCTCCCCCTGCTTGCATTCTCTCTCTCTCTCTCTCTCTCTCTCTCTCTCTCTCTCTCTCTCTCCCCTCTCTCACAACATAAACATTAAAAAAAATTTTTTTACAGTTTATTTATTTTTGAGAGAGAGACAGAGCACAGGTGGGTGAAGTGCAGAGAGAGAGGGAGACCCAGAATCTGAAGCAGGCTCCAGGCTCTGAGCTGTCAGCACAGAGCCCGACACGGGGCTCAAACTCACAAACGGTGAGATCGTGACCCGAGCCGAAGTCACACGCTTAACCAACTGAGCCACCCAGCGCCCCATAAACATTTTTAAAAACATGAAATCTATTTTTATTATCCAAAATACCTTGCTTGTGGTATTAATGGGAATTTCCATAATTCCTATATGTAAAAATAGGAATTTTACAACCGTACATTTCAACTATTCCAAACTTTATAAGAAGGTGACATGATTTTACCCTCTTATCAAAAGTCGAACACATATAGTCTAATAAGTACGATCGTAATTACGATGCTAATACAACAGAAAATCACGAGGCATTAAAAATTTTGTTTTACTACTATGGAAAGAGAAGAGGCTTTGGGCAGCAAGATTTCCTCCACATTGACTCCATCACTTAATATATCTGTGATCTGGACAAAGTAATCCGTCTTTTATTCCCAATGGAAACTTTTATCCTCCCTTTATGGAAACTTATTCCGCAGGCTTACAATCTGTTTGGAGATTACAATGAGATAACAGATGAAATATGCCTGGCATCTCAGGTGCTCCATCCCCAGCAGCTCCTGCGGTTCTTGGAGGAAGATAAGGGGGTGGGACAGAGTGTATCTTTGTGAAAGGATATCAAGGACAGGGTGGCAATAGGCCCTTTTAAGATGGTTTGGATTTCGATAAGCAAATCTGGAATGCAAAGCATGCCGATGGGAGAAATGGAATTAACCCAAGTCTTAGGTGAGCCATCAAGAGACTTAACTGCAGGTAAACTGTAGTTTGGTAGTAAGAAGAAAGTGTAGAGTAGACGAGCTGCAGTCATAGCGGGCGGAGCTTTGAAACATGATTAGTAGATATTTAGTGACCACTTACTATATGCAAGATGATAGGCTAGGTCACCAGGGAGACGCACATGTGAATTATACTGATCCCAGGAACCCTGTAAGATCACTAACTCATTACCGACACCAAGGCAACAAAATACACACCATGTTTTGTGTGAGCTATAAAAATGCTGTCGCTGAAAGCAAATGTGTTTATGATAAAAGAGGAGTGCCTAATGTTCTCTCCAAAATCTCTTCTGAATAGCTGTAGGGACATTTCTCAATTTGGGGCAGTAAAAATCAAAAGAAAGTCATCTGTATTGACACACTGAGTTCGTTTCTCAAAGCAAGACTCAACAGTATTAACAAGTCATCAATAAATGACCCATGGCGACTATGAACACAAACCCATACTCATTCAGCCTAGCTCAGCAAGCGCCACAGGTCCTGTACCTTAGTCCGAGCAGTGGCTTCATGGGCCCACACAGATGCAGAAATTTATTTCAACTTTCATGTTACTTTATAAATAAAGGAGTATAAAGCCTCTTTAGGTGAAACAAAAAAGCAATATCCGCAAAGCCAAGACCAGTTAATTCCAACCTTTCACAACTCTCCCAGCGAGTAAGAAAAATAAAGAATATTCATTAACTCATGTGGCAGTGTAACCATCGTGTCAAAACCAGACCAGAAAAATGAGGAAGTAAAAGAGAGGGCCCTTCTGATGAACAGAGATGACAAATCCCCTAAACAAAATGCCACCAAAAATCAATCAGGAATTACCATGCTGGGTTTGTTCCCCAAAATGTAAAGCGGGCTTAACAGTCAAAAATCAAGCATCAACCACATGACAAATTAAGAAGAAGAAAACAAACAAACAAGTATCAAACCTCAGCTTCAAATAAAAAAGTATTTCCCTCAAGATCCCTACCACCTTTTCACACTCTTCTAAACAGATCAGTACAGCTTTATTAACTACTGAGTTCAGATGGGATCTCTAATAACTGGTGGCTTTATCTGTTCAAATGAAGAGACTCGATTAAAAATGTAATTAACACAAACAGCAGGCAGATTTTCACGTTCACTAATATACTGCTAAGCAAATGAAGGTTATCGCATATCACTATGTATTTCTGGGAGGTAAAGAATAAATATTGTATGGCTGTGTGATGAAGAGAATTCTCAGGGCAGCATTTAGCACCAACTCAAAGAAGCTCATCTACATTTGCTACATAAGTCAAACACCTAATGAAAGTGCCCACCTGGGAAGTGAGACTTTTGAAGAGCGACCTCAATTTGTTGATCAGTCTGTCACAGACTATCAGAAAAGGAACCAATTATTGGTTTTGATTGCAAAGAAGTGACAGAAAATCTTTACCCAGTAAATCTTCATTGAATCTCAGAGGCTATTCCAGGTTTCTCAACTCAAGAGCCTAGGATTACCAAAGAACCTGCAAGGAATAAGATTCTATTCACAGTTCAATGGAATTACTGCAAAAAGCTACCGAACTAATACGTTGAGTTCATTAATGTTGCAGGATACCAGATCAATATACAAATATTAATGATATAACTCTGCAAAATATGTGTCTATCAAAGGATTTTTATCTAGAATACATAAAGAATATTTACAACTCAGTAAGAAAATGCAATAAAAATGTGGGCAAAAGAACCGAACATTTTTCAAAGAAGATCTATAAATGGCAAATAAACACATGAAAGATGTTTAACATTATCAGGAAACCCCCAATCCTACATACTCACTCAAGTCACTTAAAGACTGACCATAGCAAGTGTTGGCAAAATGCTGAGTAATTTAACTCTCATAGTCTTCTGATGATAACCACTTTGGAAATCATTTTGGCAGTTTCTTAAGAATTTATTTTTTTTTATTTTTTTAAATTTTTTTTAACGTTTTATTTATTTTTGAGACAAGGAGAGACAGAGCATGAACAGGGGAGGGTCAGAGAGAGGGAGACACAGAATCTGAAACAGGCTCCAGGCTCTGAGCTGTCAGCACAGACCCCGACGCGGGGCTCAAACTCACGGACCACGAGATCATGACCTGAGCCGAAGTCGGCCGCTTAACCAACTGAGCCACCCAGGCGCCCCAAAGAATTTAAACATACACCTGTCATACAGACCAACTACTCTACTAATTAGGCATTTTCCCAAGAGAAATTAAAACTTAGGGCTACACAAAGACTTGTCCACAAATATTCATAAAAGCTTACATTATTTATAATAGCCCAAACAGGAAGCAACCCAAATGTCCACCAACGATTGGTATACCCATAGGTTATCCTAGTAAGCATAAACACACAAACAAATAATTGACCTTTGCAACATGTATGAATTTCAAAATAATTGTGCTGAGTAAAGTAAGTTACTCAAAAAAGTAATTATGTACTGTACAATTCTCCTTTATAGAATTCTAGAAAGTGCAATTCAAAAAACAGATCATTACTTAGATATAGAATTTGGGGACATTGGGAGGATCATGATAGGAAGATTATAAAGAGGCACCAGGAATGTTGGGGAAGTGATGGACATATTATCTTGATTGTGGTGACAGTTTCATAAGTATACACATATGAAAAATCATCAAATGAAAGGATTAAATTTGTGCAGTTTGTGATATGTCAGTTAAATTCAATAAAGCTTTAAAATAGTACATATCAAAGAATTATGAAGCAGGGCATAATCAAGAGAAACTGCAGTCAACAGAAATAGATTCCAAGATGACATAAATGTTGGGATTAACTGAAAAGAACACTGCAGATTTGATAAATATTGTCGATTCCATGAGAAGATGGAAACACCATAATAATAAATGAAGAATCTTAGGAGAAAGATGAAAACTGTAATAAAAAAAAAAAAAAGGATCGAATAGACATTACAGAACTAAAAAAAAAATACTTATGGAATGTTTACTGGATGGGTTAATAAAAGATCAGATATAGCACAAGAGAGATTCACTTAACTTGAAAACAGACCAAAATAAATCATCTGAACTAAAAAATAGAGGAGTAAATTAAAAAACAATGAATAGTGCTTCAGTGTCCTGCGAGGCAGTATTAAACAGTCTACACATGGCAGTTAAGGAGTCCCAGAAGTAGAGAAGAAAAATAATGTGGCACCAAAAGTATTTGAAGAAATGATAATTGAAAACTTCTATAGTTTGATTAAAACATCAACCCACAGAACCAAGAAGTTTAGCAAACCCCAAGCCTCATAAAAATACGATATGCTTGGGGTGCCTGGCTGGCTCAATCGGTTAAGCGTCGGACTTTGGCTCAGGTCATGATCTCGCAGGGGATTTGAGCCATGCATCGGGCTCTGTGCTGACAGCTCAGAGCCTGGAACCTGCTTCAGATTCTGTGTCTCCCTCCCTCTCTGCCCTTCCCCTGCTCATGCTCTGTCTCTGTCTCTCAGCAATAAATAAATGTTAAAAAAATTTTAAAAATAAATAAAATATGCCTCACGTTGGTGCTTCATAGTCAAACCATTGAAAAGAAAATGTAAAGAAACAAAACAAAAAAACCTTACAAGCAACTGGGGAGAGAATTACATTACTTAGACTAGAACAAGGATGGCTTCCCTTGATTTAAAGAAAGGAAGCAAAAGACAGTGGAACAACATCTGACAGAGAAAAAAAATCGCCAACTATAATTCATACATTTGAAAACAGAGGGCAAATAAATACATTCTCAGGAAAAAAAGCTGAAAGAATTAGATGCGGGCAATTTTTCTTTATAATGAACTCTAAACGTAGTTGTTCAAATTGAAGGGAATGGTCTACTGGCTGTGTATGTATTACTGATGTTCAAATATATGTTACAGATAATTATATCCATATATATTATATACATATAACATTATAAATATTATGTATTGTAAATACATTGTTGTAGGCTTTATAGCACACGTAGAAGTAAAATGTATAACCACAATTAAATAAAAATGAAGGAAAATGCAATTATACGGTTTTAAGGACTTTCGCATTTTACATAAAGTGATATAATGTTCATTTATTTATTTAATTTTTAACATTTATTTATTGTTGAGAGACAGAGACAGAGCACGAGTGGGGGAGGGGCAGAGAGAGAGAGAGAGAGAGAGAGAGAGAGAGAGAGAATCCGAAGCAGGCTCCAGGCTCTGAGCTGTCAGCCCAGAGTCTGACCCGGGGCTCAAACTCACGCACTGTCAGATCAGCTGAAGTCAGACACCTAACTGACTGAGCCACCCAGGTGCCCCAATGTTCACTTTAAATACAAAGTTATATGTGAAAGATTACATATTGTGATCAACCCAAACCCATCAGGAAGGGAGAAACAAAGGAGCAAAGAACAGATGGAATAAAAAGGAATAGCAAGACAGTATATTTAAACCCACACAATGAATACTTGCATTAAATACAAAGACACTAAATATATGAACCAAAACCCACAGATAGTCAGACTAGATAAACAAGCAATACCGAACAGTATGCTGTCCACAGGGGACACATTTTAAATATATATATTTTTAAAAAGGTTGAAAGTAAAAAGATGGGGAAAGATATTCCAACAAATCAGTGATCATAAAAAGGCTGGTGTGTCTATAGTCGTATTAGTCAATACAGACTTTGAGACAGGGACAAGTAACAAAATAAGAGAGATATTTTATAATTATATACTTATAATTATATATATATATATATATGAAATTTTGTTAGGCATAAACCCATTTGGTATTATGTCGCAATAATACCAAATGGGCTTATACCTAAAAAAAATTTCAAAAAACATGAATTGCTCACTGACAAAACTAAAGAAAGAAATAGACCAAGCCAGAATCAGAATGTGAGGTTTTAAAAATCTCTGATTAATTGAAATAAATAGGAAAAACCCCAGTATAAATGAACTTTACTGGATACCAAAACCTGACAAGGACGTTCGAGTATACACCGATGTTCCTAATGAATATAAACATAAAAAATATTTTTTAAATACTAGTAAATCAGATCTATACATCAGATATTTACAAGCTAGCAAATCCTCATTTACTTATATATAAATCCTTATTTATTTTTTTAAATTTTCTTTTTATTTTTGAAAATTTACATCCAAATTAGTTAGCATATACTGCAACAATGATTTCAGGAGTAGATTCCTTAAAGCCCCTTACCCATTTAGCCCATCCCCCTTCCCACAACCCCTCCAGCAACCCTCAAAAGGCAGTTTTAACAATTGGATGCTAATGTATTTCACTGCATTAACAGGGTACCAGAATGATAAAGAAAAATGACAGGATCATTTCGACAGATGCCATGAAAGAACTGAATCAAATCCAACACTGTTTATGTGTAGAAAATTATGATGCACTAAAATCCAAAAACTGCTGTAATCATTTTTTTAATTTTTTTTTTTCAACGTTTATTTATTTTTGGGACAGAGAGAGACAGAGCATGAACGGGGGAGGGGCAGAGAGAGAGGGAGACACAGAATCGGAAACAGGCTCCAGGCTCTGAGCCATCAGCCCAGAGCCCGACGCGGGGCTCGAACTCACGGACCGCGAGATCGTGACCTGGCTGAAGTCGGACGCTTAACCGACCGCGCCACCCAGGCGCCCCTGTAATCATTTTTTTTTATGGGCATAAAACAATTACCTAAGTATGTCCAGAGATTTTAAGAAATGCTTCCAGGGGCAACTCATTTTGAGTTTAGTCCCAAATATCAGAGGAGGGGAGAGAAGGAAGAACATTCAGGCACAGGCCTGTCGATTCGAGTAAGTGTGATGTATTTCAGGAATCAACTATTAGTGAAAGACTGCTGGAGTCTTGGTCAGAAAAGATGCAGAAGAGGAGCTGAGGGAAGCAAAGTTTCTTGCTTGTAGGTGAGGGTCCCATGAGGACTGCAGTGACGTTTTACTTTAGGAGAAGACACCAAGCTGTCAAGAATGTGGAGCACAAGGGACCACGATCAGCTGTGAATTTCTGAGGACACCCTGAAAGCCAGCGGTCGGCAGAGTGAACGGAGGACAGGGAGCTACAGTCAGGGAGGCCGAGAGCGGGCCACCTGACCTATTCCAGGTGACAAGGACCAAAAACTGTGACATGGAAAAAGGTGTGGAAGTGGAGATAAGAAAAAAAGCAAAGTTATTTACGAGAGAAAATTCATTGGATTTATCAAATTAATTCAATCTACTTTGAACAGAGAAATCTTGGATATATCTCCCGAATTCTGATCTTCAATCTGGAGACAGGTGCCGACGTAGAGAACAGGGGCTCAGAAACCACTTCGTAAGCAATACATACTGTGATCTGTTCTGAGGACAGTCTTCTACATGAATCCGGCATGTATTCAGTGCAATGTAATTCTCAGCAGATATGATTGCTTTCAGATTACTTTTCAGATCAGTAACTGAGCCTTAGAGACGTTAAGTGACTAAGGCTGAGAAAAGGTAGTAAAGATACGTTTGGACATGTTGAGTTTGAGGTGTCAGCGGGACAGCTGAGTTGACATCAGTTGTAGTTATGGATCTGGAAGAGAGCTCTGGTCTGGTGATCAAACGTCAAGCAGCGTCAACATAGGCTATTTGAATGAGTGGGAAGCCCTGAGACTGTCCAAAGGGACCAGACAATAAGAAGACCCAGAGAAAGAACTGAAGAGGTAGGCGAAAAGGGAGAATTCTAGGTTTTATTTAAGTGAATTAGGGGTAATGGCAGAGGGGTAAGGGCGAAATGAGTACCCAAAGGGAGTCGAATAATGGCAACTGAGCAAAGGGGAAGTTCTAAGAAGTAAAAAATGATGAATGGGGACAAAGTCTACAGATAGGTGCCCACAGGAATTAGCGATAAGAAGTCACTAGTCATCTTACAGAGATACGTTTCAGTGTAACTGTGACGTTATAAAAGTTAAGATAACATTAACATTAGCTTAGAGACTGTTTCTGGCCAGTTGAATGTCCTGTGTGACTTTGCCAAGTTATTATGTTAGAAGAGCCTAATAAATATTCAATGGGACCTAATGAAAGGCTTTGAGAACTGGTACAAATGGAAAAGACTGTCCACGAGTCAAGGGACCAAAATGCCCCATTAGCAAAAGGGGTCGGTGTGACCCAAAAGGATGGCAAAAACAATGACTCTTGTTAGAAACAGAATCCAGTGGGACGCTTTCAGGTAATTTTGCTTAGAGACAGGATGCTTTGACTCATGAAAGAAGGAAAGAAACAAGAGACCATCTCATTGCTTTTGCTTGTGATTGAAGGAGCCTTCGGTCTGGAGACTTTGTGTTTTGATAAAGCTCTAAAGATGACATCCGTACCTCTCTCCTGAAACCCTTATCGCACAAAGTGCTACCCTAGGGCCAGGCAGCCTCTGTCTCACCTGGGAGCATGTTAGAAATTCAGATTCTCAAGCCCCATCCCACAACTTCTAAACTAGAATCCACATTTTTTGAATCTTTTTTTTTTAATGTTCATTTTCGAGAGAGAGAGAGAAAGAGAGAGCGCACGTGCAAGTGGGGGAAGAGCAAAGAGAAAGGGGGACACAGAATCCGAAGCAGACTCCAGACTCTGTGCTGAGAGCCCAACACAGGGCTCAAACCCATGAACCGTGAGATGACGACCTGAACCGAAGTCGGACCTGGCTTCACTGAACCCCCAGGTGCCCCTAGAATCCACATTTTAACAAGTTGAGATCCTCAGGTGAAATCCTATCTACATGGAAGTTTAAGACACACTTCTTCCTAAACCCTAATTTATACATAACAAAATTGAATGTTTACTAATTACTTGATTATTTATAGTCCAGATTCTTCCAATAAGCTTAAGGTAAGTTTTAAAGAGGTATACATTCCAGAAAGACTAAAAAGTAAGGAAAAAGGCAAAGAGAAAAATCAATGTAGGGAAAGATAACAACCACCATGGAGTAAAGGCTTTGACCGGTACTAAGAGCTTTATCTAACTTTTATCCTCACAACTTTAGAAGGCAGTCAGTATTATTCCAGTTATACAGGTGAGACAAAAAGTGAGAAAGTTCAGATAACTTGCCCTAAGTCCCTAGATCCCAAAGTCTGAAAAGCAGGGTTGGACCTAGACCAGCTGAAACCAAATAAGACGTGCTCTTAACCACCAAGTTGAGAGTAAAGTTAAAATACAAAACACCTGTTACATATTCTTTATTCCATGTGCTAATGATTTACTCTTTCAGCCCTACACTTTCTAGAAGCTGATGTGAAGAGACTATAAGAACAACATGCATAGAGTCTGTATTTAATTCTCCATCAAAATGTAATTTGTGTGGCAGGAGAGTACACTATTTTTTTTAGAGAGGCTACACATCTTTATAAAAATGTGAATTATGCAAAACCTCAACAAGCCAAAATGTATACTCATTTAAGGTCCTATTTCTTAGCTAATATGTATATAAAATATATCCAGAGGAATTTTCAAGATTATAGGAAAATCGTGTACAACGTTTTAATGAATGACTGATAATTCATTATTCTGAACTAGAAAATGAGTGCGTGACAAGTGGTAGAAGAGAAGCAGAAGACAGGGTCAGGAACTAATCCCTCTCATTCAAGGCCATCTTATCCATTGGTCAGAGTCTAGCCCCCTAGGCTTTTTGGAGGTCCTCAAATACGTTTGAGATTTGAAAACAATGTCTCTAAAACAAGAAAAAAGCAAAAACTGATGTTAGTGTTTAATAATGGCTACAATAAAGCATTATGTCAACTTCATAAAGTATAATGTTTAGCAATGAAAAAATCCACTACACTTGGCAACCATCTTCAGATTAGATTTTCTCACTGTAGCAATTCTTGGGTATATGTAGTCTGGAAATGAATTACTTGCAGGAAAATAATTTTCTAAATCAAAATTACAGAACATGTTGCCCCTCTCCCCAAAATGTGTGTGTATATGGAAATAAATATACACATTTATTACATATTATATCTCCTGTGAATATACATATATCCTGTGAAGGTATTAGAAGTCCCTCTCCTTCATAAAGGTACCAAAATAAATGAGGCTGCCTGATTTCCAGATCTCCTTCTCTCTCCTCTGTCTGTAGTTTAGGGCCTGTACTAAGCTGGGACGGAATGAGAAATATCAAAGAATGTGAAAGCTACCCGTCCTTCCCTCCCACCCCATGAGTGAAGTCCAATCACTTCCTACACAGTTCCCACACTACTAGGAAGTGTCCAAATGGGTACTAAGACACTGCAAGGTAAAGATGGGATGTGTATTTTCTCGGTTTAGCTTGCAAAAGCTGGGTTCTTAATGTCTGCTTCCATACCATGAACAAAGCCCTAGGATAATCGAACAATTGCCCAGGAAGCCATTTGGATTGAAGTTAGCCTCTCCTTCAAGAACGGAAGAGCTAAAACTTGCCAGCTTTGATTTGCACGCCTTTCAGCTACTAGTTCCAGCCAATTCAGTTCATACAACTCCAGCTTTCATTTGGGGCTGAGCTCATTGACTAAAAAAATAAAGAAGAACGGAAAAAAAAAAAAAACTACACACAAGAAAAGAAATCAAGGAAAAGCTTAATTGATTATGCAGAGAGTTGCTTTGGGAAAGGGGAAAATCTTGTTAGAAGGCTGGCAAACTCACTTCATTAGGGACCTACTGACATCTTCTAAAACCAGAACATTACATCAGGTTAGTTTAAAACATCAAATGACCTTGTAGTTTTTGTAGGGATACCCCAGCCCCATTCATTCTCTCTGGTTCATTGTGTTCATCATACTTTTATCAACGGTAAAAAGTTTGCTACTAAATAATAAGCTGAAAGGAATGTGACTTACTAGAAATTAGCACTAGGGGTGCCTGGGTGGCTCAGTTGGTTAAGGGTCCAACTCTTGATTTCAGCTCAGGTCATGATCTCATGGTTCGTGAATTCAGGCTCCACAATGGGCTCTATGCTGACAGTGCAGAGCCTGCTTGGGATTCTGTCTCCCTCTCTCTCTCTGCCTTTCCCCTGCTCATGTTCTCTCATTCTCTCAAAAATAAACACTCAAAACCCCCCAGAAATTAGAAACACAAAAATCAGAGATTGTGATTCTGCTCGCTCACTTTGTCCTCTAAAAGCCCACTTTCTTTTTTCCACTTGCGTGGTCACTCGACAGACTTTCCACCACCCTTCTCTCTCACACACACAGTCCCACTCATTTTCCTTGCACCTGATGATTCTCTGTGCACAATGTTGAAATGAATGAGAACAGCAGCATCATATCTCATAGGGGTGTGTGAGAATCCATCGCTTCCTTCCCCTTCGGAGATCCTCTGAAGCGTGCCCGCATGGCTTCCAAACCAAAAAAGGAGGTTGCTTAATTTTATCCTTCCTTTCTTTGGGAGCATCAAATGCCCCACTCATTGAAAGCCCCCTGCTTCCTAGAAATAATTAGCCTAAGGGATAAGACTACCATTGCAATTTATAAAAAAAAAAAAAAAAAAAGAGTCACTAAGAGATCAGAATGGTTCAGTCATGCCAAATAAATCTTATTTAGTTGTGTGAGAAAGTGGCTAATGATAGTGATCTCATAGCCACAGAGTATCTTGGTTTCAGGCAATATTTGACACATATTCTGAGAACACACCTTTAAGTAAGATAATGAAGTTCGAATTGGACGGTACTGTTATAAGGTGGATACACTGTTAGGTAACTACCACTCTGGAGAAGTCAACTTGGAGACGTGCCTCCAGTAAGAAATTCACCGAAGCTTATTCTGTAAAACATTGTATGAATAAGTGAAATAAAAACATCGAAGGGATTCTAGTTAAATGTACAGCCTGCTTTAAATTTGAACAAATACGAAATTATGTTGATGACAGAAATCAAGATTATATTCTCAATGGGCCACACTATTGACTCGAAATAAATTAATTAACTGTAACAGTGAAAACTGTGAAGTCCTGCGTTGGAATGTATTTAAATCAATAACTTAAGCAATCACAGATAACTTGCTTCACAGTGGTTCACAGGATACCATGAAGGTTTTTACTGAACCACATTTAATTAAATTGAAAGTAACATATTTAAGTGGTAAATATGGGTGTAAAAATGAAGCTAGCCAGCAAATCAGTACATTCCATTTTTGACAAGCTCCAATTGTTAAAAAGTTTTCCTTATACAGAGCTGGGATCTATTCACTGTCAATTTCATTGCATTTTTCTCGGAGAGGAAGGAGGCTGAATTCCTGGTAACTCACACATAGACAACAGTATACAATATTAACTCTGATTATAATATGTCTAAATGTGACCATGCCAGCAGGGGATGGCGCTCCCATGGATTAGAGATTATTACCTTGCCGTTGCAAATTTTAACTAGATCTTAAGTAGTTGCTAACTTGGATCACATTGATTTCCTTAAAAACCCTACAATAATATCTTATTTTATTGGCATATAAATCCAGCCGCTTCATTTTTCTAAAATATTATATCCTGTATGTCTTTCTACTCCCGTGTTTATTAAAGTACCTAAGTACTTGGTAAATATGTACTTAATGAATGATTGAATAAAATTTAAAAGACTGACCAGCCAAACCTAATGAAACAATAGAAGGTAGTAGATTCCTGTAGGGTATTAATCACTATCTTTTGAATTCTACATGAAATTCTGCAGCCTGGGCTAATGGTTTTCAGGCCTACAGTAAATTAGAAGGAAGAAAAAGAAAGGCTATCATCAAGTATATTGGTATCAGCAAAAAAATAAAGGAAAATATGCAACATGTTTAAAAATTCTTACGCACAAGTCATTTAGGGTAGAGTCAAATAACCCCCAACAACTCCGTTTTCCCTGATTAGAGCCCCCACAGACATCACAGTACTGCATCTATAAGACAGTTGAGATCATCAAGGTACACTTATGTTTATAAGGCATGAGGCGATCAGCAATATAGGAAAGTATGCACAAAACAGCTTTACAAGACTACACACACAAGGTCGATTGAAGAAATCAGTACGTAAAGGCATAAACCCTCGGCTCGCTAAAAATTCTCCCCAGACTCCACTGTTTTGTGGTCGCTTGCTTTGTCTGAGGTCTCGACAGCTTCGGTTTCATTACACTTCTCAAAAACCTCCCTAGCAACTTCTGGTATTATCTTCCAGCAATTCTTATTTGCACCTCAATTATCATAACAGCTCAGGGTGGTAGAATGAGGACATTACATACAATTTCTAGACATGCAAGCCAAAGTAACACAAAAGAAAGTAAATCAGGAGAAAATGAGGGCGGTCTACTCCTCAAAGGTAAAGGTTTTAGACTGAATGGATTAATGATGTGGATGTGTACTAAATACCAGGCACCAGGCTGGGTGATGCAACTGTAGAGATAAGACAATTCTGTTGGGAAAACAAACACGTGAATACTTGGAGGGGTAGCTCAGAATGAGTCAAAAATCAGACGGTCTGAGAGGTTTAAAATACCATATATGGTAATTTTTTTTCTTTAGAGCACTTTTCCTTTTAAAGCTCTCATCAGACTAACCATTAACTACTTTTCAACCCCAAAATGATGTGATTCTATCTTGTTCCATTCCACAAAATCACTGTGAAATAAACGATGGCAGGCATTGTTAATCTGCAGTTAATAGACTATGAAATTGAAGATTTTATAGATTGCCTAACGTACCTCAAACCACACAGCTAGTTAGTGGTGAAACCAGATAAGAAGTTAACTTGATTTGAGTCCTAATTAATTATTCTATTTGTTATGTAATAAGTGTCATTCATGTTTTATGATAGGAAATCATTAGCTGTCCCATTTCATAGATTGAAATCTCACTCTGGCGTTAGGTTTACAATAAAGCATATTGAATAAACAAGCCTTGTTCCCCAAATGGTGGATTATTTGCTGTTTCGCTAGTAAAGTTTCTCTTCCTCCTCTCTTGGCATTACACATGCACAAGTTGTGAACGAATTCACTGTAATCACTGCTTATGGTGCTTCTTTTAAATCACTAAGGCTTCCAGAGTGCTTATAAAAAGTAGCTTATGAATTACCAGGTCCCTTCACTATGTGTACGTAAAGCTTGTCAGCTATTTTGGGAATGCCAGAGTTCTTTTCTACTTGGGGTCCCTTAGGATGTGATCTAAGTACAAATAAAATGTGTAATTTTTTTTTTTCAGAGAATTTTAGAAAGAGCAGTGACCTTCAATTGATCCTTCAGCTACTAATCCATCAAGGACAATTTATTTAGTGCTGAAATATACAAGACCCTGTAGACATAAAAATAAATACGTGACCGTTAGCCATAAAAAACTTAAACTAAGACTTGAAGGTTTTCATGAAAATTTAAGCATAGCTCCTTTGCTCAATATGACAAGACGTCCCATAGAATTAAAAGCTTATACTGCATGTGTTTCTTGAAACACGGGGCAGCCAGGGAGATCTATTAGAGGACTTCTTTTCTTTAACACAAATTTTCCAAATTATAAAAACGGGATATTATCATTATTATCAACTGTGGACTCCCCCTTCCCTGGAAGACCAAACAGAGCTATTGACTAAGCAAAGCTAACTTCACTAAACCTACAAGGGTAAGGAAGAACGTATCCTTAACTGTGCCTCAGTGTCTCAGGAAGAGCGGGTCCAGGAGGATATTCGTGGGGCTTTAGGGTCTGGTCTCAAGTGGCTGAAGCTGAATTTTTCAAGGCAGGGAATTGGCCACGATTGGGGGAGTCTCGATAAGTGAACAGCTGTTTAATAAGCAAACTGCTTACCCAGGAAAGCAATCTTTTGGTCTAATAGGAGAGCAGTTTGCTCAGGTGAGTAAACTGTGTATTTGGATATAGTAGCTTTCAGGAATTTGACAAGGCAACAAGGTTATCACTTGGCTTTACAGCCCTGTCTTCCCAGCGAGTATTTCCTAGGATGACAGGACCTCTACATGGCTTCATTCTATTTTTTTCCCCACTTCCCATCTTTACTAATATGTAAAATATGGCCTGTTATTATTGTTTGTACTTTAAAGGCTAAACAACCACATTCCAGGGGCCTCTGATGAAAAGAGCACATGCATTTACTATCAAATATATTTTATGTTATTGAAAGCCAATTTTTTTCCAGTTTTTTAGTGTTGTGTTTAAACATTTCTTTGCATAGAGGTGGAAAGAAACATTTATCTGGGAAAAATAAGATCTTCACATGCACTTTGCAAAGTTTGGACCTAGTGTTCCTCAAGAAAGCTAAAAATATAAATAATGTATTCATTAAAAATGGCATTATTATGGGATATCACTTTCAGTGAAAGCACTAAAAAGGCAGAATCAGCCCTTCTGCTGATGGTGGATTTAATTTAAAAAGTCCAAGAGAAGAAAATAACCTAAATCTGCATTTTCTTTGTTTTCCTCCCCACTAAAGCAACACTGAGATTATTATTCATTTTGCACTTAAATGCAGGTGCTGTGCTAAAGCCTTTTACACGTGCATTCTTATTTCAGATGCAATGCCCTTGCAAAACAGGTAGCATTCACCATCTTATAGGTAAAAAAACAACAGAATCAAAAAGGTTACACATGTTACCCAACACGTACAATTTGTGGGAGAAATAGGATTTGAACTTTGTACATGTTTTTTTTATGTTTATTTATTTTTGAGAGTGAGCGAGCTAGAGAATGAGCAGGGGAGGGGCAGAGAGAGAGGGAGACAGAACCCCAAGCAGGCTCTGCACTGACAGTGGCTCGAACTCACGAACTGTGAGATCATGACCTGAGCCGAAACCAAGAGGCAGACAGTTAACCGACTGAGCCACCCAGGCGCCCCTGTACATCTGATATCTAAGCGTGTTCTCTTGGGCCTGTTAAGAGGAGGTTAGCATGCCTATCACCATGACGTTAGAACCTCAGTAATGAACCATCATCTCCCAGCTTTCTAGAACTTAGACCCACTAATGCCTTTTGCACTGGAGGGTCTCTTTGTTCAGAGAACAAGAGCAGTCCTTTGAATCACTGGAAGAGAAGAACCTTGGATTTTGGGAATGTGCTAGGTAAATACAAAGATGTCCCCCAGTCCCTGCGATACGCAAACCTTCCTCTGATTATTCAAGCAAGTAATGTAAGTGGTACTGTAAGGGGATCTCACAGATGCAATTAGGTCCCAAATCAATTGACCTTAATGTAAGGAGACTACTTGGGTGGGTCTTACCTAATCACACGAGGCCACTAAATTAGGGCCATGCAGTCAGAGACACAAGAAGTTTGACAAGGATTTGAAACAAGGGACATTCTCCTGCTGGCTTTGAGGGTCATGTGGCCAGAAAGTAGATGGCTTCTAGGAGCTGACAGCGGCCCCCTGTGGAGGGCCACCAAGAGAAAGGGGGGGGGGGGCGCCGGGGCTCAGTCCTGCAACTGCAAGGAACTGAAGGTAGCTAACGATCTGATTACTTTGGAAGCAGGTTCTTTGCCAAGATCTCCCCAAATAGACCCAGCCCAGCCAACACCTTGATTTCAGCCTCAAGACCCTGAACAGAGAACTCGATCACATCATGCTCGCAGACCGTGAGCTAATAAATGGGTGTTGTTTAAAACCACCAAGTTTATAGTAATTTGTCACATGGCAATGGAAAACAGAAACAGAGGACTAAACACTTGTATAAAAAGCTAGAGTGTTGACCTGTGATTAGAACTTGAATGAGCACTTTGGATTAGTTTGAAAATAAGCCTTGCCTGACCTATAAGTGGTGTAATCAATTTTGTACAAACACAATTACAAGAAAACAGCACTGGTGTATAAATAAATTGTAGGTCCATCAAATTCCTCGCATCTAACCGTGTGAACTTATAAATGATAATAAGAGTAGTGATATATTAATAATATGGAAATAATGCTTTGGACTATTCAGTTTGCTTCCACATTCATATATCGTTTGAGCCTTATTATAACTCACTAGAGCAGACAAATAATAATAATTATTATTCCTCCTTATAGCACAAGAAATGAGTATGTACAAAAGGCAAGTGACTGACTTAAGATCAACCACAGGAATTTGGGGGTGCAATGCTGTGGCCAATAGGTGACAATCGAGGTCTTCTGGTTTCTCTCAAAACCACGTTTTATTCTCAGGACTGACTGAAATATTTTGGCAAAACAAATATTTGGGAGTTACGTTCCGCTATTTCAAGAACTAGGAGAAAACCTGGATAATTTTATATTCGGAATAAGTGCTTTTCTTCCCACATCAAATTTCCTACCCTTCACACAATGCAGACTATTAAAGAACATTTTTTAAACATTTATTTTTATGTTAGAAAACACTTTGGCTTAAAAAATTTTTTGGACTGTTTTAAAAAAAAAAACACATTCAAACTGATTTTGTAAAAGTTTGAACTAACCTTCAAAATGACTAAAAGCCGTACGACAATGGAGCTTTCAGTAGCCAATATGGGATTCATTAGATGTGTCTATAAAATGAACTCAATGTTTCCATTAAAATGAGATCTATAATTATCCACACAAAAAATGGCATATATTCACAGGAGAAGTTGCTGATTCCTTTTCTACACTATAATCCTATTTTGTAAAAAAAAAAAAACAAAACAAAACAGAAAAACCAAACGTAGGCACATACCCACACACTGATACATACACATACCAAATTTTTGACAGAGGTCACCTGTGGAATGGGGGCATTTTAACTCGTTTCTAAATTTTCTACATTTCTTTATCAGTACTGCATTTTATGGTGTGTTTTTATCATCTAAAAAAAACCTGACTTCCTTTTCATTTTACATCATTTGATTGAAACTCTCTTGTCTAGTTGTATCAAAGTAACAGGGTTATCGTAAACTATCCGAAAATCTGTATGAAGGCCAAGAATTAAATAGAGTTCGGCTTACATCTCCAACAGCTCGCTTGGTTCCCATGAGGGTAACTGGGCATGTCCCCTATGCCCCAAGCTCAGCATCTACAGCTGTGTGTGTGGCCACCAGCGTTGACTGAGTAGCAAGAACCGGTCAACACGGCCAAGGGCACCAGGGATCTGGCCAGGAGCCCTGAGCGAGATGGTGAGCCCGCGGGAACTCGTCCTCCAGACTCCATTTCTTCAAGTCTCCAACTGAGCTACGTCGAGGGGACTTTTCTTCCTTCGCTCTCTCCTTCATAGGCTGTGACATGCCAGGCTCCTTAAATGGGGCTTCAATGAGAGTTGCCGAAACCTATAAATTTGTAGCCAAAGGCAGTGGGATAAAAATGACACCAAGTTCTTTCGACACACTTAAAAAAGGAGGTGTAACTTGGCCAGGGTTTCAACCGCCCACTCGCACTGGGACCATGTCCTCTGGCACCCTCCTCTAACGACCTGACATCATTCACCTCCTGTGTCCCTTGGTGTCAGAAGAACAAAACTACAATTCGACCAAAGCATGAAGATCTGGAGTCTTCAGCCGGCTCCAAAGCGATGAAAATTTACGTGAACCTAATAGGTTTCCATCTACCGCTGCCCCTGGAAAATATGCCACTTAGGGCCGAGGGGGTGAGTTTTGGCATCTAGGTACAGGGTCGTCTTCAAAACGGGAAAAAGAAATCATCAAAATGTGCACTAATACTTTTAAATGTGGAAAAGGATGAAACCTGAATCCTTTGTCCTCACACGCTACCCAAATTATTTTAATTTTTAATTCTCGCTAATACCTCATTCACCTCTGCGTTTACTTTCACACACCTGCCAATCTCGGGATACTCCCAGTTGTGCTCCGTTCTCAGTAGCTAACAAGCTGTATGACTCTCTCCACGCTTCTCTGTAATATCTGAACTTCTCTTAGTAATGGCTGCATAATTCCCACCAAGTAGATGTGCCACAGTTTGCGATGCCGATCGTTTTTCCCTGGGTCGCCAAATATGAAGATTCTCACCTGGACACCAGGGAGCGAAGCCCCTTCATGCAGCCCTCTCGTCTCAGGCCAGCTCTTGCTCACGTCACTCTCAGGGTCACTTCGCTTTCCTGAGCTATTCCCAGTGAACCTAAGCTGGGGCTGCGTGATGGAGCTGGTGACCGTTTAGGCCTAAAACTGCTTAACAGCAAAGTCAGGAGATAAGAGAGAGCAAAACCAGAAGCCATAAAGAGATGGCGTGGAACCCTCCTTCGTGACGCACGGGACCAGAAGTAAGTCACTGATACTGGTCTGTGCTGATAGGGGGCTGGCATTCTCCCACCTCCCAAGCAGTACAACTATTTACTGGGGTGAAAGCAAAACGCCAGCCCTCCTAAATACATTTACAAGCCATTCATCATGCAGTTGATAAAGGTTTGGGGCTAGCGTGTCTGACATGCTCGTAATTAAGGGCGCAATTCATCATGCAGGGTGCCAACCGAAGATGGAAGTAATTTCTCTCGGGAAGTGAAGCTCTGAATGATTCTACTTCACCCAGCACTGTGAACATGGCCAACTGATGTTCTGACCTTACTTTCTGAACTGAATGGTTTGATATGGAAATAGACATGACGTTAAGAAAGGGTAGAACAAGGAGTCTTGAGTGTTTTTTTCTTTCTTATTAGGTGTGATACCGGTATTGCGCTTATGATTTTTAAAAAAGCGTTTATTTTGGCAATTTCAGATGAAATCATAACACGTTTAGGATTTGCTTTACTTTTTTCAAGCTGATTTATTTTGAGGGAGAGAGAGAGAGCACCAGTAGGGGAGGGGCAGAGAGAGAAAAGAGAGGATCCCAAGCTGACTCCGCACTGTCAACACGGAGCCCGACGTGGGGCTCGATCTCACCGACTGCGAGATGGTGACCTGAGCCGAAATCAAGAGTCTGTCACCTAAACGACTGAGGTACACAGACGCCCCTCGGATTTGCTTTAAAATACTTAAGGAAAAGAAAATGTTGGGCACACCACCCAAGCAAAAATGTTGACAGAGCATTTCATGTATATCTTGCATATACATCTTGCCTATCTTGCATTTCTTATACTGGGTAGGCATTTTGCTACCCACTCTGGGTTGGGCACCCTTGTGCAGAGCACAGTTTTGCATCGTGTCACCTGATGTGGAATAGTCCTGGTCCTGAACACTTGGGGGTTTTTGCCCTTCTTCTTTGTTTTAACTTAGTCTCTGGCTGCTTTGCTTGGCAGCCGAGTGTCTAGTCACAAGCCAAATTAGGATCACTTGCTCCCCACCGGGACATCTCACGCCCCACCGAGAGAGGCTGGCCTGTTCACAAGTTTCTCTGCCATCCACCCTGGCCAGCAGAAAACAGACCAAGTTGGGGTTACTGAAAAGCCTGTTACCTATCGGGTCTTAGCGTAGCCTCTCAATGCTTCTAGTTACGTGCCCCGGTGGTATTGTACATGCGTACATTTTAGAGGAGACGGGGGCAAATTAAAACGTGTGTCACCTTCATGAGCCAAATTATTTGGATTGTTAGTGAAGGTAATAGTAGTTGCTTTGGTTAAGTGAGTGTGGGAGTCTGGTGTGTCTGCTGTTTCCTCTTTTATGAAGGGACTCAGGTTTAAGTTGAAATTCATGCTTCCAGAGAGCCGGCAAAGACAGAGCAGAACTTGCCCCGGGTCCTACACCTGGTGACAGAGTCAGTCTTACATCCCAACAACATATACCTACGCGATCGAGCCCCAGAGCCACTAGCCACATGCGGCTGCTGAGCACACAAAGTGTGGGTAGTGTGAATTCAGACTTGGTGCTGTCAGTGTGAAATGACCACGAGAATTTGAAGACTTGGTCTGAAGGAAAAACACAGTGTTCTCATTCATTTCCGCAATGGTTCTTTCACGTAAGGGTCAGGCACTGTAAAAGTCCATTGAATACAGAGCAAGAAATAAGACCAGCCCAGTCGTGGCCTTTATGATGCTCCAAGGCTGATAGAGGACATTGAAGAATTTCTTCCCTTACGGGTTGGCCACTCTCATGAATACTATTGTCTACACTTCTGATGTTCTCAAAGCCAACACCACCGTAGTCCTGCTGCTATGTCACAAGCAGACATGTGTCCCAGGAGTGCATTACCACCAGGCACCCAGGAAAGGTGCCATTTCTCACTGTTCAAAGAAAGAGCCACTCAACCCACGTGAACACTTCAAATGTAACTAGTCTGCGGTTCGATATGCACACACTGGATTTCAAAGACCGTGTGAAAAAATGAACATGAAGTATTTCCTTCCTATTTCATATTGATGACGGGATTAAATGAATATTTTGTATATAATGGAATAAATAAAAGGGATTATGAAAATGAACCTTACCTGTTTTTCACTTTTTAAAACGTGGTTACAAGAAAGATTGAGATAACGTACGTGGCTCACGTAATATTTGGTTTTGTTTGTAGAGAGAGAGCGCTTGAGTATGGGGAGGAGCAGAGGGGGAGAGAGAATCCTAAGCAGGCTCCACACTCAGTGTGGAGCCATATGCAGGGCACGATCTCACAACGCTGGGATCATGACCCGAGCTGAAATCAAGAGCCAGACACTCAACCCGATGAGCCATCCAGGCGACCCTTATGTAATCTTTGTATTGGCAAGCACTTCTCTATATTGATTTTTTTTTCCACTCCACCAGTGGAAATAACCATCCCAACTGGAGCTTTGGCCCCCCGGAGTAGCTGGGAAACCACTGATAGAGAAACTTATCCCTAACTAGGGTGCTCTAAGCTACCTCAGTTCTCCCTTTTCTGTTTGAGAATCCCTTGTACCTGGAGTGATTAATGAAGGCAGCATGAGGCAACCAAGATATGATAAATAATCAGTTTATTAGAAAACTGATTCCTCTGGTCTCAGAGCTCTTCCTTACTGTAAAACCAAGAGCAAATCAAGAGATCTTCAAGAATTTCCAGCTCTTTAGGTATAAATATGTTAAAAATCTGTCCTACTTCAGATAGAATCGTAGTCAGGGAGATAAATGCATGGAAGCCACCCGATAAACTATAAACCATAATGCCATTATCGTCATTTATAATAATAACAAATACTTCCGTAAGCAATCAAGAAAAATTCTTGAGATATAGAAGATTAAAATACTTCACTTTGGGGGAAATTTTCAAAAACAACAAAAATTCAAATACAAGTATTAAAATACTAACACTTCGGTAGTAAGGTTAAATGAGAGAACAGGTGAGTTAAAGAGGTGCAGACCTTGAGTGGAAACACGTCCAAGAGGTGGGGATGATTTGGTTTTAGAGCTCACATCTGTATCCACTGCCCAATTCTAAGAGATTGCTTTGATATTACTTACATTTCAAATGACAATTCTAATATACTACTGATTAAAACAAAATGAAGTCACCATAGTTATACTGTGGTCAACTGCACGAGTATTTGTGCAGTAACAAAGGTGGGCAGTTGGCCTCTGGTTTCACACTGCGTAAGATGAAGCCTGTTGAAACAGAGGCCACTCTGTACAACCTCTGGCTTAGCAATGCCAGGCACCACAACACTTAGTCCGTAATTGCACATGAGTGAAACACAGATGTGATGATTTTTCCCGGCATCTGAGCTGTTCCCAACATTCCTGGTCTCCATCAAACCCTCAAAATCAAGGCAGATCCAACCCCTTCAGAAATCCTACTTTGGCTGGGCTTGTTGCAGTCTGGGAAGCTTTAAAAAAAAAAAAAAAAAAAAAAAACCCTGAGCTGTTTTATGCCTACCTGCCTGCACAATAGATTCAAAAAGTATTCCAGACCAGATCCAATTTGATTCAGTAACACATTTTCCAGTGTGTATGACAAAGAGGCTGATATCATGGGGAAATGTATGGAACTGAAAGAAACTGACTTTTCCTAAAGAAGCTTCCAAAAGGCATGAACAGATAATGTCGAATACTATTTTTGTAAATATGCCATGTTATAAAACAGCACGTAGCCATTTTCTCCAAAGAATCTGGACCACCACCTTCCTCTGGGATGGCCAGCAGGGGGGCATGGATAAGCTTGGGTTTAGTGTGCTTTTGTGGCATGAGAGGGCTTGGGACACCACACACGTGGAGGTGGAAAGGCCACAGAGAGTTTAAGACTTGGTGAGCAAACCCGTCAGAAGGAATGAAGGTTTCAGGTCATCGCATAGAGAGGTGCGTTTAATGAATTCATTATTCAAAATGATGCGAGGAGAGTTAAGCAAAACCAAGGGAGATGCTGAAACAGACCGGGATGACCAACAACAAGAAAGATTTACCACCATCGGGTCTAGACGGAAAGCAGAAGGGATAATTGTCAGAGCCTCAAACGAGCTGCAGGAGGGGACATGCCAAAGTCGATCTGCCTCTGGAAACTCACAAATGAGCAGAGAAGGAGGCAAAGAAAGAAACAGCCTAGACTCATTCTTTCCCCTTTTTATGAGCCCTTGACAGGGCCTCTGTTGGCCAAAGCCAACCAAAGCCAGATGGCAAAGGAATCTGGTTTTCCATGAAGGTCAGCCTCCTATATTTAGAGGAGAATGGAAAAGATTGGAGAGAGGACCTGGAGGGGCAGAGGGAACATATCCCAGAGAGCTTAATGATGAGTTAGATCAAGAGGACATCATGGGGCTAGAAGCTTCCCTGTGGCGGGCAGGAATGAGGGAAATGTGTTTCCTGTCTACCCAATCCCGTCACAAGCTGGCTCCGAATCGGCCTCCTATTGTCCCCAAGAGGTAGCTCATGCTGCAGACAGCAAAGAAACGGTACAGGTAGCTATTCTATGGGCATTCAAAATGAAATACCCCCATCAAGGATTAAGGAGCCAGGATGAACAAGAAATAAGTCCATGTGCAACTTTAGAAATACAATAAGAATTCATAGATATGAAAACATTATTGCTTCCAATCTTGGGCTTTCTATAATCCTGAGATTTGGGTTAATCCTCATTTTGATTAAATTTTGATTGAACTAATCCTAAACTCTGTATTCATTAGCTGAGTAAATATGCTTTGGATTGTCTTTTTCCTCACGTGGCCAGATATTGATCTGAACTGTCGAAAAGCTTATTGAGTATGAGTAGATATTAAACAGAGAAAAGTATCCTAGTCATTTAACCTAGGAGATTCTTTGAGGAGAATTTTTTTTTTCAAATTTTCTGATCCTTCCACGGGTTTTAACCGAACAATGTTGGTAATTAAAGAGTTACAGACCTCTTATTATCATTCATGCTAATAAATAATACATGGCCACTGGGTGGCTGGTCAGTGAGACCCTATGAGACCCAGTAAAAATTGTGTGCATACTCTTGGTGGCTCAGCACACACAGTGTATTAAGAACAGATTGTTTTAATAGAAACCCTGCTTTATTCCCAGCCCTGGTGCCCATAATTATTGTCAAGCAGGACTATTTCCTGCCTTCCTGCCCAAAAGAGCAGGAAGCATCCAACTCTTTCAACCCACTTTGCTCATGGCATCACCTCTCCACAGGGGTTAGGGTTCACTGCCAAGAATTTCAAAAAAAAAAGCTAACTCAGTTTTGGTTGCTTATCCAGAACTTAGCCTGTGAGCAAAGAAATGAAGCAAGATCTGTAATATATCCAGGGGTTTAGAGAAATGACACGGCTCCAGGCCTGGTTAATCACACCGAGTGAGTGCCAAGACAGCAGCCCTGCTTTTTTCCAGATTCACCGTGGGAATCAGTTCCAGGTGACGCTTAGCGATCCTCTGACTAATCAGAAACAACTGGGGAACTCGAGAGAGTTCTTACTGAGAACGAAGGGCAGCCCGTCCATTGCCCCTTGGGATTTAACAAAAGCGTTGCACTGAGCCTTCCTACCTGCTTCCTCTATGGGTCCATGCTACTCACCAGGGGGCATGCACAGCCAGAATACTACGAGTATTCAGTGCGTCTAGCCCAACGTCCAACCTCTGGTAGCTTCTGAGGTCACGTTACTCGGGCATCCCGGTGCGTGGATGGGACTGCTTCCAGCTCTAGTAGTTAACTTTAACTGTTATTTGTTGTTGTTGTTGTTGTTGTTGTTTCTTTTTGCTTCTGGGCTCAGTACTAAATGCTCTGCGTGCTTTTATCTCATTAGTCCTTACCACAACCCATTGGCCATCACCGTTAACCCTATTTTACCAGCGAGAAAGCGGAGTTTATTTGGCAAGTCATCTGGCAGACTTCTTAAGGAACAGAGCTAGGGCTCCAATGAGGAAATGCGGTACCATCCAGTGCCAACTGCACCCTCCCAGTCACCTGAGGGCCCTCAGAGGGACACATAACAGCAGGGTGCAGCACAAAGTAAGCATTCTTGAGGAGACCACCAAATATGGAGGTTAACCTTTAACCTTAGACAACCAGCCCTGATTCCTCATCCCTGTTCCTACCCTTGGGAAGGGTCAGATGTCAAGAAACATTACTCTTCTGTTTTTAATTTCTCTGCCTCAGAATCAGCCCTAAATAACCAAACCTCTGACTCTTTTGCCAGAGACCCTGTCCTGGCCCCGGAACCATAGCAGCCTCCAAATGAAAGGTACTCATTATTTAAAAGGCCAGGGAAGCCTCACATTCTACCAAAATCCTCAAAGTCCCACAAGATCCTAAGTCTTGGATCTTAGGTGGAGGCAGTGTGGGGACCAAAGATCTCCAGTGAGGTGACTGCCCCCCTCCAAGGTAACAGTGTCACTTCTTCTCTAAAACTTGAATCCTCTTGCTGGATGGATGGATGGATGGACGGACGGACAGAACAAACGAACATTGATATTACATAAAAGCTCACTGTTTAAATGCTTTTGTATCTTCTACCCCATTTGACTCAGAATTTTGTGATCATGAGAACGGCCTTAGGGCCAAAGACACAGGTAATTGATCCCGGCAGTCTAATTTGAGAAGCACAAAAATGCATGAGCTATTTCAAATGAACTCAACAATGCGTCTCTTCATGCATTCATTCGTTGCTAAGTGCTTCACAGATGTCAGCCACTGTGCTGGAGGACAGAGGCACAGAGTAGATCCTAGCATGGTACCTGTGCTCATGGAGATTACAATCTGATTGAGGAAACAGACAAAGAAGCCAACAGAAAGAGAGAGGATATTGGGGCATTATGGCAACCGAAAAGAACAAGGACCGAACTCTTCCTTGGGGGTCAAGGGTGAGTTAGGGCAGGTGTCTCCGAGAGAGTAAAGCCTGGTTTGCCCTGGAAGGAATGAGCAGGCATCAGCACTAGCTAATCCAATGGCAGAGGCAATGAGACCTGACCGACCTACTCGGCACAGTGGGTCTCCTAATAAGGAAGGACCAGGGGAGGTTGGAGAAGAGTATCTCAGTGATAGCCTGATGGCAGGCATTCTCTGTGTCTCAGGTTACCTCCACAGGGCTTTGATTTCCCCCTGAATTCGTCCCCCTTCAACTGCAAGAGGTAACTAAATTGCTAAGCACTACTTGGCCCCGCTGATGGTTCCATTTTCAAAATCCTACTCCGAATACAGTACAAAGTTTGTGTAGTGTTCCTTCCACACTATTACAGATCAGCCTTTTTATAATTTAATCCTTCCACCTGCACATTTAACTGACTTCTTACTTGTTCCCCGTTTTTAACGCTCCGCAAACAAGCTCTTCAAGGAGGTTCGGACAATGACAAAGGAGCCAGGCCCACGTTCTACGCAAATTATTACGGGTATGGTACCGTATTTGCCAGAAACGTGGCTCCTGCAATCAACAGCCTTACACAACTCAAATTTCCTAGACAATAGCCTGAAGATGTACAAGGTGAGCCTTAGAGAGAAATGAACCAAGACAATGTGGGGAGTGGAGCTGAGGTGTGACACTGAAGCATGCCTGTCACTGAAGACTGACATGGGCAACAGAGCAGGAAGGGGAGAGCCCTCAGTTAGGGTGAGGAGCCACGGGTGGTCTAAAGGCACTGAAGATGGGGTGATGGGGCAGGGTGTCCACAGGACCTGCACTGTGAACGCCGGCAGGACAGACCCTGCAAGAGAGAGAGAGCAGTGAGTTGCCATAGTGCTGGGGGTAAACCGGCCTGAATAAAAGCTGGATTGGATGTTTAAAAAGAGAGAGGAATAGTGAGCATATTGATAAATAAGTAATAAGTGGAAGGGCCCACAGTTTCTCTGTAGGATGCCAAGAGCAGCTGAGAATTACATACAGAGTCACCAGAATTGTACAGCAAGCCCACCTGGGGCAGAGTGCCACGTGTCACAGAAGTTTAAATTTTTGGATTCCCGTGGAAAAGTGATGACGAGCTCCCTGGCGGATGCAAAATGGGGAGACCTCCAGGAACTCAGAGTAAGACAAATATGCAAACCATCTGTTCTCTGAACTCATCGGAAGTATGTTTGCCCTTGTTTTGTTTCTGTTTTTATTTTTGTTTTTTTGAGACATAGAGTATGAGCCCGGGAGAAGCAGAGAGAGAGAGAGGGAGACACAAAATCCAGGCTCTGAGCTGTCAGCACAGAGCCCAATGTGGGGCTTGAACTCACCAACAGCAAGATCATGGCCTGAGCTGAAGTCAGACGCTCAACTGACCAAGCCACTCAGGTGCCCCGTCCTTGTTTTGTTCTTTAAATTAATGTCCTAATTTAAAAAAATTTACGTGGCATTTGAAGACCAAGACCCAACAAAGTAGAAGTAACCCCTAAATACTTTACTCTGGATTGTCAAAAATCCAGAGTAAACATCACAATGTTATTATTAAATAATAATTAATAATGTCCCTTAAGAGTTCTAGTATTTTTTTTTTATTTTTGCTATTGCTAATCTTTTTTTTAAGTGGAAAATCCTAAAGGCATTCTCTTTAGAAATAAGTATTATAAATTTTTTCCGTGTAAAATACAAATTATTCAGAGATTTAAGTCAATATAAAACAGAAATAAAGCCCAATAAGTTCCTGCATTTATCAATTTATGGTTTGCAAAGAATGCTGTGCATTTTTTCTTATTTGATCTCAACCATTTTGTGAAGCCAGCAGGGTGATTTACAGTATCCCCATCTTCCAGAGGTGAGACCTAATCCTCAAAGAAGCTAAGTATCATGAGGAAGTTGGCAGAGCTAGCTAGAAACACGGCAGAGGCAGCAAACTCCTTCTGCTGGTTCTTAGTTACCCACACAGGTTGAAGGCTGGCCATGTTGCAATGCAGTTTGGGGTAACAGGAAAATCTGGGTTGCTTGTAAAATGAAAACAAACAGTTCTGACAAACAGGTGAAATTCAGTGGAAAAAAAAAAACTCAGAAGACTAGACTAGATAAAGCAAATTAGAATGAAAAACAGAAATGGATACAGAGGAGTTCAATCTACCACCGGCCAATGGCGGACACAGCCTGGGGCTACTGGACCACGGCACCCGCTCCCTCTAAGCACTTCCGGGTTCATTCTGCAGATTGAAATATGATAAGGAATTTCAAGAGGGCTCCAACACTGCTGTTGCTCTTACTGAAATGGAATTGTGCCAAGAGGAATGCAACAGCGGAATTCAGCTTATACTTATTTGGGGCTTATAACATTTTAAGGTGTTGCCATTTGAATGATCTCCTTTTAATGTCTTGGTAGGGAGCTCGAATATATAGCATCGTAATTTCTCAGAAAGTGTATCAGTTCAGCTCTGCTCTCCCCTCTGTCAATGTAAACTGTATACAATTAAGTTCCTTCATGAAACAATAGCTATTACTTATATGGCCTCAAAGAACAAGCACCTGGTGTTCATGTTTATTCATTGTATAGTATTTATTGTAATCATATCAATAAGGCACTGTTTCTATGGGCCAGCTGCATGAGACATGGAAATGGCTTTGTTTTATAAGATTCTCTTTGTATTTGTTGTTGTTGTTGTTGTTGTAATGGAATTTGTCATATATGGCTCCGGATTCTACCAAGGGCTTCAGACTTGGGGAGTTTATTTGCAAGACTCATTCGCTCTTCACTTTCCCTGTGCTCCGAGAGCAGTTTACAAAACAAGTCACATGTTGGAATCACAAGTTACAGAGCCCAGGAAGAAGTTTTCCATTTCCCCCAAGGGATTCTGATGACTGGTCACATTTTAAAATGACTGCTCTACGGAGCAGCCTTTTATCTGGGTGTAGATTTCAGTTGAATCACGGTATTTTGAAGATTCCATCTGATTATCATTGTATCATCACAATGAAAACCTTTCCCCAGACAAAACTAAAGCCTCATCGCATGGAAATTTCCCTCAGTAGGACTCTCAACTCGTGCTAGGACCATCTGCTACAGACCAAGTCATGTCCTACCTTATAAAAAGTGTTTACGACGTCTGAAAAATTCTTAAACCCTCTTTATCATTTACTCTTTCCACACACAATTATCGAATGCTGCGGAGGTCTGTGCTATGAGCTTTAAGACAAGCAGAAGGGAGACCAAGCCCTTAAAAAGTCAGTGGGAAAATCACGGCTTGATTTTGAGGTTAATCCAATTCTCATCAAAATTAAATGCGGAGTGTTACACAGCACCCGTGAGTGAAAAACCAAGCAAATCTCATTCACTCCACGACTTCTATAAAACGTCTTGGAGTTTAGCCACGAGACATCACTAAGGCACTAAAATGGGTCCACCTAAGCGTGCGCATATACCCAACAGGGCGGACACAAATGGCCTCTTGAGTTCTGGTCTTGTAATGTGTCTAAAAAGTGACAATTTAATATGTAGCATAAAGCCCCGCCTCCCCAAAAGCTTTGACATAGCACGTGAGGTTGCTACCTAATCAAATAGCGTTGAATAAAGTTGCCTATAAGGTAGGAAGGCTGTCATCCTCTGTATAGAGACTGCACGAAATACGCCAGGTCCGACCCTTGAGAAGATATGCAGAGTGGCCCAAAGCATAAGGCCCCTTGTGGGGAATCACCAAACACTGTCTTCAAAAACACTACAAATAATGTTAACTGACCCCAGGGTCTGCATTCCTCCCCTTCTCTCTGATCTTTCCTTTTTTTTCTCCTCCCTCCCTTTGCTTTGAGCCTTCTGACAGCCAAGGGCTTGCCGTTAGTTTGGGTTACAATATGTTATCCCCAGCGGCAATCAGAAGCTTTAATCCAAAAGGTGACCACTCTTGACCTCTGACCCTGGTGCCTCCCACCCTGCTGCTCCCCTCCGTTTTCTGTCTCCATGGAACTGAACGGCCAAGTGGAAAAATGGGAGCAGGCAAAGTCTATAGCTATTCACAGACTACCCCATTCCCCCACGCCCCCCCCCCAAAAATAAGAAAGAGAGAGAGAGAGAGAGAGAGATGAATGAAACTCATTCATCAATAAGCAGGAGATGAAGAAGAAAGCCTTATTGGCTGAAAAGCAAGCTAAGAAAACAGAGGGCAAAAAAGGAGGAGTGCCAGGAAAGAGAGACGAGTAAGGAACCAGCGTGCATTGCAAGCTATGAGCTCTCAAAATTAAAAACCCTGCGGATGAATAGCAGCATTGCGCCCTTCCCCAAACTGGGTTAGCTGTGAGGGGCCCACTGTTCCCCAATGAGTGTCTGTCCCTTGCAACGCACCTTCTTACAACCAAAGAGGCACCCCAGGGAGCACCAAAAGGAGAAAGTACTGAGTCTCTGGGACGGTCCCACGGTGGCACCATCTGGGAGCTGGGCGATGCAGAAGTAGAACACCTACCCAGAAAGTGGGGAACCAAGGACCCCCCCCCCACACACACACACACAATCCCACGCTTATTCAGAAGAAAAGTTTTTACGTGGCAGAAAGCAAGTTACAGCCGATGTATTCTTTGGCTTACACACGTGGTCAACCTTTATTTCAGCTATCCTCCCTGAGCAGTTCGAAGCGCCAAGGTCAAACCACAACATAAGAGACAGACCAAAGCCAGACTGGCCAATGGCCTCACCACCATCAACCAACTTGATAACAGCACAGACGTTGGCAAACAAAGAGCATTTCCTCTCAACATAAGAACGTCAGGGGGGCAGGAGGATAGGTATTAAATTCGGGTCATTCTCAAGATAATCTTGGGAGAGTGTGATAATTCCGGAGCACTCACCATATCTCTCCTCCACCCATAAGATGTGTAAACATTTCCTAATGTATTAATCATCTAGGTGACAAGCTGTTTTGTTTTTCTCATGTGAGTGCTACTTCTGAGATTAATAACCCCCCAAACTTCCATTTTATGTGCATCACATGCAGTATTGGGGCAAGAAGATGTTTCCATTATCCCTCAGTTCATTCCGCCTCCACCCAAGGGACATTAGTCATACCATCATCGCTCGATAGGAACGGTGTTTGCAGGAACCAGTCTCCCAACTTCCTCACTGACATATTCCAGCTACTTTCAAATAGAATTCTAAAACTATTTTGCCAGAAAATTTGGCCGTGGTCCTAAATAACTGTTTGCACTCCCCCCGCTGCCTTTATTTTTATCGCTAGTGACACTTTTCTGTCTACGTTTTCCAGCACCGTCAGATTTTAAGCATGAGAATATGCATGAAGGAGGTGATGTATGGCAATGGGGAAACAAGAAGGATGAGGCTGGAAGTAAAAGTGGCACATTCACATGAGCTCGAATCAAGTGAAAGCTCCCGTCTTTCAAGTCCACAAACTCAGCACTGTCAAGGGCAGGGACCCTGAGCATCTCCAGAAGTCACAAAACGGGACTGGGAAGAATCCCTCCTTGAAGAAACGACCAGAGGCTCTTTGCACTGTCACCGGATGAAGGAGGAGAGAGATTAACCTGCCGCAAATACCGTGGCGGCTACCCCTCCCTGGGCTGTTCCCTTACCTCCTCCCCTTACGATTCTGCAGATTCTCATGAAAAGCACTGAAATGGGAACTAGAATGCAGAGACAAAGTGGATTCAATTCCTTCTGGGCCTCTGCCAGATTCTCATTAGGTCCTGGACATGTGAGCCAATGCTGATTTCCATGGCTGATCTACCCTAAATCTGCCCTTCCTGAAACACTAGCCTTTGTCCTTCCAGTCTCCGTCTCTAAATGGGGATTTGGGTGAGAGCAATACCAAAGGGACCGTCATTATACACCCATTATTATGAAATTGATGGGCTCTAAGTCTTTCTGGCTGAAAGCTCTGACAGGGTGAGATCACATCAGATTGTAGAGTCATGGCTTTCCCTGGTACATCGGGTTACAAATGAGAGCTAGAATTGGGAGGGAGGGTGAGTAGGAGGATAAAGGAAGAGTGTTTTTCCTCAAATTCACCTCGCTTCATGCTGGAGTGAGAGGCCATCCATACTCACGAAAGGCTAATTATATAAATCAGATGCCCTGGCTGAGTTTCCAACCCCCAGGGAGAAGGGAGAACCAGGAATAAATGAGGTCTTCTGCAAAATGAAAGCAACCCTTTGAAAAAATGCCAAAACCAATGGTTATACAGCTTAACTCACAAATTTTTTTAATAGAAAAAGAAAAATCTGGACCAAGAAAAACAAAAATAGCTGAGTTTTCATCTTCCAGCAGATTTGGAAAAGCACCCTGCGTTTATTTACCTCCTCGCTAGTATTTACCGGTCTTTACTTTGGCATCACTAACTATGACGACTCCTGAGATGTTCGGATATCTAAATACATCCTCAAAACGAAATCTGGCTTGTTTTAGGAAGGTCACGCTTACGTTAGGATGCCATCACAATAAGCCATTGGTCAGGGAGGAAGGCTAACTATGGCGGGGAAGACACAAGTCCCGGGAAAGAGGGATGTCAACCTTTCATTCTGGCTCTGCCGCTCACTGGCACGCAATCTTGGGCTATCACCTCACTTGCCAAGGCCTCAGATCCCACATGCAAAAATAATGGGGTTGACGTACATTAGCAATGAGCACCACTTGATCTGTTATGCTCGATTTCCATACAGGCCACAAGGTTGTCAGCGCTCGGATGAACAAATGAAATTCAGTCCAGATATCAAGGGTGTCCATGTCACTTACTTTGAAGATCAGATTTTAAACTGGGGCTTTGGTGGGCTTTGATGTTGACATTTTACCTTCTCTATGGATAGTCTCGGCCCCCATGCAAGTGCGTTCCTATTCCGTTCCCAACTCACCGACAAAGCGTCCGACTGCATCCACTGAGGTACAGTATCTGAAAGCTACTTAATTACTGACAATTTTAAGTTCCTTTTTAGGGCAGGCCAGGAAAGCTGCCTGGATTCCCAAACCTGGCACCTGGAAGTCACTCAGTCACCTAAGTTTATGTATGGAAAAGCCACTTAAATGTTTTTAAGAAAACCTCATTGGATGGAGGGGTGACTTATTCAAACTGGCTTTTCTTTCCAACAATCCATTCTTCCTCATCTTTATTTCTGACCAACTAATTAAAATTAGTTGCCTGATTAAGAATTCAGACTAAACATATAAGCACAAGCTGTCAAAATCACAGTGATGACAAGATGGAACAGATTATTGAGACCATCTGGTCTACCCCATTTGTTTTTTCAGAGATACAAGACTAAGAGAGAGGAGATAAATTTCTTGCTCAAAATCGTACAATCATATATATGGCTTGTGGGGGGGCTGGAATCACAACCCTTATTTCAAGGTACCGAAGACAACTGTTTTTCTATCGTGTCATATCCTGATTCTATTGTAGGTTTCTCTTATTTGAATATATGTTTTATATATGGTGTATATATACTTAATGTATGTGTGTGTGTGTGTATATGTATTTAATATGTATTTAAAATATATATTTCATGTGGGTCATCCAGTTTGGTGTTTTCTGTGTGTAATATGGTTTCGAATTCTGTGATTACCATTCGCAGTGTGCTTTAACATACACCATCCCACCTGATAACATCAACATCACTGCCCAACAGAAAGGGCTGCTGAGCGGCCCATGAAGGACAGAGGCAGGGCTGGAATAGATCTGCAACACTGCTCACCCTTCGAAAACACCTCGCACAGCCTTGTACCCCTGCTTATTCCATGGGAACAAGCGGATGCTGCAAGGTTTGCTGTGTTCTTTGGAAGTGAGAAATAGCTTCCTTTGTTCATGGAATCTCTAAACTATGTTTTCTGCCCTCTTTCCCTCAAGTTTGAAGATCCCTACTGAGAGACACGCCTACGTCTTAGCAACCCTGCCCCCACACGCTGGCTTTTCTTCGAGCCCGTAAAATCTTCATCTAATCCAAGGGGAAGGAGACCTACATCTTAATGAACCAGGTTACTGCTATGACGTTTCTGCCCTGAGCCCCCCATGGCTTGGAAAGCCTCAAGTTGATTGCTACTCAAAAGTCATGAATTTTGCTCTTATGATCGGCTATAACCGCTTCCTCTTGAGGGTTGCATTGTGGTTTTGTGTAGCTGCTCAAGAGAGGGGATAAAAGAAAATTGGATTTACAAGTAGAAAAAAAAATCAGTACAGAACTAATTCTTCTATTTCACATTACTTCATAGAAATACAGACATACTTATGTACACTCATATATCCCACCAGTGGTGATTAGATTCTGAAATGAGCTGACCAAAGCCTACTAAAATCTCTAGAGAGATTAGCCATCTGCCTCATTTCTTTTAGTGTAGGTGATGCAAAGCCGCGCCTGAGTTCTTGTGCTCAGAGCCTGGTAAGGCAGCATTTGTTAACGATATCACTTGACAAGGACTCCATTGGGGTAACCGGGTCACGACCACAGTTGATGTCCTAAGATAGGTGAGGACTCAAATCTTTGCAGCCAACAGAAGGGCAAGGATAAGATACTCCTGACCTAAATTTCATCTCTCCATCTCTCTCTGGCACATTGGCTTCCCACAAGTTTCCTGGGACTCAGACACTATTCTGGGGGGTCATAAAGATTAGGGAAAAGCAAGAAGGGATTGAATCAGTTGGAAATCCCTGCGTTTACTGGATTACCCTTCATTGTCTAACATTGGTATTTTGCCACCTAACAGGATCTGCTGGAAATTAAGTTACTTCTAGACTTGAGAGGTTGATTCACTCTATCCATGCAAATGGTCATAGGAATCTGGGAATGAAAGAGAAAGTAGATGACGGGATACAAAATAAACACTGAAATGCATCCTAAAGTGAAGAATGAGAGTTGGATACAATTTCTCTTGGGGGAAATGGACAGTTGGGAGGCCTGAGAAAACCAGTTTGTATCACGGATTGGCCAGGTCATACAAAAGCAGATAGACCTGGTTTTAAGACAAGGGTAGCAATTCTGAAGCTCTGAGAAATCTGTAAAACTTACCAGACATTGCCAACAAGGGAGAAGTGTTAGGTCTTCCAATTTGAGGGTGGTTTATTGATTAATGCCTCTTTTTGGTGCCAGCAGTTTTCAAAGCCAATTTTTCTTTTCTTTTTTTTTTTTTTTAACGTTTATTTCTTTTTGAGACAGAGAGAGACAGAGCATGAACAGGGGAGGGTCAGAGAGAGAGGGAGACACAGAATCTGAAGCAGGCTCCAGGCTCTGAGCGGTCAGCACAGAGCCCGACGTGGGGCTCGAACTCGCAGACCGTGAGATCATGACCTGAGCCAAAGTCGGACGCTTAACCGACTGAGCCACCCAGGCGCCCCGCCAATTTTTCAATTACACTGTTGTGATCGTTCTCCAGTGAAAATGAATATAGATGAAGGAGTACAGCAATGAAGCAGCCAAATGAACCTGCCCCTTTCTCGCTGGGGAGTCTCTGCCGTGGGCACTTCTTAGGAGAGTCTTTACCTGAAGATACTTTACTTGCTTTGCTACCAATGACAGGGAGCAGGGTAAATGAGATAAGGAAGGAGGCAGCAGGATGCCTACTAACATGAGAAATGGAAGATGCTGGAAGACGAATGTTGCCTGATTTGACATTACGTTTGGTTTGTGCCGTGCATTGGTTTCCTCTACCTGATGCTCAGCTGTCATCTCGGCCCCTTCTGGGCCACACTCTATATCAGCTTTCAAATGCAGTTCCAATACCTACCTTTTGAAGGATTTTTTTCAATTTAATTTGCTTTAAAAAACAAAACAAAACAAAAAAACACTCCACCTAATGCAAAATAGAAGCTATTAAAATGAGAGAGATTTTCAACATCTGGTCCCTCTGGGGGTGGTGGGGTGGGGGGAGGTGTACCCCCCAAAAAAAGTAGGGTTAGGAAAGGGCTAGAAAACTCTACTTACTTTTTTATAAAATATTTAAATATTGAACCTTAAACAGACTCATACTACAAAACAAAGGCACTGAAGGCCCAAAACAATAAAACTCTCAAAGAAGACAGGCCATAAGCAATTTGACATTGGTCTTAGCAATATTTTTTTGAACTAGTCTTCTGAGACAATGGCAAAAAAAAGTTAAAATGAACAAATGGGATTACATCAAACTAAAAAGCTTTTGCACAGTGAAGGAAAACATCAATAAAATGAAAAGACAACCTACTGTATATGAGAAGATATTTACAAATAATAGATACAATAAGGGGTTAATAGCCAAAAAAATATATCAAGTAGTTACATAACTTAATATAAAAAAGAAAAAAAAACACAACCTGATTAATAAATGGGCAGAGAGCTTGAAAAGACATTTTTCCAAAGAAGACATCCAGAACAAGCACATGAAAAGATGCTCAACATCGCTCATCATCAAGGAGTTGCAAATCAAAACCACAATGAGATTTCACCTCACCTCCGTCGGCATGTCTATTATCAGAAAGGTAAGAAATAACAAGTGTTGGCGAAGATACGGCGATAAGGGAACTCTCGTGCACTGTTGGCGGGAATGTGAATCGGTGCAGCCACTGCGGAAAACAGTATGGAGGTTTCTCAAACAACCTCTATCCTCTTGGAGTATAACTCTCCTCAGCACTGGAAGTTCATCTTGCCCAGTGTTACTGGCCTGGGCTATGGGTAGGTTTGGTATTCAGTCTCTTTAATCAGCTGCTGGGGAATGAGCAGGAGCTGGGAAATCACACTATGAAGGTAGAAGAATGTATCTAGTTTGGAGTCATCGAAGGTTACCTTCCAGCTATACAACATAGCCAAAATTTTCAGAAGGCTATATAATACCCTGAAAGATAGAAACCCAAGGCGTGCTTCCCAGAAGAGTGTCCGTTAACTAAAGCAAAGTTCAGCAGTATCATGGCCCACAATTCTTTTCTACATTTATTGACTTTCTCGGTTCCACATCCACAGACAAGAGTTACCACTGAGGTACCCACTGTTAATGAAAGATAGACATGTATAAAGTTATTTATAGCACAAAGCCAAGTGAGCATAGACTCTACTTCAGGAGACTTAATAGGCTTAGACATCAAGGGCAATTATATATACAAATGGACAATATACCTTATGCCTATTTTCATCTCCTACGCCCATCCTTCTTTTTACTGCTTTGTGATGCTCTGATTCCTTACTTTTTTGTTTTCAATTACCTATTCACTTTAGACATAGCTAATATCTCTATTCATTCTGTTAAAAAAAATGGTATGGTTTATCTCTTGGCTGATCCTAATTGATACAGAAATTGATAGCAGGCACGAGATCAGGAATCAGACCCTCATAGACGGCACGTAGGACTGGTTTGGTTGTGCCCTGGGGTTTGAAGACAGTGACGGGCTCCCTGCCAATGGAAAAATAGCACGCTAATAATTACGCAATACAGTGGCCTCACAGTTAATCAAATGAACACCTGTAGCTGACTGTGACCAAGTGCCTACTGGAGACAGTGTCTTGAGACCCCCGATGGCTGCAGTCCTTGACCATTATGTCGCTGATGACAACCTATGAGGACTCCGGTGTGGGCTGGATTCTTCTGACTTTTCTGGAGAGACTACAGAAAGAAGGGATGAGCGCAAGTCTAAATTCTTATCACGAAGCACAGTGACAGTGCTACAAGAGGCTGTGATCTCTTGGAAACTCTGGGCTGCTGTCCCTGAAAATCAAGCACAACATCTAAGCGTGTGTGTGGGTGTGTGTGCGCGCACGCGAGTGCAGAATGGCAATTTATGTTTAAGTTACAACTTTACCAATTCTCTCGTGTTCAAGTCAGGACCTTGTCTGGGGAGTAGCATTTCCCGAAATTTGGAAACGCGACATTTACCTGGGCTCTGCTAAAACTCAGGCTCCCGAACCTCCAAGCTCCTCTTGAGTTTCCCTTGAGCACCCCTCACTGACAGCCAAGTGGCACGACGGAAATGTGGTCTGCAGTGTCCTAGGACACAGGGTAGAAGGGTAGGTGCGGAGCTGGGAGACAAGAGTGTTGTACCCAGAACCCGTGTGCAGCTCCACTGTCCAGAGGATGGGAGGTAGCCTCATGCACCACAAAGACCCACAATCTTAAGTGAGCCCATTGTGCACTTCTGTGATCTGAACTAAGCCTCGGTCTCCATTCCTGCATTTGCATACTGGAAAGAAAATACCAGACTAGACGGTAGTTTCACTTTGGTTGCAAGCCACAAAATCATATAGAAAACTCCAGCCTATAAAACACATCAAAACCAGCTGCTCTGGTACCTTGTACCAAAACATGGCAACCTCCCCTTGCTGACTGCGGCTACGCTGAGGCACGTCTCCAGAACCCTGAGGTTCTACTGAATCCGATCAACTTCTGAATAAAATCATCTCTTCCCACCCTTCTTGCCCTACAGGTAACTGATTTTGGAGATTTTTCTCTTCATGTCTAAAGTACCTGTTCTTAAAGTGAGGCCCTCGGACCAGCAACATCACAGCACCAGGAGGCTGAGTCAACATGAAAATTCTCACGGCTCCGAACTCAAACCCCCTCGGCGCGATGCTCAGCCTCCCCGCTCCCTTGTTCCGTCCCCTTGGAACAAGGTACTGCCCTCTGCTTTCTGTGCCTGGAATCCCCATCTTGAAAGGCCTGCTCCATAGCAAGGGAACACAAATCGCCCAAGAAAATCCCTCGGGAGCACAAACAGGGAGCGTTGCTGAGAAACTCAGAGTGAGGCATTTTCCACAACTCCGTGCATCTAGTAACACGGTGCGTGCAAGAAAACGTCATACAGGCAGGCCACGGCCACCTCACGTTAATGACAGGGCCTCGTGTCTTTCCAACAGGAGGGGGCTCATTTCAAACATGACCCTTGGCAGGTGCCGGAGGAACGAGAGAGCCCCAGGAGAGCGGAAAGCACTCTCTTTGCTGTAGCAACTGGCCGGCAATTCAGCAGGAACAGTAAGCAGGAGCCTGAAGGCCTCCCAGGGAGCACTGCGTGGACAGCGGGTTCCCAAAGCATCACCTTTCCTAGTTTGTAGGAACTAGGAACCGGCTGCCAGATTTGGTAAACATCATAAATCTCTAAGAACAGGGCTGCACTCACGAGGTGACCCAGGTGTTTGATCGTCCAGGCCGCCGAAATATGCAAGGCCGGCGCGGCCTGTGCCAAATGGGTCACAGCCGCCCCCGTGTGCTGGAGTTTCCCAGGCCCCTGTGTGCAACTGCTCACAATTAACTGCTTTGTCTGTCACCAAGCCCGCCTCCCTGTTGGACATGGGGTTCCTCTCAGGTTGGTGATCGGTGTCTCTCTTTCTTTCTCTCTCTCTCTCCCCCCTTCTTTCTTATGTCCCCACATGCATAGCAACCTTAATCAGCAATCACATCAGCCACCTAGAGCTTTGTTGACGCCGTGTAAGGGAATCCATCACTTGGGATGTCAGGCTGGATGAAAGAGCCCCCGGCGGAGTGTGAGGCGAGCAGAGAGCCGGGAAGGCAGACTCGGGCTCCGGCCCCCTCCTCCTGGCCCTCCTCTCTGGACCTGAACAACTTTTGTCCTTCCATTCTCTGGTATCCTTGGTGCAGGGGTCGGAATGGGATGTTTAGGTTTCTCCCCAGGTGGTTATCGAGGGTTAAATTTAAAAACCCAGGATTATAAACAACCAGGCGCCCCTGAAATCACAATTTCTTCTTCATTCTCCCTAAATGAGCGGTGGGTGCGAGGGTGTGGGTAAAGGGTATAAGAGGAATCCCAGAGGTGCCCAACATGGCAACCCCCCTACCCCAAAACTCCTGGCCACAGACACACCGAAGTCCCAACTTTGGGAAATCCTCTAGACTCCAGAACTCACCGACTTCCTTTTCACGCGACCCGGAAACTTCACGAGGTTCTAGTCCCACACCAGCGAATGCCATGATAGGTGATCATGTTTCCTTTCTTTCTGTCTCTGGCTCCACAGAGCCTTCCTGGTGGATTACCTTAACTAAATACGGTGAAATGATTGCACGTAGAGCACTCAGTGTGTGCGTAGTGATGCCCTGTAGGGTAAGTGCTCTAGTGGGATTTTTTCAATCGGCATATAGTTGGCAGTCTTTGCAGGAAGATGTGTCAAATGAGAAAGTGAGCGACAAAGCACATGCAAAGAAGGGTTGACATGGTTAAGTACAGCTGGAGCTTGAGGAATGGATGGTCGGGTTGGCTGGAGGGCTTAAAGAGGATGTTCTAGATAATGCGGACTTGACCCTTTGTTCACAAGAAGTAATCTAGTGGCAGAGAGCCCACTGGAGATGAAGGTCTGCCATGGGCCAAGAATTGCACCATCTCATTGGTCCCATGCTGGCCATGATCGTAGTAACTTCAGGAACTTCAGACACTTCAAAGAATAGGGAAGCCGGGTAGCCTTCTACAGATTCTTCTCTGTAGCCTTTTATCATATGTGACTCCACATTAAATATTAATTTTTATATACTTTGGGCTCGTCATATATAATTTTAAGACAACAAATGATAAGCTCTATGCTCCACTTAACTTTGCGTTCCTTTCCAGAGACCCAACACGTAGATGTGTGTGCTCTGAACGAATAAGTCAAGGGACAAATGGCCACAGGCTTTTCTGGATGGTATGCTGCTCCCCGTCTACCTTTCAGGGGGTTTGCTTCACTCAACGGGGAGGCTGGAAACAGAGCGCCGGTTTTGGAATCAGACAACCCGAGTTCAAATCTCGCCTTTGCTGAACACGGGCTGATGACTGAGAAATCGACTTGCCCTGAGACCTCATTTTCCTTATTGATGAAATGGGATAACAACCCCACATAAGGTACATGAAAAAAGAAGCATGGCACTCGATGCTTAGCATCAACCTGCCTCCACCAGCACCCAAGTCTCCTTGCTTGTTCTCTGGCACATTTGTGACCAGTGCCATTTGTCTCTTTTTTTTCACATTACTCAACGGAGATCTTTCCGATTCCTCTATTTCTCTACCTCAGCCCTCCCCCCGACCCCCGGCCACTAGTATCTAAGCCACGTACTGTAGGGATATTGGGAGACTGCTGACAACTTGAGTTCTGGAGAAAGGCGCACACACACTTTCCATCACCTCGCCTACTAACCCAAGGACCATGTGCATTTCACTTAGGAGCTCTCAGCCTCAACTTTCTCATCTTTGAAGTGGGATTAATTAGTTCCCACCCTAGAGAACTATTGCGAGGATTAAGGGAAGTCATATACATAAAGGATTTATCAGAGTGCCCGGCTGGAAAAATGCGAGCTATTACGATAGGACTCCTGGGGAGCTCAGTCAGTTGAGCACCTACTCTGGATTTTGGCTCAGGTCATGATCTCACAGTTCATGGGATCCAGCGCTGCTTTGGGCTCCGTGCTGACAGCAGGGAGCCTGCATGGGATTCTCTCTCCCTCCCTCTCTCTGCCCCTCCCCCCGCACACTTACTCTCTCTCAAAATAAATATTTTTTAAAGAGAAAAGAAAAATGTTAGATGTTACAAAGGTTAGTTTCCACCCCCCCCTTCCATTTCCCTGGAAGCTTAAGCCTCAAAAGAGGGCGTGACTTGAATACCCACAACCTGAGAGCTCTTTCTTGAATCGCTTCTTAAACTTGACACTACGGCAAGGCACTCCAAGGGACTGAAAGCAAACATCTCTTTGTCATTTCACCGAGACAGCAACGGCCCTCCTCACACAGCTCACATTTTTTTTTTTTTTTTTTTTTGGCTGTTCAGCTTCCTCCGTAGTCACTGAAATGGAAAACTCAGGATTTCTCCCCTGTAGGGCTTTGTTGCCATTTTATCAGAATCTGACTGAGATCTCAGACTGTCTCTTGGCATCCACAAAGGGCCTTAACCTGCACAGATGAGGAGAAGGACAAGCCTCCCAGACTCCAGGGCCCAGAGGCTGGGCGCAAGGCCCGTGCTATCTCGCTGAAGAGGGCAGGGCGCGGTGCCACTCTCCAGCCTCGCCACATTCACCGGGACTCATCGACATTGTGTTTTTCTACAGGTAGGGGAGGACTTCCGCGACCTCAAGAGGTCAAAGGGACTGCCGAGATGGTCTGGGCCATTTTTTTCAGTCTCTACTCAATACTACTGGCTTCCTTGACAGGCCCCCTGGATACACAACATTCCACCAGTTAAAAATCCACATGTTGGGGCGCTTGCGTGGCTTAGTCGGTTAAACATCCAACTCTTGGTCAGCTCAGGTCATGATCCCACAGTTTGTGGGTTTGAGCCCCGCCTCAGGCTCTGCGCTGTCAGTGTAGAGCCTGCTTGGGACCCCATCTCCCTCTCTCTCCCTGCCCCTCCCCTACTCGCTCTGTCTCTCTCAAAATAAATAAGTAAACTTAAAAAAAATCCACAGGTCCGTGTGCCCACAATACTATAAGAGGCAGAAAACAAATCCCTTCTTCTTTCCAGCTCTGAAATTCCTTTGCATGCTACATACATATATGTGTTCAATATGCACTTGCCTACTTGGAAGACGCCAACCTATAGATTCATATTTAAATGACAATGTTTGAGCGCCCTCAACTTTATTATTGTTGTTGCTGTTGTTATTCCATGCCATGGAGAAATAAGAGTCTTATTTTTTTATTTTTCTACTCGTCATTCGCTGCCACTGACCCATGCCCCACGGCCCCCTTCCTCACACTCACTCACTTGCCCGAAAGAAAATTACGAGCCACACATTGGTGTGTACAATCTTTCTTGAACGCTCTTCTGTCCCATGAAAACCGTGGACTGTTATTTCCTAACTAACCCACCCACTGTAGTCGATTATCAACCGGATCACTTCGGACAGTCTAGGGAATTTCATATTGCCGTTTTCTTCGCCGAGTTTAATACCTGCCTCTGCCTTAATAAATACGTATTTATTGACGATTATGAACACACTTATTCCATCCCAAACTTAAAGCTCTAGTAGAGACAGAAAGGGGGGGTGGGGAAACACCCCTGGAAAATGTTTAAATGGCATAAAGAGCTAATGCACAAATGAGGAGTCCAATAGGACGCTGGACACCGAATAGAGAAGAGTAAACAAACGTTTCTAACACTGTGGATCGTTTTCAAGTTTGCATTACACACTTTGTCTTGATCTTCTGACGTGAGCTTGTCAAGTGAATTTTATTCCTAACAGCAAGAGCCTTCCACAAAACAGCACCCTGGCTTCTCCGTTCCCGCAGCCTGTTGCCAACCTGGCCCCTGGGAGACCTCGTTATTCCTCTTTAGAGGTCCTGATGTGGCCATCGGTCCTTCAGAGCAAGCTGGGATTGGGAGACCCCTCTGTGCTTTCACTTCTGGCTTGATGTGTCACAGGCTCAAAGCAAGCTTCGCAGTGCGCGGTAGGTGCTGTGGCTCCATAATGAGTCTTTGGCAATGCACTTTGTGTCCACAGGTGTCCCGTTCAGAGCATCCAAGCGACGGACAGTTCAAGTGACAATCCCACAGCTGGCCGGCGTCCCTTGCCGTCGCCGACCTTGTGTCCGTGCCGTGGCTGGCGCTGAATTATAGGACACGTGCACAGCTCACCCTGCCGAGAAGTGCCCTGCCCACGCTGTCTCCCCATCCAGCTCCAGGGTTCATACCACTTACCCAATCGGCTTCAGGGCAGGCTTTATACCTGCTCACAGCTTGGCTAAGGATCAAAGGCATGTTTGTTTTGTAAAAAGAAAATCCTGTAATCCAAATATGCTTTGAATTTCGGTTTGGTTTCAGAAGTTTTTAACCAAATATTTTTATATAGCTTTTTTATATCGATTTCTCTTGCTTTCTCTCTATAATATGTAAAATACATATATATTCTCAATATATTTTCTCTCTCTATATATATATTCTCTCTCTATATATATATATATTCTCTCTCTCTCTCTCTCTCTATATATATATATATACATTTAAATGGCAATAGTAGCAATATTTCTCCCATCATCAATGTTTTCTCACTGATGCCAAGCTCCTAGATGATAGGTGATAAAAGATATTAAAGATGTGAATTGATAATTTCTCTATCATAATATTATCTTTGCCAGATATTGACTAAAGCTTCAGTGGCTCTTTTTTTTTTTTTATGGACATCAGAATATGATTTCCTCTTCTCGTCCAGACACGATTTATTATTCACTTCTTAGCTGAAGTACGGCCATAACCTTTGGAATCCAAACATACGATCCTAGATTTAAACATAGGTAATCAGAAAACTAAAATATTGCTTAACACTTAAGTTATGGAAGAAAAATTATCATACTTTGGAGTTAAGGTTCTATTTACAGATTATTTGTTTTTTTTTAATGTTTGTTTATTTTTGAAAGACAGAAAGAGCGAGAGAGCATGGTCAGGGAAGGGGAGGACAGAGAGAGAGGGAGACACAGGATCTGAAGCAGGCACCAGGCTCTGAGCTGTGAGCACAGAGACCACTGAGGGGCTCAACCCCACGAACTATGAGATCATGACCTGAAGTGGAATGCTTAACCGCCACCCAGGTGCCTCCTAATTATCCATTTTTGAAAAATGGCATGCAGGTTGATGCTGGGAGACAAGGACGCTAGAAGGCTACCCTCTTCACTGTCCTTGCATAACACGAGTGACAGATGCAAGGTGACAAATCTGGATGAACGATCAAAGAAGTGATGTGACTGGTCACCAATTATAAAGCAAATATGTTCCTTAAGCAGTCATTTGTGGACTGAGTAGCTAGAATGAAATGTGTACCACATACAGTTACTGATGGTTAATATACTAAAATGTAAACCATGTTATTGGGGGATTAGTGTTAACTCACTAACCTGCGGCCCCCAAAATTCATGCATATTGGAACCATGCAAAGTAAACAGTGCCTATCATGGAAAATCCCATTCCTCTGCCAAGTATTCCTATGACCTCTACATACCTATATGTATGGGAGAAGCTACTTTAGAAACATGGAAAATGGGGTTTTTACTCTCAGAAGTCATGGATTATAAAAGAGAGATTATACTTTTTCTCAATGTCTTTTCCTGAGAAACAGACAGGAGCTCATTTTCCGTCACAGCCTAGGTCTAGGAAAACCTAATGTTGTGATTATAAAGTTACAGATTTGCATTTTCTGGCCAGGATCAGAAATGCTTCAGCTGGTGGTTCTCAAACTTGAATCATCGATTATAAGCACCTGGAGGGCTCATGAAAACACAGCACGCTGCCCCCGCCCTCAGAGTTTCTGAGTTAGTAGGATTGAGTTGGTACCTGAGAATGTGCCTTTTTAGCAAGCTCCCAGGTGAACCTTTTGCTGAAGAACCCCAATTTTTTAAATAAATCTTTCATTTTTTAAGTTTATTTACTTTTGAGAGAGAGAGAGAGAGCACGAATACATGTGAGTGTGGGGGAGGAGCAAAGAGAGAGAGACAGAGAGAGAGAATCCCAAGCAGGCTCTGTGCTGTTAGAGCGGAGCCGTATGTGCGGGGCTCGAGCTCATGAACCATGAGAGCATCACCTGAGCTGTAATCAAGAGTCAGACACTTCACTGACTGAGCCCCCCCAGGCACCCCTAAGGAACCCCAGTTTAAAGAACTGCTGACTTAAACACAATCAGAAGGCTCTTCCATGGGGAGAGAGAAAAGGTTCAGGAACCAAAATCTGGCAAGAGCACAGACACTGAGCCCACGTGCTTCCGGGTATCTTTGAGTTGAGCCCCCTTATTCTACAATTAAGGGTATGGAAGCCTGCAAAATTCAAGTAGTTTAATTCAAACACAAAGTTAGCCAGTCTTAGAGTCTGGTCCAGAACCTAGAATCTATTTTCAATAATTTCTGGAAGAGAGCCAGCATCCTAATAGACTCTGTTCTCAAAAGACATATGGTGAAAAGTATCGCACGCACACACGTGCATGCACACACACACACTTTCTCCAACTTTGCTGATTACGAATTGGCCTGGTTAAAAATTCCCATTCCGAAGCCCTCACCTAAAGGTTCTGACCTCAGAGGTGGAGGATGAGGCTCTATTAGATTGCAACCCCACTCTATTAGATTCGAGTGCAGGTGAACCATCTTTAAAAAGCATTGGATGAGGGGCGCCTGGGTGGCTCAGTCGGTTAAGCGTCCGACTTCAGCTCAGGTCACGATCTCATGGACCGTGACTTTGAGCCCCGCGTCGGACTCTGTGCTGACAGCTCAGAGCCTGGAGCCTGCTTCCGGTTCTGTGTCTCCCTCTCTCTCTGCCCCTCCCCCGTTCATGCTCTGTCTCTCTCTGTCTCAAAAATAAATAAACGTTAAAAAAAAAATTAAAAAAAAAAAGCATTGGATGAGCCAGTGTTTTAAGCCACAGAATCTACATACCGCAAAGAAAAGAATACCAAACTTCCTTGAATTACTTTACAAACTACTTCCACGCATATGAAAACTCCCCCAACTCTCCTATGCGGTGGGTGCGGTAACTAACTCCAATTCTTCCTTCGTGGACAAACTTTGGACAAGTCTCCCTTTGCCTCATCTGTGTAAGGGGTAAACATATTCAGCCTGATCTCATACACCTGTTTTGAGGACAAAATGCGACCGGACCTATGAAAGCAATTTGCAAAGGGTAAAATATAACCTAGATGTTAGTTGTTGGTTCCGTGATAGAGAAGCCTAAGAATGTGATTTTTTTAAGATCAAGTGGGAAAGCTGCAGATCAAAGATTCCTAATTGTATTATAACCGACGCAACCTGACAGAGCTTACCGGTCAGAGGAACCAGAGGAGGCAAAACCTCCATGAAATCACAAGATTTCCCCCTCATAAGCCCCAGATTACTTGGACCAGAATCTGCAGACTAACCTCTAATCTGGAACACTTTTAAATATATGCCGGGCTAAAAGGCCTTCTTAGAAAATATCTTCTCTAATCTCTATCCCCGGGACATTTCCTGCCTCTTCTGACTCAAATTGGATTGGAACCCAGACAATTGTGACTTCCTGAGCTTTATTTTCCTTTAGCAAAGCTGAAAAAATAGTTTTTAAAGCAGGGGGCAAAAAAAAAAAAAAAATGATCCATTTACCTCCACTCTGCTGAAGAAGATCCCTGGGGTTGGATAAAGAAAATACCAGAAAGGAACGGAGAGTCTCCATATCCCAGCAGGGTGTGTGGAGGAAGAGGTGCCGACTGTGGACAGCAGAAAAGCCATCGTCGTCGTGCAAAACATCCTCCCAAGACAGGAACCCTTTCAACACAGAACCCTTCTCCCTCTGAGGGCCCAGCTCCTGTTTTTCTCCACATATTCTCATCCAAATTTGTGGAGCCCTAACAATCTGGCTTTCATTGTCACTCTGGTGTTGCGTTTCATGAGTAACTACCTTTTTCCACTGGCTGCACGGTAATGACTCTACCCAAGACGGGCACACGATCATTCATATGAGCAAAGGAAAACGAGCAGTTTCAGGGAAGGAGCAGGCATCTCGGTGTGAGTGATTGGTGTGAGTGATTGGTGTGCACCTCAAAGGCAGTCACTCGAATTACAGAAGGCTCTCAGAGGCCAACTGATCTCTTTTAGAAGAGCAGCTTCAAACCTTTCCGTGTGAAGTGCCTAGAGCTGAGTGCAGAGCTTTCTAGAAAAATGACACACCCACAGAAAATTAAAAACAAAAAGCCAAGTAATGAAAAATACTCTCCAGAAAATAAAATTGCTGATGTGGTCTTACCTCATTGTAGGGTATGTTGCAAGATCTCCTGGGATAGAAGGTACAAGAAGGAGCCTGGTTACCACTGACCCCATGTGACACACCTGGGGCTCATGCTCATCAAACAGCCTCCCTAGACACTGGGCGTGCCCGCAAAAGTTCAGAGAGACCTGGGACACGTGGGTCCAGCTCAAGCTTGGTTCTGAGGGTAACACGGTCTCGCCACAATTTCTGCAGGCTCAGGACATCCGCCTCTTCCCCTAAATCAGCTCTTTCCCTAGATCTCTTTGTTCTGTCCGTGGCACCAGAATTCTCCCAAATTGGTCAGCTCAACATCCCATTTTCCAATCACCCTTCAAGTGCCCACCTTCTTCCTAACATCTAGACTTCAATGAGATCCACAGTTCAGTAGGGAAGAGACAGGCCACTTAAAGTAACTGTTAAAGGAAGCCAGGATTCACACCATTGCCTCTACCTAAAACGCCCTCTTTCTCCCTCATCTTCTTTAGGCTTTAAACACAAGTCAGGAGAAACCAGAAACCAGAGGCTCCCGGAAGCCTGCTTTGAATCCACCCCCAGCTGAATTAGGCGTCTCTCCTCTGGACTTTCAGAAGCGCATACCCAGATCACTGCGCCGACCCTGCCCTGACTTACAAGCCTATCCCCCAACCAGACTGTTGGATGTGAAGCCAGAGAATGGGTCGTATTCATCTCTGTATTCCTAGTACTTACCATAGAGTTCGGCACATTGTGTTCTTTGCATAATTATGAATGAATGAATGAATGAATGAATGAATGAATGAATGAAAACTCTAAGAGAAATCACAAAAGGTGTGGAACAGAAAAATAAGTATTCATTTCAACGGGGGGAAATAAAGACAATTTTCACAGAGGAGATGGTATTTAAACAAAATGCTCAAGCGTGAACGGGATTGCCAGAATTTGAAAAGATCAAGGGCTTGAGGGGTAGAACACAGAGGACTGCTCTTTAAAACCTAACTGATTTTCTCCACCCCTTGTCTAGGACTTCTGCAAAAATCATCTTTCTTACACTCTACCACTTTTTTCCCCTTCCTTGCCTGGGGAGAACCTTCAGTGATTCCCTACTAACTAACCCAGTAGATTTCAAGCAGGTGGGCCTTCATTCAGCCATCTTGGTATGGTCACCAAACACTTCTTTCTGTTCTTACTTTCTGTCCTTACTGCACAAATCAGACCCACGTGCAGTCTGTTCCCCCATATCCTGATTTTGGCATCCCCTTGGCTGTCCCCTTTCTCCACCCCTCACCTAGAGTGCTTCCCCCTGCCCTCTGCCACCTACAAAAGCACCCTGGCTTTGCAAACCCTACTGCCTCAAGCAGCCTCCCTTTGCCTCTCCACCTCAGAACGCCTTCTTCCTCTGGATGACTTGATTGAACCGCTCTTTTCCCAATTCATCGTACGCTATACTGTACGGCTTTCTAATTACAAGTCTGCTTTGTCCCTCTTACGAGGACCCAAAAGAGGTACCTACGGGCTAACATAACGGATGGTGTCCTTCTGAAACACGCACAGGGTCTCAGACGAATATCCTAATGGCTAAAAATTCTCACTGAATTAATCCTCCTCTAAGGATAGAGAGGGGTCTATAATTCGGGCAGATATCTTCTGATTCAGCTACCAGTGAATAGGGTGCTTAGGCTAAAAGGTTTAATTTAATGAGAAGAAATAAAATTCTGTTATCAGTTTGCCTCTGGTACACAAAACCCTACCTCTGCCTATGCTATGAAATAAAACACTTCCCACTTCTTCCAGTGAGAAAATTAGGGTCACCGTTACTGTTTACCTCTTCCGTGCGGCCAAGGTACCAACTTTCTTTTTTCCCTTACTGTGGGACTAGCCCTTTAAGAAGGTGTATCCTTTCCACCCCCCTTTTGCTTTTACCCCGGGACTGGTGACTATGGGGATCCCTCATGCTCTTCAGTCTTCCGGGCTTTGCCGCTCGTCAAACCACATCAACACGTCTCCAACCTTAATGGTTAGCGACGTCCAGAGGAAGAGGGCTCAACGCCCCGCGTAGACGAGGGACTTCATCGCACACAACGGGCTGCGGGGCAGGGAGAATCCACCCCCCAGCCTTTCCCAGCCTCTGTCCACCTGTGCCCCACTGCCGGACGTCCAAGTTTGATAGTGAACGCTTTCCAATGGGAAACTGTCGCGGGATTTTTTTTTTTTCCCCATCCTCTGGTCCCTATTGTATGTTCAGCTGCACTGGAGCTAGCTGCTAATCCAAGCCAGAGGCTCTCGTACACAAACAAACCCGGCATTGTGGCCTCCCCCGGGGCCGGAACGCGGCAGTCGAACAATTTAGTCAGGTGACAGCACGCCGCAGGGACAGACGGAGCATCCCCCAGACACCCTCCTGCCCGCGATCACCCTGTCCCCTTCCGCAGCGCGGGCCAGGGAAGCCACCAAACCAGGCAAAGTGATGCTGGAGAAAACAATGGAGAATGAACCAAAACGCTCTCGTACGCAAAGAGGTCTAGCCTAATGACAGAATTCTTTGTCCAAGAGAGGGTATGCTCCCGGTTGTAGTGAGGTTGAAATAAATTACACAGGACAGGGGCCCATTTCTGGGCCCCGGCTAGGGGAAAGAGGGAGTATCGCACCAAAACCTCTTCAGATACTCACTGGCCCCTGGTCACAGAACAGACGGAAAGAGGTAGAACGTCATGGTGTTGAAGAGCTTTGTAGTTAGAAACGTTTGGACTCCCATATCAGTCCTCCCTTTTGCCAGCTTGTGACCTTTAGCAAGTTACTTAACCACTGTGAGACTCCGGTTCCTCATTTTGAAACTAAGAAGGAAAATGGTCTTTCTCCCGCAGGGTTGTTGGGAGCCTTGTATCTGGAACTGAATGTAGAGTTCTAGCACCGTGTCCATCATGTAGAAAGCACCCAACAAACGTTAGATATCATTATTCCAGTCGGTGGATCGTGCTCAGAAAGGAAGCACGGGAGGAAATAAGGCACAAAGAGCAAACAAGGTCTGCAGCTTCCAGAAGTAGCTGGTGACAAGGGACAAAGTCTGGCCCTGGAAGTTCCTAGAAATAGCACCTCAGAGGTGCTGGCAGGTCCTGAACTTGACTGATTGCCATGCGCCCCCAGAGCACATCAAGGAAAGCTAGGAATGCCAATGGCCAGCATGAAGCCCGGATACAAGATGTCTTCATATAATAGCAGAAGGCAGGCCGCTGGGTGCCTGAACGTTGATAACGGAAATAACCCTGAATATGAAGGATAGAGCAGAAAAGAAAAGCTGGAGATGCTGAACCAAACAATCGCTCATGTCACAATTTTTGGGCAGGGCAGCCAAGTAATATTAAATCTTGCCAGGGTTGGTGGAGGGAGGGTAGCAGGGATGGGGAGAGCAGAAACTAGGTAAACTGTTATCTTAATTCTAGGCAACAAGTGTGAATTGAGTACCTGCTCTGTGCCAGTTGCTCTTTTGGCACTGATAAAGAGAAAGAACTAGATACTGCTAGGTAGCAGTAGAGTCCAGAACAAGGAGATTCAGTGACCTAACACACGACCACAGACGCTCAGACTATAACGAGTTCCTTTCAATACAAGGGACCAATGATCCAAAATGATTGAACAACCGAAGCATCTTCACACGCGGACCTACAAAGAGAAATGGCATCAGGTGGATGCTCTCTTGCGGAACAAATCGGAAGATCTGCAGACGTGCCTCAGCAAACGCCAGTTAACATCTGTAGGTCTTATTCTTTCTAGTATGTTCCTCAGATATCCCTCAATTCACATGGCGCTCCTCACTGGGCATTTGGCCATCCTTATGTTAGAAAGAGTCAAACTTACTAGATAAGCCAGCGTCTCACAGTTTCTCCACTTCCACTTGCTGGTAGCGTGTTGTCAGAGGTTGCTTAAAGCCTTCCTGGTTAGTCTGCAACTCACTGCCACATTGGTCACCTCTTCCCGTTCAGGGCTTCCCGGCCTCTCTGCAAGCCTAAAGGACACCCCAAGCTCGCTGCAGCACTAGGAGTCATAATAGACAGAAATATCGAACACTCTCAAGGAACAGAGTGTGACTTTGCTTACACCACACCGAGAACAGAGGCAGGCGATCCCCTATCACGCTAGATGACGAGCAATGAAATTCATTCCCTTTTGAGAAAAACAGCCTCTAATACTTAGGCCGATCTTCCTCGCCAAAGATACACTGAAATTGCGCTAAGAAGAGCAGTCCCACCTTTGCCCTACTCTGTACTTGTTTTCAAATGCTGCTCACATCCTAATGGACGATAGTACACCTGGCTACACCTTGATATGGCCTTGGTAATCAGGTAAGGACGATGTCAATGTAGATGGGAAGAAGCCAGGGGGATGATAATCTGTCCTTCGCAATAAAATTGGACTTTTTAATAGGAAGGGCCAAGCCTGAATTTTTTTCTGATTCAAACAAGATACTTAACATCACACATTCTAGCTGGTGAATGGAAGGCAAGGGAGAAAACTAACCCAGGCAGCTCACTGGCATGCGTACAGCTAAGCCCTGGGCCCGGATCCTGCTGTGCTCCAGCCCAGCTTCTCTGTCTCCTCCTTGATCCCCTTTCGTGGTCCCCCCTGAGCGGGGAGGAGAAATGGATGGAAACGGTGGGTTAGAGATGTGCAACTTTAGGCAGGCGTTTGCTTCCAGCGACCAAATGGTCTACCTCGCGGTCCTGCACCCAGGATTGTTCAGGTTCTATGTGCGGTAAGAACTCTTCACTGGAAGAGCTGCTACTGTTTTTTTCTTCGAAAGCTTCTCGGAGGAGAACGAGGAGGGGGCAGGGTTGCTCCACAGTCAGAGCTGGACTGACTTCATGGCATTATTATACCAAGAGGCACCTAGAACCCAGGGGACTGGAAAAGCAAACAAATCCAGCCCAGAGAAACCCAACAAACTCCATCAGAGCCAGATGGGACCCTCCCATCTGTGGTTCCTCCACAGTGGAGGAAACCTCAAACGTGTCTACGAGAATTTTCTGGGAAGCCTGAAGTTCCTCTCCGCAAGTGCAGGACTTCCGACCATCAGGTTTTGGACATTTTCCCTAAAGTTTCTGATCCAGTCCACTTCCATTTCTTTTGTCTGTTGGTTCTGCTGCCTTTGAAGTTAACCGCTCTCATGTTAACCTCTTGCAAGAGAACATCCCCGGGGTGAGACGTTAGAAACCCAGAGTTAGACTGCTTTTAGGAAATGTGGATCTATTTTGAGAGAAATTGGTCAGAAATCCACCTCTCCCCACTTACTCCTGCCGAATTGCTTTTGATCTCTTTCTCCAAACCAAATTCATTTACGACAGCCTTGAAGTACATCTTCAAATCCCCAGATATCACATATCAGAGGGCAAGCTCTGTGATCCGGAGCTGTCAGAACTAAAGCCGCTATTTAAAAAAGGCTAAAAAAATCATTTCAGACTCAGGTTGCTGGGGAGCCCAATAGCAGCAAAGACAATCAAAGCACTTAACTACCGCGCGTCCTCTACAATCAGGAATGCGGTTGTCACACCCAAATTTGATCGGACTCATTTGAAACTAGAGTCAATTTGTACATCAGTCGTTCCCAATGACAACAGGGCAAATAAACAACTCTCCATTGGGTGCCAGTGCATCAAACAGCCATAGGCATCAAAAGGTTTACGCCTGCCATGTTGCCCACCTGCGGTGCCTTAGGCCCAGCCTCAGCCCCAGAACAGCCCAGAAGGTCCCCCAGCTTCCTGGGAGCTGCTCAAGGGGTTAGAGTGGACCCGGGTGGGATCAGGCAGCTGTAGTGTCCCTGCGGAGACTTTTGCCCCGCCCCCTTCCCCAGGATATGGATCTGGAAGGGTCCTCAAGGGTAAGACTGGAAGATACTGTTTACTCAGCTTGACCTTTCATTGGCACGCAGTAAGTTCCACAGGATTACTTGTTCCAGGCTAAACGGCACATCCTTTGCTGGAACAAAGATTTTTTGTTTGCTTCAAGGGATTATGTTTGTTTGTTTTCAATTTTCTACTTCCAACTTTTTTATGAGAGTCTGTAATAGTAATTTACTCAGCTTTTATTATTTTGTTTACATTTCTTTAAATTTAAATTCTAGTTGGTACTAAGCTTTTTTTTTTCAGGATTCAAATTTATCCAGGTCAAGACAAATAAATTGAATTTCCATCTTAATGGGCCCATTTAGTAAAAAACAAATGCACAGTAATGCGCGTAAAGCTATCAAAGATGTAGCTCAAGGGGCACCTGGGTGGCTCAGTTGGTTGAGCAGATCTGACTTCCGCTCAGGGCATGATCTCATAGTTCGTGGGTTTGAGCCCCACTGTGGGCTCTGTGCTGACAGCTCGGGAGCCTGAAGCCTGCCTCAGATTCTGTGTTTCCCTCTCTCTCTCTGCCCCTCCACACTTGTGTTCTCTCTCTCTCTCTCTCAAAAATAAATATTAAAAAAAAATTTTAACAAAAAATATGTAACGTGCATGTTGATTTAAAAGCAGGATATACAATTATTCATACAACTAATTTTAAAGTTACTTCAGTAAAACTGTACGTGTATATCAGACTGTTAATAGCATCTATTTTGAGCAAGACTGAGTTTTTTAATAATTTTTAAAAATGTGATTGTCTTGGGGCACCTGGGTGGCGCAGTCGGTTAAGCGTCCGACTTCAGCCAGGTCACGATCTTGCGGTCCGTGAGTTCGAGCCCCGCGTCAGGCTCTGGGCTGAGGGCTCAGAGCCTGGAGCCTGTTTCCGATGCTGTGTCTCCCTCTCTCTCTGCCCCTCCCCCGTTCATGCTCTGTCTCTCTCTGTCCCAAAAAATAAATAAACGTTGAAAAAAAAATTTAATAAAAAAAAATGTGATTGTCTTACACCATGAACACACATTTTTCTAGAATGAGAAAAAATGATGTTTTTTCAGGTAAATATTTGTTTTTCTAATAACAAATATAATATTGAAAAACGCTTTTCACTTTTTTCCACAGAATTAATCAACCTTTTCACACATTTGACATGTATTGAGCTGTATTTGAGATTCTGAATATTGCCAAAGGCACTGAATTTAATAGTTGAATGTACATTGTAAATAAGAGGATGGCAAGAAGGCCTTTTGCTTTCAAGTTAAAGGACCTAACCCTGTTAACATTGTCTAATAAATTGCCTGCTTTCCCTCCTAGAGCAGCTTCGGGCTTCCTCGGTTACACCCCTTGGACCATACCTAAAGAAATGTATCGCACACCCAAGGCAACTTTTTTTTTTTTTGTAGAACATATTTTTTGAAGGACAGAATGGATCCTTGCATACTATTCTCCAAAGCGGCTGGGTATTTCTTTTAAGCCAAAGATCCTACTCTGGCTTACCAGGGACACCCCCTAGGACCAGCTGGCAGATGCCCACTGGAGCCCCTCCGATGTTCTGACCATCAGAAACGAAGACCCCTATGTATCAAAACCTGGGGGATGATTTTCTGCTACTGGGAGCGATCGTCTCAGGGCGAGGTTTACAAAATGTTGTATTATCAGCAAATAAGGGAGGCCAGTACAAAAACACCTTTTCAAAATTTTGTATGGCCTCCCTCCGTATGTTTTTAGCTTGAGTGAAGAGTTTCTGTTGCCTAAGAATGTTAACCGACATATGAACATCCTCAGTGATTAAACCTGGGCTCTGAGGCAAAAGTCTCTGGCTCCTTCTCTGGGCAGCCCAGGTTCTTCTTGGAAGTCACACACACGGCTGGCACCTGCTCAACTTCCATTCCAGCAGGGAAGGGATGGTCAAAGACAATGATACATGTTCGAAACCTAAGGCAGAGAATATTCTAGCACAAAGAAAACAAATTACATTATATCCTTTTCATATTAAGAATGAAGTTTCCTAAACACTTCTCACTAGCTTTTTCAGGCAAATTAAGAAGGCGGCAGTTGGATCAATTCTCCCTTCTCCAGGGAAAGCACTGGGAATGAGGCCCTAGTATGCACCTGGCAGGGGGCCTCTGAATCCAACAGGCCTTTCCCTCGAGTAATTCAGATGGCGATTGCAAGTTTCTTTCATAAACGACCACACGGTACGTATTTGGACATGAAGCATGGGCACGAGCGAAAGGTGTGCACGTAGCAAGAAGGGTTATGGCCAATGACCCTCAACGTTTGTATTAAGCTCTGGATGTCACGATTGGGGAGTTCTGATCCCTCCCAAGTTTGTTGAACTTGACTCTGATGGCTGGCCACTCCAAGTGAGGTCCCCAGCCCAGCGGCACCTCTATGGCTGGGGAGCTCCTGAGAAGGGCGGGCTCTAAGAGTCTCCGAGAAGCCTACCACATCCGAATCTGCATTTCTGCAAGATCTCCAGGTGACTGAAATGCACGTTCAAGCATGAGAAGCACCTGGTACCATGTAAACACGGTGTTGCTAGTCAACTGCAAAGACCGAAGTTTAGGGAAAATAACTGAAAAAGCCAGTATGTCTCCTTTACAACGTTTAGGAACAACTAGAACATTCAGCATAAGAATGCAAAACCATTTCAGGTTAGACTTTCTTAGGATTGTCTTCTTGTCTTTTTTTTTTTTCTTTTAATAGGACTCCGATTCTCTTTTCTCACACCCTTCGCACATCTCTCCTCCCACTCACTTCATCGGGTCACACTTACCTTCGGGCACTTTAAGCAGTGTCTAGGTGTCCTCAGCAAACGACAATGACAAGCAGCAGAACTGGCTCCACTGATCTTATCACTAGTAGCTCACATTTAGCGTCACAGTTTACAGTGTATAAACGTTGGAACGTCACAATTTACCTGTGTCCCCAACCTGTGAGGTCGGCAAAGCAGGTAATGTCACCGTCATCACTGCGATCTGACAGCTAAAAGAAATCCTGAGATTCTAGGAGATTCGGTGACATATGCACCATCCTATACCCAACAACAAGCAAAACTGCAGTGAAATGATGTGGGCTTCTGCATCTTAACCTTGACTCCTTCCTCTGAGCTGATGTCTCCTTGGTGGCAAGAGGATTCAAAAAGGACGTGCTGATGGGCATCACCACCAGCGTCAGCAATGGGGTGGCCACACCTGGACTGGGGGCTGTATGCACAGTGTTCTCCTAGACACTACAAGAAAGGTCAAGGTCAACAGTCTGATCTGAAGACTCCAGGCCTTAAGCATGGCCACATGGTCTGCGTGTTGCTTCTCAGAGGAAAGAGGTTTGGTAGCTGCATTTACAGAGAATGATCAGGGAGCGTGGACAGGAGAAACATTTCAAGAAGGAGAGGGTCTCACCCAGGTCCCTGTCTGTATGTTTGAGAACCCTGCTGGGCACGAGAAATAAAAGCAGTGGGGGAGGGCAGGGTCATTGGTACTCCACCACCATAATGAACCCCTTCACCATCCTCATCAAACTCTCCCTAGCCGTCAGAATCTGGGTTGGGTCCGTCACACTCATTTTCTAGATTAATACTCATATCAGTCTTACAAGGTAAGCATTAGCGCTCACATTAAAAGGAGAGATAAGGCAATTAAAGAAAATCCATCGTATTTGCTGATGATCACACAGCTAGTAATAAGTGTCACTGTGGTTTCTACCTTCATTTTCTAGACCCTAGAGCTCCAATACCGGAGTGTTAGGGCTCACGTTTCTAATGCATCACCTGCATCCAGACAGCCTGTCACATGCTCAGGTTCCTGGATTCTACCTCTCAGGTCAGAATCCATGGGGACGGGCCCCAGGCATCTGGGTGCTAAGACATGACCCTAGTTATTCTGATCAACGTTAAAGACAGGGAACCACTACCCTAGGTTACTGGGCCCCTTACTGTACCTACATGGGAGTTTGGGTTTGATATCAGAGGGACCTGGGACATAAAACTGATCAGCCAAAGGAAGAAATGTCATTATATTCCAGAGAAGAAAAAAAAAATGCCCAAACTGGGAATTTTAAGACTTTGGTTTTTAATACTTGTATGGCATTTAATGGGGGTCACCTGGACCTCTCAAAGCTTAACTGTATCAATTTAAAAAAAAAACTGCTCAGCCTAAGTAGAATTGTTACGAACATATGCAAAAATAAAAGTATAAAGTTCTGAATAGCAAATGTTTTAAGGCCACGTCGAAGTTCTGATGAAAATAATACTTCAAGTGATCAGTCTTGTAGCTTTGAATTCTATGGTTAAAGAAGAGGTAAGCCGGACATCTCTGTTACGGAGGTAGCTCTGAGTCAGATACCATGCGAGGTTTGGGCATAAAGTGGACGAGGAGAAGTAGGATTAGGAAGACACTCCAGAGAACTAGAAGGCTTATTTGACTTTTAGAATGAAGGAGGTAAAGAAATGAGAGATGGAGAGGCTTCTTGTAGCAGTTTGGGGCTGAGAATGCAGGCGCTCGGCTTTAAATAGGAAATTGCTACCAGGTGAGGTTTAGAGGGATCGCACATAGAGGACAGACCGTCGAGGTGACCGGAGCAGGAGAGGCACAGAGAATGGTATTCAGAGTCATTGTTCATTGCCTCACTCCTTTGCCAGACAGTATTGGTCATTTTCAATGGTCCTGTGCTAGATACTGTAGGGTTCTGGAGATGAACGAGAGTCCCAGCCTTCAAGGGTGCATGGTGCGGGTGGGGTGGCGCTGGTGGTAACGGTGAGTAATTATGATAGAGAAAGGAAGAGCTCTTTCAGGGCCAACCCTGCTGCGAAAGGCAAGTCACTGGAAGGGGTGATGAAGAGGTGGAAGATAGAGCAGGGGAAAAGCAGAGCTCCACCTAGAGGGCAGATTTGCCTTCGAAACCTTCCCTGGGCGCCTCTGACGTCCAAACTCAAAATTCCACAGCCCGAGTTAGAGGATTTGCTCTCTTTTCCTCCATGTGTATATTTCCACTGAAGGACCGTCATCTCATGTCTGGTATAAGTTTTCCTAAGGAGAATATCTAGGGTGATGTGTCAAATCTTTAATAGTATTTTTATTCTAAATAACTCAGACTGAATTCTAAGATGTCACTTTCAGTCACTTCCTTTCTTCTCTACTTATTATGTGGCAAATGTGAAATGAAAACACAAAGGAATCGAGAGTTCAATTTCTCTTCCAGGATAAATGACATTAAAGTAACCAAAACACAGCGATGCTTTCGAAATAAATATTATCACCTTCTCCATTTAGCCTTTGGTGAGTTACACTTCCCTCTTTCTCAAGAAAATGGGTTTGGTTTTTGTTTTTTAAATCACTTTGCTGCTGGAACTGTGTAGGACAAAAATTTTGTATGTCCATATGTTACTCTAACTTGCGTTGTAGTAATTTGTGGTACATATCTTACTCTAACTTGTGTTGTGTACTAATTCTAAGGATATTAACACATACACTGAGTAGCCCATAGCTGTTCGAAGCTTACATAACTATATAACCCTGACATATAATAGGACCGTCAATATCTATGGAAGTCTGTTAGTGTTAAGAATAAAATAACAGTAAGTCCTTTACTTCAATCTCTTTCCCCAAGTAGGGTTGTGTTCAAAGCATCCCCTTCAGTGTTCATTTAAAAAAAATTTTTTTTAAACGTGACACCAAAACTCAATAGAGAATGGAGAGATTTGAGAGTTTTCTCATGAAAACTGGAAGAGAAACTCAAAGGGTCATGATCAATACTGAAGCATTTGGAGGGGGGGGGGTGGGTTGGGAGGAACCTGAGTATTTCCAAAGGAATGTCCACATTTGGAAGCTGAGGGGCAAAGAAGTAAACAACACAAAACCAAACCTGAGAGGAGTGGCCAAGGAAGTTGGGGAAAAAATTAAGGTAATATGCCAAGGAGGTTCTGTAAAAGAGAATAATAAGGAGGCAGTGCGGGTAAGCAATGTTGCTGCAACGCTAAGGAAAAGCAAGAAATGTAAAAAGCCATTTGTTGGATGAAATGACCTGTGACTTGTAAAGTGTTTTTCTCAGAGATGTGGAGTTGGGGGGTGGCGGGCGGGGGGGGGGGGGCATAATGGATTTTCACTGTTTGACATCTCTTTTAAGCGAATTTGTAATACAGGATTTCATCAATTACCATGATTTCCATACACAAAGTGTTTGGAATTGTAAAACTGTAAGCCCTAAAGAAAAGCAACTCTGGAGGGACGCCTGGGTGACTCAGCCAGTAGAGCCTCTGGCTTCAGCTCAGGTCACGATCTCAGGTTCGGTTTGTGCGTTCCTGCCCCACATCGGGGTTACCGCGGTCAGTCTGCTAATGCAAAACCTGCTTCAGATCCTCTGTCTCCCTCTCTTTCTGCCCCTCCCTGCTCATGCTCTCCCTCTCAAAAAATAAACACAAAAAAAATAAAGAAAAAAAAAAGAACCTCTGCGTGGTGTTTATTTTACGTTGTCTAGCACGGTATTAGGCATCCAGCCTGTATATAAAAACGTTGTTTATTACGGTTAAATTGACTCGCCAGAGGAGCGAGTCAACACTGCATGGTTGAGGCAGGACCCGGGCGGAGGGAGGCGAGGAATCGAGGAATCCTCGCTCCGCAGAAGTGGAGAAGCCGAGAGGAGAATGAAGCCAACACCTCTGCTAGTGAGCAGTGACGAAAGCACACGCGGATCCCAGCCAGGGTCTTAGTCAAAACGGAAAGCGCCCAGAAGTGCCCAGAGAGCACACTGGCCCCGAGAACAATGTTGAGGGAACCAGATCAGAAAACTGTAAACATTTCCTCCAGCGACGCCCAGCTTTTCCATGCATCCCTAGATACGGGCCACCCTTCCGGATCCACAGGTACATGAATGGGTATATGCCACCGCAGACACGGCCGAGGAACTGAGCAAGACATCGTGGGGCTTGTTGCATGGGAAGGAGGACAACAGGATCAATGAAAAGGAGAAGTGAGAGCCAGAGGGGGGCGGGAAGGGGAAGGGCTAAAGTTGGAAGCCGTGGAAGCAACAGGTTAGGAATACAGCATTCTGTTTGTCTCCTAAGTAACATTTCGGCTTGTGGTAAACACAGTTCTTAGAATTGAGAGCACAGTGTCAGTTACTAGGACTCACTTTTTTTAAGATTAATATACAAATTTTTTTTTTTTTTTTTTTTTTTTTTTACTAAGTATGAAGTTTAGGAATCTAAGAATTCTGCTTTCAGGAAACACATTAGGAGGCTTTTTTTTTTTTTTTTAAGATGTCACTTTACCTAAACCCACCGTGAAGAAATGGCTAATAAATCCCAGTAGAAGAAATTACATTTTATTTCTCAAAATATCTCAGGCATGAACTCTTCCCTGTATTCCTTGCCTACCCTTAAGAATGGGACTCGTGGGGGTGCGTGCGTGGCTCAGTAGGTTAAGCGTCTGACCACTTCAGCTCAGGTCTCATGTTGGTGAGTTCAAGCCCCACATTGGACTCTGCTGTTAGCGTGGAGCCCACTTCAGATCCTCTGTCTCCCTCTCTCTGCCCTCCCTCACTCATGCTCTCTCTCTCTCTCTCAAAAAAAAAAAAAAAAAAAGAATGGGATCTGTGGTAAATGTGAGCTACATAATCAAATCCACATGTTACCATAAATATATATAATGCCCTCTGATAATGTTACATTATAGCTACTCTTTTAAACCGCAGGAATTTTAACTTTTTTTTTTAACCAAATACTAAAACTGAAACAAAAGGCTTGTTATATTTGACATTCTAGAAAGATCGTATGACACTGCAAAAACTATGCCACATACAAGAATGGCATGAGGTGCATGGAAAAATGGCTCGAAGGATGGAAACTTGAATTGGCCATAAACATCAAGAATGAAAAACAACTTTCCAAAGTAAGGCTGTGGTCCAAATTCTGCTCAGGCTAGTTGACTCTGGAGAGAAAAAAGCCGGCAAAGCTCCCAAAGAGACGATCCATATCTGCATATTATTTTACCTCAGGGCAATGGCATGGCCTTGTGCCAAGAGAAGACAAAAATTCTTCTGATGATTCATTAGAAGCGTAGTCAAAGGAGAAAATATTCCTTAACTTTTTAGAGAAGCCTCATTCAGCCTTCCAGCAATGGAACAGCATCACTGGAGAGCCTGGACTCTGCCGAGGCTCCAGAAAAAGCTATGAGCTGTGCTTAGGTGTAGACCAAGCTTGCTCTCTGGGCCCCTTGGGTGCTCTCAATTTGGACATTACCTTCAGGAGAGAAGTCAAGGACATCTCCCCTTATCCCTAGGCCACCGTATTAAACGCATGAGCGTTTGGAGAACCTGAATTCTGACTTCTGGACCTCAATCAGCCGTTAGCTTACCACACATGCCATGGTGATCAGGTCAACTAAACTCAGTCTCCTGAGAAAATTTTCAACAGAAAAAAAAAAAAAAAAAACAAAACGTCAAGCAGAACTGGGATCAGAATCCATGTGAGAAGTCACTTAAATGAGAAAGCAAGAGTATCTTCAAAGGAAAAGAAAAACATTTAAACTTAAACTATTTCATTTCTAAGACTGATCTTCATGATGAGAGCGATTACACTATTTGGGGACCTTATTTCTCTCAGGTTATTTCCAATGATCAAGGTTCATGAAAATTCAAACAAAGCCATTGGCTTTACTAGAGTGAGAAAAAAAATGCATTTAAAAAAAAGAAAAGTATGGGGGCACCTGGGGGTTCATTTGGTTGCCCTTGTGCCTCAGACTTCAGCTCAGGTCATGATCTCAGGGTTCCTGAGTTCGAGCCCCACAGGGGGCTCACTGCTGTCAGCCTGTCTGCACAGAGCCCGCCTCCGATCCTCTGTGCCCTCTCTGCCTCTCCCCTACTTGTGCGCTCCCCCCCAAAAAAAAAAAAAAAAAGTATCCTGCTACATATTGCTGTATGTAAAGAGCAAATAAGGTATGTGGAAGCTGTCAATAAATTTGTAAATTTATTACTCCAAATATCATGGAAAGAGGTCTAGGGACCCACAGAACCATGTATTATTATGTGATATAGATGTTATACTCTACATACCGTTAAATCATGCTCATTCGCTATACTACCTCATTTAAATGTCAGGTAATACGAGTTATACGGTAACGGGATGTTGACTGGTCATTAACACAGCTCTGGCTTCGTAAATGCAAGGCGCTTGTCTCCACAAGTGACCAGCTGAAACAGAGCACCTTATGGCCCCCTACGGCTTCGGGGGAGGGTGTTCCTCATAGATTTCACTGATGACACGAAAACTGTCCTAAAGGCGGTGTGGAAACAGTAGGGGAGGAAAGCTGGCCTTCCGAAGATGTAAGGTACAGTTAGAGAACTCACAGCGTGGAAGTTGCTTATAGCACAGAATCACGGTGGCTATTAAAATATTTAGTAAGATGTTAAAAGGGTGGTTTTTAAGATAAAATAAGAAAAAAAAATCTCATCCTCTAGTTTCAACCAGAGAATACGAGCATTGCCGTTCTAAGGTAGCTTATATCACAAAAAGGGGGGAAAAGCGGACATCCCCTCTTATTTCCTTTGAACTTCACGGGACTGCAAGTGTTTTTTAAGGCTTTGGGCTTTAAAGTGTATAATTTACTTACAAACATACACAAGGGCGATGGAAAATACGTGCTTTATTTTCTGTGTTGGGAGACCCTTCTTTTGTTTCCCTACCCATACCTCGCAATATCTCCACCTATCAATTAGGCTAAGCGGGCTCTGCTGTTGAATCAACTTCACGCTGGCCTGGGATCAAGACGGTGCTTCATGATGTTATTAGTTGGAAAGCTTTTCTCCACAGTTGCCGAATCTCCTCCCAGGCCAGTCACGCCAGCACACGCACACCACCTTTCTCAAGCTGCTAAAGCAAAATGCCTACCAGGATGAAGGATGCTAAAAGGGAAACTTTGATAACCAGCCCACTGTCCATTCGCCTGTCTCCCGCCACCTCTCCCCACCCCCTGCCCCGCTATGCTTCCAGCCTGTCCCCAAACTTACAAAGCAGCTGTTAGCAGAGAAAGGAGTTAACAGCAAAATGTGTATAGAGGTGTGTGTTCTGTGTGTGTTTCGTTGAGGAGAAAGGTGTGTGTGTGTGTGTTCAAGAGAGCAAGTTTTACGTTTTGTATGGTAAGTGGGAGTGGAATCCATTTCTTGCTTTCAAAACGTTAATTAGAAAACATCAACTCGAAAAGTAAGGATCCGGGAAATTTCGTAAAATAAAATACACCCTAGCTTTACAGGAGTGAACCACCAAGTTCAAGTGCCTGTGAACAAGGCAGTTATAATTAAAGTCAGCATTCAACGGAGAGCCGGGTCTAAGGTGTGCCTTTTAAACTTTGGACTTGACCATTTCTAGGGCCGGTCCTGGGCGGGCGGGCAGGACAAGGAGCGTCGCTGCTCGGGGAGAGATTCTAAAGGTCCCCCGGGCTGGGAGCAGCAGCCCCGCCCGTACCCACAAGAGCCAGCGGAGAACCCGCCGCTAGCAAGCCCAGGTGCCAACGGAGAAAGGCCGGGAAAACGAGCCCGGCTTGCTCGGGCGCCTCCCTTCCTCTCACTTCTCTCGCAGCCACGGACACACCTCCCAAGGCAGGTTTCTGGAACGCGAAGCCCCGGCACGGTCCCCAGCTGGAAGCGGGCACACTGTCCGGACGCACGCACCCCACGGCCAAAGCCGCTCTCCTCCCACTCACCTACGGCCCCGGGACTCCCAGACCCGGCTCCCCCCGGATGCGCCCCAGCTGGCGTCCTCCGGAGCAAATCCGTTTCGGAGGCAGCCCCCCCCCCCCCAGCCAAGACGCCGGGCAGCCTCTCCCCGCTCCCCGCGCCCGCGGCGGCCGGCGCCCGCGCAAGCGGGCGACGGTCAAGGCGCGCGGCCCGGGGCTGCCGCGGAGAACCGCGCGGCTCCCCACTTACTTGGAGTTGCGAACGCCGCACGCGCCCGGGCTGCCTTTGTTGAACGGGGCGAGGCTGTGCGCTCGGTCCGGTGCCGGTGGCCGCTGCCCGCGCGCGGCTGCTGCGTGCGCCCTCCCTCCCGGACGGTGACGCCCCCGGGGGTCCCGCTTCCCTGTCCCCGCTTCGGCGGGTCCTCCGCTCTGCGGCTCCCTCGGCGGGGTTTGGGACCGGCGGGCGGGGAAGCCGGTCCTGCCTCTGCCTGCGCTGCGCCCTGCCGGGGAGGGAACGGAAGGCAAATGGAGAAGGGGAGGGATGAGCGGAGCGGGCAGGGCGAGGACGCAGGCTGGGCGAGGGAGGGAGCGCGCCTTTCCCTCGCGAGCTGATTGGGAAGCTCATTAAAGGCAGGAGTCTCCGGGGCCGCGCTCTCCCCGGCACGGGTTGGAGCCGGGAGATGAAACGGTGTTTTGTTTTTAGCAGGTGTTTTGTTTTTGTTTTAGCACGACCTCTCTTTTCCAAACTTTATGCCTGACCTGTGTTTTCGGTGGGCGCACACCCCATAGCAAGGGCCGCTTCGATGGACAGCTGATAGCATATGAGGATACCATTTTGGCCCCAGTCTTTTTGTTTGTTTTGTTTTTTAATGATATTCGGGATGAAAAAGCCCAATCTTCAAAAGGACACTCTCATTCCTCCCCACGCTCAAAACCCCTCCCCTGCACCCAGCTCCGGTTTCTTCAGCTGTCAGTCCTGTCCCACCTGCGCGTCACAAATGTGAGCAGTCCTTTCTTGCGCTTGTCACAAAGAGTGACAGATGTCTGAAGGTTCCCAATTAAATTTCACTTTCCTTTAGGGGGCTTTTCCTTTTTGGGCTTCCTTGGTGCCTTTAGTGACCTATTTAGTGACATGTCTTTGACACCCAAGAGTTTTGGGGGCTTAATGTAGCTCAAACTCTGGGCTTTGTAAAACTCAGAGGCTGCGCTGGGTGGCTTTCTAGATTTCCATAAAGTTTCATTGAGAAACAGTGCTAAGGTAATACAGCTGGGGTTGTTTGAATAACATAGATGGATATTTTTGATACAGATGTGACAAAAGTATTGCATTACTAATTCCAAAGTGTAAAGCAAATTTCCCCCAACATTTCAAGAAGGAACTTTTGTGATTTTCTGGTACTCATCAGTTCTTGCCTCCCGTTACTTCCTTGAAGCTCGTCGTTTGATGGCATCCTCCCCGAATGGTGGCAAAATATACTTCCATCTTCCCCAGTTCCCAGGTTGCATCCCTTCAATCTGATAAATATCTACTAAGCGACTCGTATAACTCTTAACGTGGACATTTGCTGAGAACCATACCAAACCCCTAAATTAGAAGCATTGTTTTGTGGCAAGTAGTTCTTAGAAACTTTGGGCTCTAACGTTGACTGCTACCTGGACAGACGTCCCATGAAGGCGCCGGCTAGGGACAAAGAGGTATCTCTACAAGTAGACCTTTTAATCAGTTATTTATTTTTTTTCAAAAGGGGAGGCATCAGAGATTCACATGTAAGCCTCCTGTTTATCCCCGTAACCAAACTCTTCATGCACAGACCACGCACCATCCTAAAGCAAAATAAATAAGGAGCTGTCTTCCCTCCACACGCAGATTTCATGTTGCCCCTCTGCCTTTTAGGACTCCCTTTTCCCAATGATGTAGCAGTGTTGGTTTTCGTGTGGTTTCACCTGCGTGAACCGCGAAGGAATGCCCATTGTTATTTATTAGGTTTATTTTTGCCAAGGCTCTTTTCTGAAAGAGACTTCTCCACATTCGCTGTCACTCCGGCAGGTAGAGTTTCTGGGCCTTTAAACAAGGGGTCATCCCTCTTCCATTTCTTCCTAAACTTCATCTAAACATTTGCAAATGTAACATGTTGCTGCCAGTTACGACAGTGCTTCTCTGCAGGGTTGATACAGTGAACATGACATGCCCATGATTTGGATACAATTACATGAATTGAATCCAAAATGCAACCCTTTATTCAGCTAGGAATATATGAAGATTATTTACATCAGTGGTTCTCAACCAGGAACAGCGTTGCCCTCCAGGTGACATCTGACAATGTCTGGAGACATTTTTGGTTGTCACACCTTGGGAGAGGGGGTTGCAACAGGTGTCTAGGAGGCAGAAGCCATTACCTTGTGGTGCACAGAACAGCCCCCACGGCAGAGAATTATTTGTCCCACGATGTTAATAACGCCGAGATTAAGAAACCCTAACTAAATTACTAACCATCATATTTTGTTTCATATAATGGAATATTATATGAAGTTCAAGTTCAAGGAGAAGATATCTTCCAAGCTTTATGCCTGACCTGTGTTTTAGGTGGGTGCACACCCCATAGCAAGGACCGCTTCAATGGACAGCTGATAGCATATGAGGATACCATTTTGGTATCCAAAGTTCAAGGAGAAGATATTTTCAAGTGCTCTCTCAAGTGGTCACTCCACATCCAACCTACAGCATCAATTGGGTCTGCTGATTCAAGATTTCAAGTCATTCCATTCATTTCGTCAACATTCTTTGAAGACTCAAGGGTTGTTTTGGGTTTTTTTTCAGTTTTTTTTTTTAAATGTTTATTTATTTTTGAGAGACAGAGTACGAGCAGGGGAGGGGCAGAGAGAGAGGGAGACACAGAATCTGAAGTAGGCTCCAGGCTCTGAGCTGTCAGCACAGAGCCTGGTGCCGGGCTCACACCCACAAACTGTGAGACCATGACCCGAGCTGAAGTTGGATGCTCAACCAACTGAGCCACCCGGGTGCCCCTTGAAGACTCAAGTTTTTGAGTGAACAGAGCTATGAACAAGAACAGATAAACATTCCTACTATGCTTTAGTTTACATTTTTGTTTACATAAACACACTTGGTTAATTAATTACATTTTTAAAAGATGTGAGAAGTGCCGTGGAAAAAAAAATAAGACAATGAAGGAAGATAAAATTGCCAATTTGGGAGAGGAAAGGCTCCCTGGGGTGAAATCTGAGCAAAGACTTAAAAGAACTCAGGGAGTTGGCCAAATAAATATTTGGGATGAGAATCACCAGGCAAAGGGACCGGTCAGTGCAAAGGCCCTGGGGTCTGCCCTTGCCCTGTGAGTTAGAGGACCAAGAAGGAGGCCACTGTGGAAGGAACCTGGTGGGTGGAGATAGGCATCCGGGCCAGGCAAGTAATGGGTCAGATCATGCGCGACCTTGGTGTGACGTAAGAAATTCTACTTTTGCTCTCAGTGAGGTGGGAAGCCATTGAGAGTGACAAAATCTGATTGATTTACGATGGTCCATGGTGGAAAGACCACAGGTGGGTAAGGATGAAAGCAGAGACCCCCGAGAGGAGGCTACTGCGGTAATCCACTGTCCGAAATTCTCCATGTCTCTTGTGGGGAATGGCTAATCGCTGACACCCTTTCACACTTCCTCTGCCCCCAGAAGCTCCCCAGTGCGTCTTGGTAAGGCCCGCCCCTCCCTGCTCCCTGCCGGTGCCCAGCCCTTCCAGGTGTAGTTACTGAGCCCCTGCACGAATGCTACACGATTAGCCAATGCAAGACAATCGAAAGCCATAGAAATTATAACATATCCTAAGGGTGTTTTGGAAAACGAGGCCACTGATTTTGCGGTGACGAATACAAGAAGTGTGATCAGCACGGAGTGAAAAAATGTGAAGGGACCTGATGAAAACTTTGTCAGAGTGTCTCTTGGATTTTGCCAGCCTGGCAGGACGTTTAGGCTCTTGATCACCATTCCGGGTGCTGCAAGATCCCTACAAGGCAAAAGCAGAATCCAGCGGGCTCATGCAGCGCGACAGAAGGCCCATTAACACACTTCTCTTCCCGTCTCTGAACTATTCCAAAGGTGATTTGTAAAACAACTTTATTTTTTCTTAATCGCCGTGCCTAGATTCCAGCTTCTCTATTTGATAATTTTTGTAAGGATTATGCTATTTTGTTTTTCAGAAAACTCAGCTAAAAATGGCTTAAATATTTTGGGACTTTGCCTCAAACGAGACAGGTTGGTAAAATCAGAGTTTCAAAGCCTTCAAGGACCAGGTGTTTCCATGTTTTGACTCCGCAGCGGGTTCAATTCGGTTCAGTTCGTGAACCAAGGCTTTTCAATAGGGTTTCAAGGAGCTTCAGGCGTATCTGGCTTAAAGTAAAGAAGGCCCAGACCCCAGGGGACCCCAGTCACGTGGCCACACAGCTCACGCCAGCAAAAGGAAGGGGTAGAACGGATTTGGGAAGCAACCCACCATGCCTGTAAATTTTATGAATTCACCCTTGATCAATCAGGCTGTTCTGAATCTAAGTGTTGTGAATGTAAGCCCCTCAATCTCGCCCTTCTCATCAAGAGCTGCTAAAATATCAAGGTTTTAAAGTGACAAAGCTCAGGAGCTGGCCTTGGGCCTCATTCACACTCCCCCAGAAAATCAAGCCTGAAACACCCAAAAGAGTTTGAGCACCCATTACAAGAAAATAAAATCTACCCACCTATCTCCCTCAGGGACATAAATGCAGAAGCCCTTAACCCATATCATCAAATCAATGCCTGTAATGTGTGAAAAAAAAATAGAAGACTGTAGGTCAGATTGGATGTTTGTACCTGGAACACAAGTTTGGTTTTTCACGTGAAAATCAAACGACATAATTCACTATATTAACAGAACAATTACAGGAGCAAAAGGAACACATTTACCTAGATAGGGAAAAGCACTAGAAAGAACTCAACACCCATTCGTGATAAAAATTCTCAGCAACTTAAGAATATAACTGAACATCTTTGTTCTGGTAAGGCACGTCTGCAGAAAACCCCTAGCTAATGTGACACTTTCTCGCGAAAGTGAATGCTTTCCATCAAAGACTCAGAACAAGGCAAAAATTACCATTCCTACCACTTTTATGTGATGTTGTGCTGGAGATATTAGCCAGTAAAATGAGGCCAGAAAAAAAGAAGTAAAAATAATGGAAGGAGGTATATATATATATATATATATCATATATGTATGATATATATAGAGAGAGACAATTGTCAGTAATTCATAGAAAAGCATCTAGAACAATTAAGTGCCCTTACCTAGATACAAGTTCAAATTATAAAGGTCAATTTTATTTCTATATTCTAGCAATTAATCAGTGGAAAAAATAAATATCAACACATGTATCTCAAAAGCATAAACTACTAGTGAGATAAATTTCACAAAACATGTCCAAGGCTTAGACACTGAAAAACACCAAACATTTCTGATGGAAATTATAGGACACAGAAATAAATGGGAGAGATTCATTGTGTTCATCAATCTGAAACTTAAAAACTGTTAGGATGTAAATTCTCTCCATCTTTATCTACAGATTCGGTGTAAGCCAAACCGAATCCCAGCAGATTTTCCAATTGATGTTGACAGACTGGTAACAACATCTCGATGGCCGTGCAAAGGATCTCAAGTAGGCAAACCATTTAAAAAAATTTTTTTTTCTTAAGTTTATTTTTGAGACAGAGAGAGACAGAGCATGAACGGGGGAGGGGCAGAGAGAGAGGGAGACACAGAATCGGAAACAGGCTCCAGGCTCTGAGCCATCAGCCCAGAGCCCGACGCGGGGCTCGAACTCACGGACCGTGAGATCGTGACCTGAGCTGAAGTCGGACGCTTAACCGACTGAGCCACCCAGGCGCCCCGGCAAACCATTTTTTAAATAAAGAACAAAGATGGAGGACTCACACTGCTTGATATCGAGTCCCAGAAAAAGGCTAAAATAATCAAGATTATTGTGCAATCCTGGCGTAAAGACAGACTTCTAGATCAATGGAGAACAAAACCGTCAACTTACAAATAGACTCGAACATATTTCACGGGGAAAGGATCGTCCTTCCAACAAACGGTCCCAAAAGAACTGAATATTCATGTGGAAAAAATAAATGTCTACACTCTAGAGAAAAAAAAAAAAAAACTCAAGATGGATTGTGGACCCAAAGGAAAAGCAAATGCTGTACAATTTTTGGAGAAAATAATAGGAGAACATCTTTGTTAACTTGGGTAGGAAAAGGTTTCTTAGAAAAAATATAAAAAGCACAAAGTGTTATTAAAATGCCGACGACTTTCATAAAAAATAAAAGTCTATTCTTTGAAAGTTACCACTGCAAATAATACTAAGGCAATCCTGAGAATGCAGATATTCTCAAACACATATCTGACAAAGATTGTGATCCAGGATATTAAAGATTTCATGTAACTAAATAATCAGAAGTCAGTGCAATTTTTAAAAATGGTCAAGGGGCACCTGGGTGACTCAGCCAGTTAAGCCTTTGACTTCAGCTCAGATTATGATCTTATGGCTCATGAGTTCAAGCCCTGCATGGGGCTCTGTGCTGACAGCTCAGAGCCTGGAGCCTGCTTGGGGTTCTGTGTCTCCCTCTCTCTCTGCCCCTCCCCTGCTCGTACTCTGTCTCTCTCTCCCTCAAAGATAAACATTTAAAAAGTAAAAATAAATAAATAAATAAATGGTCAAATGATCTCCACAGACACTCTACAAAAAAACAAAAAAATACATAAGTCCCAATCAGCATCTGAAAAAATTCTTCACATCATTTTCCTTGTCAAGGAAATGCAAACTAAAACCCAGTGAGATACCACCGCATACCTACTGAAAGAGCTAAAATTAAAAAGACTGAAAATCCTGGCGAGCCTGGGTGGCTCAGTCGGTTAAGTGTCTGACTCTTGATTTCGGCTCAGGTCATGATCTCACCATTCACGAGTTTGAGCCCTGTGTCAGACTCCACACTGGGCATGGAACCTGCTTGAGACCCCCTCTCTCTCTCTCTCTCTGCCCTTCCCTCACTCATGCTCTTTCTCTCTCTCTCTCCTTAATAATAATAATAATAGACTGACAATCCCAAGTATCGGTGGGAGTATAATATAAAACGGTACAACCACTTTGAAAATAGTTTAGCAGCTGCTCATAACTCAACCTACATCTACCATCTATCCAGGCTTCTCCCTGTTGGGGTATGTACTCAAGTTGAATGCAGATATGTGTCCCACACACTTTTGTGCACCTAAATGTCCACATAGCGTCCTTATCTAGAATAGCCCCGTCAACTGATGAACGTGTTGAGAAACTCTGAGAGATCCCATTCACTGAGATATTATTCAGAAATAAAAGAATAAATGTTGAAACCTGCAACAACATAGACTAACTGCAAAGACATTACACTGAGCCAAACAAACAGACACTTGTGAGCACATGCTGGGTGATTCCACTATATGACATTATAGAAAAAGAATCTACATTGACAAAAAAGTTGAGGTTGGAGAGCTGGGTAGAACCACAAGATATTCTACTGACATGGTGATTACACAGAAATATACATTTGTCAAGACTCATCGAACTGTATGCCTTACATGGGTATTTTTTATTGTATATGACTAAAATCATTGGATGTACCTCAATAGAGTTTATTTGTAAAAGAAAATAAAGAGATAGCGTGGCATAGTGTTTAACCGCATTGGCTCCAGTCCGATTGCCTGTTTTCAAAGCTTAGCTCTTTCACTTACTGGCTGTGTGACCTTTGGTGAGTTACTTGACCGCTCTGGGCCTCGGTTTACCATTTGTGAAGTGAGGATAATAACAGTGCCCGCCTTACAAGTTTGCTAAGAAACTTTAAGATTTTAACATGTTCAGAACATTACTCGCTAATTAATAAACACCATACAATCATTTGTTACATTAACAAAGCATCTTTAAAATCACCACACTAAATTCTGGGCCAGACGCTGCATTAAATTAGGAATCGACGCATATAAAAACAAGCTGTATCTTAAGACTTTCAAAAGTAAACTCCTTTATTTTTTTTTAATTTTTATTATTTTTAAAAGTTTTATTTGCTTAACTTTGAGAGAAAGAGAGAGGGAGGGAGGGAGGGGCAGACAGAGAAGGAGAGAATCCCAAGCAGGCTCTACATAGTCAGTGCAGAGCCTGATGCGGGGCTTGATCCCAGGAACTGCGAGATCATGACCAGAGCCAAAATCAAGAGTCGGACGCTTAACCACCTGAGCCACCCAGACGCCCCATAAGCTCCTTTATTTTAAGAAAACCATCTTTCTTTGCCTATTTCCTAAGGTAGACGGCTAACTGCTGTTGTTAATAGACATTCAGTGGATAGTTAACCGGAAGGGTGTCTGCGGTGTGTAGATGGCCAACCAGCCCACCCCCGGAGATCCCGCTTCAGGGAGGCATTGGCGGCATTGGTGGTGTGGGATATAAAAAGGCAGTGCCGCACTGAAGGCGTGCCTCCTGTTGCCAAAGAGATGAAGCGTACAGCATGACTGATAAAAACATCAGAGTTTACAGTAAAAGTTGGTTTTCTCGGCTCAGAGGGAAAAGGATCCACATCAAAGGTTACGAAAGAACACTTAATAGAAATGGGAGGATTTATACTGGGTTTTGAAGAATGGTTTTGAAAGAGAGTGATGGGTAGAGTCAGAGATTGCAGTGATTCCAGCGGGTGGAGCCCACGAAGTCCAGCAAGAACACGGGGGATAGTTCATGGACACCTTTGGCTGAAGCGAAGGTAGGGAGCCACCCGAAGCTGGAGTGAGGCTCACGTGTGGCAGATCTGGAATGAGCGTTTGTTGTAGACACAACAGAGACACAGGGGCCTCGAAAACAGACGGACACGGTGACACGGTAATCCTTAGGAAGACTGATGTATAGAGCATGGAGGCCGCCTAAATGAAGGAAAAATCTATTAAGAACACATCATCCCATCAATCTCTCATCCAAGAACCGAGACTTACGGAATCGTGTAAAATTTATTTGAAGGGCATCATCTAAAATTTGGCCTTTGAGGGGCGCCTGGGTGGCTCAGTCGGTTGAGCGCCGACTTTGGCTCAGGTCACGATCTCACGGTCCGTGACTTCGAGCCCCGCATCGGGCCCCTGTGCTGACAGCTCAGAGCCTGGAGCCTGTTTCGGATTCTGTGTCTCCCTCTCTCTGACCCTCCCCTGTTCATGCTCTGTCTCTCTCTGTCTCAAAAATAAATAAAATGTTAAAAAAAAATAAAAATAAAATAAAATAAAATAAAATAAATAAAATTTGGCCTTTGATAATGCACTTCCTTTCTTCTGGTCTCCAATGAATTCTTTCTAGTGTAGCCAGGGAGCTGTCCTCAGTGACCCCTGCGTACAACGTTCCACTTCGTGCCTCATTGTTTCTTGCTATTTTCTGCACCGATAAGGTCTTCCCGGCTCTGCATTTACCTATACCCTACCCTTCTGTCAAGTTCCTCCTACGCCATGAAGCCTTTCCAGAATTACACAGCCACACTGAGCTGCCCCATCACCACCTCTCTCAGGGGTCATAGTCCCTTTATCAAAACAACAATAACAACAACAACAACAGCAAAACCAGCTAGTTGTCATTTGTAAGGAATGCGGACGCAAGAGTATGGGGTTGAAAAGTACAGAGTGAGACTCCCTTCATCTGCTGCTGGTTAGTTTCTGACTTTGGATAAATCACTAATGGCTTTTGACCTTGATTTTCTTTAAAATACAATAGGACCAGGAATCTTTAAGATTCCTGCTACTGTGAGTATGGGGTTAGACATTTTATTGTAATTTTAGGAATTTGAAAGCCCTAACTCACTGGAACAAGATCCATCTTTCTTTCATTAAAAAAAAAAGTTTATTTATTTTTGAGAGAGAGAAAGGGGAAGGGGGGGAGAGGCAGAGAGAGAGAGGGAGGCAGAGACTCTGAAGCAGGTTTCAGGCTCTGAGCTGTCTGCACAGACCTGGGGCTCGAACTCACGAACCCGTGGGATGCTTGACTGACTGAGCCATGCATCCTTTCTCCCCTCCAACTTTCTTTTCATTTCAGCCCTTAAGTATTGCCATCTTCAAGTGCCATGCAACCCTACCCCGCTTCGAATAATGTAAGTTTTATGAAACCTTCCACATATATTTTCTCATTTGATACACATCAGGAACCCTGTAAGAATGAATGTCATTATTACTACTTTATAGCTGGGAGGGGGGCAGAAGTTTAATAGGCTAATAAGGAGAGAGGAGGGTGACAGCTTTTCACAGAGGCATTTATATGCCCTCTCTCCCCACCCTTCACTCACTCCCTCTGCCACTCAGCCGGTTCCAGAAAATATACATATTTTATATCTGAGATTAATTTCTCACTAATGACTGTTCTGTAATATAATGAAAAGGAGCTTAGCCTATGCACATGTACTCAGTTTAGATCTTCCTGAAGACTTTGATACTTCCTTTCTTATATCAAAAGGTTTTTTTAGGGGGATCAGGCAAAGAGATGTGAGCCTGAGTCATTTTGTTATGATATGTTGGGACTCTGTGGGTTTATTTTAAGATCAGTTGCTGTTTAGCAATTCATAGTCCTAGTTTTATTTTGGAAATGACTTTCAGTTTCCATTGCATATGAATATTTAAGACAAGATTATTATTATTTGAGACCAAAGTTTATTCTTTGGAATTCAGCAGAACATTTTCTGAGAGATTCAAGTATAACGTGGCTCCAGGACCTATTGGTACGGATGGATTCTGCAAAGCATACACTACTGCCTGCACACAAATACATGATCACGCACACACATGCAAAGAAGGAATCGAAGGAAATCTATACACGCATGTGGGCGTGAATGCAAATATCTAGAAATTGAACGAAATGTGCCCGCACATTATGTTTACCAAAATTGCTCCTTGAGATGAAATTTCAGAAGTCGATTCATTGGAGAGGGAGAAAGCCCAAGAAGCCTTAAGATACTCAATACCTTGTTTGTCCAAGGTTAACCCACAGTGTCTTATATCTATAAAGCAATTTTCCTTTCAAGGACATACTAGACCATCCATTTCCTGCTAAATGTGCATAACGAAACAGATGCAGATGTTGCATTGCCGGGTTGGAAATGGAAATTTTCTTCTTACTCCTGGGGTACCAGAGCTCAGAGTCCACAGCGATTTCTGCTTCTGCCCTCTCCCCCCGCACCCCCGCACGGGCTTGGGTTGTGCATGAAAAGGGAGATTCTGTGACTAATATCAATGAGACAAAGAAATGAAAGCTCTCTAATCCCTGGGCTGGGCGCCAGCCGTCCCACTGTACGGGGCCATTGGCCAGAAATCCCACTGTATGCTGGGCCCCAAGCCAACCAGGATTGGATACAATGAATTTCACAGCCACCTTTTCAGAGCTGACAGCAAATGCCGGGGCACCAACAGCCTTTGATAAGAGCTCCAACTTTCTCTCTAACATTTCTACGCAATAATAATAAAGCTTTTTATTTAGAAAGCGGTGCTCTCTTGAAGATTGCTTAGTGCTTTTGGAGACACCAATGCATTCATCTCAATGCTTATAGTGAGAAGGCGTGGTGTTGGTGGCCAAGACTGGGAAATCAACATTCTCTTCCTGTTTTGAGAGAGAGAGAGAGAGAGAGAGAGAGGAGAAAGGGAGAGAGAGAGAGAGAGAGGGAGAGAGAGAGGGAGACATTACTGTATGCAACAGTTCATTCTACTATTGAAATTTCTAGACAAAGCCTCACATGAATATTCTTCCCTAAATTAAACGTGTTGCTGTGTGATTCTTAATGAGTTGTTTACTTAGAATACCTCGTCTCCTCTTAAGACGGGGGGCTTTTGAAAGGCCGAACACATACACAAACCAGTTAATACTGGCACCCCTCATTGAACTTTCTCGCTGTTTCAGATTTAAATATTGATTTCTTTCTCTTTCTCTCCCTGTCTCTTCACCATGGCAGCCGCTGTCAGGAAGTTGGGAACTTCAGGCCAAGAAGGCACCCAGGAGAATATGAACGCCATTAAAATATTTTTTACCTCTTACTTTATTGTTGTTTCGAAAGCTCTTGAGGAGCTAGCTGGATACCGGGTAACCGAGAAGGCTGTGTCTCCACTGGGGAAACACTGGATTTGATTTCCATTAGGGATTCTGAATTATTTAGTGGGACTCGAGTGCCCCAATCAGCTCCTTTCTGAGTAGTTGGCTCTCAGCATCCATTCACATCCAGCATGTTCTGAGGCCTTCTCTTGAAACCACAGTGTTCATGGTGTGTAACTTCTTAAGTTTCAGTTTCAGAGGTTTGGAAACAACTTACTTTCTAAGAATTAGGCTCAGTATACGTGAAGAGAGGCCTAGAACGTTGCAAATGAAAATAATTAGGAACGACCTCATTTAATCCCAACTTGTTCTCATTTCTGAACCGCACCATAACGTACTCCAGCATGAAGTCTGCACTCTTTCACACTGTAGATGAATAGTAATTGCTGTAAGAAGTTAATTTCCTAGCACTCCTGTGACCTTGCTGACTAATCGGGTTGTATTTGGATCGGGTCAGTTGGGACTGACACTGGTAGAAATTTCAGTGGAAATCCAGACGAGAAAATAAAAGGTAAAGGGAGAAGCCAATGCATAGAAACGTATAGACGTGGATCTCCCTTTCAGTTTCTGTACGTATGCTGAAGAGTTCAAAACTGAGCCAATACATCTGACCACTTGTTATAAATTTGCCATTTTTCCCGTCACATCGCATGCTTCGAAAGAGGGTGTAACAAACACGTCTGAGAAGATGAGTGTGGGTCAGGTCCATGGATAACCTTGCCAACATCCCTATGGAAGTTAGGCTTCATTTTACTGTCACAGGCATTCCTGGATAGACGGTCAGCCAGGAGGCACCGCATATTGGATTTCCGTTTTGAAGGCCTCGCGCTGGCTGCGTTGAGCAGATGGAAGAGAAGGAGTCAACGTAACAGCAGGAATGCTGGTGGGGACAATCCCGCCGGGAAATCATGGCGGTTGCAAAAGAAAAAAGGAAAGATCAAAAATAACCCCTAGGTTCCGAGCTTTGCGGGTGGTGATGCCAAAACTTGAGGCAGGGAACGGGACTGGACAGCTAGAAATGAGTCCAGCCTTAGAAATGCTGAGTCTGGAGGCTTATGTGAGGTTTAAGCACAGAATGTGTTATTTAAGCAAGATTTAAAAGAAGTATATACCACGGCACAAGTTGGCAATTTTCAATTCACTTCGCGTGTATTTTCAAAGCATGATCTAAGACTCTGGGCCACTCGCTTTCATTAGTCCCTCTAGAATGCCTAAGTCAATTTGTGCAAGAAGCTCTCAACCTCATAATAAAAATCTTCCCAAACTAAAGTCTGCCCTTTATTTATTTATTTATTTTTTTAAATTTTTTTTTCAACGTTTATTTATTTTTGGGACAGAGAGAGACAGAGCATGAACGGGGGAGGGGCAGAGAGAGAGGGAGACACAGACTCGGAAACAGGCTCCAGGCTCTGAGCCATCAGCCCAGAGCCTGACGCGGGGCTCGAACTCACGGACCGTGAGATCGTGACCTGGCTGAAGTCGGACGCTTAACCGACTGCGCCACCCAGGCGCCCCTAAAGTCTGCCCTTTAAATGGGGTGTTCAGCTGATCTTCTCGGGGCTTCCATGTCCAAAGTGAAAAGAAGAAATTTTGCTAATGACTAATTCTTTCATTTCTCCCCCAGTTGGAAGTAACCATATTTTGGAGCTTCCCTATATCAAAGTGATTGGGAAAAGAGAAGTTGTGTCCTTGTTTAGATAAAAGTCCGGTTATCTGCTACTCAAGGGACAGAGTTGGTAGCTCAACTAAGCCTTGTTTTCCACCTCAGTCCCCCTCCCCCAGTACCCTCCTCTTATCCATTTAAACAATTATCCTAATGAATATTTAGTACATTTGTCGGCAGGTTTTGGCTCTTGCTTAAGGCCTATAATTTCAATGTCTTACATCCTACTTGCTTTTTATTTTGTTTTGTGTATGTTTGTGAGTCTTCTTTCTTGTTGTTGTTTTGTTCGGCTCTCTGTGTGCATGAGTGAGAGAATCGGAGCCACCCTAACTTCTGTTCCATTCCCTTACCCCAGGTAGTTGACATGGCTTTGGCATTGCTTTCACGTGTGTGGGGCTGGGTATTTGTCTCCAATAACTTTTACATCGCCATCGTGCACCCTGCTCTCCAAACTTCTCTTACATGACACTAATTTTGGTCCCATCCTAGTCAAGGAGAGGGTGGTAAGAACAATGCAATGGTTGATTTGTGCATAATATCTAAAGGATTGGAATAAGTGACTATTCAGAAAAAACTGGGTGGGGGGGGGCACCTGGGTGGTTCAGTTGAGCATCTGACTCTTGATTTCGGCTCAGGTCATGATCTCATGGTTAGAGCCCTACAATGGGCTCTGCACTGGCAGTGTGGAGCCCGCTTTGGATTCTCTCTCTCTCTCTCTCTGTCCCTCCCTTGATCTCTCTCTCTCTCTTTCTCTCTCTCAAAATAAAAAAACACATTTTTTAAAAAGATAAAGATAAAAAAAGAAAAACTTGGCACCAACTGGAATTTTCTTGAAAAGAAAAAATGAGTATATTTGAGAAGTAAATACAGAACAAAGGTTTCCTAAAAAACTGGAAAAGTGCAAAGTGATATCAAGAAGATGACTATACAGTTGAACATTTATTTGGCAAATTAAGGAGTATGTGATGACAGGCCATAATTATCTTCATCTTCCAGGCACTGGGGTAAGCAATTCATAAAGATCACATGTAATTCTCACAAGAACCCCATGAGGTAAATGACTCATTACCCCTATTTTTCAGATGAAATCACACAGCTTGAGGTGGTCAAGTCGAGGTTTGAGCCAGATCGGACCTAGAATGTACTCTGACCTTTTTTGGTCATCATCTTCCCAGACTTTTCATTATATTTTTGCCACATTATATAACATTTTGATATGTGGGAAGTGAATCATTTTGATTATTTACCTTTTGAAACTAAATCGTTAGAGGAAAAACTATGATGGAATTCAGACGAGAAGAAACAGTTCTATCCTAAATTGTGGCCTCCATTTTTAGGAATAGTTAGGAATGCTTTTAGCTTCAAACAACAGAAAACCTGGTTAGCAATATCTCACATAACAAGACTTCCAGAAGTCCGTGGTCGCTGCTGGCATTGGTTCAGCGTCTCCAAGATTTCAGAGCCCATTTGGTGTCTCTGTCACGCTGCTGTCCTGCACCTTGCGTCTCACAAGATGGCGACGTCTCAGGAGTGGTGCTCAGCGGAGGGTTTCTCCTTGAGTATCTCCTTCCCATGGGGAAAGAATAAATCCTTCCAAAGGCCCCTGAAGACTCCTCCTTACTATTATGCTATTAGCCATGATAGGGTCAGATGTGACCTTTCCTGGAAGAAAGATTGAGTAAGTTGGAGTTAAGACTTTTTTCAGCTTCCATAATGGGGGGCAGGCAGAGGAGATGGGGGTCGTAGAAGGGCATGGGGTAGCAAACAGACATCTGCTGCAACTATCACATGGCACAGGCAGACGGTCCTCCCTCGGTATGAAGAATAAACTGTAGTCACGTGATCTCTCCTCCAAAGACCAAACATGGTTAGTCACCCGCACCTACCTGGGTTTTTGGTGGTTTTTTTTGTTTTTTAAAGCTGGATTTCAGCTCCTTTATGTGTACCAGGTTTTAGCAACACTTTAATTTCCTGTTTCAATTACCACAGGCTTAATAAAAGCTGTTGCATGGAAAAAGTTATTTTGGGGCACCTGGGTGGCTCAGTTGGTTAAATGTCCGACTTCGGCTCAGGTCATGATCTCCCAGTTCTTGAGTTGGAGCCCCGCATTGGGCTCTGTGCTGACAGCTCAGAGCCTGGAGCCAACTTCAGATTCTGTGTGTATGTGTGTGTGTGTGTGTGTGTGTCTCTCTCTCTCTCTCTCTCTCTCTCTCTCTCTCTGCCCCTCCCCCGCTTACACTCTGTCTCTGTCTCTCTTTCTCTCTCAAAAACAAGTAAACATTAAAAAAATTAAAACAAAGAAAAATAGTTATTTTAGTCTTCATTTCCATCAAGTTACTTACTTCTGCCTGTGGTAACAGTCTGTAAGCAGTTCTGTTCTTTTCCTTAAACGTTTCATTTTCTATTTCAGTCTCTTTGGAATTTTTTGTTGATCTCACCATATAAACTCAGAACTCCTTAGCAAGATCTGCTGATAACTAGTTCATGTTTCAAGCACTTTTTCTGTCACAGTGTTTAGAATAAGAAACCACTTACAGCATAAGATAGACTTTCAGTAAGTGATACCAGTGCCTCATTCAGCCAAATATTTTATCTCTAACAGTGGCACAAAAGGGTGTGGGGGGGAAAATGTTATTAAAGGAAGAATTTATCCTAAAGAAGATTCTTTTTCCTGACCAGCCAATCATATATATCGATGCGTTTTCTAGACCCCGATTGTTCCAACTCATAGTTCTTTTCCGCTTTGGGGAGGGCGGAGACTTAAGGGAACAACATGTGACACTGTGGGCTGTGTCCTTCTAGAAGCCTTAATAGGAAGCCCACTTGTCCTTCCATATGAACCACGCTTTCGATATCAGATTTATCATTCATAAAAGCATATGTGGGGCTCCAATTTGCTCTGTCCTATTTTATTTGTATTTGTTTTTAATGTCTCCGTTGGCTTGGAGCTTGAAGAGTAAGGTGGTATATTATTTACCGACTCCTTGAATGCCGTTGATAAAAAAACTTGTGATCGTGATTCCTTTTCTTTCACAAAATACGTATCTGACTTTATACAAGCTACTTAAATACTAAGGCTTGGTTTTTCTCATCTATAAAATGGGATTACTGGCAGGTATTTGCTCTGGAAGGCTGTAACAAGGATAAATAATGAGAAAAAAATGTAATGTGTGCCCAGAGCAGATCATGGAATGTAAAAGACACTCAATAAGTGGTCATCTCTTTCTGTCCTTTGCATCAGAAGCTGAATCATGCATATAATACAGTCAATAAATGCGGGGGTGGGGATTCATTATTTCAGGATAATCAGAACCCAGAAAATATATTTTCAGATAGGGGGTCAACGTTTCATTATAAATGGGGATTTTTTTATGTTGAAGAATAGAATGAAACTATTTATATTACTGAACAAATTTAGATTGTAAGTATTAACCCAATGAATAAGTCAAACGTACATTTTGTTTCGGTTTTTCTAAAAAATTGTATGGCAATATGTCTTCTTTCAGATTTTAAATCCGAAGCATGATTATATTTACAAGGTAATATGTAAAGCTCTCATCAATTCTCCAAGATTCCCTCTGATTCTTTGCTTTTCAGTTATTCTCATTGCCACAAAAAACGCTGTCATTGTTCTCTGTCTTTTAAAAGGTGATTTATCTCTATAATTTATTTTCTCATAGTATGTTGCATTGTAAGCTATTAGAGTATTCAAAAAATCTGTGAGAGACTGCCCAATAAGATCTCGGTTGAACAGTTGAGGATAGATGCTAGCATCTAGAATGCAAGACTCTTTAATTAGAGACTAATTTTGCTAATGGTGTGTCCAAAACCTAATGACTCGACACCACCGCAACTTTTGATCTACCAGACATTTGCAACCATCGAAACCTGAAAAACGAAGACTTGAGTAACTAGGATATTACTGGTCAACTACCTTAAGTTAATTGTAAACTTGGTAAAAATACGTCATAGTTTTTTTTAAACCTCAGAGATCTATATTAAGACCCTACAATATGGAATAACTTTCAGCACCTTATCTAACCTCAAATTTTGTGATTCCTTGACCCCATAGCTAGAGGCTTATCAGACTGGCAAACCTCATACCTGGGATTTGGAAACTCACAAATGATTGGTGTGCCCCATCTTCCCCAAGAACCTAACGTATGAGTTCATTAGAAGCCGAAAACTCCTCCAAGCCATTGAGTGAGTGGGTTTTTTTTTTTATAACCAAAGAAGAGAGGAAGGTAGGAAGGGAGAGAGAGAAAGAGAGGAGTGAGGGGGAAGGAAGGAAGGAAGGAAGGAAGGAAGGAAGGAAGGAAGGAAAGAAGGAAGGAAGAAAAAAGGAAGGAAGGAAAGAAGGAAGGAAAGGAAGAAAGAAAGAAGGAAGAAAAAGGAAGGAAGGAAGGAAGGAGGGAAGGAAGGAAGGAAGGAAGGAAGGAAGGAAGGAAGGAAGGAAGAAAAAAGGAAGGAAGGAAGGAAGGAAGGAAGAAAAAAGGAAGGAAGGAATGAAAGAATAAAAAAAGGAAGGAAGGAAGGAAGGAAGGAAGGAAGGAAGGAAGGAAAGAAAGAAGAAAAAAGGAAGGAAGGAAGGGAGAATGGGAGGGAGGAAGGAAGGAAGGGAGGAAGGAAGGAAGGAAAGAAAGAAGGAAGGAAGAAGAAAGGAAGGAAGGAAAGAAGGAAGGAAAGGAAGAAAGAAAGAAGGAAGAAAAAAGGAAGGAAGGAAGGAAGGAAGGAAGGAAGGAAGGAAGGAAGGAAGAAAAAAGGAGGGAAGGAAGGAAGGAAGGAAAGGAAGAAAGAAGGAAAAAAAAAGGAAGGAAGGAAGGAAGGAAGGAAGGGAAGAAAGAAAGAAAGAAGGAATAAAAAAAGGAAGGAAGGAAGGAAAGAAGAAAAAAGGAAGGAAGGAAGGAAGGAAGGAAAGAAAGAAGGAAGAAAAAAGGAAGGAAGGAAGGAAGGAAAGGAAGAAAGAAAGAAAGAAGGAATAAAAAAAGGAAGGAAGGAAAGAAAGAAGAAAAAAGGAAGGAAGGAAGGAAGGAAGGAAGGAAGGAAGGAAGGAAGAAGGAAGGAAGGAAGGAAGAATGGGAGGGAGGAAGGAAGGAAGGGAGGAGGAAAGGAAGAAAAAAAAGAAAGTAAACAAATGAATTCAAGTTCCCTGAAAGCATGGGACTGCAGCTCCTTAAATGTTCAGCAAGACTTAAAGCAGATTTCTCAAATCAGTGGTCACTGATAGAGACCTGGAAGCTATTTTCAAATTGATAAGTTTCTCATTCCTTCACCTCACCTTTCCTCTCAAAGACCTAATTATCAGCATATACTATGTTCTCTGATATGGATATAGCCATGGATCTCACAGCTTTAGATCAACATTAGAAAAATTACAATAAAGCAAACAAATTAATTCACATTAATTTAGCATTTACTATGTTCCGGTCAGTGGTCCGTGTCCCTGAGAGTGTTGGAAACCACTGGAGTCAACAAAATACAGATACTGGGAGAATCATGAGGCTTGAATTCTATTCCTAGCTTCCCTTTCGTGGACTCCAATATATTTTTTTTGAATTTTCAAAGTAGAGATTTTGAAAATACAAGTAGATACTTTGGGAGAGCTCTCCAACTCCATGTTTCTGATTCTATAGCGTTGTATGGACCGCTTCAATGCACAAATTCAGTTACTGGTTGGACTAAAAAAAAAAAATCACGTAACTGTCCCCTCTCCTGGCTTCACTAACAGAAGGGAATGGACCACAAATGGTCAAGCCAATCCAGCTATGTCTTTTCAGATACTGAGATGCTGATTCACTTATCCATTGATTTCTTACAAACCACCCAAAACTTAGTGGCTTTAAAAATAAGCCATCATTAACTTGCTCGTGTTTCTGCAGCTTGGACTGGACTTGTCAGGGCAGCTCTACTCTGCCCCACACTGGGACTAGAACATCCTAGATACCCTCTTCCATCACACATTGGATGGGTACCTGCATGGGGGTGGCTGAAACAGATAGGGGCTGGCTCGACAGCTTTCGCTCTCTGCATGCCTCCCCGTGTGGCTAACTTGGGATTTGTCACAACGGTGGGACCAGCCCCAGTGTGCAAGTGCCCGTCAAACCGCCACTTGCTTTACACCAGCGAAAAGGGACACTAGCAAAAGGGACAAACGCAAAGTCAGTGTGGAAGCGGACTATACCGGACATTGACATCAGGAGGCAGGGTTCATTGGAGTCACAAAATAACAATCGACCAGACATACCAGTATGGGATCTCTGGTTTAATTTATCCTCGTGAGGACACTAGAAAAGCTTCTGATCCAGGCACCCACAGCCTATGTTTTGTTCCTTGAAAATAAAAATGACAACAGAACCAAGAAATTTCTGAAAGATCCAGTTTTCTTGAGTGGAGCTATTCAGTCAAATGACTAGCACATTATTCCAGCACAAACCCCATGCACGATATTTGGTATTTGTTGCTCATCCAACCTTTACTCCCTACTTCTTTTCAGACAAGATAAAGAGAATGAAAAATATGAGTTGGGTTTGGGTTAGAGCAAGAAAATTCCATTCCATCGGTATCGCCCTTCTCTTGACAACCTCAATGGCCATTTCACATTTGGTAATTAAGCCTGTACTTTTCACCAGAGGCTACTGCTAACGGAGTTGAGGATGTCACTCCTGATGGCCTCTGGCAGAGGAACGAGGGTGTCGTTGGCAGGCAGACCAGCTGTCATCTCTTCCTGCAAAGAGCCAGCCGCTCACTGAGCCAGTGAAAACTGCGGCCATTGATTTTTCTATACAGATGATTAAAAACAGCTTGGATGCCTGTATTTCATACCCATCATCAGTGACAATGAAAGGCCCTAATTCATGGGACTATATCATGGTCTTCAGGGCAAACCGTAGGTTTGGGCTGAAGACGCATTTTCCTTTCTGTACAGTACAAAACAAAAACAAAACCAAAAACAAATCCCCAGAACCCTGAATTCAGAGGAGCCAGACCCAATGTAATCCTAAAGCTGAGAGTAAAAGTTACGGATAGAGGACGTTTAAAGAGAGGCTTCAGGCAGTGGGAGACACAGAAACCACAATTGAACGGTGCGGATCATCGGGAGAACATACAGAATATCCCTACAGCTTATACATTGACAGAGGTTTTCACGTTATGAAAGAATCTTCACAAGTTTGGCCCTATGCCATCTGAGTTTGGAAATGTGGTGATTTTCAGAAGAACGAAGACAGTTTAAAAACAGGCAAATTAAAACAAGAAAACTATCCCTGGACTTAAATAAACTGATAATGCGGGTTATGTGCGCAGGCCCTATGCTAGAAGAGACAGCCCAGCGGTGCCTTCTTAAACCGGCAACGCCCCCAGACTGGCATCATGTGAAGCTAGACTTCGGACAAGCTGACGGATTTTTTTTTTTTTTCCATTCTCAGTTCAAGCTTTTGGGTCTATTTACTCCATATATTCTCTCCATTCAAGTTTTCACAAATGGGCCCTATTTAACACTGTCAAAGCGTGTTTTTTAAGGCATTTTTACAAGCCAGAGGGAGAAAAAGGATTGAGGCAGACTCTAGGTCGGGAACTTTAATGTCACTGCAAAGACAGTTAAGTAAACTAAATCATCTGAGGTGAGGACGTACAGGCCCCTTTCTCTCTGCCTGCCCCCTACCCCACAGTGCAGGGAACGTGTGGGAAATGGGATGAGCATGCCGTCAGTGAAATCCTCCCCAGCACGGTTTCATAGATACAACTTTTTGAGCACCGACTACGTGCTAGGCGTTGTTCTAAGTGTTTTTCCAGCCAATCTCTCGTTTCCTGTCCACAAAAACTCCATTTGGTTGGTGGTATCGTTTTCTCCATTTCTGATGAGGACGCTGAGGCTGAGAGTGTTCCGCGACCAAGTTCACCCCGCCTGTAATTAGCAACATAGGTGCCAAACCCTGGGCGGTCCACACGGAGTCAGACAATGCCAAGCAGAAAAAGAAACCCCATGACCTAATGAGATTGGTCCGTGAAAGACAAACATCCTTCCTCGTTATCATTACCATAGCTGCCGTGTAGTTGTAATAATACCTGAGAGTTATTAAGCATCCGTGCTCCATGTAAGTTCTGGTCCTTTCCATCTGTGTCAAACTGAGCTAATTATCTTTACACCTCTGAAGGGAGAGCCTGTAGAGTCGGGCAGCTAGCAACCTGTGACTCACTGTACCGATTTCTGAAAATAAGCACACACACAAATTCTCAAGGGCTGGAGCCATAGACATCTTATTACAAAAAGCATTTGTTTTAGATTTTAAAAATGCCAACCAATCATGAATGCTACGGCAAATAGAGTTCAAACAGTATGTTTTGGGGGTAGCTTTAATGATGTTTTCCAAAGGGAGGACCTTGAACAGAGATCATTTTGAAGCTTTTAAATCTTTACAATGACCTGCTATTAAAAGAACCCTTCAGGGACACCTGGATGGCTCAGTTGGTTAAGTGTCTGACTCTCGGTTTTGGTTCAGGTCATGATCTCATGGTCATGAGATCGAGCCCCACATCAGGCTCTGCACGGACAACACGGAGCCTGCTTTGGGATTCTCTCTCACTCCTTCTCCCTCTGACTCTCTTCTGCTCATGCTCTCTTTCAAAATAAATAGATTTTAAAAATTAAAAAAATTAAAAAAAAATATATATATATCCCCTTCAGAGAATCCTACCATTTGAGAGAAGAAAGGGGCCCTCCAGAGACCATCAGCTGTACAGTCTTGTTTTGCAGATGAGGAAAGCTGGGCCTAAGGACAGTAAGAAGCATAGCTTTTCAGGAGCAGATCTGGGGCTGGACTCCAGTGTATTCTCTCCTGCTACAAACATCTCTTTTTTTCACCCCAGTAGCTCCTTCACGTGGCATCTACAGCATTTGAACATGTTACTGCGATAAAAGTTGCACAAAAGGAGCACCAGAGCTTTGGTGAGGTCTCCCCGTCCCAGTAAGCTGTGTGATCCTCAGGAATATTTTCAATCTCTTTGACACTTGGCTTTCTTCTGTGCAAAATAAAGTTATTCAACATGGTTTCTAGTGTCATTTTGCTCCCATAACATGTGACTCGATGATTTTAATGTATTGGCGATTCGTTTCTACTTCTCACAAAGCACATGGGCCTTCTTTTTCCTCAGATTATCCAGATTTCTAATGACAAATGATGTTGGAATCAGAATCCCAAAGACAAACTCTAAGGAAAGGACAAAACAGCCATTTTCAGACACACAAGAATTCCAAGAATTTATTTCCCTAGTGCTTAGTTTTCAGAAGTAATTTGTGACCATGCTCCAGAAAATCCAGAAACTAAGAAATACGTGAGTCAAAAGTGATAAGACAAATGCAGCCGTCCAAAGAAGAAAAGCCTAAGGTGATAATGGTACAGACTGACTGGGAAAAATATTCATCAAAATTAGAACAGGAAGCCAGTGGACTCTGAGAATGCCTTTAGGAGGAAGAATGAAATGGATTCCAGAATGACAAGGGAGCTCGATGATACTAGAGACATACTGAAAAAAATGTGTGTTGTATCTTTCAACAAAAAACAAAGATGACCAACACCAAGAGAAAGAAAAACAGCATGAAAAGGTCCAAATACGAAACAGACCAATCTAAAAAAAAAAATGGTAAGAAAAGTATTTTGATCTGAATAATAGAAACATTGTCTTTTCATTGCCATTGGAGTCCTTGCCTTGAAAACTTTCAGAAGAAACTTGTAATTGCAGCTTACTATTTGCCTCTGAGGTATGCATTAACATGCCATGCTAATGCATCTCCATGTGCTTAACTTTCAAATCTTAGAATTAAAAAATCAGCAACACAAAGAACTTGTAACATTGGTACAAAATAGAATGTAAAATGTACATCCGTATACTACTACATCAAAATAAAAACTCTGGTACAGTGAAGGAAACAATCAATGAAAATAAAAGACAACCTACTGAACGGTACAAGACACTTGCAAGTAAGATATCCAATTAAGGGTTAGTATCCAAAATATATACTAATACAACTCAACACTCAAGAAACCAAATAACCCAATTAAAAATGGGCAGAAGATCTGTGCTGACAGCTCAGAGCCTGGAGCCTGCTTCAGATTCTGTGTCTCCTTCTCTCTCTGCCCCTCCCCTGCTTTCTCTCTCTCTCAAAAATAAACATTAAAAAAAATGGGCAGAAGACATGAACAGGCATTTCTCCAAAAGAAGATGTATTGATGACCGACAGATACATGAAAAGATTTTCAGTATCACTCACCATCAGGGAAATGCAAATCAAAACTACAATGAGATATGATCACACACCTGTCAGAACGGCTAAAATCAAAAACACAACAAGCCAACAAGTGTTGGTGAGAATGTGGAGAAAAAGGAACCTTCATACACTGTTGGTGGGAATGCAAAGTGGTGCAGCCACTGTGGAAAACAGTATGGAGGTTCCTCAAAAAATTAAAAACAGAACTACCCTATAATCCAGTAATTGCACTTCTGGATATTTATCCAAAGAATACAAAAACACTAATTTGAAAGCATATGTGCACCCCTATGTTTATTGCAGCATTATTTACAATAGACAAGTTACGGAAGCAACCCAAGCGTCCATCAATAGATGAATGGATAAAGAAGAGATGGTGTGTGTGTGTATTACTCAGCCATAATAAAATGAATGAAATCTTGCCATTTGCAATAAGACGGAATGACCTAGAGAGTACAACGCTAACTGAAATAAGTCAAAGACAACTACCATATGATTGCACTTATATGTGGAATTTAAGAAACAAAACAAAGGACAAAAAGAGAGAGGTAAAACAAGAAACAGACTCTTAAGTATAGAGAACAAACTGGTGGTTACCAGGGGGGAGGGGGGACGGAATGAATGACACAGGGCATGGGGATTACGAGTACACTTACCATGATGAGCACCAAGTAATGTGCAGAAGTGTTGAATCACTATATTGTATACCTGAAACTAATATAACACTGTATGTTAACTCGACTGGCATTAAAGTGCAAAACTTTAAAAAATCAAATAAAATGTACATCTGTGACATGGGATATAGTTAACAGAAGTTGAGAAGTGGAAGAGGGGAGAAGGGATGGGGACGTGTTAAGATTCACACAAAACCATCACGGTGATTGCCACTGTGGCCGGAGCGGGGGAGGAAAAGGGACCAGCGTGGGAAAACAGATCTGTGATGTTTTGTGAAGAAACAAAAGCCGTGGCAGAGTAGACAGTAAGGGCGCGACGCGGCCAGTGGCAAAGGATGTTACTCCCAGCCGCGTGCGAGCGCGGGTCGTTGTTCCTTCTAAGCACTTTGGACGGCTCTCCCAAGTCTGCGTAGCTTCAAGTGGATCTACTGGCAAGTGTTTTACTGAATACCGAGGTACAGGTCTCTGCAGGTCTGTGGGGTTCTCTCTCTGTGCAGTTTCCCGACACTCTTCTCTGCAAGTTCTAGTTGCCTTGGTCTGCCCAAGTCGGGAAGTCTGCCAGGCTCCGCCTGAATCACCCTTCCCTGAGCCACGGCCTGGAAACTCCGAAGGCCGTAAACTGGCGTAATCACGCAGCTAACTTCCGTCTCTTAGGGATCACGGTCTTTTTTTGCCTGACACCTGGTGTGTTAACAATCACTGTTTTTTACAGGGATGTTCTTTATTCAGGTGGGAGGGTAAATCTGGCCTCTATTAGTCTATCTTGAAAGCAGAATTTTTTTTTTTAATTTCTGCCTTATCAGGGATCCCTTTTAGTTCCCGCCTAATAGCCAATCTTTGCTTACCTCCTGATATCAAAAATTTAACTTAACCACCATGAAGGCCAGTACTCACACCGATTACATCCAACAGCCAGTAACAGAAGAAAAGCAACGAGTTATGTTTCTTAATTTTTATTCTGTACATTTCCACACAATTCACAATACAGAAAAAGTGTCCAAAAGGTAACTGTAACTAGTCAATTTCTTTTTCAGAGATTAGTTCAGTCTCCCAAATTAATTCCGTTGAAAATCTCTGTAGAGCAACACAGTGATCAAGATACTTTATATAAATAGGAAATGCAAGAAAATTAGGGAAAAATACTTTATGACTTTGTTACAAAAAACTCCATTCTTCCCTTCCCCAGCCCACCCTTCCCTCCCTCCCTCCCTCCCCCCCCTCCCTCCATTTCATAGGATCTGGATCCCACTTCACCCGGAAATAAAACCTCATCAACCTACTGCCACAGCTGCTGCTTTTTTGGGGGGGATTCCACCTGCCAGCTGGCAGCTTTGCAAAAGCATGGCTCTGGGATGTGATAGGGCAGAATCAGAAATCATGAAAGAGCCCTTTATAATGTGACTGCAACTCTTCATACAGATGTCGCCTTTGAGAGTGAATTACCCACAGCCAAGGGTACTCTGGATGCCCAAGAATCTTTTCCCACTCAGAAATCAAATGAAATGAACTATATTCATTCTTAGGGAATGGACATTGTCCTCTATTCCTGAACTCTCTACAGGAATGGTTTTCCCCACTTTCAATCAGCTACGATCCATAGAATATTCAGAATCGCGGCCGCCACTTAACCATTTGTAATAAATAAATAAATAAGAACCCAGCCTAGCTAACCTTTACTGAAACTAACTGGACTATAAATTTCAAAGATGTGCTTTGCAAAATATCCTATTGTGCTAGAATATTTTGTCTGTCAAAGTTCTGAAACTCATTTCCCAGGATGGCAAGAAACCCACACTTCCCAGCCCACAATCAGAATGTGAGCAAACATCGATCTGAATTCTAATTGTGATGAAAATTATGCATGTGGTCAGAACCTCAGTCCAACCAAGAAGGGATGGAGGTCAGCGAATGAAAAATTTTAGTGCTAATAAGACCCAAAAGGTTAGGAACCATTTGGTTTCATTATACAAGGTACAGTAAATATCAAAGCCAGACAGTACCTTAAAAATGACCAATCTCACCAACATATCTCAGAGTTACCCATAAATTTAAAACAAAATATAGAGTAAACCAATTTACAGCTGTCATTGGTTTACTTTTATAAGTAAAGACAATTTGTAAACATCTCCTATCTCTGTAATTTTAAGGTTACATGTAAACCCCAAGATAAAAAAAAAAGTTTGTCTTTAAATTTTTAAGGGTTGAATATATTTAGATTTATGAAAAAACCCTAAATTGTCCTTATTTCTCACAAATTTTACCATAGACAATCACAAACCTATGGACAGGTCTAACCTCCTATGAGCACTTAGAGAAACTCCAAAAACAACCTAATCCTTAGGAAAGCTCTATTAGAAAGCTCTTTCTAGAACTGTCTCTTCCCCTAAATTCCACACATAATTCTTCTAAGCTGCATAGATTGAAAATTTCATGATATTCCTCGAAGCCACTTTGAACAAGCTCAATTTTTTTCTACATCTTCTAGATTTGCTTTTCATGAGGATCAAAGTTTACTGAGAGTATATATTATTTATTTGTGGGTTGCCATGGCAATTTGTGTGAAGACTAGAGCCTTATTATTGTACTGCTCTTGAGAATCTTTTTCCTTTCCCATTAACTCTCTGCTCTTCCTTTCCCTTCCCAAGCCAGGAGCAAAGACAAGGTGGGGAAGAAGGGGAAGCCGGGGCGGGGGGGGGGGGGCGGAATTTTCTCAGCAAAACTCCAGATAATGGTCTATTTTTAAAGATTATCTCAAGAGTGACTCCCATCCAGCCAACCTGAAATCCAAGAATTCAGGTCTTCTTATTATGGAAGGGGGGATGGGCTATTAAACCTATAGTCCACAAACATTGTAGCAACATTAGTCTAGCAATACAAGGTTAAGTCCTACTTAATGACAATAAGGCATTTAAAAAATGCCTCTATGGCTCTTCACCAGAAAACAGAGATCTGTCATTTGTCCAGGCCCCAGCCACAGCCATACACCCCAAATGACAAATGGGTAGAAAGAAAATGAACACTAGATCCTTTTTTCCTCTTTAATTCCTGAACCTGAGCCTGCTCTTCCTTAATAGAAACACCTACTCTACTTGGGAGATTTGGGAATTGGCTAGCAATGGACAGTGTGTGTGTGTGTGTGTGTGTGTGTGTGTGTGTGTGCGTGTGCATGTGTGTACATAAGCAAAGCAAATTGTTTTAGGGTCATGAAATACCTGCTTCTCAATGACCTGGGACATATTTGCAATGACTGACACTGTTAAAAAAAAGCTGTAACTGCCATCTACATGGCAGGAACCGAGAGGCGGTGGGGACTCTAACAGTGCTGCTTGAGTCCAAAATCAAAGAAATCTAAAACTAGAAAATATCACACAAGTCTTTTAGTCTAAGCTCCCTCACAATAAAGGAATTGCTTTTTCATGATCACTGATTTGGCTGTTCAATTTTCGCTTAAATAGTGGAAGAAACCCTAGCTGCAGTAAAGTCACTTTGTTTTTTTAGAAAGCCCAGTCCATTTTTCTGGATAGATGTGTAGGAAAAAAGAAATCCTATAAACAATAAAGCTACCTCCTTTTCATGTCTGTTCTGAACTCTTCTGTCCTTGCTTTAATTCACAAATTATTTGCCCTACAGAACTTGAATTACATAGTCCTTCTTCACCTGTCTCCTCCAAACATTCCTGTTCCTAATCTTAGTTTGTTCTCTTTCCAGATCAAATAGCCGCCTTCTACGTATACACAGATCTGCCTGTAGAGGTGCTCTGTAAAAGAAGAGATCCAGAATTGGAGAATCTCTCAGGCCTGCTTATTCATTCTGCTTCAAGTGCAGAACTTCCCACAGGTGTATCAGACCTCTGTGCATGTGACTGTGTGGCAGATGTGGCTTCCATACCCATGAGAGCAACGGAGTCTTGAATGGCAAGCCCACTTTCAACACTTTTTGGTACAGCATTCTAAAATATCATCCCAATAGCGACTTCCAAGGAGAGAAAACAGTACTAACATTTTTTAAATGTTGAGAATCATAGACAAGCCAGAAGTCACCCTCAGTATTAGTTTTTTTCATGAAGTCCACCATGGCACCAAACATTTGACCCTTTTTTTCCCTTGGACATTTACCCAACCTGAGAAACCTCTGAGAGCAAAAACTCTGACTTTTTAGCTTCCTATTCCTCAGTTCTACCCAACTCTTGCTGTGGGATGCTAAGTCAATATCTTTTCAAGGAGGCACCTTCTAAATTGTGGAAATCGGAACGACGTAAAACAGCACTGGAGGCAATGGCGGGACACTGTTTACTTAGCGAACATCTACCGTGAGGGTGTTAGTCTGTCATGTCTAGAGATCTTTGTTTAAAAATTACTGAAATTATAATAAACGGTATAACTGACAGTAAATGGTATAGATTTGAGTTGTATAAACTATTTTCTATTGAAAGACACATGTGTTTCACCAAAGGACTGAGAAACGAGACAGTTTCAGTTGTTCCCACCATTAAGGGACTCCTTTCAGATGCCATTTGGCTCTAAACAGTAAACCTTGGGAAAACATTCAGAATCATCACTTGTTTCCATGGGTGGACCCTCCCTTGCAGCTCTCACGCCTGCAGCGAAAACAAGTGGGAGTTTCCATGATTGCCTTGTGTGGATCCCCAATATCTTTTAGGCAAAATTTTCTTTCGCGGTTATAGTAGATTACGTTTAACTGTAAGAATACCAAATCACGCCACTTTTTTGTTTTTTTGTTTTTTACACTGGACAGACAGTAAAACAGATTTCTAAGATGACTTAAGGATGCCTAAGAACATGTATCAAAATCCATGACGCTTCCAGAAGTATTCTGGAGTTAGACGTCGTAATATGTTTTCTTTTCACTAGCTCTTAAATTCATGCTTAGTTGGTTTAAAATTTTTTAATGATAACTAAAAGTCATTCTCTCCAAGATTTTCCCTCTCAAAATGGTGTTTTAAAGATTAAAATCAAGACTTTCATAAATTTTAAGACTGAAATCCTGCCATCCACATTAAAAATAAAACTTTAAAAACTCACAGAATCTGATTCCAGCCCCTTCGATAAACGTTCCTAATCACAGCATCATCCCTCCAGGTGGTCAAGTAGTGTTCAAACAGTCCCAGGGTCCAGAAGTGTGTAATTCCACCAGGGTGTCCACTCCACTGTTTGACGGTTTTTACTTCATTTTTGTATTTAGGCCGAAACCCACTGCCAATTTTGCCTATTGCTTCTAGTTTCATTCTTGAGAAATAGCATGAGTTTTAGCTGTCATTTCGGTAGTGTTTCTGTCTCATCTGAAAGTCTTGGTCGCAAATACATTTTTAAGAACACTACCAAGACTCGAAGGAAAAGGAAATGCAAAATATCATCCCCTTCATATTCTCATTTCGTATTTCATAAAACTAAAATCTTGCGGGCTGAAGAGTGACAGGCACAATAAAGGCCTGATGGACACCCCGTTGCGTGCTTTCCTGGCACCCTGTGCTTCTCCCATGCCCAACTGATCACATGGGAATCCGTCTTTTCTCCTAGGCCGCCAGCTCCATGGACTCAAGGGGTTGGGCTCTCTCATTGATTCTTAGATCCTTAGCAAGCTGCTTGCATCAGAGTAAGGGATAAATATATTTTTGAAATAAATGATTAAATACCCAAAGGTATGATTGGCTCATGAACTTATGGTTGCCCGCAGGATGCCTGAAGACATATAAAGACTTTGGAATCTGTCTACCATGAGGATATTATTCAATATTCAAATCTCTGCTTTAAAAGACAATGCCTTGGGGCGCCTGGGTGGCGCAGTCGGTTAAGCGTCCGACTTCAGCCAGGTCACGATCTCGCGGTCCGTGAGTTCGAGCCCCGCGTCAGGCTCTGGGCTGATGGCTCGGAGCCTGGAGCCTGTTTCCGATGCTGTGTCTCCCTCTCTCTCTGCCCCTCCCCCGTTCATGCTCTGTCTCTCTCTGTCCCAAAAATAAATAAAAAACGTTGAAAAAAAAAATTTAAAAGACAATGCCTCAACAGCCTAAGAATCATTTTTTTCTGCTTTCTTTTTGAGACCAGGTCACTGCTGTGTGTCCTGGGAGAGTGGGTTGTCCAAGGGCACTACTCCTTGCTTAGTTCCTGTATTTAGGTTTCTCACTAAACTGTGGGGAGACGGCCTAAAAATCCACAGGTGGCCAGTAGGGGTTAACACGTATATAATCCAGTCATCTAGGTAACTTCGGGGAGCACATGGTTTACATCACCAGATGTGGAAGAAGCTGCCATGACTGAGGACGCCAAGACAGACGTGTGCTAAACCTCTGTGGCAGATGACTTTTCAGAATAAGGCTTGTTGTAACTCTATAAGATAATCAAGGTCAGTGGACATCTATTTGTCCTTCAGGCAAAATGGATACTTGTCCCAGAGGGTCATTTCATTTTGATCCATTTTGAGCATAATGCCTGGGGAAAATCTGGGCAGCTGTATGACAAAATTACGAAGGTAGTGGCGGAAAGTCCAGGAGGACTATTGCCATGGTCAGAAAAATTGGAGGGACCAGAGATGGATGATGACCTGGTCGCAGAAAGGGTTGGGGCCAAAGTCAATCTGAGAGGCTCGGCAGAGAAAAAACTACACCAGTCAGCTGAATATGGAATTCAGAGAATGAGAAAGTAGAGAGATTAAGAGAAGGTTCTAGGGAGACCTGGACAGAGACTATTTTACACAAATAAGTGCTAAAGGTTAGTTAGAAAAGTCTTCTCATTTAATACATGTTCTACTTTTTTTCTTAGCTAAAATGAAGATAATCCATTTAAGTAGAGCAGTTAGTTTTATTTGATGGCTATGAGGAGTCATTTCAACAATGATCTATTTTATTTTTAAACAGCATAATTGAGTAAAAGATCACACTGTTTTCAGTGATTTCATTAGCTACTCCTACTGGAAGGAAGCCAAGCTCTTCAGACCCCAGCCCATATCCAAGTTACTACACCTTCCTGTCAGTAGCTGGCCCTAATTAAATATCATCAGGCAGTGTATGGAGTGTTATTAGCCCTGCAAACTCAGCCTTGGTAAGGGGAGTGAGCAGGACAGAGAAAGAAACTCTCCATGTGAGATCCAAAAATAGCGCAGACAAGGCTCTGGGCTCACGTAGGTTTCATGCTTCACATAAGGTAACATAAACCATTATAAGACCTCTTGGTCATGGATTTTATGACACACAGCAAATGCCATGTGTAGCTGGAGTGCTGCAGTAAAAGAACTAAGCTTAGCAACGGTAAAAACAACAAAGAATAAATGAGAACTTTCTGTTAGCCTGCCTTTGCCTGTTGGTGTTAACTATACACAGAGATGATTAACATGCTTCTAAAATGTTCTATTATAAGCCTATGCAATAGCGTGTGTATAGTACAGATATACACACACGTATACAAATAAATATATTTCTATACGTGGGTGGGGGGGCTGGCGTACACAGTATTTCTGACAACACACAAGCGACAATGTTTATTGGTGTTAACGCCGTTTATCTCTGGGGAGGGGGCTGAGGACACTACACCAGCACAGACGAACACCTTGACCTTGCCCGTGATTCTCATCTGTGCTATTCGAACTTCTGATAAAAAGCATGTTTGACTTCTATAAATTAAGCGATCTAAATAAAATTAAACAATTTAAATAAAAGAGACCCATAAACACATAAAACTGCTGCCCCACATATTGTAAAACATGGACATTATGAGAAGGCTGGTAAATACATTTCAGAAACACTTTAGGCAAAGAAATGGTTATGAGGTCCAAACAAAAGCTACCTGCTGAGTATCTCTCAATGCAAAAAGATCTGCCTAAGCGCTAGGGCCAGCTCCCGTGATGGCCTAGGGAGCCACGGGGTGGGCGAGGTTTCCCATCAGCTGTCGCTAACTTCATGGCTGTGCACTTGCCAGCTAAGATCTCTTTTTCAGAAACTGCATTGGTTTTAAGTTAAAGCCTCCACAAGAGGTAACCAGAACTCTCCAAGTGAAATTCGCAGCCATGGTGTTTATTTCCTTCTTGGCTTCTGTTTTTTATCAAGTCCTTGAATGTGATAAAGCACAGCTTAGCTGGGTTCTATTTCATTAAATGTGTACGACTGGAATCTACGGCCTCAAAAATGACTACCTTCAGGGTTCTGTGATGTTGTCTTGTAATAACTCGCCATTTCTCATACCCCTCCCTGTCAGCCTAACCTAAAAATGGAATCCCAGAGCAGAAAGCACCACCACGTGAGGGGCTCTTCTGAGCCAAACACAGAGGAATGAATGCCAGCTAAGGCAGCCTCTCTCCAGCACTGTCTCAGGAGGTTTTGTAGAAATTGCTATTTCTATAAGTATATAGTTTTATGTATTTTAAATTAAATGCATGTGGGTTTAAAGACCAGGGCCAGACCGTTTGCTTCTATACTTTCTGATGGCCCATTAAAGGTGAGAAGATATACTTAGGCTGAGCTGGAAACTGCTGGAACATATGGCCTTTCTAAAGCCCAGGACTGTCACACGCAGAGATCAATTTTTAAAAATGCTACAGGAGGTAGGTTTAATATCGAATCCATTGAATATATAACTGTTCTGCTCATTTTTGATGTTCTTTTCTTGGAAAACCCAAGTCCTGAGGGCATTTGCTTTTTCAAAGAGTTATTTGCCTTGGTTGTATGCTTCCCATCAACAACACAGAGCTTTTTTTTTTTTTTTTTTTTTGGCTTGGAATTATTTTCAAATGTACCAGAACTCCTACAGTAATCATTAGCTAATCTACTTTCATACCAGGAATTTACTTGTGACTTCAGTTGGACCTATTTGAATTGGCCCATAGCCATCTATACCCTCAATTTTCTCTGGGCTGCTTTGAAGCATCACAAAGAAATGTGAGATGGTAGTTGGTGAAAATAGTCCTTCATCCCAGAAATGGCAGCTGGGTAACCGATGGTGTGGTCGACTGTTTGGCTAAATCTAGGGAATGGAAGGCACCATTCAAGGCCAGACTCCAGTCGGTTTTAGAGATTATATTTCTGTCATCACAACATCTCTTTGATGGTGCCACCAACTGAAAAACTCCCAGATGAAGCCCAGTGATGAAAATCTCCTGGAGCATATTTTTTCCAGCTTCTGGAAACAACCTACTGCAGTCCACCTTCCCTTCACCATAAAACCCAACAGATAATTCCATTACTAAGACTGTTAGATGACAACAGATTACTCATGACCAACCTCTTCTCCCACAGCTGGAAACAACACCAACGATTTGACTTTGGAATGACGTTCCCATCCACTGAGAAGCTACTCCTACTTAATCCAGTATTCATAGCTGTCCTTTCAAAATGTTATGTGACCAGACGAAATTCAGATAAGCAATGCGTCACCACTGGACCTTTTCAGTAAATGCAGAAAAACCATCATTTATACGTTCACATGCAGAAACACCAGAGAAGCACTTTGCTTGTGTCTAAGAGCAAAATGGAAGAAAGCTCAGAAGACATCGGTTTTAGTCTGAAACCACCCTTAATCACCCGCTTTCATTTCTCACTTACACCCAAGTCGAATAGATATCTTCACTGAAAGTTAGACTTTTTCTCTTGCTATCGTAGTTATCACAGAATCCCCAGTAGAGGGACCTGTGTGGACCAACGGATCTGTGGCAGGATTAGAAGTTGCAATTCCAATTTTAGAGACACATTTCTGGCTAGGCTCCCACAGCGGTTTGTACTAAGAATTTTCCAGCAGAGGAAAACAGAGAAGAGAATATATTAGACTACCCCGTACAGGAGAAATGGGGCTGTAGTGCTATCAAGCATAACCTGGGACTGGACAAGTAAAAGGTGAGGCATCCATCAGAAAGATCCAGCCATCCTGGAAATCTGGCAGTGGAACTCATAAAACAAGGCTTTATCCTTGGGACAAGGCTTACTTGGGGGTAATGAAAACCAAAACCTTAGAAGGAAAAGCTAAAATGGCCCCCCCTTCCACCACTGCACCTAAGAGTCTATACTTATTAGCCTCTGTGCAATATTCCAGTGACCATTTTCTTGCTTAAGTGAGTTATTTTGACTCAATATGTTGCTACTTTTGCATTGGCTGTTTCATTTCAAGTCAATTAGCCTGCTTTCTCTTATCACTCAAGAAAGTCTACACGTAAACGCTGTCACAGTGCTCCGTTTCCTGTTATCGCAGCTCTTGCACATGGTTTTCTGCTCGGGCAACTTCAACTGCACTTAAAAATCCAGTGGTTCTGCAAACCAGCCATGGGCCTTCGTTTAATCCTTCGCTCGTCTCTATTGCGGCAAAAGGCAAAGATGGCTACACGTAGGCAGTACGGAGCTGTGCAAACAGCCCAAGCTGAACCAGTCCTCGGGGCTATCAGCAACAGCCCCACAACCCCGGGCCGGCCCCTGGGTTCCCTCCCATGCCACCTCACCATACCTCAGAGATAAGAGCACACAAGTTGACATTATCCATGTGGCACGTCCCAGCTCCTAGCTAATGATAAGGGGTTGGGTGGGTGGTTGGGTGGGAGGGAGGGAACATGCAAAAAGTCACTAATAGTCTTGGTATATTTCATCTGGGAAATGGAAGCAGCTTTACAGTTGTGTTTCTGCAGGACATCCAGAGGGTTTTCAAAGACCTTCAGATGGTCTTGTGGTCTTCAAAGACTGAATGTAAAGAGAACAGATCATATTTTTCGAACGGTGAGTAGTTACAGTAGAATTGTGTGGTACAGGGGAGTCATGAATGCACAGGGGGAGGCGGGAGCAGTGCCATGTATACGAACATCCTTTGAATCTTGAAAATAAATTATACAGGTGAACACAGAAGTTCATGCTACTTGCTGGAAGCAATAAGGATCAAATTTCGTGGAACTTGTATTCCACAAATCTCCAGGTATCCTGCCTCTTCCTCGGTGGGCTATCATGTTCTGTTGGACGTCTTGGTAGCCCTTAACAACTGGTGACATGGTATCAGATTGATTCTTGCAGGAGAGAGACAGATTTATGGATTCCATCAGCTTCTTCCAGGGGAGCTGCCCGATCGCCGGGAGGGCATAGGTGATATGCTCGCTCAAGTTCTCTTTGTGATCTACCAGGGTCAAACAGCAGTTTCCAGGTCCTCATGGCCAATGATCTTATAGTTCTGGCGGCTTTCTAGGTAAGCAGCCAAATCTGGGTCTCCAGCTTGCTGTGCTCTCTCTTGAGGTGTCTTACCCTACAGGTAACAGTGGGAAGGAAGGAGACACAAATACTTGGGATGAGATTTTTTTTTAAATGCAGAAACAGAGGTATTCAAAGATAACTCACTAAAGGATTTTTCCATGCTTATGGTTTTAGAGTTCACAAGACACTTTCAAATCTATTATCACATTAAACATGTGAGATAGGTAAGTTTAAGAGAAAGAGACTATCACTCAACAGCTGGGGCTTACATCTGAGGAAACAGAGGTTCAGGGTAACTGGGTCCACAGCAGGAAACAGTGTGGCACAGTGAGCTTTGGAACCCAGATGCTTCAGCAATAGAAATCACTGAACAGAAAAACAGGAGAGCAGGCATTCAGATTTCTGATTTGGGATTCTTTCTATTATACTAAACTCTGGGAAGCAGCAAGTAGAAAATGATAGCATGGGATGGGCATAAATGATCTAGGGATGCTTCTTTGCTGGTTTTAAAGCCTTCAGTTAAGTTCCCCCTAATTCACAACTATCTCATCTCTCCAAAAAGTGAGTTAATTTCTGACTATAAAAGTGACGGGTGTGGATTAAAAATAAACTTGGGAAAAAAAGTACAAAAGCAAAAGAAGAAAATAAAACTCACCAATAATTTCTATACTACACTAAGATAACCACTGTTAACCTTCTGCAGAGTGACTGTTGTGTCTTTTCCTGGAGCTCTACACGTAATTATTTGTATAAAAAGAAAACCACACTCTGTTTATATATTATTCTATCACATGTTTTTTCCCCTAATATATCAAATCTTTTCCATCATTCAGTGATCTTCTACACCATCTTAACAACTGTATCATTTCTTGCAGCCTACTATAATGCCGTGTGTATATTTATACACACACATGATATTTTGGGGATCAGGTCGATGAATAGAATTCAGCAGAAGGCAGGAAGGTCTCCATTCTTTTGAATGTTTATAGATATTACTTAACACTCCTTGAAACTTCTAATTTTTGTTCAATGATGTGGTTTTATCTATTTAAAAAGTGATACTAAGTTCTAGGGAAAAGACAGAGGCATGATCATTGTACTAAAGAAACAGCCCCACATGTATAAATGCACACGAGTATTACAAAAATTATTGAAGGTTTCTCAGCCTCCATCTGAATCACTGCAATGGAGAGTGTCAAATTTAATTAAACCTGCTTCCGGCAGCCTACAAGGGTATGTGGGCAGAGGATAAAAGGAAAGTAGCAGTGGCTCTGGATTCTTTCTAAAATTTCACTTATTTAGCTGGGATTTAATATTTAACCACCAGCTTGAAGTTCCTGTAATAATTTTTCCCAACTTGCTTACAGTATTAGTAGACTATCTGGTCTTTACCTCAATATTAATGAGGTATATAGAATTACTAGTTTCTAAATATTCAGAGAGGAGGACTGGGGTGACCCTTGAGTTGATTTTAAAGGAAATGTCCTGTATCAAGAGAAATTCTCAAGATATGCTTCTCTCCAAATTAAAAAAAAAAAAATTCTAGAATATCCAGTCGTAATTATCATGCTCTGCTTTCACTTAGCATAAAATTACAAAATGGAAAAATGAACAGATCCCCAAAAGGATGACTCAGACTCATACTGCTTCATATGGTAAGGCCTCTAGAACATAATGGTGGGTGAAAATTTGCATTCTACAATAACATGAATAGTATGACTTCACCTACTTAAACAAACGAGAGGGGAAAACAGGCATACCTGCATGTGAAGTGGGATCATTAAAATTTTAATAGTATATAGGTCTACAGTGTGGGATTTCTAGTGATTTTTATCTTTTTATATATTTTTCGCATTGCTAGAGTTTTCCATATAACAATGTACTCTATTCATCACCATAAAAATAATGAAGCTGTGTTTTGAAAAAAAGGGGCCAGGTCTCCTGCCCAGTCTTTTGTCTACTTCATGTTGTCCTCCCTTTCTTTTTCTATTCGGAGTTGAGTGTAAGCCAGTCTGTTGTGTGGTAAACAGGCAATTTCCATGCTGTAGAGTGAGTGGTCCCAACAAGGCCAACCCTACCTGAAATCACGGCCTCCATCGATCCTGCCTACCTGGTGTGTGTTTTTCAATCAGATTATGTAACAAAGACACTTTCAGTGCAAATATCAGCTGGGAAGAATATCACGCTGAGGGAACCATTTGAAATCCCACACCCACTCAGCTAACCAGTCAGGTAACAGACCTGCTTGAAACCAAGATGCAGCTTAACATGTGAAACAGCCTAAGGGAGGAATGGAGGTGGCCGGGGACCTCAGGCAGAGAGCAAGGATCTGGTGGGCTGCTGGGGGAGTGGACCGTCACGCCACACCACTCACTGGCTCAGAACTGGCTCGGGGCAGAAAAAGAGGTCCACACAGGAGAAAAAGTTATTTCATAGTGTTCACTGCGGTTTGGGGAAACCCCAGGAGGCAAACTGCATATAATCAGTGGCTAGTCACTTAAATAAGTCTAACGGGGCTCAAGTCATGTAAGTCATATGTCTGTGTTCCTTGGCTATACTCACCGGCCCCAAACGTAGGCTATTTATTCAATGCCTGCATAATGAAATCCTCATCTGTATGTTAAAATTCTTCTCTGCAACCCTCTACAGTTAAATGGTTTGTCCTTTCTGAGGGTTTCTCTGTGGTGTTTTCTCAGACCTCATCAGGCTCCTCTGTGACACTGATCTTCTGCATTCGGTATCTCCCCGTCTCCTGGGCTGCAGTCCCAGGTCAATGCTACTGAGCTACGCCTCTTCCCTCACTCTAGCTTTCAGCCCTTTTTTTGGTGCTTTCTGTAAATGACCAACTCACGGTGCAGCCTGAAGTCAGTTCTCCCCAACTGAGTGTCTCCTCCTTACCTCTACCTGTTGATGTTTTTCTGATCAAGGTTGGCAGATATGTCCCGCTATCAATTTCTAGCCTCATTGCCCTCTCATTAAGACGTTAACACACTTTGAATCCAGATTTATAGGACTTTTGCTGCAGGGAAACTAACCACATTTCAAGCCACCACGCCATAGCTATCACCGTAAGGCAACAAAACATACAAACCATAGGGAAAAAAACCAATTTTGTTACTAGGTTGCCACTCTTCATCCTGTTGGATCCAGTTTGCGGGGGGGGGGGGGGGGAGGGGGAGTGGGGGTGGCGGTGGTATTCTGTCACCAAGTGAGAATGACTGATCTGCTGAAACTACACTGGGCTGGGCGTCAAAAGAGCTGAAACTGGATTTGGGCTCAGCTACTGGTCTAAGGGCATAGAACTCTCTTTTGGTTTCAGTTCTCGCATCAATGAGAGTAATCAGTAATTCCCACCCTAACTTCAGGGGTTAACTTTTAGGGGAAAATATAAGGAAACAAATAGGAAGAAACTTTTAAAAATAAAAAGCCAACATACACATATCAGGTTTAAGATTATAACCCTTTCAAAGTCAGGGCTGACCACTGTGGCCGCTAATCGCTTGGGCACCCATGTATGGGGCCACATAAATCACAGATTTTAAGCTACACTAGATAAAATAGCTGAAGGGGAAGGGGCTCTCAGTAGCAGGCCAATGTCTTTTACCCCTTCTCGTAGGGTTTGAACCTCACCTCTCTGCAACTTGGCTGCTGGCATTCAGCAGGACAACCCCCAAAGTCCCAAGGCCAGCCCATTCAGGGGTTTATAAAGTCCCATAGGCAAGCACACACCCTTCCCTTTGTGCTTATACGTTTAAACTACAGTTACTCTAAATGAAGCACTTTATTTTTTCCTCCTTTTTCCAAAGCCCCAGGCACTTCCATAAGCACAGAAAGGATGCCTTTGCTATGAGCACAAGTGAAGGCAATGGTGCCGGTGGTCTTGCCCAGTGGGAGGATGTTTGCACTCACTCATCAAGTTACCTTGGAGTCCGTCTTTCTCAGAGATGCTCCCGCATCCACCAGAAGCTGGCACACAGCCCGGTTCCGCTGGCAGGCAGCCTTGTGCAGTGCGGTCTCACCCCTAAATCAAAGATGAAATGGGAAACCACCCATAAAAGGGTTGGGGGCAGGGGTGGGAGTGGGGGTGGAGGCGGCAGGGAGGGGGTGAGGGTGGCCTCCTATCCCTGCTGCTGAAGTTCTGTGCTCCTCGGCCTCCTTCGCTATCTGCAGCTGAGCCCGCGGCTGCTGGGCACATTCGGGGGGGCGGGGGGGGGGGGATGGACGTCGGGGTATCTAAAAACGTCTTCAGTTAGTCATCAACTAACCGTAATCTCTGACTCCAATCTCTTTTCTAAAGAGTGTTAACTAGGCTGAGTGATTTTGTTTTCAACCGCTAATGCTTGATTTAGGAAATACTCAACAGCGCTATTAAACAGACTGATAAGTACGGATGTGTCTGAGCACTGTGGGACAGTTTTCTCTGTGGACACATCTGGGCAGAACACAGGGGCACTGGATATGGTACACACGGAACAGTGATGGAAAACCACAGGCCCTTCAGGTAGATCACACAGTGCTTGGCAGACCGCCCTGGGGCCCTCAGTGGAGTATCTCTTGGGGACTCAACTTTGAAGGACCAGGTCGACACAAGCTGCCCTACCTACTGATTTCATGTGACTGGCAGGTGGGAGGGTGTGGGCAGCCACAGAGTATATCCGGGAGAGGTGGGGACACGAGCTTTCCCCTGCTGGCAGCAGTCCTGAGGCCAGCCACTTGGCCTAGGAAGAGGGTAAGGCCAAGTAACTATTTCTACCCCCTCTCATGGGCAGTACAGGGAAGAAGATATTTCAATTGAGTCCAAAATGGAAACGATGTTCCATGCCAAAGCTTATCACGAAAAATCAAAAGCAGGGCTTAGACAAGACAAATGGGTGACGATCTTGTCAATAGGACGTGGTATGTGGACAAACTCTTTGCAACAACGGACAGTTTCTTCCATGTTTAGTAACTCATAACTATGTAACTATCCCCTTCCTCCTCATTTGCTCTATTCATTCCTACTGTTCCTCCTCCAGACCTACTTCGCTACTCCCCAACTATCTTTCACTCTTTTCAAATTTCTGTCAAGTTTTACAGTGCTTCCATATGGCTTTCAGAGTTAGACATTTACCCTTTCTTTGTTCCTATTTGGGGAGCAGTAGCTATTTTTGTTGTCTGAAGAACAACAACAAAAAAAAGCTGAGGACAAACATCAGTTTGGGGACCACCCCAAAGTGGATGATTTTCTCAACCAGGGTTGCCCATCTGAACCACAGAACATAACAATGATTGGAATTCCCATATTCTTAATTCTCCAATGGTTATATGTAACTTCTTCCATTCTAGACTCAGTGTAGAGGTTTCATTACAAACAAAGGATGCCATAGGGTATTAGGACTTCATTTTCTCACAAATCCCAGTTGAGAAAGAGTAAATACAAAAAAGGTAAATGTATTTATTTAGATTTCTCAGGAGTCCAAGATGTACCAGTGCAGAACTTCCTTGCCTGTAGGAAGCTCTAAATGACGAATAGCAATGACTGTGCACGTAATCATTAGGATTCTTGTCATCAATTTTTATTGTGTAATTATTGGTTTAGGAGATTAGCCCTGCACAGTTATATGTACTATTGAAAGTGAACTCTTAGGGCGCCTGGGTGGCTCAGTCGGTTAAGCGTCTGACCTTGGTTCAGGTCATGATCTCACAGTTCGTGAGTTCGAGCCCTGGGTTGGGCTCTGTGCTGAGAGCTTGGAGCCTGGAGCCTGCCTCGGAGTTTGTGTCTCCCTCTCTCTCTGCCCCTCCCCTACTCATGGTCTCTCTCTCTCTCTCAAAAATAAGTAAACATTAAAAAAAAAAAAAGAAACTGAACTCTTTATCACTGACATTTCAATGATCTATTGTATGCCCTATAGACTACATTCTTCTCCTAGATAGGTTCTAAAGAACATATCTAAAGAAAATAATGTAGACTATGTAATGGAAGGCAATACTCACGTTTCGCTGTCTGCCATATCCAATAACTCAGAAGGTCCTAAATAAGAGGAAAGTAAGACATCCATCAAAAAAAGTTGAAAAAATAACCATTAACAACACAAAAAAATCTGTAATCACAGAGCTATAATGCCTTGGCAAGCTGAAAAAGGAAGAGCCATTTGGTGATAGGGATAATAAGACTGCCTCCCTTGCCCCCACCCCCAGAAAAGAAAGGACTTCTCTATTCCCCCTCACCAACCTCCCAACCCCCACCAGCCAACATGTGTGAAATGGGAGCTGCATAGGAATGATACAGTCTCTGCCTGTAAAGCAGCTTTCAGTCAACTTGAAGGAATAAAATTAATTGGAATAGAATAAGTGAGAAATAACTAAGTGGCTACCTTGGGAGAAAGGGGACAGTTCAGTGGGCTTGAAGGGTTGTTTATCATTCTCCAGTGGCAGGTTGTTTGAGATGGGGTTTTATACAGACTTTTAAAACTATAAAATACCATAGATATCATCCAGTCTAACATCTATATTTTAGAAACAGAGTAACATTATAGTTTTCAAAAAATTTCCCTTCCAAGACCTGGAAGAAATGTTATACATAAACACCCAATGATTATAGATACTTCATTAGGAATTGAGATGTTTGGTGAGTTTGTGCACTGCTGATGTTTTATTTGTTCACCAACTAATTCATTCAATCTGCAAACAATTCTTGGAATGACCACCTTTCCACTCTCTGCACCACTGCTTTCCTCCCCAACCCTCCCTAACTCTAATTGGCCTGCAGGTATCAGTTGAGACACATTTTGCATCAAACCCTGCATGAGCCCACTCCAAATACTGCATTAAGTGGCCTGCCTATGTATGTGCACTCCCACTTTGGACACCAAGCCTATGTTCTGTAATTGGGAGGGTAAGATAATTCGTCATCTACATTGAGACTATACCACACAGGTGGGGCTATACAATTACCTTATTGATCAAGACATTTAAACCATATCAAAACCACCTGCTGATGTGTCCCTCCACTAGTCTCTGGTAAATCCCCTGACGTCGTGGCCTATGCCTCATCCACCACTATATCCTTCCTTGGTGCCTGGCATTGAACCTAGTACCAAGGAGATGCTTAAATGTTGGGGTGAATTAATGAATAAGTGCGCTTAGACACGCCAAGCACAGTTCTAGGTATTGAGCATTTTAGTCTTTAGAAATACTATCCTGTTCATCTGCTGTCTTTACTGTCAGATATCATTATTATTGAAAATGTGCTTAGGCGATTACTTATTACATAAAAAAGAAGAAAGGGAAGAGGTTAGGACTTCCCAACCATGAAAGTCACTGGCCAAGAAGATGGCTGAGGTGTTATGGGACCTTCACAATCCTCCTGGTCATCCGAGAGCTACCTCATCACCTTTACCTCCTCTTTCACAGAAACTGGCCATCAAGGCCAGGTGAATCTTCTCTTGCACCATCTGCCCTACTTGTGTCTCCTCTTTGTCCTATTTGACAAACAGGCTTCCTAATAGGTCTCTGTCTGGGGCATAAGAAAAGTGAAAACATTAAGAAAAGTGAAAAGCCTCATATCATTCAGATTTCCAGGTTTCCAATTCAGCATATTGACTGCTTACTCCCAACTATTTAAACATGAAAGTTCACCGTCTTTCATCTGGAACTGCCCTTATTCAATTTGTTCCCACGTTCCGTTTTTCACATTAGCTAATCTGGTAACTGCACTATTACCCACCCATTTCTCAGGCCCTCCGGGTTCCCAGAGCTTGTTCCCTCCACTCTCCCGATCTGAAACAGCCTTCCCTTTTCTAGACACATACCTAAGTCTTACCCATTCTGTAAAGCCCAATCTGTGACAAGGTCTTCTGAAAAGACCAGTCTTCACAGAAGGGATCTATCCCTTTCTCTGAAAGCCTGTAGCACTTACTTGGTTCTACCCTTTTGCCATTTGATTTTCAGTCATATGCCTTGTCTCCCTAAACAAATTCTTCTAAATCTCTGCAGTGTAAGAATATTTATTATTTCCCTCTAGCATTATCATATCCCTCTAGCAACTATCCTACATTAAGGATTTAACAAAGACTTAACTCATTTATTTTTGTCCCTCAACAAACTAGGAACATTTGTCTAAGGAAAAATGAACAATAATTCTCACGACAAACAAATAATTCCCACAACAAACACCCGAAGAAGTGCAGAGCAGTATAGCGCCGTGATGGGTCCTAGAGCTGAACCTCCTTGCTCCAAAATTCTGGCTCTACCTACCACTTACTGGACCTCGTGCAAGTTCATTTAATCTCTCAGTCCTGGCACACTACATGCCTGAAGGTTAGATATTAAGTGTCCTATTCTCTGGCATAATCCAGGAGGTTACACTAAATCAAAATGTGGACCATCAGTAAAGGAAGGAAGTGTACCGGACTCTGCATTTCCTTCCATTTATTTCTGAAGCCACTTGTTGATTCAAATTTGATGTCCTGAGAACCAATTCTCCAGACCTCCTCAGTTGTGGGCAGGGCATTCTCTGCAAGGCTAGGAACAAGAAGGCTTACAGGGCCCAATGCCCTCTTCGGCAAACCCTTGGAGCAATTCATGTGGAAAGGAATTCCATGAATACGAGCAACCCAGCCTCACTGGCAGCTCTGTTCCCACCATTACTGCTGAGTGCATGCGGATTTAGGCACCAGAGGCCCCGCCTCCTTTCCCCCTTCATTCTGTGCTCAGGGCTGCACCCATGGGGGGTCCACGGACTCCAGGATCCCTGCCGCCATGTGAGAGTTTGTGGAACCAACTCAATCTGCGCTAAAATGGCAATTGTTTGACACTCTGAAAGGGGGGGCAAGGAAGAGAAAGGACCTTGTTCCTCAAGTTTCTGACAAGAATCACCACAAATGCAGCCAATGCAGAACAATCCCAGAGCTGAGTATCCAATTTATGAGTCAGGCAAGCCTGTAGCTGCTTATCACTTCCCCCTTGTCTCCTTTTGACCTGCTGCAGCAGACAGGGGTGAGAGGAAGAGGTGCTGATCTTAAAACAGGATACTTTTGCTTAATTAACATCTGATGAAACTCCAATTACAGGTTTCTGGAATGAAATGGGCTCTGGAATGATGGACTTAATTAACCCAAACCTTCCTCCTCTTTCCACCAGTACAGATAATCACAAAAAGAGCAGAACATTTTGCATGCTGGCAGGTGAATCCCCAATGCAGAGGGAAGGGTGGCAGTGAACTGATGACAGACAGGCGTAGGGAGCCATTTTTAGCAGTACAGGTACCTTTTCTAGCAATGTCTTAACCCGCTTTAAAATAACCGTGTTGGCATAATGCTAGCAAGAAGGGGGTGGCGGAGGAGGAGCTGAGAAGAGGACTGAGTGCCAGGTACAGCCCAAGAAGAGGCTGGAGTTTCCCTCCCTATGCTGCTTCTAGTGGCCTGCTGGGAGCTGTAGTATTTCAGGCTGTTTACTAGTGCCCTGTGCAGGTTAGCAGCGTCAGTATGAGGTCTGCAGAGAGGGGGCATGGCCAGAGAAACAAAAATCATCTGCACAGACTGCAAAAATGCTCTTTAAAGGAAACACTATTTTAAAAATAGCACCGGGATGCCTGGGTGGCTCAGTTGGTTGTGTGTCCAACTTCGGCTCGGGTCACGAACTCATGGTTCATGAGTTCGAGCCCCGCGTTGGGCTCTCTGCTGTCGGCACCGAGCCCACCTGGGATCCCTCTTGTCCCTCTCTCTCTCTGCTCTCCCCCGGCTAGTGCTCTCTCCCGCTCTCTCAGAAATAAAACTAAATATAAAATAATAAATAAATAAATAATAAAAAATAGCATCTATGATTTTTTGGGAAAGTTCATTTGAGTGTCACTAATAAGGGAGAGAACAAGAGAAAGAAAAGAGGATGGAATTCTTTCAGTTTAGATCAACGGTGAATATTTGGACCTAGAACTTATTTTCTATTTTAGATCTACACTGTGAACATCACGCCATGTCCCTTCGGGAATCTGAAGGAGTACCATTACGTTGCTAGCAGTGAACTCAGTTATTCCCTGAATATAAAACCAAGTCTTGGTTCACTGCTGCCTCCTAGGGTTTGCTACAATGTCCACACTCAACCCCACATTTGACTTGTACCAGAAAACAACTGTTAAAATCTGACTCAAGGGGCATGTGTGCCAATTTCTCCATGAAGTTTTCAGAGGCAGACAATCGCTGTCCCTTCAGAGCCCTGCATTAGCTGTCATTGGAACTCTGCAGGTAATGCTTCCATCAAACTACCCTGCGAGGTGGTTGTGTTTCATTTCCCTCACCGGGGTTTAGAAATATGGAGGGCAGAGACCAGATGTTACACGTGAGTCTTGGCAGGTAACCTGACCTCACTCTGCTTCGGTTTTCACCACCCGTCAGGTGGAGAGAAGAGAACTCCCTACATAGGGTTGTTTTAAGAATTAAGTATGTGAATACATACGAAGCATTTAGAGCAATCAAAGTTAGCAGTGACTATTACTCTAACATTTTTTCTCAAAAGTTCATGGGACAGAATTCATTTTTTTATTGAATGAATGAATGAAAGCCATTTAAAAATCAATGTGGATCCCAGCCAGTATCATATTTTTTTTCTCAGAGAAAGACCCATAAACGTAACATGGATTCAAAAGACTGTGCTATATGGGAAATGGTCTGAAAAATCAGGGGGGAACAGACGTATTGAGAAGATCTACGCATCAGTATTCCAGCGAAGCCGGGGAATGCGAAAGGAAGCAAAGTTTCACAAATCTCCCAACGTGAGAAAGTGAACAGTGAGGTTAAGTAGTCAAGCCTTCTAAACGGCAAGTCTGCTGCCCCGGCTCATTCCATTGGCTCTTCCGTTGGATACCCCCCCCCCCCGCCCCGCGCTCTTGCTGCTACAACCCTATCATCAATATTGTGCTTGTATTATATATGATGTGTCCTTTGTCGCACGCATCCTTTAATTTGCTTCCCACACCAAGGCATCCAAACCCCCCTTGCTCTCCCTTCCACCTCTCCGTGGCCTCTCTGTCCGGGACCTCATTTCCCATTAGTCTCCCCCACGCTGCCAGCAGACCATTCCAAATCCTCCTCTGCCCCAGGACAAAAGCTGCACAGATGTGGGGAGAGCTGGCACTGGGAACTCGAACCGCACCGTCATCCTGTCCCAGCGGGACGGTGGTCCTTTCTCTCGGGGACCAGAGGCAGGAAAAGGGGGGGGGGTAAAAATAAAAGAAAAGAAAAGAAAGACTGAAGACAGAAAAGGAGAGAAGACAAAATAAGCCATTGAAATCAAAAAGGAAATGCATGAGTGAGATTTCTATCAGGACGCGCAGTAGGGGGGCAGAGGGGTGGGAGTGGGGGGGGATAAAAACAAAGAGGCGAGATGTGCGGGGTGGTAAAAGCCTAAAACAACACAAAAGTCCCTCGGAGGGGTTCAAGGAGGGAGGAAGGAGTGGGGAGAAAATATGGTTGAAAGGAGCTGAAAAGCGGGAGCCACTGGGGGCCCGGGAATGGAGCCCCTCGCGTCCTTCCCTCTCCACCCTGGCCCTGTGGGATTGCTCTCTGTCTTCCTCTTCCATTCTCTCTGCAACCCTCCAAATGCCCAAATTCCAGTTTTTCAGAAAGGAAAACAGCAGGTTGTGTATTTGAGAGAAAAGGTCCCAAAGAAGAAGGAGGACAGAAAACAATTCCAGCCTCCTGTGGCTTTTCAGAACTCACCATACATCTCCTGCCCCTAGCCCCACAGCCCGGTTTCCAGAGAACACTTAGGACAGAAATGTGTTGTTTACTGTGGCGTCTGGGGGAACAGCTAATCTCTCACGACACCTGCTCAGGGGGCGCCCTCCCGACTGTGGACCCCACTGCTCACCACAAATAACCAGCGAAGAGGTGGGCAAAGCAGAGGGGAGAGGGGCTCCCACCTGAGCAAGGATGCAGGACAGAAAACCAGCCAGTATGCTCTCAGGCAACTTGCAAAGTGCCTACCGATTTCTCCAGAGCCCTGTCATTAGCACATCTTTACAGTCAGGTCTTCGAACAGGTTTGGGGACTTATGGCATATGAAGTCACAGGAAAGACTTAAACCAAATTAAAAAAAAAAACAAAAAACAAAAAACTAAAACTTCAAAAGATCTGCAGCATTCGAAAGATGAGGAGGAATGTCCCTCTCCAACTCTGGTGCAGTGTAAAATTTCCACTTTTTTCCCCATTTACATGAATTCACACTGATCAGACCTGTCCACCACAAAACTGATGCTAGCTTATAAACATAATGCCACAGTCTGATACACATCCTGAACCCCAGCCTCACTAAATTCTCTTAGAAAAGGCTATTTTCCTTGTCAGACCAAGGGGATTCTAGAGCCATCATCATGTTAAATTAGGAGAGACTATTTCACTGAACAGAGATCACATTAAGGTAATGGGTACAGAGAAGAGAAAGGGTCATGTTTCCCGTGTGCTTGTCCTTGACTTCAAGAACACTGTAATTTACAGAGGTTTCTATAACTTAAAAGAGATGCGTTTTTCAAAATGCACAGGCTAATGAAATTATATCAGCACCTAAAGATACGAAAACAAACAGCAACAATAAAGACAGTTGAGCTGAAGCGCTTAGCTCTTAAGAACCTGCTGGATTAGACTGGCTATGCCAAAAGATTTCGCATGTGTATTCCTGAATAAAGAGAAATAATGAGATCAGTGTTAGGGAGATGGAATTGATGAGGCCTATCAGGTTGGCTAGTACTAATTTCAATAAAAATCAACTGCAATTTAGTTCCTATTATTTGGCTATGGTACTAAAAGGTTAAAAATCACCATCCTTCAAAATTGCAGTGATTCTGGGACTAGAGAGCATAATGAGATTTTATTTCCCAACAGAAAGATGGATTGTGCTTCGTATCTCCAGTCTCACTCTCAGGTATGTACCGGCCAATGAGAGATCCTGGTGAGGCGGGGAGGGTATCAGATGCCTCCCGTGACCTTGGGAATGGCTTGCCCATGAGGCAAGTAGAGATGTTTGGAATCTCAAGGGTGTTTTTCCCTCATTATCATAGTTATTAAACATATTATTAAAATCGAACCAAAAAAAATCCTGGAAAAATAAACACCCCCTCCCCCCAAATTATGTTAATTTTGCTTTGTGTCCTTCCATTTTGACAGAGAGAGCTGTATTATGTGACTCACGCTTTGCAAGAGGTGCTGGGGGTGGAAGAGACACAAGTTGAGTACTGGGGTGTCAGGCTTTGGTTACAGCACGAAGAGACTAACGAAAGTACCAGCTTGATTTCACACCAGGCAAAGTAGGCGGGCACCAGTCCACAGATGGGGTTAGAAACAGCAAGCTTTTAGAGGCCCTCTTATTTAAGGCAGTGGAAAAAGTAGTGCGGGAGTGAAAATCCATGGGTCTAGACCAATATCATCTCATGCCCCTGGGGACATGCAACAGAGGAGAGGGGTTTTGTTTTTGTTTTTGGTATAAGTATGTCCCAAATATTACATGGGTCATGCTTATGCTAAAAAGAGGGGAAACTGTTGTTAAAGAACTTGCAAATTCAAAGAATTATTGTTGCTAGTCAACCTTAGGACTGAGAACCAAAGGAACATATAAACGCGAGGCCCAGGGGATTCTGGGTGACACAGTAGTTCAGGACACTGAGAAGGTAGGCTCACCATTTTCAACTGAAGAAGATAGAGTTAGGAAGGTGGTAGGTTAAATCTGGCCACAAATTATTTGCAGCTCCTCTCACAGAGCAGTGGGGGCCATTTCCCCCCTCCATGAGTCAGGGCCAGCCCTGTGACCGTTTTAGCGAACAGAATGCTACAGAGATGATGCAGAACTTTCCAGCCTGCCCACAGGACGTCTGGAAGCTTCCATCTTCCTGGAGCCCTAGGACTGTCATGCCATGAAGAAGCCTGGGATAAAAGGATAGGTATAGAGAAAGGCTCCAGGTGTCCCGGGCATCCCAGCCATCTCAGCTGAGAGCCCCAAACATGTTGGGGAGTCCCTCTTCAATACAGACTCAGTCACAAGTGTGGTTCCCTGCAGCCTCTTGAGTGAGACCAAGTGAGATACCAACAGGTAACTGATAGAGGTTTCCAGAACCCGTGGCGGGGGTGAGGGGGACGTGGAGATGGAATTCTAGCTCTTCAGGAGAGGTAGAGGAAGAGAGAGAGACAGAGACCCTAAATTGTGTTAGCATTCAAACAGATGGCCAGTCTCACGCCTAACTCCAGAGAGGAGATGTGGGTATTGAACAGCTTAAGATATGTGAGCAAGCATTCAATCCCATTGGGTAAAGGACAAACGAATAAGAAAGGATTGAGAATGGTCAAGAAGACAGCAACCAGGAGCACCTTCACTTGAGCTAAAGACAAACTGACAGTATGTATATCTAAAGCACATCTGCATTTTGTGCAATAGAAACCCTGAGCTCTTTTCTATTAAGACAAAAATAATCACAGAAGCTCTGTGCTTCATTGCCCGTGGGGCCGGGTTCTAACATTTGCTTTTGCCTCTCACTAGCTTTGGGAGAAGTCACTACGGGGAAGAGAAAACACCTATGATTTTGAGTGTGTGTGTGTGCGTGTGTGTGTGTGCGTGTGAAGGAGGCAAGCAGAGATCATGCCGCCATTGCTTTGTAAGTCTTGCCCAAAGAGAAACGCTTTCATTGCAGGCGGTAGAATGGGCAGGGGGACAGGAGATGAAAAGACGCACACCGCAGACACAGTACCAAGAACACAGCCAACGACCCAGGCTTTCCAAAGTACACTGGCTTGGGACTGTCAGGCCCGGCGTGCAGCGGGCAAGAAATGCTCTAATAACCACCATCCGACTTCAAACACCTTTTCTTTTTCCTAAGCCATTCTTTCCACCATCACTCGGGCCAAGGTTTCCAGGAAACTCTTCATGGTGAGGAGGAACTGAGGACAAAACAAGGTGTGTCAAATGTAACTGACAATCGATGTGTCACATCCCAACATAGGATATGTTTAGTAGAAGCATCTGAAATATGAGAAGTGTGTGACAAATGGCAGCTGTGTTATCTACCTGTGGCTTTACAATAGGACTTAAACCATCTATATAGAACTGTTTTCAATTTCATTCTGCATATGATTATATTTTTTCGCCGGAAATTGCCTGAAACTAGTGACTGTATCGTGCACGTGCGTGCGCGTGCGTGTGTGTGTGTGTGTGTGTGTGTGTGTCCACTGGTCTATAACAGGTAGTTCCTGTTAGGCACTCCACAAACATCTGTGGAATGACTGAAAGGAGTAAGATGTGTGTTGAACTGAATAAAAGACGAGTAAAAAGTAATGTGCAAATGTGCCATATCTACTAATATGCTTACTATTTATGGCCTGATTTTGGATGCCACAGGGTCACTGCCGGGGCTCACAGAAAATCTTCCAAGGTCTCTGTGTACCTATACCTAGCAGAGCTAGAGGCTACTCCACTCCTGCTTCCTCAAAAACACCCAAGTCAGGCAGATTTTTTCCCCTTTACTCCTGTTCTTTATTCCTAGAGACACTATTGCTTCTCAGCCTTTTGGCTAAGATCAAGTGTAGTATTCCTAGAGACACTATAAACATGGGAAGCTGAAAGTAATGGTCAAGATTTGGTGTCCATTCATGTGTTTATGCCTTTAAAGGGTCATTAGGGGAAGATGCTAACGTACATGCTACATGTCGAAATCACCTAACCACAGAAGACACACGAGTACCAGATGTTTTCAAAGAGAATGAAATGTGGCTTAATTTGATAGATGAATGAGATTCAAACCGGAAAAAGAGAGCAAGAGAGAGAGCCGGAGAGAGAGAGAGAGAGAGAGAGAGAGAAGCCAGGAAGCTGGGGGAAAAAAAAACACAGGCTTATCATGCTATCAACACGAATTTGGTACCTCGTCCCAACCAGTCAACTTAATGCTCTTCACAAAACAATACAGCATATTACATCAGGTGGCATTTGATTTTGTCTTTTATTTTTTACTTAGCTCAAAAATATCCTGCAAAGACCTTGATAGGAAAATAATTTCTATGAAATGTTTGATTATGGTGACCGACATGTGTCAGTGGTCTGCAATTCTGTCTGCCTCCAATAAGCTGGGGGAGTGAGCTAAAATTTGGAGAGCATCTCTACCATTCTGAACATAGCCTGGAAGAAAGTCAATTTAGAAAATTCAATTACTGCATGGAGAAGTGATCCTTGGTTCACTGTACCTACTCACCGTGGTCAAGGATATATTTCACAATCTCCCCGTTGCCGGTTTTAGCTGCATGGTGAAGGAGTGAACAGTGGTCTGGTCCCTGAATTAGCAGACTCCCTCCGTTTTTATAGCTTTCTATTAGCTGCAAAAGAGACATAGGAAAAGAAGCTCAGGCAGGGTCCGGAACAAGGAAAACAGTTAACCGGTGATAAAAAGAAGAGTGATGAAGCAAACCACAAACGTTTCTAGCCGCAGAGGACACAGAAAAGTCAAAGGGAGGAAGTAACATTCCCGGTCTGTGTTATCACTCAAATAGATGGCCAGCATCTCACCTGACTCGGGAGAGGGTCTGTGGGCACTGAACAGCCCAAGGAAACTGAAACATGCTGAGTTACTTATTTCTTTTCTGCTTTATGTCTTTTTCTTTTCTGGGCACTGGTCTCTGTCCCAAGGGAGTGAAGGGCAGCGAAGAGAATAAACGTTTTCCTCTGTTGGCTGAGCTCTCTCCTGAGTGAAAGGATAATTAAGGCTGCAGACAGGAATAGCTTGGTGTCCCGTAGCTAAGCGCCTTTCCTCGCCCCCAGTTTTTCTTCAACCTCTAATGAACCCAGCTACCAAATCCAGAAGCTGCTTCCCATTTTCCTGCGGGAGGTCACAGCACACGTGCACATAGCAGACACGGGCACACATCTGCACGGCCTCACTTCTTCACCCTGATCTGCCGTCCAGCCTCTCGCCTTCTGTTAACCACCCAACCCATACCCAAGAAGGCTAGAGATGACCCACAGGGTGAGAACCAAAAGGATTCAGGGAATGTAGTAGTAGACACCTAAAACACCTGTGAGAACAGACTAGAAAAAACCCCACAGATTTTGTAGCCTGAGAATAATGTGGTGAAGTGAGGATATGGTCTAATTTCATGAAATACTGAACATTATAGAAAGTGTAAGTGGGTTTCTATTCTCCAAACTGCAGTACAGCAGGACACAGAGTCTTTCTGCAGCTTATAAAGGGTAGTTTTAGGACAAATAAGAATAAAATAATCCAGAAGGTACCAAGCAAAAGGAATGTAACTATCACCAAGAAAGAATTAGATGGCACATTATATATATATATATATCAAACAATTCATAAGGTCAAAGAGTCAACTCATAATTCATGTTTTCAGTCAAATCCAACCATGGAACTGCCGTGCCAGATTCCAGGGAAACAAGTATAAACAGGACTCAGTCACTGGCCTCAAGACCTCGCAGTCCATGGGGGAGACCGATGTGCAAAGACAGACACAGGAATGGAGAACAACATGAGGAGGTTATTAACAGGTAAAGAAGAGTCACAGAAGACTTCCCAGAAAATAGATCAAAAAGGAATAGTTGAATGGATGTAAAGAACATACGGGGACTTTTATCTCTAAAGTACAAGGCTACAGGACAGCAAGAGGTAGCTAATGGTTTTCCACAAAGAATCTAAACATGTCCAGTACTGCTCGACGATAGTCTTACAATGATACTCCCTTTCTTTGTAGGCAGAGGCACAAAGGATTCGGGCTCAACAGAGAAGCACAGGCCCATCCATCAGCTGCCTTGATTGTGCCTTTCTGTAGTGTTTTTGACACTGTGGCCCTTCAATTAGTCCATGCGTATCTTATGCCGCTGAGTTACACAGCAACCACTCCCAACAGCCTTCACACCGACTCCTGGGTTCTTCTGTTCTCTGCTATTTGGCGTGCACTTTCTCTCTTACATACACACAGTTTAATAGTTAATGTGTACTGTGCTTTCTGCATGGAATAAAGACATAGAAGAAGATGGGGAAGAAGAAAGAAAAGGGGAAGAAAAATACTTGGGAGGGAAAGAAGGTACAAGAATGAGAAAGAAACACCCTAAGTCATTATATTTCATCTCCCAATAAATAAGGTTAAGTAACTTCTCAGGCACTTAGGAAATGATTATAACAGAGAAGGTAATAAGACAGTCCACTGAATATAGTAATTTCCCATATTTCAAATAGTTCTCTATTAAGTATGAAAAAAATGTGGCTATATACCCAGGGACCTGGAAAATATGTTGCCTAGGCTAAAAGCAGAGGAAAAATCAAAAAGGATTTCAAATATAGTAGTTTTGCAAATAATTTGTGGCTTAGAAGCTCTTTAAGAGCAGGAATCACATCTTACTGCCCAAAGCATCTCGCATAAGGCTTTGCAGAGAGTATAGGATAATATTGGTTTAATCCACTGCAGGGCAACAGCATCAAACTCCTAGGTTCACCACTTGGAGAGCACTTTTCTCTTGTGGGTGACAATGGCTGGTAACATTATGACCCAGACAGTGACACAGGCACCACTTCCAGGATTATGTGCCTAAGACGGCAGTTTGTCAGGATGCTTGGGACCTTCTGACTGTTTCCTATTAGTAACCTCTTCATACTGTCGCACAGGGGGTTCTCAGTTTATTCAATAGATGCACTTCAGAAGAAGTTGCACGCAAGGTCAGTGCTTCTCAGCTTTCTTTTTAAAGCTCTTGGTTTCTCAATCCGCAATGGCACCCTTCTCCACAGGCTGGCGGGTAGAGCCTCTGTCTCCCGCAGGTGCCAATATTACAGAGCAGATCAAGCCAGTGTGGGTTACAGAGGGATATGCAGGTCGTCCTAAGTCCCAGTGCCTGAAAATGACATGAAACTAAATATAACTTTTAGAATACTTATAGACTGTACACACTTTATAACAATATTTGCATCTCCACTATGTTTATTAAAAAGACACAGACTAACACTACTAGCTGGCATTTCAGAGTCGCTTCTATGTAATAAAAACAGTCTTAAGAGCTTTACGTGTATCGTTACGTTCAATTCTCATGACAAAGGATAGAGGCAGCGTTATTCAGTTTTACAGATGAAGAAACTGAGGCACGGAGAGAATTAAATACAGTCACACATACAATGAATGGCAGAGCCAAGATTTGAACGCGGGCAGTGTGACTCCCGAATCTGTATTCACTCCAGAGGCAGCAGTGACTACTTCCTTCCCTCTGAACTAAGAAAATATACGCAGAAATGAAAATGTTCAAAGGAGATCAGACTAACCATCTTCTTTTGGTTAATTGTGATCCCTGAAGGACAAAACTCTAATAATGTTAGAAGCTGGAGGCTCTGGCCCGGAGAGTGTATTTCTGGGTATTATCCATATAATGCATTCATGTCAAGACCTGTCTAAAAAGAAACCTTAAAACTCCAAATATCAGCTCCTAGATAGCGGGAATTTGGGGCACTGTGAGCATTGCATCCTGGGAACATACAGTCCATGTTATGAGTGGAGGCAACCAGCGCAGTTCCCCTGCACACATCCTTTGCTGTTAGGAAATGTGGAGATGCTATGAAGACTCCTCTGGCCCTCTCTGTCCAGTTCCCCAAAGAACATCCTTCCCCTTTCGAGTCGGCTAGCACCGCAGAGGGATGGATGATAGATGACATACGAGAGATCATGAAAATGTGGTGAGAAATGACGTTAAAGTTGTTAAAGAATCACCAAAAATTTTGGTAGGAAGATAGCTTACCTTCATAAGATCACCAGCTATTACTGCCTGCAAAATTGCTGTGAAAGACAAAAGAGAGATGTCCCATTAGTAGAAGACCCTCTCATCAAAATACCACAAAGGGCTGGATCTATATTTTGCCAAAATAGTCTACATTTGGGGTAGGAATAAGGGAACGAGAAGCATGCCAAGAATCTTGCATCAGGCTAAAGCCTTCTCTTCACCCCTTCCCTGCCCGGACACCCATCCTGTCCAACATTCTAGAGTCTACCTCAACACCCCCTCATGAAATTTGGAGTCACAGAGATTAGGTTCAGATCTTAGCTCTTTCACAAGCTGTGGAACAATGGGTAGATCATGGAACCCCTCTGAATCCAGTTTCCACATAAACATCAAGTTTAAATCTTACAGAATTACTGAAATGATTAAACCATATGAATGTTCTCAACTCATCTACTGAGGCAGGCTAGGTGCCTAACCATGATTTTTTTGCTCCCTTCTTTCCAGTTCCTTCTACTGTATCCTCTTGGAGTTCCAAAAATTACTAGTAATTTTGTTACGTAATGAGAAACAACTATCCACTTCTATGGAAATAAAGAAGACTAAAGGTAGTAGAGAGGGGACGTGTGTACTTGAATTCTGTTCCGAGGAAAATGATCATGTGGTCAGCATCTCATCCACTGGCAACTCAAATGGAAAGAACTCTGAGAGTCTTAGGAAACCTAAACTAATTGTAAAAATATGTAGCTTTAGGGGCAAAACTAGAAGTGCATGTACATACAGGTTATGTGGGAGACAAAAGGGGAATGAGAAGAGAAAACTGATTAACAAGGGCAAGAAGATGTGAGCATCTAATGACAGCAATGATTCCCCAAGGGAACATTTGTCTTAGGTTGGAAATGGTCCCTTTAGAAAAGTAAATACCTAGATTCTAAAACTACTCAAAAAAAAAAAAAAGATTATTTTAAGGCATGAATGGCATAGAATTTTAGAAGAGAGTAACTTAAATTTTAAATTTCTCAGAGTGGCATTTTATCCTCATTTACTCTCACATAGAGTTAGCCAAAAATGCTGTGTTGTGCATCCAAATGCACAGAGCCCTGGAGCAGCACTGACAAGGCCCTCCAGGTTTTCATACTGAGTACTTACCAGTCCCGAGTGATTGGATGCACCACAGGCAGGTTAAACCCATTCACTGGCCCAGGGCTGAAGGCCCTGCCCTTGACCACAGCAGAAACCATGAAAACCCATGGAAATAAGGAGGGCCACTTGAGCACTCGAGGAGGACACAGACAGAAAGACAGACATAAAAAGGAGGAGAATGGGAAAGAGGAAAGAATGTTTCCCTTTCCATAATGAGCTGCAAGCATCTCCCTAGGGTTCCTAGCACAATGCTCTGTACGGTATTGATGTGCAACGATTAGTTGCAGAACTGACTGAAGGCAGAGAGAGAAAAGGAGCCAGATGGGAGAGAGATAGAAACAGAAAGGAAACTAATGTCAGAAGAATCCAAAGAAAACACATGCCTCACTCTTCTTGCTATAGATGAGGACACTGGAGTTCAGAGTAAAGTGACTGTCTCGGGGCACAGAGCCAGTAGTGGCCCAATCGCGGCCATAATGCAGGTCAGTGTCCAGTCCAGTCCTCTGTCCAGTGCCCTCTGGGAGCTCCCCAGGCAGAGCTCCCCCAGGCTCTGTGACGCCTGGAGAAAAGGAAAGAAAGTAGTCTTTATAGGTTATCAAGCCTTTATAGTGTTGCAAAAGGGCACTGGATTAGAGTCTAATTCTAAACTTAACTTAGGAGACTTGTAAGCTTAACAAGTCAATGATTGTGAACCAATTTTCTTTTTTGTAAAATGAAAGTAATAGCTGCTCATATGTCTATAGTAAGGATAAAACAAACAAACAAAAAAACAAAAGCTTTATAAGTAGATATGTCAACAGAAGGGGTCATTTTCAGTACTTTTGCGACTGTACTTAATATCTGAAGACATATGGATAGACACTGCAGAAGGAGCCTAGAAAGGAAGGGCAAAATTGGTATGGGAAGTCGAGGAGACATATCTTGTGAACACAGCACCTATGAGAGGAGAGGCATGGATGAAGGAGTCAGTGGGTGCTGCTTAACCCTACGATGTAAACCCTGTATCAGAGGACAGGGAGGGAGAAGCAGGAGAAAATATTAGCCAATCACAAGTCTGCAAGAACAAATCAGTTCAGATCTTTATACTATAGGATGTTCTCCTGACTGAAGTAGAATCTCCATATTAGGATAGGAATAAGGTTAGGGCAATTGCCTGAGTCGGGGGGCAGTTCATGCAGGGCTTGAAATAACACAGAGCTTCAAAAACAGCTATAGAGCCTATTCTTTTCAAGATTTTATTAAAACATTTCCCAGAAATCCAAAGAAAAAGAAAAGAGAAATAGAGAAAAGAAGAAAAATGAATTCATTAATTTAAAGCACTTGTGTAATAACATTTGGGGCATACAAGCAATAAATCAAGACAATAAAGAAATTCCCCAGGACAAAGTCTACTTAAGGAGAACCAGGAAGGGAAGAAAGGAAAAGGGAAGAAAGGGAAGATGGAAAGAAAGAAAAGAGAGAAAAATATTAGAAGCTGGGGGAAAACTTACTGGCTAGCTGTAGAGTTCAAAGATTTCTTGGAGGAGGTGAAGTTTAAGCCAACTCTTCATGGTAAGCAGAATTAATGAGCAAAGAGGATTTGGAAGATCCTGAACAAAGACATGGAAGTTAAGTTGTGATGTCTAAGGGAAGCTGCAAAACGCTGTATATTATCCTCCCTGAGGTGAGGAGTGGTCTCAGATAAGATGCTTCAGAGACCAAAGGATCCCCCCCCCCACAGTGAGCACCTCTTCTGTCAAGATAAGGCACTTGGGGTTTATCCTGCAGGTGATGAGAAACTATTGCAGAGTTCAAAGTAAGCCAGGAAAGCATATAAATGTCAACCATGCCAGTTTGATCGTACCCCTCCCCTCCTGGAAAGAGAGTTATGACCTGCTCTCTGCTCATTTTCTACAGATTGCCCACATTATAGCCTCTTTAAATGCCTACCCCAGACTCATTCAGAAGCACTGCTATGTTTGTTGGTTTCCAGCAGCTTCCTGGTTTAAAGTCCCCATGAACAGGTAGAGAATCATGTAAGAGAATCATAACCACAAATAATTTCCAATTGTACTGGAGATGGAAAGCGTGGATATTTATTTTTAAGTCAAGCAATACACGCAAGGGTAGCTATTATGCAAACATTACTAGGCTCAAGGCTCACTTCTCTCTCCTGATTAATGTCCTTCCCCATGACCACTACTGTTTAAGATTTCTTCTGCATACAGAGAGCTTGCATCTATTAGTATTCAACTCCAGACTGTACCTTCTGAAAGATCAAGCTTAAAAAAACAAATAATGAGTTGTTATGATTATTGTATTGTTCTTTATTATTTCTCAGTCCCTAAGCTCACCTTCCTGCCTTTTCCAAAACTCTCCCCAACTGGGGAAATCATGCTCCCAAATGCAAAGAAGGGAAGTCAAATTGCTAGGGGGAGGTAAAGGTTATTGAGTGGATGGATAGTAAGTTTTCTGGACAATTAAATCACATAAACTTACACAGTTAGACAGGAGAGTAAGGGAGTAGAGAACTGAGAAGTTTGTCGTTTTTAGAGCTTAGAAACTGAATCATTAATTTATGTGAAGTGGTTGCTTTTCCCTTCAGTGGTACCCCTTCCAGTAAACTGCTATCCAGTAAACATCATAAGACAGAAAACTGGAACTGACAAGTCAGAATGGCAAGGAAGGAATCCCCGTCTTCCTTCTCAGTCTTAGGTCTCAATTCCCAAGGGTCTGGATATCCTCAGAAATCTGCACATGGAAGGAACAATGCTATCCACTGGAATCAGGAGAGGGAGAAAACAATCCCTGGGGTCACTGGCTGGCCACCTTCCCTGCAGAGCCACACCCTGTTTGAGGTTCTGGGGATACCACTGCATAAGGCAAACTCCACCCCTTGCCAGAAACTGATGTTTTGGCAAGAAGTCCAAATTAGGAAGGCATATACGGGAACTGATTCAGGATGCCTGAATTTAAGCCCTGTGAGCACGATTAACTAGCTGTAAACTTGGGCAAGTTACAGTTTACCAAACTTCAGTTTTCTCATTAGAAAAATGAAATAAAATCAGTTCTTTTTGAGACTCTGCAAATAAGCTCAAGGAACAGAGGATCTGACTGTTACGATCTTCTTTGTAGAACACCATGGAACACTGAATGTTTTTGACCTCATTATACAGAAAAAGAACCGTTTCTCACCTATGAAAGGAGAAGGTAAGATTACAGAAGGCCAATTACAGCTGTAGAGTTTGGCATATGACTACTTCCTAGGGGATAGTTTAAGGTTGTGGTTTTTGCTATGCCAACGAAAATATTTAATAAAAAGCATGCAGGACTTGGCAAAGCCTTGTGCATGTAGTTCTCAATAAATCAAATAACTACATCATATAGTTTCAACTCTGAACACTTATGTCTATTTAAAAACTTTAATCTTTCATGTTATTTCTCAGTTCTTAAATTAATATTCTATTACAAGACAGTTTGTCACCTACTAATGATAGCAGTCACTTAAATCTGTTTTTAAAAAACTGTTGAAGAAAAAAATTAAAAGTACAGACAACAGATGTTGAACAAAGAGTAGCTTGTCCTCGGGTTGGGAGAGAAACCAGTTGATGCACTGAAAGTATAAACATATATAAGGCTTTTCCAACTTCTGCACACTTTTTACTCCTCAATATTTCATCTGCAATGCAAGTAGCATATCCTAGAACTATTCCTTCAGAAATGGACATATTCTACATTCCAGGGCTATTTCTGACCCCACCCTAACCCTCTCATTTCACAGATGAGAAAACTGGGGCTTGAGAGGTAACCACACTTTTCCAAGGTCAGACAGATAGCTAGCAATCCAGCTGACAAAGGGACTCTTATTTTTTTTCTTTGTTTCTTTTATATTTTCTTTAACATTATTGTGTATGATCCATGTTAGAATTCCTTCCACCATGCCCCTTTAACCCCTTTAACCTGGAGCAAGGTGGGAAAAAATAGAAACAACCTCCAATAAAAGTTTCATGAATGCGTCACATGGAAAATGAAGTCAATTTATGGCTTTAAGGTCCACCTCTTCTTATGCCGAGGGAGACCCTGAGCGCACCATGGCAGATGTTGCGTTCACCATTCTGTTATTCGGAAGACGATGGGCATCTTCCTACTTCTCCTTTATTCAAAGTGACCTACGGCTTAGCTACCAGAGAGGTTGCACTGTCAGCTGCCCAAGAGTCTATTTCTTTGAGATATATATTTCTGCAGAGCTTTTCCCGTATTTTCCTTATCAGAAGCATTCTGTCCAATTTTTCTACTTTGTAAGCAGTCAGTCATGGTACATGAGTAACAAACTGTGAAGGCTTAGCTCCCCAAAATGGAACTCAGCATAATCATCAAATACAGCAAAGGTAGCTAACACTTATTTAATGGTATGGATAACTACTGGGAATTATAGTAATTAGGCATAAGTGAGAAGCAGCTCATGAGAATGACTCTAATTAGTATTATTTTACATAGTCATACTGAACAAGATGAAGTGAGAGAAAGGAGGAATTAGATGTTGCAAAAGACCTCTGCATTTTAATATAAGCCTAGAGGAGGTTTTGACAATTGATAATCAGCTATGTGCCAAGTCATTTGTTAATAGCTAAAATACAGAGGGTTTTTTTTTTTTTTAATTTTTTTTTTTCAACGTTTATTTATTTTTGGGACAGAGAGAGACAGAGCATGAACGGGGGAGGGGCAGAGAGAGAGGGAGACACAGAATCGGAAACAGGCTCCAGGCTCTGAGCCATCAGCCCAGAGCCCGACGCGGGGCTCGAACTCACGGACCGCGAGATCGTGACCTGGCTGAAGTCGGACGCTTAACCGACTCCGCCACCCAGGCGCCCCTAGAGGGTTTTTAATATCCTGGAACAAATCCAAGATTATTCTTAGAATGATACACAAATCTGGGATCAGGTGTTACTGTACATCAAACCATCCCAAAACATAGTGGCTTCAAACAGAACAATTATTTGTTTTGTTCAAAAATCTGCAACTTGGATGGGGGTCAGCCGAAAGTTTGTCTCCTCTCCACCTGACATCAGGTGGGGCAGCTCCATGGAAACCTCAAAGATCTACTTTCAAGACGACTACATAATACTGATAACTGGGTGCTGGTTTCAGCTGGGAGTTTTAGTTCCTCGTGCATGACATTCTGTGAGCCGTTTGAACTTCCTTCTGAAATGGTGACTGGGTTTCAAAAGCAACCACCCCAAGAAAACCTAGTGGAAGTCACCTTGTCTTGGAAATCACATGGAGTCACTTCTGCTGCTACAGTCCTAAGTTGGTCCATATTCAAGAAAACACAGACCCCACATCTCAATGAAAA